>NC_080413.1:12295000-12902857 GCF_030265065.1 Corythoichthys intestinalis | reverse complement strand
GGCACATTTGGGTGGTGCCGAGAGTCCTGATGTGGTTTTGAAACGTTTTCCGGCGCTCTTTGGCCCAAAAGTATTTTTTGACCGTTTTTGAAATTTTGAAAAAATGCGTAACCACCCCCCCTTACGAAAAAGTCAAAAATGTACTTTTTCCAAAAGTCAACTTTTTTGGCACATTTGGGTGGTGCCGAGAGTCCTGATATGGTTTTGAAACGTTTCCCGGCGCTCTTTGGCCCAAAAGTATTTTTTGACCGTTTTTGAAATTTTGAAAAAATGCGTAACCACCCCCCCTTACGAAAAAGTCAAAAATTGACTTTTTGCAAAAGTCAACATTTTTGGCTTCTTTGGGTGGTGCCGAGAGTCCTGATGTGATTTTGGAACGCTTCCCGGCGCTCATTGGACCAAAAGTATTTTTTGACCGTTTTTGAAATTTTGAAAAAATGCGTAACCACCCCCCCTTACGAAAAAGTCAAAAATGTACTTTTTCCAAAAGTCAACTTTTTTGGCACATTTGGGTGGTGCCGAGAGTCCTGATGTGGTTTTGAAACGTTTCCCGGCGCTCTTTGGCCCAAAAGTATTTTTTGACCGTTTTTGAAATTTTGAAAAAATGCGTAACCACCCCCCCTTACGAAAAAGTCAAAAATTGACTTTTTCCAAAAGTCAACATTTTTGGCTTCTTTGGGTGGTGCCGAGAGTCCTGATGTGATTTTGGAACGTTTCCCGGCGCTCATTGGCCCAAAAGTATTTTTTGACCGTTTTTGAAATTTTGAAAAAATGCGTAACCACCCCCCCTTACGAAAAAGTCAAAAATTGACTTTTTCCAAAAGTCAACATTTTTGGCTTCTTTGGGTGGTGCCGAGAGTCCTGATGTGATTTTGGAACGTTTCCCGGCGCTCATTGGCCCAAAAGTATTTTTTGACCGTTTTTGAAATTTTCAAAAAATGCGTAACCACCCCCCCTTACGAAAAAGTCAAAAATTGACTTTTTCCAAAAGTCAACTTTTTGGCACATTTGGGTGGTGCCGAGTGTCCTGATGTGGTTTTGGAACGTTTCCCGGCGCTCCTTGGCCCAAAAGTATTTTTTGACCGTTTTTGAAACTTTGAAAAAATGCGTAACCACCCCCCCTTACGAAAAAGTCAAAAACTGACTTTTTGCAAAAGTCAACTTTTTTGGCACATTTGGGTGGTGCCGAGAGTCCTGATGTGGTTTTGAAACGTTTCCCGGCGCTCTTTGGCCCAAAAGTATTTTTTGACCGTTTTTGAAATTTTTAAAAAATGCGTAACCACCCCCCCTTACGAAAAAGTCAAAAATTGACTTTTTCCAAAAGTCAATATTTTTGGCTTCTTTGGGTGGTGCCGAGAGTCCTGATGTGATTTTGGAACGTTTCCCGGCGCTCATTGGCCCAAAATTATTTTTTGACCGTTTTTGAAATTTTGAAAAAATGCGTAACCACCCCCCCTTACGAAAAAGTCAAAAATTGACTTTTTCCAAAAGTCAACTTTTTGGCATATTTGGGTGGTGCCGAGCGTCCTGATGTGGTTTTGGAACGTTTCCCGGCGATCCTTGGCCCAAAAGTATTTTTTGACCGTTTTTGAAATTTTGAAAAAATGCGTAACCACCCCCCCTTACGAAAAAGTAAAAAATTGACTTTTTCCAAAAGTCAACTTTTTGGCACATTTGGGTGGTGCCGAGAGTCCTGATGTGGTTTTGGAATGTTTCCCGGTGCTCCTTGGCGCAAAAGTATTTTTTGACCGTTTTTGAAATTTTGAAAAAATGCGTAACCACCCCCCCTTACGAAAAAGTCAAAAATGTACTTTTTCCAAAAGTCAACTTTTTTGGCACATTTGGGTGGTGCCGAGAGTCCTGATGTGGTTTTGAAACGTTTCCCGGCGCTCTTTGGCCCAAAAGTATTTTTTGACCGTTTTTGAAATTTTGAAAAAATGCGTAACCACCCCCCCTTACGAAAAAGTCAAAAATGGACTTTTTCCAAAAGTCAACTTTTTTGGCACATTTGGGTGGTTCCGAGAGTCCTGATGTGGTTTTGGAACGTTTCCCGGCGCTCCTTGGCACAAAAGTATTTTTTGACTGTTTTTGAAATTTTGAAAAAATTCCTAACAACCCCCCCTTACGAAAAAGTCAAAAATGTACTTTTTCCAAAAGTCAACTTTTTTGGCACATTTGGGTGGTTCCGAGAGTCCTGATGTGGTTTTAAAACGTTTCCCGGCGCTCTTTGGCCCAAAAGTATTTTTTGACCGTTTTTGAAATTTTGAAAAAATGCGTAACCACCCCCCCTTACGAAAAAGTCAAAAATTGACTTTTTCCAAAAGTCAACATTTTTGGCTTCTTTGGGTGGTGCCGAGAGTCCTGATGTGATTTTGGAACGTTTCCCGGCGCTCTTTGGACCAAAAGTAGTTTTTGACCGTTTTTGAAAATTTGAAAAAATGCGTAACCACCCCCCCTTACGAAAAAGTCAAAAACTGACTTTTTGCAAAAGTCAACTTTTTTGGCACATTTGGGTGGTGCCGAGAGTCCTGATGTGGTTTTGAAACGTTTTCCGGCGCTCTTTGGCCCAAAAGTATTTTTTGACCGTTTTTGAAATTTTGAAAAAATGCGTAACCACCCCCCCTTACGAAAAAGTCAAAAATGTACTTTTTCCAAAAGTCAACTTTTTTGGCACATTTGGGTGGTGCCGAGAGTCCTGATATGGTTTTGAAACGTTTCCCGGCGCTCTTTGGCCCAAAAGTATTTTTTGACCGTTTTTGAAATTTTGAAAAAATGCGTAACCACCCCCCCTTACGAAAAAGTCAAAAATTGACTTTTTGCAAAAGTCAACATTTTTGGCTTCTTTGGGTGGTGCCGAGAGTCCTGATGTGATTTTGGAACGCTTCCCGGCGCTCATTGGACCAAAAGTATTTTTTGACCGTTTTTGAAATTTTGAAAAAATGCGTAACCACCCCCCCTTACGAAAAAGTCAAAAATGTACTTTTTCCAAAAGTCAACTTTTTTGGCACATTTGGGTGGTGCCGAGAGTCCTGATGTGGTTTTGAAACGTTTCCCGGCGCTCTTTGGCCCAAAAGTATTTTTTGACCGTTTTTGAAATTTTGAAAAAATGCGTAACCACCCCCCCTTACGAAAAAGTCAAAAATTGACTTTTTCCAAAAGTCAACATTTTTGGCTTCTTTGGGTGGTGCCGAGAGTCCTGATGTGATTTTGGAACGTTTCCCGGCGCTCATTGGCCCAAAAGTATTTTTTGACCGTTTTTGAAATTTTGAAAAAATGCGTAACCACCCCCCCTTACGAAAAAGTCAAAAATTGACTTTTTCCAAAAGTCAACATTTTTGGCTTCTTTGGGTGGTGCCGAGAGTCCTGATGTGATTTTGGAACGTTTCCCGGCGCTCATTGGCCCAAAAGTATTTTTTGACCGTTTTTGAAATTTTCAAAAAATGCGTAACCACCCCCCCTTACGAAAAAGTCAAAAATTGACTTTTTCCAAAAGTCAACTTTTTGGCACATTTGGGTGGTGCCGAGTGTCCTGATGTGGTTTTGGAACGTTTCCCGGCGCTCCTTGGCCCAAAAGTATTTTTTGACCGTTTTTGAAACTTTGAAAAAATGCGTAACCACCCCCCCTTACGAAAAAGTCAAAAACTGACTTTTTGCAAAAGTCAACTTTTTTGGCACATTTGGGTGGTGCCGAGAGTCCTGATGTGGTTTTGAAACGTTTCCCGGCGCTCTTTGGCCCAAAAGTATTTTTTGACCGTTTTTGAAATTTTGAAAAAATGCGTAACCACCCCCCCTTACAAAAAATTCAAAAATGGACTTTTTCCAAAAGTCAACTTTTTTGGCACATTTGGGTGGTGCCGAGAGTCCTGATGTGGTTTTGAAACGTTTCCCGGCGCTCATTGGCCCAAAAGTATTTTTTGACCGTTTTTGAAATTTTTAAAAAATGCGTAACCACCCCCCCTTACGAAAAAGTCAAAAATTGACTTTTTCCAAAAGTCAACATTTTTGGCTTCTTTGGGTGGTGCCGAGAGTCCTGATGTGATTTTGGAACGTTTCCCGGCGCTCATTGGCCCAAAATTATTTTTTGACCGTTTTTGAAATTTTGAAAAAATGCGTAACCACCCCCCCTTACGAAAAAGTCAAAAATTGACTTTTTCCAAAAGTCAACTTTTTGGCATATTTGGGTGGTGCCGAGCGTCCTGATGTGGTTTTGGAACGTTTCCCGGCGATCCTTGGCCCAAAAGTATTTTTTGACCGTTTTTGAAATTTTGAAAAAATGCGTAACCACCCCCCCTTACGAAAAAGTAAAAAATTGACTTTTTCCAAAAGTCAACTTTTTGGCACATTTGGGTGGTGCCGAGAGTCCTGATGTGGTTTTGGAATGTTTCCCGGTGCTCCTTGGCGCAAAAGTATTTTTTGACCGTTTTTGAAATTTTGAAAAAATGCGTAACCACCCCCCCTTACGAAAAAGTCAAAAATGTACTTTTTCCAAAAGTCAACTTTTTTGGCACATTTGGGTGGTGCCGAGAGTCCTGATGTGGTTTTGAAACGTTTCCCGGCGCTCTTTGGCCCAAAAGTATTTTTTGACCGTTTTTGAAATTTTGAAAAAATGCGTAACCACCCCCCCTTACGAAAAAGTCAAAAATGGACTTTTTCCAAAAGTCAACTTTTTTGGCACATTTGGGTGGTTCCGAGAGTCCTGATGTGGTTTTGGAAAGTTTCCCGGCGCTCCTTGGCACAAAAGTATTTTTTGACTGTTTTTGAAATTTTGAAAAAATTCCTAACAACCCCCCCTCACGAAAAAGTCAAAAATGTACTTTTTCCAAAAGTCAACTTTTTTGGCACATTTGGGTGGTTCCGAGAGTCCTGATGTGGTTTTGAAACGTTTCCCGGCGCTCTTTGGCCCAAAAGTATTTTTTGACCGTTTTTGAAATTTTGAAAAAATGCGTAACCACCCCCCCTTACGAAAAAGTCAAAAATTGACTTTTTCCAAAAGTCAACATTTTTGGCTTCTTTGGGTGGTGCCGAGAGTCCTGATGTGATTTTGGAACGTTTCCCGGCGCTCTTTGGACCAAAAGTAGTTTTTGACCGTTTTTGAAAATTTGAAAAAATGCGTAACCACCCCCCCTTACGAAAAAGTCAAAAACTGACTTTTTGCAAAAGTCAACTTTTTTGGCACATTTGGGTGGTGCCGAGAGTCCTGATGTGGTTTTGAAACGTTTTCCGGCGCTCTTTGGCCCAAAAGTATTTTTTGACCGTTTTTGAAATTTTGAAAAAATGCGTAACCACCCCCCCTTACGAAAAAGTCAAAAATGTACTTTTTCCAAAAGTCAACTTTTTTGGCACATTTGGGTGGTGCCGAGAGTCCTGATATGGTTTTGAAACGTTTCCCGGCGCTCTTTGGCCCAAAAGTATTTTTTGACCGTTTTTGAAATTTTGAAAAAATGCGTAACCACCCCCCCTTACGAAAAAGTCAAAAATTGACTTTTTGCAAAAGTCAACATTTTTGGCTTCTTTGGGTGGTGCCGAGAGTCCTGATGTGATTTTGGAACGCTTCCCTGCGCTCATTGGACCAAAAGTATTTTTTGACCGTTTTTGAAATTTTGAAAAAATGCGTAACCACCCCCCCTTACGAAAAAGTCAAAAATGTACTTTTTCCAAAAGTCAACTTTTTTGGCACATTTGGGTGGTGCCGAGAGTCCTGATGTGGTTTTGAAATGTTTCCCGGCGCTCTTTGGCCCAAAAGTATTTTTTGACCGTTTTTGAAATTTTGAAAAAATGCGTAACCACCCCCCCTTACGAAAAAGTCAAAAATTGACTTTTTCCAAAAGTCAACATTTTTGGCTTCTTTGGGTGGTGCCGAGAGTCCTGATGTGATTTTGGAACGTTTCCCGGCGCTCATTGGCCCAAAAGTATTTTTTGACCGTTTTTGAAATTTTGAAAAAATGCGTAACCACCCCCCCTTACGAAAAAGTCAAAAATTGACTTTTTCCAAAAGTCAACTTTTTGGCACATTTGGGTGGTGCCGAGAGTCCTGATGTGGTTTTGGAATGTTTCCCGGTGCTCCTTGGCGCAAAAGTATTTTTTGACCATTTTTGAAATTTTGAAAAAATGCGTAACCACCCCCCCTTACGAAAAAGTCAAAAATGTACTTTTTCCAAAAGTCAACTTTTTTGGCACATTTGGGTGGTGCCGAGAGTCCTGATATGGTTTTGAAACGTTTCCCGGCGCTCTTTGGCCCAAAAGTATTTTTTGACCGTTTTTGAAATTTTGAAAAAATGCGTAACCACCCCCCCTTACGAAAAAGTCAAAAATTGACTTTTTGCAAAAGTCAACATTTTTGGCTTCTTTGGGTGGTGCCGAGAGTCCTGATGTGATTTTGGAACGCTTCCCGGCGCTCATTGGCCCAAAAGTATTTTTTGACCGTTTTTGAAATTTTGAAAAAATGCGTAACCACCCCCCCTTACGAAAAAGTCAAAAATGTACTTTTTCCAAAAGTCAACTTTTTTGGCACATTTGGGTGGTGCCGAGAGTCCTGATGTGGTTTTGAAACGTTTCCCGGCGCTCTTTGGCCCAAAAGTATTTTTTGACCGTTTTTGAAATTTTGAAAAAATGCGTAACCACCCCCCCTTACGAAAAAGTCAAAAATTGACTTTTTCCAAAAGTCAACATTTTTTGCTTCTTTGGGTGGTGCCGAGAGTCCTGATGTGATTTTGGAACGTTTCCCGGCGCTCATTGGCCCAAAAGTATTTTTTGACCGTTTTTGAAATTTTGAAAAAATGCGTAACCACCCCCCCTTACGAAAAAGTCAAAAATTGACTTTTTCCAAAAGTCAACTTTTTTGGCTTCTTTGGGTGGTGCCGAGAGTCCTGATGTGATTTTGGAACGTTTCCCGGCGCTCTTTGGCCCAAAAGTATTTTTTGACCGTTTTTGAAATTTTGAAAAAATGCGTAACCACCCCCCCTTACGAAAAAGTCAAAAATGGACTTTTTCCAAAAGTTAACTTTTTGGCACATTTGGGTGGTGCCGAGAGTCCTGATGTGATTTTGGAACGTTTCCCGGCGCTCTTTGGCCCAAAAGTATTTTTTGACCGTTTTTGAAATTTTGAAAAAATGCGTAACCACCCCCCCTTACGAAAAAGTCAAAAATGGATTTTTTCCAAAAGTCAACTTTTTTGGCACATTTGGGTGTTTCCAAGAGTCCTGATGTGATTTTGGAACGTTTCCCGGCGCTCTTTGGCCCAAAAGTATTTTTTGACCGTTTTTGAAATTTTGAAAAAATGCGTAACCACCCCCCCTTACGAAAAAGTCAAAAATTGACTTTTTCCAAAAGTTAACTTTTTGGCACATTTGGGTGGTGCCGAGCGTCCTGATGTGGTTTTGGAACGTTTCCCGGCGCTCCTTGGCCCAAAAGTATTTTTTGACCGTTTTTGAAATTTTGAAAAAATGCGTAACCACCCCCCCTTACGAAAAAGTCAAAAATGTACTTTTTGCAAAAGTCAACTTTTTTGGCACATTTGGGTGGATCCGAGAGTCCTGATGTGGTTTTGAAACGTTTCCCGGCGCTCTTTGGCCCAAAAGTATTTTTTGACCGTTTTTGAAATTTTGAAAAAATGCGTAACCACCCCCCCTTACGAAAAAGTCAAAAATTGACTTTTTCCAAAAGTCAACTTTTTGGCACATTTGGGTGGTGCCGAGTGTCCTGATGTGATTTTGGAACGTTTCCCGGCGCTCATTGGCCCAAAAGTATTTTTTGACCGTTTTTGAAATTTTGAAAAAATGCGCAACCACCCCCCCTTACGAAAAAGTCAAAAATTGACTTTTTCCAAAAGTCAACTTTTTGGCATATTTGGGTGGTGCCGAGCGTCCTGATGTGGTTTTGGAACGTTTCCCGGTGCTCCTTGGCCCAAAAGTATTTTTTGACCGTTTTTGAAATTTTGAAAAAATGCGTAACCACCCCCCCTTACGAAAAAGTCAAAAATGGACTTTTTTCAAAAGTCAACTTTTTTGGCACATTTGGGTGGTTCCGAGAGTCCTGATGTGGTTTTGGAACGTTTCCCGGTGCTCCTTGGCCCAAAAGTATTTTTTGACCGTTTTTGAAATTTTGAAAAAATGCGTAACCACCCCCCCTTACGAAAAAGTCAAAAATGTACTTTTTCCAAAAGTCAACTTTTTTGGCACATTTGGGTGGTGCCGAGAGTCCTGATGTGGTTTTGAAACGTTTCCCGGCGCTCTTTGGCCCAAAAGTATTTTTTGACCCTTTTTGAAATTTTGAAAAAATGCGTAACCACCCCCCCTTACGAAAAAGTCAAAAATGGATTTTTTCCAAAAGTCAACTTTTTTGGCACATTTGGGTGTTTCCAAGAGTCCTGATGTGATTTTGGAACGTTTCCCGGCGCTCTTTGGCCCAAAAGTATTTTTTGACCGTTTTTGAAATTTTGAAAAAATGCGTAACCACCCCCCCTTACGAAAAAGTCAAAAATTGACTTTTTCCAAAAGTTAACTTTTTGGCACATTTGGGTGGTGCCGAGCGTCCTGATGTGGTTTTGGAACGTTTCCCGGCGCTCCTTGGCCCAAAAGTATTTTTTGACCGTTTTTGAAATTTTGAAAAAATGCGTAACCACCCCCCCTTACGAAAAAGTCAAAAATGTACTTTTTGCAAAAGTCAACTTTTTGGCACATTTGGGTGGATCCGAGAGTCCTGATGTGGTTTTGAAACGTTTCCCGGCGCTCTTTGGCCCAAAAGTATTTTTTGACCGTTTTTGAAATTTTGAAAAAATGCGTAACCACCCCCCCTTACGAAAAAGTCAAAAATGGGCTTTTTCCAAAAGTCAACTTTTTTGGCACATTTGGGTGGTGCCGAGAGTCCTGATGTGGTTTTGAAACGTTTCCCGGCGCTCTTTGGCCCAAAAGTATTTTTTGACCGTTTTTGAAATTTTGAAAAAATGCGTAACCACCCCCCCTTACGAAAAAGTCAAAAATGGACTTTTTCCAAAAGTCAACTTTTTTGGCACATTTGGGTGGTGCCGAGCGTCCTGATGTGGTTTTGGAACGTTTCCCGGCGCTCCTTGGCCCAAAAGTATTTTTTGACCGTTTTTGAAATTTTGAAAAAATGCGTAACCACCCCCCCTTACGAAAAAGTCAAAAATGTACTTTTTCCAAAAGTCAACTTTTTTGGCACATTTGGGTGGTGCCGAGAGTCCTGATGTGGTTTTGAAACGTTTCCTGGCGCTCTTTGGCCCAAAAGTATTTTTTGACCGTTTTTGAAATTTTGAAAAAATGCGTAACCACCCCCCCTTACGAAAAAGTCAAAAATTGACTTTTTCCAAAAGTCAACATTTTTGGCTTCTTTGGGTGGTGCCGAGAGTCCTGATGTGATTTTGGAACGTTTCCCGGCGCTCATTGGCCCAAAAGTATTTTTTGACCGTTTTTGAAATTTTGAAAAAATGCGTAACCACCCCCCCTTACGAAAAAGTCAAAAATGTACTTTTTCCAAAAGTCAAATTTTTTGGCACATTTGGGTGGTGCCGAGAGTCCTGATGTGGTTTTGAAACGTTTCCCGGCGCTCTTTGGCCCAAAAGTATTTTTTGACCGTTTTTGAAATTTTGAAAAAATGCGTAACCACCCCCCCTTACGAAAAAGTCAAAAATTGACTTTTTCCAAAAGTCAACTTTTTTGGCACATTTGGGTGGTGCCGAGCGTCCTGATGTGGTTTTGGAACGTTTCCCGGCGCTCCTTGGCCCAAAAGTATTTTTTGACCGTTTTTGAAATTTTGATAAAATGCGTAACCACCCCCCCTTACGAAAAAGTCAAAAATGTACTTTTTCCAAAAGTCAACTTTTTTGGCACATTTGGGTGGTGCCGAGAGTCCTGATGTGGTTTTGAAACGTTTCCCGGCGCTCTTTGGCCCAAAAGTATTTTTTGACCGTTTTTGAAATTTTGAAAAAATGCGTAACCACCCCCCCTTACGAAAAAGTCAAAAATTGACTTTTTCCAAAAGTCAACATTTTTGGCTTCTTTGGGTGGTGCCGAGAGTCCTGATGTGATTTTGGAACGTTTCCCGGCGCTCATTGGCCCAAAAGTATTTTTTGACCGTTTTTGAAATTTTGAAAAAATGCGTAACCACCCCCCCTTACGAAAAAGTCAAAAATTGACTTTTTCCAAAAGTCAACTTTTTGGCATATTTGGGTGGTGCCGAGCGTCCTGATGTGGTTTTGGAACGTTTCCCGGTGCTCCTTGGCCCAAAAGTATTTTTTGACCGTTTTTGAAATTTTGAAAAAATGCGTAACCACCCCCCCTTACGAAAAAGTCAAAAATGGACTTTTTTCAAAAGTCAACTTTTTTGGCACATTTGGGTGGTTCCGAGAGTCCTGATGTGGTTTTGGAATGTTTCCCGGTGCTCCTTGGCCCAAAAGTATTTTTTGACCGTTTTTGAAATTTTGAAAAAATGCGTAACCACCCCCCCTTACGAAAAAGTCAAAAATGTACTTTTTCCAAAAGTCAACTTTTTTGGCACATTTGGGTGGTGCCGAGAGTCCTGATGTGGTTTTGAAACGTTTCCCGGCGCTCTTTGGCCCAAAAGTATTTTTTGACCCTTTTTGAAATTTTGAAAAAATGCGTAACCACCCCCCCTTACGAAAAAGTCAAAAATGGATTTTTTCCAAAAGTCAACTTTTTTGGCACATTTGGGTGTTTCCAAGAGTCCTGATGTGATTTTGGAACGTTTCCCGGCGCTCTTTGGCCCAAAAGTATTTTTTGACCGTTTTTGAAATTTTGAAAAAATGCGTAACCACCCCCCCTTACGAAAAAGTCAAAAATTGACTTTTTCCAAAAGTTAACTTTTTGGCACATTTGGGTGGTGCCGAGCGTCCTGATGTGGTTTTGGAACGTTTCCCGGCGCTCCTTGGCCCAAAAGTATTTTTTGACCGTTTTTGAAATTTTGAAAAAATGCGTAACCACCCCCCCTTACGAAAAAGTCAAAAATGTACTTTTTGCAAAAGTCAACTTTTTTGGCACATTTGGGTGGATCCGAGAGTCCTGATGTGGTTTTGAAACGTTTCCCGGCGCTCTTTGGCCCAAAAGTATTTTTTGACCGTTTTTGAAATTTTGAAAAAATGCGTAACCACCCCCCCTTACGAAAAAGTCAAAAATGGGCTTTTTCCAAAAGTCAACTTTTTTGGCACATTTGGGTGGTGCCGAGAGTCCTGATGTGGTTTTGAAACGTTTCCCGGCGCTCTTTGGCCCAAAAGTATTTTTTGACCGTTTTTGAAGTTTTGAAAAAATGCGTAACCACCCCCCCTTACGAAAAAGTCAAAAATGGACTTTTTCCAAAAGTCAACTTTTTTGGCACATTTGGGTGGTGCCGAGCGTCCTGATGTGGTTTTGGAACGTTTCCCGGCGCTCCTTGGCCCAAAAGTATTTTTTGACCGTTTTTGAAATTTTGAAAAAATGCGTAACCACCCCCCCTTACGAAAAAGTCAAAAATGTACTTTTTCCAAAAGTCAACTTTTTTGGCACATTTGGGTGGTGCCGAGAGTCCTGATGTGGTTTTGGAACGTTTCCCGGCGCTCATTGGCCCAAAAGTATTTTTTGACCGTTTTTGAAATTTTGAAAAAATGCGTAACCACCCCCCCTTACGAAAAAGTCAAAAATTGACTTTTTCCAAAAGTCAACTTTTTTGGCTTCTTTGGGTGGTGCCGAGAGTCCTGATGTGATTTTGGAACGTTTCCCGGCGCTCTTTGGCCCAAAAGTATTTTTTGACCGTTTTTGAAATTTTGAAAAAATGCGTAACCACCCCCCCTTACGAAAAAGTCAAAAATGGACTTTTTCCAAAAGTTAACTTTTTGGCACATTTGGGTGGTGCCGAGAGTCCTGATGTGATTTTGGAACGTTTCCCGGCGCTCTTTGGCCCAAAAGTATTTTTTGACCGTTTTTGAAATTTTGAAAAAATGCGTAACCACCCCCCCTTACGAAAAAGTCAAAAATGGATTTTTTCCAAAAGTCAACTTTTTTGGCACATTTGGGTGTTTCCAAGAGTCCTGATGTGATTTTGGAACGTTTCCCGGCGCTCTTTGGCCCAAAAGTATTTTTTGACCGTTTTTGAAATTTTGAAAAAATGCGTAACCACCCCCCCTTACGAAAAAGTCAAAAATTGACTTTTTCCAAAAGTTAACTTTTTGGCACATTTGGGTGGTGCCGAGCGTCCTGATGTGGTTTTGGAACGTTTCCCGGCGCTCCTTGGCCCAAAAGTATTTTTTGACCGTTTTTGAAATTTTGAAAAAATGCGTAACCACCCCCCCTTACGAAAAAGTCAAAAATGTACTTTTTGCAAAAGTCAACTTTTTTGGCACATTTGGGTGGATCCGAGAGTCCTGATGTGGTTTTGAAACGTTTCCCGGCGCTCTTTGGCCCAAAAGTATTTTTTGACCGTTTTTGAAATTTTGAAAAAATGCGTAACCACCCCCCCTTACGAAAAAGTCAAAAATTGACTTTTTCCAAAAGTCAACTTTTTGGCACATTTGGGTGGTGCCGAGTGTCCTGATGTGATTTTGGAACGTTTCCCGGCGCTCATTGGCCCAAAAGTATTTTTTGACCGTTTTTGAAATTTTGAAAAAATGCGTAACCACCCCCCCTTACGAAAAAGTCAAAAATTGACTTTTTCCAAAAGTCAACTTTTTGGCATATTTGGGTGGTGCCGAGCGTCCTGATGTGGTTTTGGAACGTTTCCCGGTGCTCCTTGGCCCAAAAGTATTTTTTGACCGTTTTTGAAATTTTGAAAAAATGCGTAACCACCCCCCCTTACGAAAAAGTCAAAAATGGACTTTTTTCAAAAGTCAACTTTTTTGGCACATTTGGGTGGTTCCGAGAGTCCTGATGTGGTTTTGGAACGTTTCCCGGTGCTCCTTGGCCCAAAAGTATTTTTTGACCGTTTTTGAAATTTTGAAAAAATGCGTAACCACCCCCCCTTACGAAAAAGTCAAAAATGTACTTTTTCCAAAAGTCAACTTTTTTGGCACATTTGGGTGGTGCCGAGAGTCCTGATGTGGTTTTGAAACGTTTCCCGGCGCTCTTTGGCCCAAAAGTATTTTTTGACCCTTTTTGAAATTTTGAAAAAATGCGTAACCACCCCCCCTTACGAAAAAGTCAAAAATGGATTTTTTCCAAAAGTCAACTTTTTTTGGCACATTTGGGTGTTTCCAAGAGTCCTGATGTGATTTTGGAACGTTTCCCGGCGCTCTTTGGCCCAAAAGTATTTTTTGACCGTTTTTGAAATTTTGAAAAAATGCGTAACCACCCCCCCTTACGAAAAAGTCAAAAATTGACTTTTTCCAAAAGTTAACTTTTTGGCACATTTGGGTGGTGCCGAGCGTCCTGATGTGGTTTTGGAACGTTTCCCGGCGCTCCTTGGCCCAAAAGTATTTTTTGACCGTTTTTGAAATTTTGAAAAAATGCGTAACCACCCCCCCTTACGAAAAAGTCAAAAATGTACTTTTTGCAAAAGTCAACTTTTTTGGCACATTTGGGTGGATCCGAGAGTCCTGATGTGGTTTTGAAACGTTTCCCGGCGCTCTTTGGCCCAAAAGTATTTTTTGACCGTTTTTGAAATTTTGAAAAAATGCGTAACCACCCCCCCTTACGAAAAAGTCAAAAATGGGCTTTTTCCAAAAGTCAACTTTTTTGGCACATTTGGGTGGTGCCGAGAGTCCTGATGTGGTTTTGAAACGTTTCCCGGCGCTCTTTGGCCCAAAAGTATTTTTTGACCGTTTTTGAAATTTTGAAAAAATGCGTAACCACCCCCCCTTACGAAAAAGTCAAAAATGGACTTTTTCCAAAAGTCAACTTTTTTGGCACATTTGGGTGGTGCCGAGCGTCCTGATGTGGTTTTGGAACGTTTCCCGGCGCTCCTTGGCCCAAAAGTATTTTTTGACCGTTTTTGAAATTTTGAAAAAATGCGTAACCACCCCCCCTTACGAAAAAGTCAAAAATGTACTTTTTCCAAAAGTCAACTTTTTTGGCACATTTGGGTGGTGCCGAGAGTCCTGATGTGGTTTTGAAACGTTTCCTGGCGCTCTTTGGCCCAAAAGTATTTTTTGACCGTTTTTGAAATTTTGAAAAAATGCGTAACCACCCCCCCTTACGAAAAAGTCAAAAATTGACTTTTTCCAAAAGTCAACATTTTTGGCTTCTTTGGGTGGTGCCGAGAGTCCTGATGTGATTTTGGAACGTTTCCCGGCGCTCATTGGCCCAAAAGTATTTTTTGACCGTTTTTGAAATTTTGAAAAAATGCGTAACCACCCCCCCTTACGAAAAAGTCAAAAATGGACTTTTTCCAAAAGTCAACTTTTTTGGCATATTTGGGTGGTTCCGAGAGTCCTGATGTGATTTTGGAACGTTTCCCGGCGCTCATTGGCCCAAAAGTATTTTTTGACCGTTTTTGAAATTTTGAAAAAATGCGTAACCACCCCCCCTTACGAAAAAGTCAAAAATGGACTTTTTCCAAAAGTCAACTTTTTTGGTACATTTGGGTGGTTCCGAGAGTCCTGATGTGATTTTGGAACGTTTCCCGGCGCTCATTGGCCCAAAAGTATTTTTTGACCGTTTTTGAAATTTTGAAAAAATGCGTAACCACCCCCCCTTACGAAAAAGTCAAAAAATGACTTTTTCCAAAAGTCAACTTTTTTGGCACATTTGGGTGGTGCCGAGCGTCCTGATGTGGTTTTGGAACGTTTCCCGGCGCTCCTTGGCCCAAAAGTATTTTTTGACCGTTTTTGAAATTTTGAAAAAATGCGTAACCACCCCCCCTTACGAAAAAGTCAAAAATGTACTTTTTCCAAAAGTCAAATTTTTTGGCACATTTGGGTGGTGCCGAGCGTCCTGATGTGGTTTTGAAACGTTTCCCGGCGCTCTTTGGCCCAAAAGTATTTTTTGACCGTTTTTGAAATTTTGAAAAAATGCGTAACCACCCCCCCTTACGAAAAAGTCAAAAATTGACTTTTTCCAAAAGTCAACTTTTTTGGCACATTTGGGTGGTGCCGAGCGTCCTGATGTGGTTTTGGAACGTTTCCCGGCGCTCCTTGGCCCAAAAGTATTTTTTGACCGTTTTTGAAATTTTGATAAAATGCGTAACCACCCCCCCTTACGAAAAAGTCAAAAATGTACTTTTTCCAAAAGTCAACTTTTTTGGCACATTTGGGTGGTGCCGAGAGTCCTGATGTGGTTTTGAAACGTTTCCCGGCGCTCTTTGGCCCAAAAGTATTTTTTGACCGTTTTTGAAATTTTGAAAAAATGCGTAACCACCCCCCCTTACGAAAAAGTCAAAAATTGACTTTTTCCAAAAGTCAACATTTTTGGCTTCTTTGGGTGGTGCCGAGAGTCCTGATGTGATTTTGGAACGTTTCCCGGCGCTCATTGGCCCAAAAGTATTTTTTGACCGTTTTTGAAATTTTGAAAAAATGCGTAACCACCCCCCCTTACGAAAAAGTCAAAAATTGACTTTTTCCAAAAGTCAACTTTTTGGCATATTTGGGTGGTGCCGAGCGTCCTGATGTGGTTTTGGAACGTTTCCCGGTGCTCCTTGGCCCAAAAGTATTTTTTGACCGTTTTTGAAATTTTGAAAAAATGCGTAACCACCCCCCCTTACGAAAAAGTCAAAAATGGACTTTTTTCAAAAGTCAACTTTTTTGGCACATTTGGGTGGTTCCGAGAGTCCTGATGTGGTTTTGGAATGTTTCCCGGTGCTCCTTGGCCCAAAAGTATTTTTTGACCGTTTTTGAAATTTTGAAAAAATGCGTAACCACCCCCCCTTACGAAAAAGTCAAAAATGTACTTTTTCCAAAAGTCAACTTTTTTGGCACATTTGGGTGGTGCCGAGAGTCCTGATGTGGTTTTGAAACGTTTCCCGGCGCTCTTTGGCCCAAAAGTATTTTTTGACCCTTTTTGAAATTTTGAAAAAATGCGTAACCACCCCCCCTTACGAAAAAGTCAAAAATGGATTTTTTCCAAAAGTCAACTTTTTTGGCACATTTGGGTGTTTCCAAGAGTCCTGATGTGATTTTGGAACGTTTCCCGGCGCTCTTTGGCCCAAAAGTATTTTTTGACCGTTTTTGAAATTTTGAAAAAATGCGTAACCACCCCCCCTTACGAAAAAGTCAAAAATTGACTTTTTCCAAAAGTTAACTTTTTGGCACATTTGGGTGGTGCCGAGCGTCCTGATGTGGTTTTGGAACGTTTCCCGGCGCTCCTTGGCCCAAAAGTATTTTTTGACCGTTTTTGAAATTTTGAAAAAATGCGTAACCACCCCCCCTTACGAAAAAGTCAAAAATGTACTTTTTGCAAAAGTCAACTTTTTTGGCACATTTGGGTGGATCCGAGAGTCCTGATGTGGTTTTGAAACGTTTCCCGGCGCTCTTTGGCCCAAAAGTATTTTTTGACCGTTTTTGAAATTTTGAAAAAATGCGTAACCACCCCCCCTTACGAAAAAGTCAAAAATGGGCTTTTTCCAAAAGTCAACTTTTTTGGCACATTTGGGTGGTGCCGAGAGTCCTGATGTGGTTTTGAAACGTTTCCCGGCGCTCTTTGGCCCAAAAGTATTTTTTGACCGTTTTTGAAATTTTGAAAAAATGCGTAACCACCCCCCCTTACGAAAAAGTCAAAAATGGACTTTTTCCAAAAGTCAACTTTTTTGGCACATTTGGGTGGTGCCGAGCGTCCTGATGTGGTTTTGGAACGTTTCCCGGCGCTCCTTGGCCCAAAAGTATTTTTTGACCGTTTTTGAAATTTTGAAAAAATGCGTAACCACCCCCCCTTACGAAAAAGTCAAAAATGTACTTTTTCCAAAAGTCAACTTTTTTGGCACATTTGGGTGGTGCCGAGAGTCCTGATGTGGTTTTGAAACGTTTCCTGGCGCTCTTTGGCCCAAAAGTATTTTTTGACCGTTTTTGAAATTTTGAAAAAATGCGTAACCACCCCCCCTTACGAAAAAGTCAAAAATTGACTTTTTCCAAAAGTCAACATTTTTGGCTTCTTTGGGTGGTGCCGAGAGTCCTGATGTGATTTTGGAACGTTTCCCGGCGCTCATTGGCCCAAAAGTATTTTTTGACCGTTTTTGAAATTTTGAAAAAATGCGTAACCACCCCCCCTTACGAAAAAGTCAAAAATGGACTTTTTCCAAAAGTCAACTTTTTTGGCATATTTGGGTGGTTCCGAGAGTCCTGATGTGATTTTGGAACGTTTCCCGGCGCTCATTGGCCCAAAAGTATTTTTTGACCGTTTTTGAAATTTTGAAAAAATGCGTAACCACCCCCCCTTACGAAAAAGTCAAAAATGGACTTTTTCCAAAAGTCAACTTTTTTGGTACATTTGGGTGGTTCCGAGAGTCCTGATGTGATTTTGGAACGTTTCCCGGCGCTCATTGGCCCAAAAGTATTTTTTGACCGTTTTTGAAATTTTGAAAAAATGCGTAACCACCCCCCCTTACGAAAAAGTCAAAAAATGACTTTTTCCAAAAGTCAACTTTTTTGGCACATTTGGGTGGTGCCGAGCGTCCTGATGTGGTTTTGGAACGTTTCCCGGCGCTCCTTGGCCCAAAAGTATTTTTTGACCGTTTTTGAAATTTTGAAAAAATGCGTAACCACCCCCCCTTACGAAAAAGTCAAAAATGTACTTTTTCCAAAAGTCAAATTTTTTGGCACATTTGGGTGGTGCCGAGAGTCCTGATGTGGTTTTGAAACGTTTCCCGGCGCTCTTTGGCCCAAAAGTATTTTTTGACCGTTTTTGAAATTTTGAAAAAATGCGTAACCACCCCCCCTTACGAAAAAGTCAAAAATGACTTTTTCCAAAAGTCAACATTTTTGGCTTCTTTGGGTGGTGCCGAGAGTCCTGATGTGATTTTGGAACGTTTCCCGGCGCTCATTGGTCCAAAAGTATTTTTTGATCGTTTTTGAAATTTTGAAAAAATGCGTAACCACCCCCCCTTACGAAAAAGTCAAAAATGGACTTTTTCCAAAAGTCAACTTTTTTTGCATATTTGGGTGGTTCCGAGAGTCCTGATGTGATTTTGGAACGTTTCCCGGCGCTCCTTGGCCCAAAAGTATTTTTTGACCGTTTTTGAAATTTTGAAAAAATGCGTAACCACCCCCCCTTACGAAAAAGTCAAAAATGTAGTTTTTGCAAAAGTCATTTTTTTTGGCACATTTGGGTGGATCCGAGAGTCCTGATGTGGTTTTGAAACGTTTCCTGGCGCTCTTTGGCCCAAAAGTATTTTTTGACCGTTTTTGAAATTTTGAAAAAATGCATAACCACCCCCCCTTACGAAAAAGTCAAAAATGGACTTTTTCCAAAAGTCAACATTTTTGGCTTCTTTGGGTGGTGCCGAGAGTCCTGATGTGATTTTGGAACGTTTCCCGGCGCTCATTGGCCCAAAAGTATTTTTTGACCGTTTTTGAAATTTTGAAAAAATGCGTAACCACCCCCCCTTACGAAAAAGTCAAAAATGGACTTTTTCCAAAAGTCAACTTTTTTGGCATATTTGGGTTGTTCCGAGAGTCCTGATGTGATTTTGGAACGTTTCCCGGCGCTCATTGGCCCAAAAGTATTTTTTGACGGTTTTTGAAATTTTGAAAAAATGCGTAACCACCCCCCCTTACGAAAAAGTCAAAAATGGACTTTTTCCAAAAGTCAACTTTTTTGGCACATTTGGGTGGTTCCGAGAGTCCTGATGTGATTTTGGAACGTTTCCCGGCGCTCATAGGCCCAAAAGTATTTTTTGACCGTTTTTGAAATTTTGAAAAAATGCGTAACCACCCCCCCTTACGAAAAAGTAAAAAATGACTTTTTCCAAAAGTCAACATTTTTGGCTTCTTTGGGTGGTGCCGAGAGTCCTGATGTGATTTTGGAACGTTTCCCGGCGCTCATTGGTCCAAAAGTATTTTTTGACCGTTTTTGAAATTTTGAAAAAATGCGTAACCACCCCCCCTTACGAAAAAGTCAAAAATGTACTTTTTGCAAAAGTCAACTTTTTTGGCACATTTGGGTGGATCCGAGAGTCCTGATGTGGTTTTGAAACGTTTCCCGGCGCTCTTTGGCCCAAAAGTATTTTTTGACCGTTTTTGAAATTTTGAAAAAATGCGTAACCACCCCCCCTTACGAAAAAGTAAAAAATGACTTTTTCCAAAAGTCAACATTTTTGGCTTCTTTGGGTGGTGCCGAGAGTCCTGATGTGATTTTGGAACGTTTCCCGGCGCTCATTGGTCCAAAAGTATTTTTTGACCGTTTTTGAAATTTTGAAAAAATGCGTAACCACCCCCCCTTACGAAAAAGTCAAAAATGTACTTTTTGCAAAAGTCAACTTTTTTGGCACATTTGGGTGGATCCGAGAGTCCTGATGTGGTTTTGAAACGTTTCCCGGCGCTCTTTGGCCCAAAAGTATTTTTTGACCGTTTTTGAAATTTTGAAAAAATGCGTAACCACCCCCCCTTACGAAAAAGTCAAAAATGGACTTTTTCCAAAAGTCAACATTTTTGGCTTCTTTGGGTGGTGCCGAGAGTCCTGATGTGATTTTGGAACGTTTCCCGGCGCTCTTTGGACCAAAAGTATTTTTTGACCGTTTTTGAAAATTTGAAAAAATGCGTAACCACCCCCCCTTACGAAAAAGTCAAAAATTGACTTTTTCCAAAAGTCAACTTTTTTGGCATCTTTGGGTGGTTCCGAGAGTCCTGATGTGGTTTTGAAACGTTTCCCGGCGCTCTTTGGCCCAAAAGTATTTTTTGACCGTTTTTGAAATTTTGAAAAAATGCGTAACCACCCCCCCTTACGAAAAAGTCAAAAATTGACTTTTTCCAAAAGTCAACTTTTTTGGCATCTTTGGGTGGTTCCGAGAGTCCTGATGTGATTTTGGAACGTTTCCCTGCGCTCATTGGCCCAAAAGTATTTTTTGACCGTTTTTGAAATTTTGAAAAAATGCGTAACCACCCCCCCTTACGAAAAAGTCAAAAAATGACTTTTTCCAAAAGTCAACTTTTTTGGCACATTTGGGTGGTGCCGAGAGTCCTGATGTGATTTTGGAACGTTTCCCGGCGCTCCTTGGCCCAAAAGTATTTTTTGACCGTTTTTGAAATTTTGAAAAAATGCGTAACCACCCCCCCTTACGAAAAAGTCAAAAATTGACTTTTTCCAAAAGTCAAATTTTTGGCATATTTGGGTGGTTCCGAGAGTCCTGATGTGATTTTGGAACGTATCCCGGCGCTCTTTGGCCCAAAAGTATTTTTTTACCGTTTTTGAAATTTTGAAAAAATGCGTAACCACCTCCCCTTACGAAAAAGTCAAAAATTGACTTTTTCCAAAAGTCAACTTTTTTGGCATCTTTGGGTGGTTCCGAGAGTCCTGATGTGATTTTGGAACGTTTCCCGGCGCTCTTTGGCCCAAAAGTATTTTTTGACCGTTTTTGAAAATTTGAAAAAATGCGTAACCACCCCCCCTTACGAAAAAGTCAAAAATTGACTTTTTCCAAAAGTCAACTTTTTGGCACATTTGGGTGGTGCCGAGAGTCCTGATGTGGTTTTGGAACGTTTCCCGGCGCTCTTTGGCCCAAAAGTATTTTTTGACCGTTTTTGAAATTTTGAAAAAATGCGTAACCACCCCCCTTACGAAAAAGTCAAAAATGTACTTTTTCCAAAAGTCAACTTTTTTGGCACATTTGGGTGGTGCCGAGAGTCCTGATGTGGTTTTGAAACGTTTCCCGGCGCTCTTTGGCCCAAAAGTATTTTTTGACCGTTTTTGAAATTTTGAAAAAATGCGTAACCACCCCCCCCTTACGAAAAAGTCAAAAATTGACTTTTTTCAAAAGTCAACTTTTTTGGCACATTTGGGTGGTGCAGAGAGTCCTGATGTTGTTTTGGAACGTTTCCCGGCGCTCCTTGGCCCAAAAGTATTTTTTGACCGTTTTTGAAATTTTGAAAAAATGCGTAACCACCCCCCCTTACGAAAAAGTCAAAAATTGACTTTTTCCAAAAGTCAACTTTTTTGGCATCTTTGGGTGGTGCCGAGAGTCCAGATGTGATTTTGGAACGTTTCCCGGCGCTCATTTGCCAAAAAGTATTTTTTGACCGTTTTTGAAATTTTGAAAAAATGCGTAACAACCCCCCCTTACGAAAAAGTCAAAAATTGACTTTTTCCAAAAGTCAAATTTTTGGCATCTTTGGGTGGTGCCGAGAGTCCTGATGTGATTTTGAAACGTTTCCCGGCGCTCTTTGGACCAAAAGTATTTTTTGACCGTTTTTGAAAATTTGAAAAAATGCGTAACCACCCCCCCTTACGAAAAAGTCAAAAATTGACTTTTTCCAAAAGTCAACTTTTTGGCACATTTGGGTGGTGCCGAGAGTCCTGATGTGGTTTTGGAACGTTTCCCGGCGCTCTTTGGCCCAAAAGTATTTTTTGACCGTTTTTGAAATTTTGAAAAAATGCGTAACCACCCCCCCTTACGAAAAAGTCAAAAATGTACTTTTTCCAAAAGTCAACTTTTTTGGCACATTTGGGTGGTGCCGAGAGTCCTGATGTGGTTTTGAAACGTTTCCCGGCGCTCTTTGGCCCAAAAGTATTTTTTGACCGTTTTTGAAATTTTGAAAAAATGCGTAACCACCCCCCCTTACGAAAAAGTCAAAAATTGACTTTTTTCAAAAGTCAACTTTTTTGGCACATTTGGGTGGTGCAGAGAGTCCTGATGTTGTTTTGGAACGTTTCCCGGCGCTCCTTGGCCCAAAAGTATTTTTTGACCGTTTTTGAAATTTTGAAAAAATGCGTAACCACCCCCCCTTACGAAAAAGTCAAAAATTGACTTTTTCCAAAAGTCAACTTTTTTGGCATCTTTGGGTGGTGCCGAGAGTCCAGATGTGATTTTGGAACGTTTCCCGGCGCTCATTGGCCAAAAAGTATTTTTTGACCGTTTTTGAAATTTTGAAAAAATGCGTAACCACCCCCCCTTACGAAAAAGTCAAAAATTGACTTTTTCCAAAAGTCAAATTTTTGGCATCTTTGGGTGGTGCCGAGAGTCCTGATGTGATTTTGAAACGTTTCCCGGCGCTCTTTGGCCCAAAAGTATTTTTTGACCGTTTTTGAAATTTTGAAAAAATGCGTAACCACCCCCACTTATGAAAAAGTCAAAAAATGACTTTTTCCAAAAGTCAACTTTTTTGGCATCTTTGGGTGGTTCCGAGAGTCCTGATGTGATTTTGGAATGTTTCCCGGCGCTCTTTGGCCCAAAAGTATTTTTTGACCGTTTTTGAAATTTTGAAAAAATGCGTAACCACCCCCCCTTACGAAAAAGTCAAAAATGGACTTTTTCCAAAAGTCAACTTTTTGGCACATTTGGGTGGTGCAGAGAGTCCTGATGTTGTTTTGGAACGTTTCCCGGCGCTCCTTGGCCCAAAAGCATTTTTTGACCCTTTTTGAAATTTTGAAAAAATGCGTAACCACCCCCCCTTTACGAAAAAGTCAAAAATTGACTTTTTCCAAAAGTCAACATTTTTGGCTTCTTTGGGTGGTGCCGAGAGTCCTGATGTGATTTTGGAACGTTTCCCGGCGCTCTTTGGACCAAAAGTAGTTTTTGACCGTTTTTGAAAATTTGAAAAAATGCGTAACCACCCCCCCTTACGAAAAAGTCAAAAATTGACTTTTTCCAAAAGTCAACTTTTTGGCACATTTGGGTGGTGCCGAGTGTCCTGATGTGGTTTTGGAACGTTTCCCGGCGCTCCTTGGCCCAAAAGTATTTTTTGACCGTTTTTGAAATTTTGAAAAAATGCGTAACCACCCCCCCTTACGAAAAAGTCAAAAACTGACTTTTTGCAAAAGTCAACTTTTTTGGCACATTTGGATGGATCCGAGAGTCCTGATGTGGTTTTGAAACGTTTCCCGGCGCTCTTTGGCCCAAAAGTATTTTTTGACCGTTTTTGAAATTTTGAAAAAATGCGTAACCACCCCCCCCTTACGAAAAAGTCAAAAATTGACTTTTTCCAAAAGTCAAATTTTTTGGCACATTTGGGTGGTGCCGAGCGTCCTGGTGTGGTTTTGGAACGTTTCCCGGCGCTCCTTGGCCCAAAAGTATTTTTTGACCGTTTTTGAAATTTTGAAAAAATGCGTAACCACCCCCCCTTACGAAAAAGTCAAAAATGTACTTTTTCCAAAAGTCAACTTTTTTGGCACATTTGGGTGGTGCTGAGAGTCCTGATGTGGTTTTGAAACGTTTCCCGGCGCTCCTTGGCCCAAAAGTATTTTTTGACCGTTTTTGAAATTTTGAAAAAATGCGTAACCACCCCCCCTTACGAAATAGTCAAAAATGTACTTTTTCCAAAAGTCAACTTTTTTGGCACATTTGGGTGGTGCCGAGAGTCCTGATGTGGTTTTGAAACGTTTCCCGGCGCTCTTTGGCCCAAAAGTATTTTTTGACCGTTTTTGAAATTTTGAAAAAATGCGTAACCACCCCCCCTTACGAAAAAGTCAAAAATTGACTTTTTCCAAAAGTCAACATTTTTGGCTTCTTTGGGTGGTGCCGAGAGTCCTGATGTGATTTTGGAACGTTTCCCGGCGCTCATTGGCCCAAAAGTATTTTTTGACCGTTTTTGAAATTTTGAAAAAATGCGTAACCACCCCCCCTTACGAAAAAGTCAAAAATGGACTTTTTCCAAAAGTCAACTTTTTTGGCATATTTGGGTGGTTCCGAGAGTCCTGATGTAATTTTGGAACGTTTCCCGGCGCTCTTTGGCCCAAAAGTATTTTTTGACCGTTTTTGAAATTTTGAAAAAATGCGTAACCACCCCCCCTTACGAAAAAGTCAAAAATGGACTTTTTTCAAAAGTCAACTTTTTTGGCACATTTGGGTGGTTCCGAGAGTCCTGATGTGGTTTTGGAACGTTTCCCGGTGCTCCTTGGCCCAAAAGTATTTTTTGACCGTTTTTGAAATTTTGAAAAAATGCGTAACCACCCCCCCTTACGAAAAAGTCAAAAATGTACTTTTTCCAAAAGTCAACTTTTTTGGCACATTTGGGTGGTGCCGAGAGTCCTGATGTGGTTTTGAAACGTTTCCCTGCGCTCTTTGGCCCAAAAGTATTTTTTGACCGTTTTTGAAATTTTGAAAAAATGCGTAACCACCCCCCCTTACGAAAAAGTCAAAAATGGACTTTTTCCAAAAGTCAACTTTTTTGGCACATTTGGGTGGTGCCGAGCGTCCTGATGTGGTTTTGGAACGTTTCCCGGCGCTCCTTGGCCCAAAAGTATTTTTTGACCGTTTTTGAAATTTTGAAAAAATGCGTAACCACCCCCCCTTACGAAAAAGTCAAAAATGTACTTTTTCCAAAAGTCAACTTTTTTGGCACATTTGGGTGGTGCCGAGAGTCCTGATGTGGTTTTGAAACGTTTCCCGGCGCTCTTTGGCCCAAAAGTATTTTTTGACCGTTTTTGAAATTTTGAAAAAATGCGTAACCACCCCCCCTTACGAAAAAGTCAAAAATTGACTTTTTCCAAAAGTCAACATTTTTGGCTTCTTTGGGTGGTGCCGAGAGTCCTGATGTGATTTTGGAACGTTTCCCGGCGCTCATTGGCCCAAAAGTATTTTTTGACCGTTTTTGAAATTTTGAAAAAATGCGTAACCACCCCCCCTTACGAAAAAGTCAACTTTTTTGGCATATTTGGGTGGTTCCGAGAGTCCTGATGTGATTTTGGAACGTTTCCCGGCGCTCTTTGGCCCAAAAGTATTTTTTGACCGTTTTTGAAATTTTGAAAAAATGCGTAACCACCCCCCCTTACGAAAAAGTCAAAAAATGACATTTTCCAAAAGTCAACTTTTTTGGCACATTTGGGTGGTGCCGAGAGTCCTGATGTGATTTTGGAACGTTTCCCGGCGCTCATTGGCCCAAAAGTATTTTTTGACCGTTTTTGAAATTTTGAAGAAATGCGTAACCACCCCCCCTTACGAAAAAGTCAAAAATTGACTTTTTCCAAAAGTCAACTTTTTTGGCACATTTGGGTGGTGCCGAGAGTCCTGATGTGGTTTTGAAACGTTTCCCGGCGCTCTTTGGCCCAAAAGTATTTTTTGACCTTTTTTGAAATTTTGATAAAATGCGTAACCACCCCCCCTTACGAAAAAGTCAAAAATTGACTTTTTCCAAAAGTCAACATTTTTGGCTTCTTTGGGTGGTGCCGAGAGTCCTGATGTGATTTTGGAACGTTTCCCGGCGCTCATTGGCCCAAAAGTATTTTTTGACCGTTTTTGAAATTTTGAAAAAATGCGTAACCACCCCCCCTTACGAAAAAGTTAAAAATTGACTTTTTCCAAAAGTCAACATTTTTGGCTTCTTTGGGTGGTGCCAAGAGTCCTGATGTGATTTTGGAACGTTTCCCGGCGCTCATTGGCCCAAAAGTATTTTTTGACCGTTTTTGAAATTTTGAAAAAATGCGTAACCACCCCCCCTTACGAAAAAGTCAAAAATTGACTTTTTCCAAAAGTCAACTTTTTGGCATATTTGGGTGGTGCCGAGCGTCCTGATGTGGTTTTGGAACGTTTCCCGGCGATCCTTGGCCCAAAAGTATTTTTTGACCGTTTTTGAAATTTTGAAAAAATACGTAACCACCCCCCCTTACGAAAAAGTCAAAAATTGACTTTTTCCAAAAGTCAACTTTTTGGCACATTTGGGTGGTGCCGAGAGTCCTGATGTGGTTTTGGAACGTTTCCCGGTGCTCCTTGGCCCAAAAGTATTTTTTGACCGTTTTTGAAATTTTGAAAAAATGCGTAACCACCCCCCCTTACGAAAAAGTCAAAAATGGACTTTTTTCAAAAGTCAACTTTTTTGGCACATTTGGGTGGTTCCGAGAGTCCTGATGTGGTTTTGGAACGTTTCCCGGTGCTCCTTGGCCCAAAAGTATTTTTTGACCGTTTTTGAAATTTTGAAAAAATGCGTAACCACCCCCCCTTACGAAAAAGTCAAAAATGTACTTTTTCCAAAAGTCAACTTTTTTGGCACATTTGGGTGGTGCCGAGAGTCCTGATGTGGTTTTGAAACGTTTCCCGGCGCTCTTTGGCCCAAAAGTATTTTTTGACCGTTTTTGAAATTTTGAAAAAATGCGTAACCACCCCCCCTTACGAAAAAGTCAAAAATGGACTTTTTCCAAAAGTCAACTTTTTTGGCACATTTGGGTGGTTCCGAGAGTCCTGATGTGGTTTTGAAACGTTTCCCGGCGCTCTTTGGCCCAAAAGTATTTTTTGACCGTTTTTGAAATTTTGAAAAAATGCGTAACCACCCCCCCTTACGAAAAAGTCAAAAATGGGCTTTTTCCAAAAGTCAACTTTTTTGGCACATTTGGTTTGTTCCGAGAGTCCTGATGTGATTTTGGAACGTTTCCCGGCGCTCTTTGGCCCAAAAGTATTTTTTGACCGTTTTCGAAATTTTGAAAAAATGCGTAACCACCCCCCCTTACGAAAAAGTCAAAAATTGACATTTTCCAAAAGTCAACATTTTTGGCTTCTTTGGGTGGTGCCGAGAGTCCTGATGTGATTTTGGAACGTTTCCCGGCGCTCCTTGGCCCAAAAGTATTTTTTGACCGTTTTTGAAAATTTGAAAAAATGCGTAACCACCCCCCCTTACGAAAAAGTCAAAAATTGACATTTTCCAAAAGTCAACTTTTTTGGCACATTTGGGTGGTGCCGAGAGTCCTGATGTGGTTTTGAAACGTTTCCCGGCGCTCTTTGGCCCAAAAGTATTTTTTGACCGTTTTTGAAAATTTGAAAAAATGCGTAACCACCCCCCCTTACGAAAAAGTCAAAAATTGACTTTTTCCAAAAGTCAACTTTTTTGGCACATTTGGGTGGTGCCGAGCGTTCTGATGTGGTTTTGGAACGTTTCCCGGCGCTCCTTGGCCCAAAAGTATTTTTTGACCGTTTTTGAAATTTTGAAAAAATGCGTAACCACCCCCCCTTACGAAAAAGTCAAAAATGTACTTTTTCCAAAAGTCAACTTTTTTGGCACATTTGGGTGGTGCCGAGAGTCCTGATGTGGTTTTGAAACGTTTCCCGGCGCTCTTTGGCCCAAAAGTATTTTTTGACCGTTTTTGAAATTTTGAAAAAATGCGTAACCACCCCCCCTTACGAAAAAGTCAAAAATTGACTTTTTCCAAAAGTCAACTTTTTTGGCATATTTGGGTGGTTCCGAGAGTCCTGATGTGATTTTGGAACGTTTCCCGGCGCTCTTTGGCCCAAAAGTATTTTTTGACCGTTTTTGAAATTTTGAAAAAATGCGTAACCACCCCCCCTTACGAAAAAGTCAAAAAATGACTTTTTCCAAAAGTCAACTTTTTTGGCACATTTGGGTGGTGCCGAGAGTCCTGATGTGGTTTTGAAACGTTTCCCGGCGCTCTTTGGCCCAAAAGTATTTTTTGACCGTTTTTGAAATTTTGAAAAAATGCGTAACCACCCCCCCTTACGAAAAAGTCAAAAATTGACTTTTTCCAAAAGTCAACTTTTTTGGCACATTTGGGTGGTGCCGAGAGTCCTGATGTGATTTTGGAACGTTTCCCGGCGCTCATTGGCCCAAAAGTATTTTTTGACCGTTTTTGAAATTTTGAAAAAATGCGTAACCACCCCCCCTTACGAAAAAGTTAAAAATTGACTTTTTCCAAAAGTCAACATTTTTGGCTTCTTTGGGTGGTGCCAAGAGTCCTGATGTGATTTTGGAACGTTTCCCGGCGCTCATTGGCCCAAAAGTATTTTTTGACCGTTTTTGAAATTTTGAAAAAATGCGTAACCACCCCCCCTTACGAAAAAGTCAAAAATTGACTTTTTCCAAAAGTCAACTTTTTGGCATATTTGGGTGGTGCCGAGCGTCCTGATGTGGTTTTGGAACGTTTCCCGGCGATCCTTGGCCCAAAAGTATTTTTTGACCGTTTTTGAAATTTTGAAAAAATACGTAACCACCCCCCCTTACGAAAAAGTCAAAAATTGACTTTTTCCAAAAGTCAACTTTTTGGCACATTTGGGTGGTGCCGAGAGTCCTGATGTGGTTTTGGAACGTTTCCCGGTGCTCCTTGGCCCAAAAGTATTTTTTGACCGTTTTTGAAATTTTGAAAAAATGCGTAACCACCCCCCCTTACGAAAAAGTCAAAAATGGACTTTTTTCAAAAGTCAACTTTTTTGGCACATTTGGGTGGTTCCGAGAGTCCTGATGTGGTTTTGGAACGTTTCCCGGTGCTCCTTGGCCCAAAAGTATTTTTTGACCGTTTTTGAAATTTTGAAAAAATGCGTAACCACCCCCCCTTACGAAAAAGTCAAAAATGTACTTTTTCCAAAAGTCAACTTTTTTGGCACATTTGGGTGGTGCCGAGAGTCCTGATGTGGTTTTGAAACGTTTCCCGGCGCTCTTTGGCCCAAAAGTATTTTTTGACCGTTTTTGAAATTTTGAAAAAATGCGTAACCACCCCCCCTTACGAAAAAGTCAAAAATGGACTTTTTCCAAAAGTCAACTTTTTTGGCACATTTGGGTGGTTCCGAGAGTCCTGATGTGGTTTTGAAACGTTTCCCGGCGCTCTTTGGCCCAAAAGTATTTTTTGACCGTTTTTGAAATTTTGAAAAAATGCGTAACCACCCCCCCTTACGAAAAAGTCAAAAATGGGCTTTTTCCAAAAGTCAACTTTTTTGGCACATTTGGTTTGTTCCGAGAGTCCTGATGTGATTTTGGAACGTTTCCCGGCGCTCTTTGGCCCAAAAGTATTTTTTGACCGTTTTCGAAATTTTGAAAAAATGCGTAACCACCCCCCCTTACGAAAAAGTCAAAAATTGACATTTTCCAAAAGTCAACATTTTTGGCTTCTTTGGGTGGTGCCGAGAGTCCTGATGTGATTTTGGAACGTTTCCCGGCGCTCCTTGGCCCAAAAGTATTTTTTGACCGTTTTTGAAAATTTGAAAAAATGCGTAACCACCCCCCCTTACGAAAAAGTCAAAAATTGACATTTTCCAAAAGTCAACTTTTTTGGCACATTTGGGTGGTGCCGAGAGTCCTGATGTGGTTTTGAAACGTTTCCCGGCGCTCTTTGGCCCAAAAGTATTTTTTGACCGTTTTTGAAAATTTGAAAAAATGCGTAACCACCCCCCCTTACGAAAAAGTCAAAAATTGACTTTTTCCAAAAGTCAACTTTTTTGGCACATTTGGGTGGTGCCGAGCGTTCTGATGTGGTTTTGGAACGTTTCCCGGCGCTCCTTGGCCCAAAAGTATTTTTTGACCGTTTTTGAAATTTTGAAAAAATGCGTAACCACCCCCCCTTACGAAAAAGTCAAAAATGTACTTTTTCCAAAAGTCAACTTTTTTGGCACATTTGGGTGGTGCCGAGAGTCCTGATGTGGTTTTGAAACGTTTCCCGGCGCTCTTTGGCCCAAAAGTATTTTTTGACCGTTTTTGAAATTTTGAAAAAATGCGTAACCACCCCCCCTTACGAAAAAGTCAAAAATTGACTTTTTCCAAAAGTCAACTTTTTTGGCATATTTGGGTGGTTCCGAGAGTCCTGATGTGATTTTGGAACGTTTCCCGGCGCTCTTTGGCCCAAAAGTATTTTTTGACCGTTTTTGAAATTTTGAAAAAATGCGTAACCACCCCCCCTTACGAAAAAGTCAAAAAATGACTTTTTCCAAAAGTCAACTTTTTTGGCACATTTGGGTGGTGCCGAGAGTCCTGATGTGATTTTGGAACGTTTCCCGGCGCTCATTGGCCCAAAAGTATTTTTTGACCGTTTTTGAAATTTTGAAAAAATGCGTAACCACCCCCCCTTACGAAAAAGTCAAAAATGTACTTTTTCCAAAAGTCAACTTTTTTGGCACATTTGGGTGGTGCCGAGAGTCCTGATGTGGTTTTGAAACGTTTCCCGGCGCTCTTTGGCCCAAAAGTATTTTTTGACCGTTTTTGAAATTTTGAAAAAATGCGTAACCACCCCCCCTTACGAAAAAGTCAAAAATTGACTTTTTCCAAAAGTCAACATTTTTGGCTTCTTTGGGTGGTGCCGAGAGTCCTGATGTGATTTTGGAACGTTTCCCGGCGCTCATTGGCCCAAAAGTATTTTTTGACCGTTTTTGAAATTTTGAAAAAATGCGTAACCACCCCCCCTTACGAAAAAGTCAAAAATTGACTTTTTCCAAAAGTCAACATTTTTGGCTTCTTTGGGTGGTGCCGAGAGTCCTGATGTGATTTTGGAACGTTTCCCGGCGCTCATTGGCCCAAAAGTATTTTTTGACCGTTTTTGAAATTTTGAAAAAATGCGTAACCACCCCCCCTTACGAAAAAGTCAAAAATGTACTTTTTCCAAAAGTCAACTTTTTTGGCACATTTGGGTGGTGCCGAGAGTCCTGATGTGGTTTTGAAACGTTTCTCGGCGCTCTTTGGCCCAAAAGTATTTTTTGACCGTTTTTGAAATTTTGAAAAAATGCGTAACCACCCCCCCTTACGAGAAAGTCAAAAATTGACTTTTTCCAAAAGTCAACTTTTTTGGCACATTTGGGTGGTGCCGAGCGTCCTGATGTGGTTTTGGAACGTTTCCCGGCGCAACTTGGCCCAAAAGTATTTTTTGACCGTTTTTGAAATTTTGAAAAAATGCGTAACCACCCCCCCTTACGAAAAAGTCAAAAATGTACTTTTTCCAAAAGTCAACTTTTTTGGCACATTTGGGTGGTGCCGAGAGTCCTGATGTGGTTTTGAAACGTTTCCCGGCGCTCTTTGGCCCAAAAGTATTTTTTGACCGTTTTTGAAATTTTGAAAAAATGCGTAACCACCCCCCCTTACGAAAAAGTCAAAAATTGACTTTTTCCAAAAGTCAACTTTTTTGGCATATTTGGGTGGTTCCGAGAGTCCTGATGTGATTTTGGAACGTTTCCCGGCGCTCTTTGGCCCAAAAGTATTTTTTGACCGTTTTTGAAATTTTGAAAAAATGCGTAACCACCACCGCTTACGAAAAAGTCAAAAAATGACTTTTTCCAAAAGTCAACTTTTTTGGCACATTTGGGTGGTGCCGAGAGTCCTGATGTGATTTTGGAACGTTTCCCGGCGCTCATTGGCCCAAAAGTATTTTTTGACCGTTTTTGAAATTTTGAAAAAATGCGTAACCACCCCCCCTTACGAAAAAGTCAAAAATGTACTTTTTCCAAAAGTCAACTTTTTTGGCACATTTGGGTGGTGCCGAGAGTCCTGATGTGGTTTTGAAACGTTTCCCGGCGCTCTTTGGCCCAAAAGTATTTTTTGACCGTTTTTGAAATTTTGAAAAAATGCGTAACCACCCCCCCTTACGAAAAAGTCAAAAATTGACTTTTTCCAAAAGTCAACATTTTTGGCTTCTTTGGGTGGTGCCGAGAGTCCTGATGTGATTTTGGAACGTTTCCCGGCGCTCATTGGCCCAAAAGTATTTTTTGACCGTTTTTGAAATTTTGAAAAAATGCGTAACCACCCCCCCTTACGAAAAAGTCAAAAATTGACATTTTCCAAAAGTCAACATTTTTGGCTTCTTTGGGTGGTGCCGAGAGTCCTGATGTGATTTTGGAACGTTTCCCGGCGCTCCTTGGCCCAAAAGTATTTTTTGACCGTTTTTGAAAATTTGAAAAAATGCGTAACCACCCCCCCTTACGAAAAAGTCAAAAATTGACATTTTCCAAAAGTCAACTTTTTTGGCACATTTGGGTGGTGCCGAGAGTCCTGATGTGGTTTTGAAACGTTTCCCGGCGCTCTTTGGCCCAAAAGTATTTTTTGACCGTTTTTGAAAATTTGAAAAAATGCGTAACCACCCCCCCTTACGAAAAAGTCAAAAATTGACTTTTTCCAAAAGTCAACTTTTTTGGCACATTTGGGTGGTGCCGAGCGTTCTGATGTGGTTTTGGAACGTTTCCCGGCGCTCCTTGGCCCAAAAGTATTTTTTGACCGTTTTTGAAATTTTGAAAAAATGCGTAACCACCCCCCCTTACGAAAAAGTCAAAAATGTACTTTTTCCAAAAGTCAACTTTTTTGGCACATTTGGGTGGTGCCGAGAGTCCTGATGTGGTTTTGAAACGTTTCCCGGCGCTCTTTGGCCCAAAAGTATTTTTTGACCGTTTTTGAAATTTTGAAAAAATGCGTAACCACCCCCCCTTACGAAAAAGTCAAAAATTGACTTTTTCCAAAAGTCAACTTTTTTGGCATATTTGGGTGGTTCCGAGAGTCCTGATGTGATTTTGGAACGTTTCCCGGCGCTCTTTGGCCCAAAAGTATTTTTTGACCGTTTTTGAAATTTTGAAAAAATGCGTAACCACCCCCCCTTACGAAAAAGTCAAAAAATGACTTTTTCCAAAAGTCAACTTTTTTGGCACATTTGGGTGGTGCCGAGAGTCCTGATGTGATTTTGGAACGTTTCCCGGCGCTCATTGGCCCAAAAGTATTTTTTGACCGTTTTTGAAATTTTGAAAAAATGCGTAACCCCCCCCCCTTACGAAAAAGTCAAAAATGTACTTTTTCCAAAAGTCAACTTTTTTGGCACATTTGGGTGGTGCCGAGAGTCCTGATGTGGTTTTGAAACGTTTCCCGGCGCTCTTTGGCCCAAAAGTATTTTTTGACCGTTTTTGAAATTTTGAAAAAATGCGTAACCACCCCCCCTTACGAAAAAGTCAAAAATTGACTTTTTCCAAAAGTCAACATTTTTGGCTTCTTTGGGTGGTGCCGAGAGTCCTGATGTGATTTTGGAACGTTTCCCGGCGCTCATTGGCCCAAAAGTATTTTTTGACCGTTTTTGAAATTTTGAAAAAATGCGTAACCACCCCCCCTTACGAAAAAGTCAAAAATGTACTTTTTCCAAAAGTCAACTTTTTTGGCACATTTGGGTGGTGCCGAGAGTCCTGATGTGGTTTTGAAACGTTTCTCGGCGCTCTTTGGCCCAAAAGTATTTTTTGACCGTTTTTGAAATTTTGAAAAAATGCGTAACCACCCCCCCTTACGAAAAAGTCAAAAATGTACTTTTTCCAAAAGTCAACTTTTTTGGCACATTTGGGTGGTGCCGAGAGTCCTGATGTGGTTTTGAAACGTTTCCCGGCGCTCTTTGGCCCAAAAGTATTTTTTGACCGTTTTTGAAATTTTGAAAAAATGCGTAACCACCCCCCCTTACGAAAAAGTCAAAAATTGACTTTTTCCAAAAGTCAACTTTTTTGGCATATTTGGGTGGTTCCGAGAGTCCTGATGTGATTTTGGAACGTTTCCCGGCGCTCTTTGGCCCAAAAGTATTTTTTGACCGTTTTTGAAATTTTGAAAAAATGCGTAACCACCACCGCTTACGAAAAAGTCAAAAAATGACTTTTTCCAAAAGTCAACTTTTTTGGCACATTTGGGTGGTGCCGAGAGTCCTGATGTGATTTTGGAACGTTTCCCGGCGCTCATTGGCCCAAAAGTATTTTTTGACCGTTTTTGAAATTTTGAAAAAATGCGTAACCACCCCCCCTTACGAAAAAGTCAAAAATGTACTTTTTCCAAAAGTCAACTTTTTTGGCACATTTGGGTGGTGCCGAGAGTCCTGATGTGGTTTTGAAACGTTTCCCGGCGCTCTTTGGCCCAAAAGTATTTTTTGACCGTTTTTGAAATTTTGAAAAAATGCGTAACCACCCCCCCTTACGAAAAAGTCAAAAATTGACTTTTTCCAAAAGTCAACATTTTTGGCTTCTTTGGGTGGTGCCGAGAGTCCTGATGTGATTTTGGAACGTTTCCCGGCGCTCATTGGCCCAAAAGTATTTTTTGACCGTTTTTGAAATTTTGAAAAAATGCGTAACCACCCCCCCTTACGAAAAAGTCAAAAATTGACTTTTTCCAAAAGTCAACATTTTTGGCTTCTTTGGGTGGTGCCGAGAGTCCTGATGTGATTTTGGAACGTTTCCCGGCGCTCATTGGCCCAAAAGTATTTTTTGACCGTTTTTGAAATTTTGAAAAAATGCGTAACCACCCCCCCTTACGAAAAAGTCAAAAATGTACTTTTTCCAAAAGTCAACTTTTTTGGCACATTTGGGTGGTGCCGAGAGTCCTGATGTGGTTTTGAAACGTTTCCCGGCGCTCTTTGGCCCAAAAGTATTTTTTGACCGTTTTTGAAATTTTGAAAAAATGCGTAACCACCCCCCCCTTACGAGAAAGTCAAAAATTGACTTTTTCCAAAAGTCAACTTTTTTGGCACATTTGGGTGGTGCCGAGCGTCCTGATGTGGTTTTGGAACGTTTCCCGGCGCAACTTGGCCCAAAAGTATTTTTTGACCGTTTTTGAAATTTTGAAAAAATGCGTAACCACCCCCCCTTACGAAAAAGTCAAAAATGTACTTTTTCCAAAAGTCAACTTTTTTGGCACATTTGGGTGGTGCCGAGAGTCCTGATGTGGTTTTGAAACGTTTCCCGGCGCTCTTTGGCCCAAAAGTATTTTTTGACCGTTTTTGAAATTTTGAAAAAATGCGTAACCACCCCCCCTTACGAAAAAGTCAAAAATGTACTTTTTCCAAAAGTCAACTTTTTTGGCACATTTGGGTGGTGCCGAGAGTCCTGATGTGGTTTTGAAACGTTTCCCGGCGCTCTTTGGCCCAAAAGTATTTTTTGACCGTTTTTGAAATTTTGAAAAAATGCGTAACCACCCCCCCTTACGAAAAAGTCAAAAATTGACTTTTTCCAAAAGTCAACTTTTTTGGCATATTTGGGTGGTTCCGAGAGTCCTGATGTGATTTTGGAACGTTTCCCGGCGCTCTTTGGCCCAAAAGTATTTTTTGACCGTTTTTAAAATTTTGAAAAAATGCGTAACCACCCCCCCTTACGAAAAAGTCAAAAAATGACTTTTTCCAAAAGTCAACTTTTTTGGCACATTTGGGTGGTGCCGAGAGTCCTGATGTGATTTTGGAACGTTTCCCGGCGCTCATTGGCCCAAAAGTATTTTTTGACCGTTTTTGAAATTTTGAAAAAATGCGTAACCACCCCCCCTTACGAAAAAGTCAAAAATGTACTTTTTCCAAAAGTCAACTTTTTTGGCACATTTGGGTGGTGCCGAGAGTCCTGATGTGGTTTTGAAACGTTTCCCGGCGCTCTTTGGCCCAAAAGTATTTTTTGACCGTTTTTGAAATTTTGAAAAAATGCGTAACCACCCCCCCTTACGAAAAAGTCAAAAATTGACTTTTTCCAAAAGTCAACATTTTTGGCTTCTTTGGGTGGTGCCGAGAGTCCTGATGTGATTTTGGAACGTTTCCCGGCGCTCATTGGCCCAAAAGTATTTTTTGACCGTTTTTGAAATTTTGAAAAAATGCGTAACCACCCCCCCTTACGAAAAAGTCAAAAATTGACTTTTTCCAAAAGTCAACATTTTTGGCTTCTTTGGGTGGTGCCGAGAGTCCTGATGTGATTTTGGAACGTTTCCCGGCGCTCATTGGCCCAAAAGTATTTTTTGACCGTTTTTGAAATTTTGAAAAAATGCGTAACCACCCCCCCTTACGAAAAAGTCAAAAATGTACTTTTTCCAAAAGTCAACTTTTTTGGCACATTTGGGTGGTGCCGAGAGTCCTGATGTAGTTTTGAAACGTTTCCCGGCGCTCTTTGGCCCAAAAGTATTTTTTGACCGTTTTTGAAATTTTGAAAAAATGCGTAACCACCCCCCCTTACGAGAAAGTCAAAAATTGACTTTTTCCAAAAGTCAACTTTTTTGGCACATTTGGGTGGTGCCGAGCGTCCTGATGTGGTTTTGGAACGTTTCCCGGCGCAACTTGGCCCAAAAGTATTTTTTGACCGTTTTTGAAATTTTGAAAAAATGCGTAACCACCCCCCCTTACGAAAAAGTCAAAAATGTACTTTTTCCAAAAGTCAACTTTTTTGGCACATTTGGGTGGTGCCGAGAGTCCTGATGTGGTTTTGAAACGTTTCCCGGCGCTCTTTGGCCCAAAAGTATTTTTTGACCGTTTTTGAAATTTTGAAAAAATGCGTAACCACCCCCCCTTACGAAAAAGTCAAAAATTGACTTTTGCCAAAAGTCAACTTTTTTGGCATATTTGCGTGGTTCCGAGAGTCCTGATGTGATTTTGGAACGTTTCCCGGCGCTCTTTGGCCCAAAAGTATTTTTTGACCGTTTTTGAAAATTTGAAAAAATGCGTAACCACCCCCCCTTACGAAAAAGTCAAAAATTGACTTTTTCCAAAAGTCAACTTTTTTGGCACATTTGGGTGGTGCCGAGCGTTCTGATGTGGTTTTGGAACGTTTCCCGGCGCTCCTTGGCCCAAAAGTATTTTTTGACCGTTTTTGAAATTTTGAAAAAATGCGTAACCACCCCCCCTTACGAAAAAGTCAAAAATGTACTTTTTCCAAAAGTCAACTTTTTTGGCACATTTGGGTGGTGCCGAGAGTCCTGATGTGGTTTTGAAACGTTTCCCGGCGCTCTTTGGCCCAAAAGTATTTTTTGACCGTTTTTGAAATTTTGAAAAAATGCGTAACCACCCCCCCTTACGAAAAAGTCAAAAATTGACTTTTTCCAAAAGTCAACTTTTTTGGCATATTTGGGTGGTTCCGAGAGTCCTGATGTGATTTTGGAACGTTTCCCGGCGCTCTTTGGCCCAAAAGTATTTTTTGACCGTTTTTAAAATTTTGAAAAAATGCGTAACCACCCCCCCTTACGAAAAAGTCAAAAAATGACTTTTTCCAAAAGTCAACTTTTTTTGGCACATTTGGGTGGTGCCGAGAGTCCTGATGTGATTTTGGAACGTTTCCCGGCGCTCATTGGCCCAAAAGTATTTTTTGACCGTTTTTGAAATTTTGAAAAAATGCGTAACCACCCCCCCTTACGAAAAAGTCAAAAATGTACTTTTTCCAAAAGTCAACTTTTTTGGCACATTTGGGTGGTGCCGAGAGTCCTGATGTGGTTTTGAAACGTTTCCCGGCGCTCTTTGGCCCAAAAGTATTTTTTGACCGTTTTTGAAATTTTGAAAAAATGCGTAACCACCCCCCCTTACGAAAAAGTCAAAAATTGACTTTTTCCAAAAGTCAACATTTTTGGCTTCTTTGGGTGGTGCCGAGAGTCCTGATGTGATTTTGGAACGTTTCCCGGCGCTCATTGGCCCAAAAGTATTTTTTGACCGTTTTTGAAATTTTGAAAAAATGCGTAACCACCCCCCCTTACGAAAAAGTCAAAAATTGACTTTTTCCAAAAGTCAACATTTTTGGCTTCTTTGGGTGGTGCCGAGAGTCCTGATGTGATTTTGGAACGTTTCCCGGCGCTCATTGGCCCAAAAGTATTTTTTGACCGTTTTTGAAATTTTGAAAAAATGCGTAACCACCCCCCCTTACGAAAAAGTCAAAAAATGACTTTTTCCAAAAGTCAACTTTTTTGGCACATTTGGGTGGTGCCGAGAGTCCTGATGTGATTTTGGAACGTTTCCCGGCGCTCATTGGCCCAAAAGTATTTTTTGACCGTTTTTGAAATTTTGAAAAAATGCGTAACCACCCCCCCTTACGAAAAAGTCAAAAATGTACTTTTTCCAAAAGTCAACTTTTTTGGCACATTTGGGTGGTGCCGAGAGTCCTGATGTGGTTTTGAAACGTTTCCCGGCGCTCTTTGGCCCAAAAGTATTTTTTGACCGTTTTTGAAATTTTGAAAAAATGCGTAACCACCCCCCCTTACGAAAAAGTCAAAAATTGACTTTTTCCAAAAGTCAACATTTTTGGCTTCTTTGGGTGGTGCCGAGAGTCCTGATGTGATTTTGGAACGTTTCCCGGCGCTCATTGGCCCAAAAGTATTTTTTGACCGTTTTTGAAATTTTGAAAAAATGCGTAACCACCCCCCCTTACGAAAAAGTCAAAAATTGACTTTTTCCAAAAGTCAACATTTTTGGCTTCTTTGGGTGGTGCCGAGAGTCCTGATGTGATTTTGGAACGTTTCCCGGCGCTCATTGGCCCAAAAGTATTTTTTGACCGTTTTTGAAATTTTGAAAAAATGCGTAACCACCCCCCCTTACGAAAAAGTCAAAAATGTACTTTTTCCAAAAGTCAACTTTTTTGGCACATTTGGGTGGTGCCGAGAGTCCTGATGTGGTTTTAAAACGTTTCCCGGCGCTGTTTGGCCCAAAAGTATTTTTTGACCGTTTTTGAAATTTTGAAAAAATGTGTAACCACCCCCCCTTACGAGAAAGTCAAAAATTGACTTTTTCCAAAAGTCAACTTTTTTGGCACATTTGGGTGGTGCCGAGCGTCCTGATGTGGTTTTGGAACGTTTCCCGGCGCAACTTGGCCCAAAAGTATTTTTTGACCGTTTTTGAAATTTTGAAAAAATGCGTAACCACCCCCCCTTACGAAAAAGTCAAAAATGTACTTTTTCCAAAAGTCAACTTTTTTGGCACATTTGGGTGGTGCCGAGAGTCCTGATGTGGTTTTGAAACGTTTCCCGGCGCTCTTTGGCCCAAAAGTATTTTTTGACCGTTTTTGAAATTTTGAAAAAATGCGTAACCACCCCCCCTTACGAAAAAGTCAAAAATTGACTTTTTCCAAAAGTCAACTTTTTTGGCATATTTGGGTGGTTCCGAGAGTCCTGATGTGATTTTGGAACGTTTCCCGGCGCTCTTTGGCCCAAAAGTATTTTTTGACCGTTTTTGAAATTTTGAAAAAATGCGTAACCACCACCGCTTACGAAAAAGTCAAAAAATGACTTTTTCCAAAAGTCAACTTTTTTGGCACATTTGGGTGGTGCCGAGAGTCCTGATGTGATTTTGGAACGTTTCCCGGCGCTCATTGGCCCAAAAGTATTTTTTGACCGTTTTTGAAATTTTGAAAAAATGCGTAACCACCCCCCCTTACGAAAAAGTCAAAAATGTACTTTTTCCAAAAGTCAACTTTTTTGGCACATTTGGGTGGTGCCGAGAGTCCTGATGTGGTTTTGAAACGTTTCCCGGCGCTCTTTGGCCCAAAAGTATTTTTTGACCGTTTTTGAAATTTTGAAAAAATGCGTAACCACCCCCCCTTACGAAAAAGTCAAAAATTGACTTTTTCCAAAAGTCAACATTTTTGGCTTCTTTGGGTGGTGCCGAGAGTCCTGATGTGATTTTGGAACGTTTCCCGGCGCTCATTGGCCCAAAAGTATTTTTTGACCGTTTTTGAAATTTTGAAAAAATGCGTAACCACCCCCCCTTACGAAAAAGTCAAAAATTGACTTTTTCCAAAAGTCAACATTTTTGGCTTCTTTGGGTGGTGCCGAGAGTCCTGATGTGATTTTGGAACGTTTCCCGGCGCTCATTGGCCCAAAAGTATTTTTTGACCGTTTTTGAAATTTTGAAAAAATGCGTAACCACCCCCCCTTACGAAAAAGTCAAAAATGTACTTTTTCCAAAAGTCAACTTTTTTGGCACATTTGGGTGGTGCCGAGAGTCCTGATGTAGTTTTGAAACGTTTCCCGGCGCTCTTTGGCCCAAAAGTATTTTTTGACCGTTTTTGAAATTTTGAAAAAATGCGTAACCACCCCCCCTTACGAGAAAGTCAAAAATTGACTTTTTCCAAAAGTCAACTTTTTTGGCACATTTGGGTGGTGCCGAGCGTCCTGATGTGGTTTTGGAACGTTTCCCGGCGCAACTTGGCCCAAAAGTATTTTTTGACCGTTTTTGAAATTTTGAAAAAATGCGTAACCACCCCCCCTTACGAAAAAGTCAAAAATGTACTTTTTCCAAAAGTCAACTTTTTTGGCACATTTGGGTGGTGCCGAGAGTCCTGATGTGGTTTTGAAACGTTTCCCGGCGCTCTTTGGCCCAAAAGTATTTTTTGACCGTTTTTGAAATTTTGAAAAAATGCGTAACCACCCCCCCTTACGAAAAAGTCAAAAATTGACTTTTTCCAAAAGTCAACTTTTTTGGCATATTTGGGTGGTTCCGAGAGTCCTGATGTGATTTTGGAACGTTTCCCGGCGCTCTTTGGCCCAAAAGTATTTTTTGACCGTTTTTGAAATTTTGAAAAAATGCGTAACCACCCCCCCTTACGAAAAAGTCAAAAATTGACTTTTTCCAAAAGTCAACATTTTTGGCTTCTTTGGGTGGTGCCGAGAGTCCTGATGTGATTTTGGAACGTTTCCCGGCGCTCTTTGGCCCAAAAGTATTTTTTGACCGTTTTTGAAATTTTGAAAAAATGCGTAACCACCCCCCCTTACGAAAAAGTCAAAAATGTACTTTTTCCAAAAGTCAACTTTTTTGGCACATTTGGGTGGTGCCGAGAGTCCTGATGTGGTTTTGAAACGTTTCCCGGCGCTCTTTGGCCCAAAAGTATTTTTTGACCGTTTTTGAAATTTTGAAAAAATGCGTAACCACCCCCCCTTACGAAAAAGTCAAAAATTGACTTTTTCCAAAAGTCAACATTTTTGGCTTCTTTGGGTGGTGCCGAGAGTCCTGATGTGATTTTGGAACGTTTCCCGGCGCTCATTGGCCCAAAAGTATTTTTTGACCGTTTTTGAAATTTTGAAAAAATGCGTAACCACCCCCCCTTACGAAAAAGTCAAAAATTGACTTTTTCCAAAAGTCAACATTTTTGGCTTCTTTGGGTGGTGCCGAGAGTCCTGATGTGATTTTGGAACGTTTCCCGGCGCTCATTGGCCCAAAAGTATTTTTTGACCGTTTTTGAAATTTTGAAAAAATGCGTAACCACCCCCCCTTACGAAAAAGTCAAAAATGTACTTTTTCCAAAAGTCAACTTTTTTGGCACATTTGGGTGGTGCCGAGAGTCCTGATGTGGTTTTAAAACGTTTCCCGGCGCTCTTTGGCCCAAAAGTATTTTTTGACCGTTTTTGAAATTTTGAAAAAATGCGTAACCACCCCCCCTTACGAGAAAGTCAAAAATTGACTTTTTCCAAAAGTCAACTTTTTTGGCACATTTGGGTGGTGCCGAGCGTCCTGATGTGGTTTTGGAACGTTTCCCGGCGCAACTTGGCCCAAAAGTATTTTTTGACCGTTTTTGAAATTTTGAAAAAATGCGTAACCACCCCCCCTTACGAAAAAGTCAAAAATGTACTTTTTCCAAAAGTCAAATTTTTTGGCACATTTGGGTGGTGCCGAGAGTCCTGATGTGGTTTTGAAACGTTTCCCGGCGCTCTTTGGCCCAAAAGTATTTTTTGACCGTTTTTGAAATTTTGAAAAAATGCGTAACCACCCCCCCTTACGAAAAAGTCAAAAATTGACTTTTTCCAAAAGTCAACTTTTTTGGCATATTTGGGTGGTTCCGAGAGTCCTGATGTGATTTTGGAACGTTTCCCGGCGCTCTTTGGCCCAAAAGTATTTTTTGACCGTTTTTGAAATTTTGAAAAAATGCGTAACCACCACCGCTTACGAAAAAGTCAAAAAATGACTTTTTCCAAAAGTCAACTTTTTTGGCACATTTGGGTGGTGCCGAGAGTCCTGATGTGATTTTGGAACGTTTCCCGGCGCTCATTGGCCCAAAAGTATTTTTTGACCGTTTTTGAAATTTTGAAAAAATGCGTAACCACCCCCCCTTACGAAAAAGTCAAAAATGTACTTTTTCCAAAAGTCAACTTTTTTGGCACATTTGGGTGGTGCCGAGAGTCCTGATGTGGTTTTGAAACGTTTCCCGGCGCTCTTTGGCCCAAAAGTATTTTTTGAACGTTTTTGAAATTTTGAAAAAATGCGTAACCACCCCCCCTTACGAAAAAGTCAAAAATTGACTTTTTCCAAAAGTCAACATTTTTGGCTTCTTTGGGTGGTGCCGAGAGTCCTGATGTGATTTTGGAACGTTTCCCGGCGCTCATTGGCCCAAAAGTATTTTTTGACCGTTTTTGAAATTTTGAAAAAATGCGTAACCACCCCCCCTTACGAAAAAGTCAAAAATTGACTTTTTCCAAAAGTCAACATTTTTGGCTTCTTTGGGTGGTGCCGAGAGTCCTGATGTGATTTTGGAACGTTTCCCGGCGCTCATTGGCCCAAAAGTATTTTTTGACCGTTTTTGAAATTTTGAAAAAATGCGTAACCACCCCCCCTTACGAAAAAGTCAAAAATGTACTTTTTCCAAAAGTCAACTTTTTTGGCACATTTGGGTGGTGCCGAGAGTCCTGATGTGGTTTTGAAACGTTTCCCGGCGCTCTTTGGCCCAAAAGTATTTTTTGACCGTTTTTGAAATTTTGAAAAAATGCGTAACCACCCCCCCTTACGAGAAAGTCAAAAATTGACTTTTTCCAAAAGTCAACTTTTTTGGCACATTTGGGTGGTGCCGAGCGTCCTGATGTGGTTTTGGAACGTTTCCCGGCGCAACTTGGCCCAAAAGTATTTTTTGACCGTTTTTGAAATTTTGAAAAAATGCGTAACCACCCCCCCTTACGAAAAAGTCAAAAATGTACTTTTTCCAAAAGTCAACTTTTTTGGCACATTTGGGTGGTGCCGAGAGTCCTGATGTGGTTTTGAAACGTTTCCCGGCGCTCTTTGGCCCAAAAGTATTTTTTGACCGTTTTTGAAATTTTGAAAAAATGCGTAACCACCCCCCCTTACGAAAAAGTCAAAAATTGACTTTTTCCAAAAGTCAACTTTTTTGGCATATTTGGGTGGTTCCGAGAGTCCTGATGTGATTTTGGAACGTTTCCCGGCGCTCTTTGGCCCAAAAGTATTTTTTGACCGTTTTTGAAATTTTGAAAAAATGCGTAACCACCACCGCTTACGAAAAAGTCAAAAAATGACTTTTTCCAAAAGTCAACTTTTTTGGCACATTTGGGTGGTGCCGAGAGTCCTGATGTGATTTTGGAACGTTTCCCGGCGCTCATTGGCCCAAAAGTATTTTTTGACCGTTTTTGAAATTTTGAAAAAATGCGTCACCACCCCCCCTTACGAAAAAGTCAAAAATTGACTTTTTCCAAAAGTCAACTTTTTTGGCACATTTGGGTGGTGCCGAGAGTCCTGATGTGGTTTTGAAACGTTTCCCGGCGCTCTTTGGCCCAAAAGTATTTTTTGACCGTTTTTTAAATTTTGAAAAAATGCGTAACCACCCCCCCTTACGAAAAAGTCAAAAATTGACTTTTTCCAAAAGTCAACTTTTTGGCATATTTGGGTGGTGCCGAGCGTCCTGATGTGGTTTTGGAACGTTTCCCGGCGCTCATTGGCCCAAAAGTATTTTTTGACCGTTTTTGAAATTTTGAAAAAATGCGTAACCACCCCCCCTTACGAAAAAGTCAAAAATGGACTTTTTCCAAAAGTCAACTTTTTGGCACATTTGGGTGGTGCCGAGAGTCCTGATGTGGTTTTGGAACGTTTCCCGGTGCTCCTTGGCCCAAAAGTATTTTTGACCGTTTTTGAAATTTTGAAAAAATGCGTAACCACCCCCCCTTACGAAAAAGTCAAAAATGGACTTTTTTCAAAAGTCAACTTTTTTGGCACATTTGGGTGGTTCCGAGAGTCCTGATGTGGTTTTGGAACGTTTCCCGGTGCTCCTTGGCCCAAAAGTATTTTTTGACCGTTTTTGAAATTTTGAAAAAATGCGTAACCACCCCCCCTTACGAAAAAGTAAAAAATGTACTTTTTCCAAAAGTCAACTTTTTTGGCACATTTGGGTGGTGCCGAGAGTCCTGATGTGGTTTTGAAACGTTTCCCGGCGCTCTTTGGCCCAAAAGTATTTTTTGACCCTTTTTGAAATTTTGAAAAAATGCGTAACCACCCCCCCTTACGAAAAAGTCAAAAATGGATTTTTTCCAAAAGTCAACTTTTTTGGCACATTTGGGTGTTTCCGAGAGTCCTGATTTGATTTTGGAACGTTTCCCGGCGCTCTTTGGCCCAAAAGTATTTTTTGACCGTTTTTGAAATTTTGAAAAAATGCGTAACCACCCCCCCTTACGAAAAAGTCAAAAATTGACTTTTTCCAAAAGTTAACTTTTTGGCACATTTGGGTGGTGCCGAGCGTCCTGATGTGGTTTTGGAACGTTTCCCGGCGCTCCTTGGCCCAAAAGTATTTTTTGACCGTTTTTGAAATTTTGAAAAAATGCGTAACCACCCCCCCTTACGAAAAAGTCAAAAATGTACTTTTTCCAAAAGTCAACTTTTTTGGCACATTTGGGTGGTGCCGAGAGTCCTGATGTGGTTTTGAAACGTTTCCTGGCGCACTTTGGCCCAAAAGTATTTTTTGACCGTTTTTGAAATTTTGAAAAAATGCGTAACCACCCCCCCTTACGAAAAAGTCAAAAATTGACTTTTTCCAAAAGTCAACATTTTTGGCTTCTTTGGGTGGTGCCGAGAGTCCTGATGTGATTTTGGAACGTTTCCCGGCGCTCATTGGCCCAAAAGTATTTTTTGACCGTTTTTGAAATTTTGAAAAAATGCGTAACCACCCCCCCTTACGAAAAAGTCAAAAATGGACTTTTTCCAAAAGTCAACTTTTTTGGCATATTTGGGTGGTTCCGAGAGTCCTGATGTGATTTTGGAACGTTTCCCGGCGCTCATTGGCCCAAAAGTATTTTTTGACCGTTTTTGAAATTTTGAAAAAATGCGTAACCACCCCCCCTTACGAAAAAGTCAAAAATTGACTTTTTCCAAAAGTCAACATTTTTGGCTTCTTTGGGTGGTGCCGAGAGTCCTGATGTGATTTTGGAACGTTTCCCGGCGCTCATTGGCCCAAAAGTATTTTTTGACCGTTTTTGAAATTTTGAAAAAATGCGTAACCACCCCCCCTTACGAAAAAGTCAAAAATGGACTTTTTCCAAAAGTCAACTTTTTTGGCACATTTGGGTGGTGCCGAGAGTCCTGATGTGATTTTGGAACGTTTCCCGGCGCTCATTGGCCCAAAAGTATTTTTTGACCGTTTTTGAAATTTTGAAAAAATGCGTAACCACCCCCCCTTACGAAAAAGTCAAAAATTGACTTTTTCCAAAAGTCAACTTTTTTGGCACATTTGGGTGGTGCCGAGAGTCCTGATGTGGTTTTGACACGTTTCCCGGCGCTCTTTGGCCCAAAAGTATTTTTTGACCGTTTTTTAAATTTTGAAAAAATGCGTAACCACCCCCCCTTACGAAAAAGTCAAAAATGGACTTTTTCCAAAAGTCAACATTTTTGGCTTCTTTGGGTGGTGCCGAGAGTCCTGATGTGATTTTGGAACGTTTCCCGGCGCTCATTGGCCCAAAAGTATTTTTTGACCGTTTTTGAAATTTTGAAAAAATGCGTAACCACCCCCCCTTACGAAAAAGTCAAAAATTGACTTTTTCCAAAAGTCAACATTTTTGGCTTCTTTGGGTGGTGCCGAGAGTCCTGATGTGATTTTGGAACGTTTCCCGGCGCTCATTGGCCCAAAAGTATTTTTTGACCGTTTTTGAAATTTTGAAAAAATGCGTAACCACCCCCCCTTACGAAAAAGTCAAAAATTGACTTTTTCCAAAAGTCAACTTTTTGGCACATTTGGGTGGTGCCGAGAGTCCTGATGTGGTTTTGGAACGTTTCCCGGTGCTCCTTGGCCCAAAAGTATTTTTTGACCGTTTTTGAAATTTTGAAAAAATGCGTAACCACCCCCCCCTTACGAAAAAGTCAAAAATGGACTTTTTTCAAAAGTCAACTTTTTTGGCACATTTGGGTGGTTCCGAGAGTCCTGATGTGGTTTTGGAACGTTTCCCGGTGCTCCTTGGCCCAAAAGTATTTTTTGACCGTTTTTGAAATTTTGAAAAAATGCGTAACCACCCCCCCTTACGAAAAAGTCAAAAATGTACTTTTTCCAAAAGTCAACTTTTTTGGCACATTTGGGTGGTGCCGAGAGTCCTGATGTGGTTTTGAAACGTTTCCCGGCGCTCTTTGGCCCAAAAGTATTTTTTGACCGTTTTTGAAAATTTGAAAAAATGCGTAACCACCCCCCCTTACGAAAAAGTCAAAAATGGATTTTTTCCAAAAGTCAACTTTTTTGGCACATTTGGGTGTTTCCGAGAGTCCTGATGTGATTTTGGAACGTTTCCCGGCGCTCTTTGGCCCAAAAGTATTTTTTGACCGTTTTTGAAATTTTGAAAAAATGCGTAACCACCCCCCCTTACGAAAAAGTCAACTTTTTTGGCACATTTGGGTGGTGCCGAGCGTCCTGATGTGGTTTTGGAACGTTTCCCGGCGCTCCTTGGCCCAAAAGTATTTTTTGACCGTTTTTGAAATTTTGAAAAAATGCGTAACCACCCCCCCTTACGAAAAAGTCAAAAATGTACTTTTTCCAAAAGTCAACTTTTTTGGCACATTTGGGTGGTGCCGAGAGTCCTGATGTGGTTTTGAAACGTTTCCTGGCGCTCTTTGGCCCAAAAGTATTTTTTGACCGTTTTTGAAATTTTGAAAAAATGCGTAACCACCCCCCCTTACGAAAAAGTCAAAAATGGACTTTTTCCAAAAGTCAACTTTTTTGGCACATTTGGGTGTTTCCGAGAGTCCTGATGTGATTTTGGAACGTTTCCCGGCGCTCTTTGGCCCAAAAGTATTTTTTGACCGTTTTTGAAATTTTGAAAAAATGCGTAACCACCCCCCCTTACGAAAAAGTCAACTTTTTTGGCACATTTGGGTGGTGCCGAGCGTCCTGATGTGGTTTTGGAACGTTTCCCGGCGTTCCTTGGCCCAAAAGTATTTTTTGACCGTTTTTGAAATTTTGAAAAAATGCGTAACCACCCCCCCTTACGAAAAAGTCAAAAATGTACTTTTTCCAAAAGTCAACTTTTTTGGCACATTTGGGTGGTGCCGAGAGTCCTGATGTGGTTTTGAAACGTTTCCTGGCGCTCTTTGGCCCAAAAGTATTTTTTGACCGTTTTTGAAATTTTGAAAAAATGCGTAACCACCCCCCCTTACGAAAAAGTCAAAAATGTACTTTTTCCAAAAGTCAACATTTTTGGCTTCTTTGGGTGGTGCCGAGAGTCCTGATGTGATTTTGGAACGTTTCCCGGCGCTCATTGGCCCAAAAGTATTTTTTGACCGTTTTTGAAATTTTGAAAAAATGCGTAACCACCCCCCCTTACGAAAAAGTCAAAAATGGACTTTTTCCAAAAGTCAACTTTTTTGGCATATTTGGGTGGTTCCGAGAGTCCTGATGTGATTTTGGAACGTTTCCCGGCGCTCCTTGGCCCAAAAGTATTTTTTGACCGTTTTTGAAATTTTGAAAAAATGCGTAACCACCCCCCCTTACGAAAAAGTCAAAAATGTACTTTTTGCAAAAGTCAACTTTTTTGGCACATTTGGGTGGATCCGAGAGTCCTGATGTGGTTTTGAAACGTTTCCCGGCGCTCTTTGGCCCAAAAGTATTTTTTGACCGTTTTTGAAATTTTGAAAAAATGCGTAACCACCCCCCCTTACGAAAAAGTCAAAAAATGACTTTTTCCAAAAGTCAACTTTTTTGGCACATTTGGGTGGTGCCGAGAGTCCTGATGTGGTTTTGAAACGTTTCCCGGCGCTCTTTGGCCCAAAAGTATTTTTTGACCGTTTTTGAAATTTTGAAAAAATGCGTAACCACCCCCCCTTACGAAAAAGTCAAAAAATGACTTTTTCCAAAAGTCAACTTTTTTGGCACATTTGGGTGGTGCCGAGAGTCCTGATGTGATTTTGGAACGTTTCCCGGCGCTCTTTGGCCCAAAAGTATTTTTTGACCGTTTTTGAAATTTTGAAAAAATGCGTAACCACCCCCCCTTACGAAAAAGTCAAAAATTGACTTTTTCCAAAAGTCAACTTTTTTGGCACATTTGGGTGGTGCCGAGAGTCCAGATGTGATTTTGGAACGTTTCCCGGCGCTCATTGGCCAAAAAGTATTTTTTGACCGTTTTTGAAATTTTGAAAAAATGCGTAACCACCCCCCCTTACGAAAAAGTAAAAAATTGACTTTTTCCAAAAGTCAACATTTTTGGCATCTTTGGGTGGTGCCGAGAGTCCTGATGTGATTTTGAAACGTTTCCCGGCGCTCTTTGGCCCAAAAGTATTTTTTGACCGTTTTTGAAATTTTGAAAAAATGCGTAACCACCCCCCCTTACGAAAAAGTCAAAAATTGACTTTTTCCAAAAGTCAACATTTTTGGCTTCTTTGGGTGGTGCCGAGAGTCCTGATGTGATTTTGGAACGTTTCCCGGCGCTCTTTGGACCAAAAGTATTTTTTGACCGTTTTTGAAAATTTGAAAAAGTGCGTAATCACCCCCCCTTACGAAAAAGTCAAAAATTGACTTTTTCCAAAAGTCAACTTTTTTGGCATCTTTGGGTGGTTCCGAGTGTCCTGATGTGATTTTGGAACGTTTCCCTGCGCTCTTTGGCCCAAAAGTATTTTTTGACCGTTTTTGAAATTTTGAAAAAATGCGTAACCACCCCCCCTTACGAAAAAGTCAAAAATGGACTTTTTCCAAAAGTCAACTTTTTTGGCACATTTGGGTGTTTCCGAGAGTCCTGATGTGATTTTGGAACGTTTCCCGGCGCTCTTTGGCCCAAAAGTATTTTTTGACCGTTTTTGAAATTTTGAAAAAATGCGTAACCACCCCCCCTTACGAAAAAGTCAACTTTTTTGGCACATTTGGGTGGTGCCGAGCGTCCTGATGTGGTTTTGGAACGTTTCCCGGCGTTCCTTGGCCCAAAAGTATTTTTTGACCGTTTTTGAAATTTTGAAAAAATGCGTAACCACCCCCCCTTACGAAAAAGTCAAAAATGTACTTTTTCCAAAAGTCAACTTTTTTGGCACATTTGGGTGGTGCCGAGAGTCCTGATGTGGTTTTGAAACGTTTCCTGGCGCTCTTTGGCCCAAAAGTATTTTTTGACCGTTTTTGAAATTTTGAAAAAATGCGTAACCACCCCCCCTTACGAAAAAGTCAAAAATGTACTTTTTCCAAAAGTCAACATTTTTGGCTTCTTTGGGTGGTGCCGAGAGTCCTGATGTGATTTTGGAACGTTTCCCGGCGCTCATTGGCCCAAAAGTATTTTTTGACCGTTTTTGAAATTTTGAAAAAATGCGTAACCACCCCCCCTTACGAAAAAGTCAAAAATGGACTTTTTCCAAAAGTCAACTTTTTTGGCATATTTGGGTGGTTCCGAGAGTCCTGATGTGATTTTGGAACGTTTCCCGGCGCTCCTTGGCCCAAAAGTATTTTTTGACCGTTTTTGAAATTTTGAAAAAATGCGTAACCACCCCCCCTTACGAAAAAGTCAAAAATGTACTTTTTGCAAAAGTCAACTTTTTTGGCACATTTGGGTGGATCCGAGAGTCCTGATGTGGTTTTGAAACGTTTCCCGGCGCTCTTTGGCCCAAAAGTATTTTTTGACCGTTTTTGAAATTTTGAAAAAATGCGTAACCACCCCCCCTTACGAAAAAGTCAAAAAATGACTTTTTCCAAAAGTCAACTTTTTTGGCACATTTGGGTGGTGCCGAGAGTCCTGATGTGGTTTTGAAACGTTTCCCGGCGCTCTTTGGCCCAAAAGTATTTTTTGACCGTTTTTGAAATTTTGAAAAAATGCGTAACCACCCCCCCTTACGAAAAAGTCAAAAAATGACTTTTTCCAAAAGTCAACTTTTTTGGCACATTTGGGTGGTGCCGAGAGTCCTGATGTGATTTTGGAACGTTTCCCGGCGCTCTTTGGCCCAAAAGTATTTTTTGACCGTTTTTGAAATTTTGAAAAAATGCGTAACCACCCCCCCTTACGAAAAAGTCAAAAATTGACTTTTTCCAAAAGTCAACTTTTTTGGCACATTTGGGTGGTGCCGAGAGTCCAGATGTGATTTTGGAACGTTTCCCGGCGCTCATTGGCCAAAAAGTATTTTTTGACCGTTTTTGAAATTTTGAAAAAATGCGTAACCACCCCCCCTTACGAAAAAGTAAAAAATTGACTTTTTCCAAAAGTCAACATTTTTGGCATCTTTGGGTGGTGCCGAGAGTCCTGATGTGATTTTGAAACGTTTCCCGGCGCTCTTTGGCCCAAAAGTATTTTTTGACCGTTTTTGAAATTTTGAAAAAATGCGTAACCACCCCCCCTTACGAAAAAGTCAAAAATTGACTTTTTCCAAAAGTCAACATTTTTGGCTTCTTTGGGTGGTGCCGAGAGTCCTGATGTGATTTTGGAACGTTTCCCGGCGCTCTTTGGACCAAAAGTATTTTTTGACCGTTTTTGAAAATTTGAAAAAGTGCGTAATCACCCCCCCTTACGAAAAAGTCAAAAATTGACTTTTTCCAAAAGTCAACTTTTTTGGCATCTTTGGGTGGTTCCGAGTGTCCTGATGTGATTTTGGAACGTTTCCCTGCGCTCATTGGCCCAAAAGTATTTTTTGACCGTTTTTGAAATTTTGAAAAAATGCGTAACCACCCCCCCTTACGAAAAAGTCAAAAATGTACTTTTTCCAAAAGTCAAATTTTTTGGCACATTTGGGTGGTGCCGAGAGTCCTGATGTGATTTTGGAACGTTTCCCTGCGCTCATTGGCCCAAAAGTATTTTTTGACCGTTTTTGAAATTTTGAAAAAATGCGTAACCACCCCCCCTTACGAAAAAGTCAAAAATTGACTTTTTTCAAAAGTCAACTTTTTTGGCACATTTGGGTGGTGCAGAGAGTCCTGATGTTGTTTTGGAACGTTTCCCGGCGCTCCTTGGCCCAAAAGTATTTTTTGACCGTTTTTGAAATTTTGAAAAAATGCGTAACCACCCCCCCTTACGAAAAAGTCAAAAATTGACTTTTTCCAAAAGTCAAATTTTTGGCATCTTTGGGTGGTTCCGAGAGTCCTGATGTGATTTTGGAACGTATCCCGGCGCTCTTTGGCCCAAAAGTATTTTTTTACCGTTTTTGAAATTTTGAAAAAATGTGTAACCACCTCCCCTTACGAAAAAGTCAAAAATTGACTTTTTCCAAAAGTCAACTTTTTTGGCATCTTTGGGTGGTTCCGAGAGTCCTGATGTGATTTTGGAACGTTTCCCGGCGCTCTTTGGCCCAAAAGTATTTTTTGACCGTTTTTGAAATTTTGAAAAAATGCGTAACCACCCCCCCTTACGAAAAAGTCAAAAATTGACTTTTTCCAAAAGTCAAATTTTTGGCACATTTGGGTGGTGCCGAGAGTCCTGATGTGGTTTTGGAACGTTTCCCGGCGCTCCTTGGCCCAAAAGTATTTTTTGACCGTTTTTGAAATTTTGAAAAAATGCATAACCACACCCCTTACGAAAAAGTCAAAAATGGACTTTTTCCAAAAGTCAACTTTTTTGGCACATTTGGGTGGTGCCGGGAGTCCTGATGTGGTTTTGAAACGTTTCCCGGCGCTCTTTGGCCCAAAAGTATTTTTTGACCGTTTTTGAAATTTTGAAAAAATGCGTAACCACCCCCCCTTACGAAAAAGTCAAAAATGGACTTTTTCCAAAAGTCAACTTTTTTGGCACATTTGGGTGGTGCAAAGAGTCCTGATGTTGTTTTGGAACGTTTCCCGGCGCTCCTTGGCCCAAAAGCATTTTTTGACCCTTTTTGAAATTTTGAAAAAATGCGTAACCACCCCCCCTTACGAAAAAGTCAAAAATTGACTTTTTCCAAAAGTCAACATTTTTGGCTTCTTTGGGTGGTGCCGAGAGTCCTGATGTGATTTTGGAACGTTTCCCGGCGCTCTTTGGACCAAAAGTAGTTTTTGACCGTTTTTGAAAATTTGAAAAAATGCGTAACCACCCCCCCTTACGAAAAAGTCAAAAATTGACTTTTTCCAAAAGTCAACTTTTTGGCACATTTGGGTGGTGCCGAGTGTCCTGATGTGGTTTTGGAACGTTTCCCGGCGCTCCTTGGCCCAAAAGTATTTTTTGACCGTTTTTGAAATTTTGAAAAAATGCGTAACCACCCCCCCTTACGAAAAAGTCAAAAACTGACTTTTTGCAAAAGTCAACTTTTTTGGCACATTTGGGTGGATCCGAGAGTCCTGATGTGGTTTTGAAACGTTTCCCGGCGCTCTTTGGCCCAAAAGTATTTTTTGACCGTTTTTGAAATTTTGAAAAAATGCGTAACCACCCCCCCCTTACGAAAAAGTCAAAAATTGACTTTTTCCAAAAGTCAAATTTTTTGGCACATTTGGGTGGGGCCGAGCGTCCTGATGTTGTTTTGGAACGTTTCCCGGCACTCCTTGGCCCAAAAGTATTTTTTGACCGTTTTTGAAATTTTGAAAAAATGCGTAACCACCCCACCTTACGAAAAAGTCAAAAATGTACTTTTTCCAAAAGTCAACTTTTTTGGCACATTTGGGTGGTGCTGAGAGTCCTGATGTGGTTTTGAAACGTTTCCCGGCGCTCCTTGGCCCAAAAGTATTTTTTGACCGTTTTTGAAATTTTGAAAAAATGCGTAACCACCCCCCCTTACGAAATAGTCAAAAATGTACTTTTTCCAAAAGTCAACTTTTTTGGCACATTTGGGTGGTGCCGAGAGTCCTGATGTGGTTTTGAAACGTTTCCCGGCGCTCTTTGGCCCAAAAGTATTTTTTGACCGTTTTTGAAATTTTGAAAAAATGCGTAACCACCCCCCCTTACGAAAAAGTCAAAAATTGACTTTTTCCAAAAGTCAACATTTTTGGCTTCTTTGGGTGGTGCCGAGAGTCCTGATGTGATTTTGGAACGTTTCCCGGCGCTCATTGGCCCAAAAGTATTTTTTGACCGTTTTTGAAATTTTGAAAAAATGCGTAACCACCCCCCCTTACGAAAAAGTCAAAAATTGACTTTTTCCAAAAGTCAACATTTTTGGCTTCTTTGGGTGGTGCCGAGAGTCCTGATGTGATTTTGGAACGTTTCCCGGCGCTCATTGGCCCAGAAGTATTTTTTGACCGTTTTTGAAATTTTGAAAAAATGCGTAACCACCCCCCCTTACGAAAAAGTCAAAAATTGACTTTTTCCAAAAGTCAACATTTTTGGCTTCTTTGGGTGGTGCCGAGAGTCCTGATGTGATTTTGGAACGTTTCCCGGCGCTCATTGGCCCAAAAGTATTTTTTGACCGTTTTTGAAATTTTGAAAAAGTGCGTAACCACCCCCTCTTACGAAAAAGTCAAAAATTGACTTTTTCCAAAAGTCAACTTTTTGGCATATTTGGGTGGTGCCGAGCGTCCTGATGTGGTTTTGGAACGTTTCCCGGCGATCCTTGGCCCAAAAGTATTTTTTGACCGTTTTTGAAATTTTGAAAAAATGCATAACCACCCCCCCTTACGAAAAAGTCAAAAATTGACTTTTTCCAAAAGTCAACTTTTTGGCACATTTGGGTGGTGCCGAGAGTCCTGATGTGGTTTTGAAACGTTTCCCTGCGCTCTTTGGCCCAAAAGTATTTTTTGACCGTTTTTGAAATTTTGAAAAAATGCGTAACCACACCCCCTTACGAAAAAGTCAAAAATTGACTTTTTCCAAAAGTCAACATTTTTGGCTTCTTTGGGTGGTGCCAAGAGTCCTGATGTGATTTTGGAACGTTTCCCGGCGCTCATTGGCCCAAAATTATTTTTTGACCGTTTTTGAAATTTTGAAAAAATGCGTAACCACCCCCCCTTACGAAAAAGTCAAAAATTGACTTTTTCCAAAAGTCAACTTTTTGGCACATTTGGGTGGTGCCGAGAGTCTTGATGTGGTTTTGGAACGTTTCCCGGTGCTCCTTGGCCCAAAAGTATTTTTTGACCGTTTTTGAAATTTTGAAAAAATGCGTAACCACCCCCCCTTACGAAAAAGTCAAAAATGTACTTTTTCCAAAAGTCAACTTTTTTGGCACATTTGGGTGGTGCCGAGAGTCCTGATGTGGTTTTGAAACGTTTCCCTGCGCTCTTTGGCCCAAAAGTATTTTTTGACCGTTTTTGAAATTTTGAAAAAATGCGTAACAGCCCCCCCTTACGAAAAAGTCAACTTTTTTGGCATATTTGGGTGGTTCCGAGAGTCCTGATGTGATTTTGGAACGTTTCCCGGCGCTCTTTGGCCCAAAAGTATTTTTTGACCGTTTTTGAAATTTTGAAAAAATGCGTAACCACCCCCCCTTACGAAAAAGTCAAAAAATGACTTTTTCCAAAAGTCAACTTTTTTGGCACATTTGGGTGGTGCCGAGAGTCCTGATGTGATTTTGGAACGTTTCCCGGCGCTCATTGGCCCAAAAGTATTTTTTGACCGTTTTTGAAATTTTGAAAAAATGCGTAACCACCCCCCCTTACGAAAAAGTCAAAAATTGACTTTTTCCAAAAGTCAACTTTTTTGGCACATTTGGGTGGTGCCGAGAGTCCTGATGTGGTTTTGAAACGTTTCCCGGTGCTCTTTGGCCCAAAAGTATTTTTTGACCGTTTTTTAAATTTTGATAAAATGCGTAACCACCCCCCCTTACGAAAAAGTCAAAAATTGACTTTTTCCAAAAGTCAACATTTTTGGCTTCTTTGGGTGGTGCCGAGAGTCCTGATGTGATTTTTGAACGTTTCCCGGCGCTCATTGGCCCAAAAGTATTTTTTGACCGTTTTTGAAATTTTGAAAAAATGCGTAACCACCCCCCCTTACGAAAAAGTCAAAAATTGACTTTTTCCAAAAGTCAACATTTCTGGCTTCTTTGGGTGGTGCCAAGAGTCCTGATGTGATTTTGGAACGTTTCCCCGCGCTCATTGGCCCAAAATTATTTTTTGACCGTTTTTGAAATTTTGAAAAAATGCGTAACCACCCCCCCTTACGAAAAAGTCAAAAATTGACTTTTTCCAAAAGTCAACTTTTTGGCACATTTGGGTGGTGCCGAGAGTCCTGATGTGGTTTTGGAACGTTTCCCGGTGCTCCTTGGCCCAAAAGTATTTTTTGACCGTTTTTGAAATTTTGAAAAAATGCGTAACCACCCCCCCTTACGAAAAAGTCAAAAATGGACTTTTTTCAAAAGTCAACTTTTTTGGCACATTTGGGTGGTTCCGAGAGTCCTGATGTGGTTTTGGAACGTTTCCCGGTGCTCCTTGGCCCAAAAGTATTTTTTGACCGTTTTTGAAATTTTGAAAAAATGCGTAACCACCCCCCCTTACGAAAAAGTCAAAAATGTACTTTTTCCAAAAGTCAACTTTTTTGGCACATTTGGGTGGTGCCGAGAGTCCTGATGTGGTTTTGAAACGTTTCCCTGCGCTCTTTGGCCCAAAAGTATTTTTTGACCGTTTTTGAAATTTTGAAAAAATGCGTAACCACACCCCCTTACGAAAAAGTCAAAAATGGACTTTTTCCAAAAGTCAACTTTTTTGGCAAATTTGGGTGGTTCCGAGAGTCCTGATGTGGTTTTGAAACGTTTCCCGGCGCTCTTTGGCCCAAAAGTATTTTTTGACCGTTTTTGAAATTTTGAAAAAATGCGTAACCACCCCCCCTTACGAAAAAGTCAAAAATGGACTTTTTCCAAAAGTCAACATTTTTGGCTTCTTTGGGTGGTGCCGAGAGTCCTGATGTGATTTTGGAACGTTTCCCGGCGCTCATTGGCCCAAATGTATTTTTTGACCGTTTTTGAAATTTTGAAAAAATGCGTAACCACCCCCCCTTACGAAAAAGTCAACTTTTTTGGCATATTTGGGTGGTTCCGAGAGTCCTGATGTGATTTTGGAACGTTTCCCGGCGCTCTTTGGCCCAAAAGTAATTTTTGACCGTTTTTGAAATTTTGAAAAAATGCGTAACCACCCCCCCTTACGAAAAAGTCAAAAATTGACTTTTTCCAAAAGTCAAATTTTTGGCATCTTTGGGTGGTTCCGAGAGTCCTGATGTGATTTTGGAACGTATCCCGGCGCTCTTTGGCCCAAAAGTATTTTTTTACCGTTTTTGAAATTTTGAAAAAATGTGTAACCACCTCCCCTTACGAAAAAGTCAAAAATTGACTTTTTCCAAAAGTCAACTTTTTTGGCATCTTTGGGTGGTTCCGAGAGTCCTGATGTGATTTTGGAACGTTTCCCGGCGCTCTTTGGCCCAAAAGTATTTTTTGACCGTTTTTGAAATTTTGAAAAAATGCGTAACCACCCCCCCTTACGAAAAAGTCAAAAATTGACTTTTTCCAAAAGTCAAATTTTTGGCACATTTGGGTGGTGCCGAGAGTCCTGATGTGGTTTTGGAACGTTTCCCGGCGCTCCTTGGCCCAAAAGTATTTTTTGACCGTTTTTGAAATTTTGAAAAAATGCATAACCACACCCCTTACGAAAAAGTCAAAAATGGACTTTTTCCAAAAGTCAACTTTTTTGGCACATTTGGGTGGTGCCGGGAGTCCTGATGTGGTTTTGAAACGTTTCCCGGCGCTCTTTGGCCCAAAAGTATTTTTTGACCGTTTTTGAAATTTTGAAAAAATGCGTAACCACCCCCCCTTACGAAAAAGTCAAAAATGGACTTTTTCCAAAAGTCAACTTTTTTGGCACATTTGGGTGGTGCAAAGAGTCCTGATGTTGTTTTGGAACGTTTCCCGGCGCTCCTTGGCCCAAAAGCATTTTTTGACCCTTTTTGAAATTTTGAAAAAATGCGTAACCACCCCCCCTTACGAAAAAGTCAAAAATTGACTTTTTCCAAAAGTCAACATTTTTGGCTTCTTTGGGTGGTGCCGAGAGTCCTGATGTGATTTTGGAACGTTTCCCGGCGCTCTTTGGACCAAAAGTAGTTTTTGACCGTTTTTGAAAATTTGAAAAAATGCGTAACCACCCCCCCTTACGAAAAAGTCAAAAATTGACTTTTTCCAAAAGTCAACTTTTTGGCACATTTGGGTGGTGCCGAGTGTCCTGATGTGGTTTTGGAACGTTTCCCGGCGCTCCTTGGCCCAAAAGTATTTTTTGACCGTTTTTGAAATTTTGAAAAAATGCGTAACCACCCCCCCTTACGAAAAAGTCAAAAACTGACTTTTTGCAAAAGTCAACTTTTTTGGCACATTTGGGTGGATCCGAGAGTCCTGATGTGGTTTTGAAACGTTTCCCGGCGCTCTTTGGCCCAAAAGTATTTTTTGACCGTTTTTGAAATTTTGAAAAAATGCGTAACCACCCCCCCCTTACGAAAAAGTCAAAAATTGACTTTTTCCAAAAGTCAAATTTTTTGGCACATTTGGGTGGGGCCGAGCGTCCTGATGTTGTTTTGGAACGTTTCCCGGCACTCCTTGGCCCAAAAGTATTTTTTGACCGTTTTTGAAATTTTGAAAAAATGCGTAACCACCCCACCTTACGAAAAAGTCAAAAATGTACTTTTTCCAAAAGTCAACTTTTTTGGCACATTTGGGTGGTGCTGAGAGTCCTGATGTGGTTTTGAAACGTTTCCCGGCGCTCCTTGGCCCAAAAGTATTTTTTGACCGTTTTTGAAATTTTGAAAAAATGCGTAACCACCCCCCCTTACGAAATAGTCAAAAATGTACTTTTTCCAAAAGTCAACTTTTTTGGCACATTTGGGTGGTGCCGAGAGTCCTGATGTGGTTTTGAAACGTTTCCCGGCGCTCTTTGGCCCAAAAGTATTTTTTGACCGTTTTTGAAATTTTGAAAAAATGCGTAACCACCCCCCCTTACGAAAAAGTCAAAAATTGACTTTTTCCAAAAGTCAACATTTTTGGCTTCTTTGGGTGGTGCCGAGAGTCCTGATGTGATTTTGGAACGTTTCCCGGCGCTCATTGGCCCAAAAGTATTTTTTGACCGTTTTTGAAATTTTGAAAAAATGCGTAACCACCCCCCCTTACGAAAAAGTCAAAAATTGACTTTTTCCAAAAGTCAACATTTTTGGCTTCTTTGGGTGGTGCCGAGAGTCCTGATGTGATTTTGGAACGTTTCCCGGCGCTCATTGGCCCAGAAGTATTTTTTGACCGTTTTTGAAATTTTGAAAAAATGCGTAACCACCCCCCCTTACGAAAAAGTCAAAAATTGACTTTTTCCAAAAGTCAACATTTTTGGCTTCTTTGGGTGGTGCCGAGAGTCCTGATGTGATTTTGGAACGTTTCCCGGCGCTCATTGGCCCAAAAGTATTTTTTGACCGTTTTTGAAATTTTGAAAAAGTGCGTAACCACCCCCTCTTACGAAAAAGTCAAAAATTGACTTTTTCCAAAAGTCAACTTTTTGGCATATTTGGGTGGTGCCGAGCGTCCTGATGTGGTTTTGGAACGTTTCCCGGCGATCCTTGGCCCAAAAGTATTTTTTGACCGTTTTTGAAATTTTGAAAAAATGCATAACCACCCCCCCTTACGAAAAAGTCAAAAATTGACTTTTTCCAAAAGTCAACTTTTTGGCACATTTGGGTGGTGCCGAGAGTCCTGATGTGGTTTTGAAACGTTTCCCTGCGCTCTTTGGCCCAAAAGTATTTTTTGACCGTTTTTGAAATTTTGAAAAAATGCGTAACCACACCCCCTTACGAAAAAGTCAAAAATTGACTTTTTCCAAAAGTCAACATTTTTGGCTTCTTTGGGTGGTGCCAAGAGTCCTGATGTGATTTTGGAACGTTTCCCGGCGCTCATTGGCCCAAAATTATTTTTTGACCGTTTTTGAAATTTTGAAAAAATGCGTAACCACCCCCCCTTACGAAAAAGTCAAAAATTGACTTTTTCCAAAAGTCAACTTTTTGGCACATTTGGGTGGTGCCGAGAGTCTTGATGTGGTTTTGGAACGTTTCCCGGTGCTCCTTGGCCCAAAAGTATTTTTTGACCGTTTTTGAAATTTTGAAAAAATGCGTAACCACCCCCCCTTACGAAAAAGTCAAAAATGTACTTTTTCCAAAAGTCAACTTTTTTGGCACATTTGGGTGGTGCCGAGAGTCCTGATGTGGTTTTGAAACGTTTCCCTGCGCTCTTTGGCCCAAAAGTATTTTTTGACCGTTTTTGAAATTTTGAAAAAATGCGTAACAGCCCCCCCTTACGAAAAAGTCAACTTTTTTGGCATATTTGGGTGGTTCCGAGAGTCCTGATGTGATTTTGGAACGTTTCCCGGCGCTCTTTGGCCCAAAAGTATTTTTTGACCGTTTTTGAAATTTTGAAAAAATGCGTAACCACCCCCCCTTACGAAAAAGTCAAAAAATGACTTTTTCCAAAAGTCAACTTTTTTGGCACATTTGGGTGGTGCCGAGAGTCCTGATGTGATTTTGGAACGTTTCCCGGCGCTCATTGGCCCAAAAGTATTTTTTGACCGTTTTTGAAATTTTGAAAAAATGCGTAACCACCCCCCCTTACGAAAAAGTCAAAAATTGACTTTTTCCAAAAGTCAACTTTTTTGGCACATTTGGGTGGTGCCGAGAGTCCTGATGTGGTTTTGAAACGTTTCCCGGTGCTCTTTGGCCCAAAAGTATTTTTTGACCGTTTTTTAAATTTTGATAAAATGCGTAACCACCCCCCCTTACGAAAAAGTCAAAAATTGACTTTTTCCAAAAGTCAACATTTTTGGCTTCTTTGGGTGGTGCCGAGAGTCCTGATGTGATTTTTGAACGTTTCCCGGCGCTCATTGGCCCAAAAGTATTTTTTGACCGTTTTTGAAATTTTGAAAAAATGCGTAACCACCCCCCCTTACGAAAAAGTCAAAAATTGACTTTTTCCAAAAGTCAACATTTCTGGCTTCTTTGGGTGGTGCCAAGAGTCCTGATGTGATTTTGGAACGTTTCCCCGCGCTCATTGGCCCAAAATTATTTTTTGACCGTTTTTGAAATTTTGAAAAAATGCGTAACCACCCCCCCTTACGAAAAAGTCAAAAATTGACTTTTTCCAAAAGTCAACTTTTTGGCACATTTGGGTGGTGCCGAGAGTCCTGATGTGGTTTTGGAACGTTTCCCGGTGCTCCTTGGCCCAAAAGTATTTTTTGACCGTTTTTGAAATTTTGAAAAAATGCGTAACCACCCCCCCTTACGAAAAAGTCAAAAATGGACTTTTTTCAAAAGTCAACTTTTTTGGCACATTTGGGTGGTTCCGAGAGTCCTGATGTGGTTTTGGAACGTTTCCCGGTGCTCCTTGGCCCAAAAGTATTTTTTGACCGTTTTTGAAATTTTGAAAAAATGCGTAACCACCCCCCCTTACGAAAAAGTCAAAAATGTACTTTTTCCAAAAGTCAACTTTTTTGGCACATTTGGGTGGTGCCGAGAGTCCTGATGTGGTTTTGAAACGTTTCCCTGCGCTCTTTGGCCCAAAAGTATTTTTTGACCGTTTTTGAAATTTTGAAAAAATGCGTAACCACACCCCCTTACGAAAAAGTCAAAAATGGACTTTTTCCAAAAGTCAACTTTTTTGGCAAATTTGGGTGGTTCCGAGAGTCCTGATGTGGTTTTGAAACGTTTCCCGGCGCTCTTTGGCCCAAAAGTATTTTTTGACCGTTTTTGAAATTTTGAAAAAATGCGTAACCACCCCCCCTTACGAAAAAGTCAAAAATGGACTTTTTCCAAAAGTCAACATTTTTGGCTTCTTTGGGTGGTGCCGAGAGTCCTGATGTGATTTTGGAACGTTTCCCGGCGCTCATTGGCCCAAATGTATTTTTTGACCGTTTTTGAAATTTTGAAAAAATGCGTAACCACCCCCCCTTACGAAAAAGTCAACTTTTTTGGCATATTTGGGTGGTTCCGAGAGTCCTGATGTGATTTTGGAACGTTTCCCGGCGCTCTTTGGCCCAAAAGTAATTTTTGACCGTTTTTGAAATTTTGAAAAAATGCGTAACCACCCCCCCTTACGAAAAAGTCAAAAAATGACTTTTTCCAAAAGTCAACTTTTTTGGCACATTTGGGTGGTGCCGAGAGTCCTGATGTGATTTTGGAACGTTTCCCGGCGCTCATTGGCCCAAAAGTATTTTTTGACCGTTTTTGAAATTTTGAAAAAATGCGTAACCACCCCCCCTTACGAAAAAGTCAAAAATTGACTTTTTCCAAAAGTCAACTTTTTTGGCACATTTGGGTGGTGCCGAGAGTCCTGATGTGGTTTTGAAACGTTTCCCGGCGCTCTTTGGCCCAAAAGTATTTTTTGACCGTTTTTGAAATTTTGATAAAATGCGTCACCACCCCCCCTTACGAAAAAGTCAAAAATTGACTTTTTCCAAAAGTCAACATTTTTGGCTTCTTTGGGTGGTGCCGAGAGTCCTGATGTGGTTTTGAAACGTTTCCCGGTGCTCTTTGGCCCAAAAGTATTTTTTGACCGTTTTTTAAATTTTGATAAAATGCGTAACCACCCCCCCTTACGAAAAAGTCAAAAATTGACTTTTTCCAAAAGTCAACATTTTTGGCTTCTTTGGGTGGTGCCGAGAGTCCTGATGTGATTTTGGAACGTTTCCCGGCGCTCATTGGCCCAAAAGTATTTTTTGACCGTTTTTGAAATTTTGAAAAAATGCGTAACCACCCCCCCTTACGAAAAAGTCAAAAATTGACTTTTTCCAAAAGTCAACATTTTTGGCTTCTTTGGGTGGTGCCAAGAGTCCTGATGTGATTTTGGAACGTTTCCCGGCGCTCATTGGCCCAAAATTATTTTTTGACCGTTTTTGAAATTTTGAAAAAATGCGTAACCACCCCCCCTTACGAAAAAGTCAAAAATTGACTTTTTCCAAAAGTCAACTTTTTGGCACATTTGGGTGGTGCCGAGAGTCTTGATGTGGTTTTGGAACGTTTCCCGGTGCTCCTTGGCCCAAAAGTATTTTTTGACCGTTTTTGAAATTTTGAAAAAATGCGTAACCACCCCCCCTTACGAAAAAGTCAAAAATGTACTTTTTCCAAAAGTCAACTTTTTTGGCACATTTGGGTGGTGCCGAGAGTCCTGATGTGGTTTTGAAACGTTTCCCTGCGCTCTTTGGCCCAAAAGTATTTTTTGACCGTTTTTGAAATTTTGAAAAAATGCGTAACCACACCCCCTTACGAAAAAGTCAAAAATGGACTTTTTCCAAAAGTCAACTTTTTTGGCACATTTGGGTGGTTCCGAGAGTCCTGATGTGGTTTTGAAACGTTTCCCGGCGCTCTTTGGCCCAAAAGTATTTTTTGACTGTTTTTGAAATTTTGAAAAAATGCGTAACCACCCCCCCTTACGAAAAAGTCAAAAATGGACTTTTTCCAAAAGTCAACATTTTTGGCTTCTTTGGGTGGTGCCGAGAGTCCTGATGTGATTTTGGAACGTTTCCCGGCGCTCATTGGCCCAAATGTATTTTTTGACCGTTTTTGAAATTTTGAAAAAATGCGTAACCACCCCCCCTTACGAAAAAGTCAACTTTTTTGGCATATTTGGGTGGTTCCGAGAGTCCTGATGTGATTTTGGAACGTTTCCCGGCGCTCTTTGGCCCAAAAGTATTTTTTGACCGTTTTTGAAATTTTGAAAAAATGCGTAACCACCCCCCCTTACGAAAAAGTCAAAAAATGACTTTTTCCAAAAGTCAACTTTTTTGGCACATTTGGGTGGTGCCGAGAGTCCTGATGTGATTTTGGAACGTTTCCCGGCGCTCATTGGCCCAAAAGTATTTTTTGACCGTTTTTGAAATTTTGAAAAAATGCGTAACCACCCCCCCTTACGAAAAAGTCAAAAATTGACTTTTTCCAAAAGTCAACTTTTTTGGCACATTTGGGTGGTGCCGAGAGTCCTGATGTGGTTTTGAAACGTTTCCCGGCGCTCTTTGGCCCAAAAGTATTTTTTGACCGTTTTTGAAATTTTGATAAAATGCGTAACCACCCCCCCTTACGAAAAAGTCAAAAATTGACTTTTTCCAAAAGTCAACATTTTTGGCTTCTTTGGGTGGTGCCGAGAGTCCTGATGTGATTTTGGAACGTTTCCCGGCGCTCATTGGCCCAAAAGTATTTTTTGACCGTTTTTGAAATTTTGAAAAAATGCGTAACCACCCCCCCTTACGAAAAAGTCAAAAATTGACTTTTTCCAAAAGTCAACATTTTTGGCTTCTTTGGGTGGTGCCAAGAGTCCTGATGTGATTTTGGAACGTTTCCCGGCGCTCATTGGCCCAAAAGTATTTTTTGACCGTTTTTGAAATTTTGAAAAAATGCGTAACCACCCCCCCTTACGAAAAAGTCAAAAATTGACTTTTTCCAAAAGTCAACTTTTTGGCACATTTGGGTGGTGCCGAGAGTCCTGATGTGGTTTTGGAACGTTTCCCGGTGCTCCTTGGCCCAAAAGTATTTTTTGACCGTTTTTGAAATTTTGAAAAAATGCGTAACCACCCCCCCTTACGAAAAAGTCAAAAATGGACTTTTTTCAAAAGTCAACTTTTTTGGCACATTTGGGTGGTTCCGAGAGTCCTGATGTGGTTTTGGAACGTTTCCCGGTGCTCCTTGGCCCAAAAGTATTTTTTGACCGTTTTTGAAATTTTGAAAAAATGCGTAACCACCCCCCCTTACGAAAAAGTCAAAAATGTACTTTTTCCAAAAGTCAACTTTTTTGGCACATTTGGGTGGTGCCGAGAGTCCTGATGTGGTTTTGAAACGTTTCCCTGCGCTCTTTGGCCCAAAAGTATTTTTTGACCGTTTTTGAAATTTTGAAAAAATGCGTAACCACACCCCCTTACGAAAAAGTCAAAAATGGACTTTTTCCAAAAGTCAACTTTTTTGGCAAATTTGGGTGGTTCCGAGAGTCCTGATGTGGTTTTGAAACGTTTCCCGGCGCTCTTTGGCCCAAAAGTATTTTTTGACCGTTTTTGAAATTTTGAAAAAATGCGTAACCACCCCCCCTTACGAAAAAGTCAAAAATGGACTTTTTCCAAAAGTCAACATTTTTGGCTTCTTTGGGTGGTGCCGAGAGTCCTGATGTGATTTTGGAACGTTTCCCGGCGCTCATTGGCCCAAATGTATTTTTTGACCGTTTTTGAAATTTTGAAAAAATGCGTAACCACCCCCCCTTACGAAAAAGTCAACTTTTTTGGCATATTTGGGTGGTTCCGAGAGTCCTGATGTGATTTTGGAACGTTTCCCGGCGCTCTTTGGCCCAAAAGTATTTTTTGACCGTTTTTGAAATTTTGAAAAAATGCGTAACCACCCCCCCTTACGAAAAAGTCAAAAAATGACTTTTTCCAAAAGTCAACTTTTTTGGCACATTTGGGTGGTGCCGAGAGTCCTGATGTGATTTTGGAACGTTTCCCGGCGCTCATTGGCCCAAAAGTATTTTTTGACCGTTTTTGAAATTTTGAAAAAATGCGTAACCACCCCCCCTTACGAAAAAGTCAAAAATTGACTTTTTCCAAAAGTCAACTTTTTTGGCACATTTGGGTGGTGCCGAGAGTCCTGATGTGGTTTTGAAACGTTTCCCGGCGCTCTTTGGCCCAAAAGTATTTTTTGACCGTTTTTGAAATTTTGATAAAATGCGTAACCACCCCCCCTTACGAAAAAGTCAAAAATTGACTTTTTCCAAAAGTCAACATTTTTGGCTTCTTTGGGTGGTGCCGAGAGTCCTGATGTGGTTTTGAAACGTTTCCCGGTGCTCTTTGGCCCAAAAGTATTTTTTGACCGTTTTTTAAATTTTGATAAAATGCGTAACCACCCCCCCTTACGAAAAAGTCAAAAATTGACTTTTTCCAAAAGTCAACATTTTTGGCTTCTTTGGGTGGTGCCGAGAGTCCTGATGTGATTTTGGAACGTTTCCCGGCGCTCATTGGCCCAAAAGTATTTTTTGACCGTTTTTGAAATTTTGAAAAAATGCGTAACCACCCCCCCTTACGAAAAAGTCAAAAATTGACTTTTTCCAAAAGTCAACATTTTTGGCTTCTTTGGGTGGTGCCAAGAGTCCTGATGTGATTTTGGAACGTTTCCCGGCGCTCATTGGCCCAAAATTATTTTTTGACCGTTTTTGAAATTTTGAAAAAATGCGTAACCACCCCCCCTTACGAAAAAGTCAAAAATTGACTTTTTCCAAAAGTCAACTTTTTGGCACATTTGGGTGGTGCCGAGAGTCTTGATGTGGTTTTGGAACGTTTCCCGGTGCTCCTTGGCCCAAAAGTATTTTTTGACCGTTTTTGAAATTTTGAAAAAATGCGTAACCACCCCCCCTTACGAAAAAGTCAAAAATGTACTTTTTCCAAAAGTCAACTTTTTTGGCACATTTGGGTGGTGCCGAGAGTCCTGATGTGGTTTTGAAACGTTTCCCTGCGCTCTTTGGCCCAAAAGTATTTTTTGACCGTTTTTGAAATTTTGAAAAAATGCGTAACCACACCCCCTTACGAAAAAGTCAAAAATGGACTTTTTCCAAAAGTCAACTTTTTTGGCACATTTGGGTGGTTCCGAGAGTCCTGATGTGGTTTTGAAACTTTTCCCGGCGCTCTTTGGCCCAAAAGTATTTTTTGACCGTTTTTGAAATTTTGAAAAAATGCGTAACCACCCCCCCTTACGAAAAAGTCAAAAATGGACTTTTTCCAAAAGTCAACATTTTTGGCTTCTTTGGGTGGTGCCGAGAGTCCTGATGTGATTTTGGAACGTTTCCCGGCGCTCATTGGCCCAAATGTATTTTTTGACCGTTTTTGAAATTTTGAAAAAATGCGTAACCACCCCCCCTTACGAAAAAGTCAACTTTTTTGGCATATTTGGGTGGTTCCGAGAGTCCTGATGTGATTTTGGAACGTTTCCTGGCGCTCTTTGGCCCAAAAGTATTTTTTGACCGTTTTTGAAATTTTGAAAAAATGCGTAACCACCCCCCCTTACGAAAAAGTCAAAAAATGACTTTTTCCAAAAGTCAACTTTTTTGGCACATTTGGGTGGTGCCGAGAGTCCTGATGTGATTTTGGAACGTTTCCCGGCGCTCATTGGCCCAAAAGTATTTTTTGACCGTTTTTGAAATTTTGAAAAAATGCGTAACCACCCCCCCTTACGAAAAAGTCAAAAATTGACTTTTTCCAAAAGTCAACTTTTTTGGCACATTTGGGTGGTGCCGAGAGTCCTGATGTGGTTTTGAAACGTTTCCCGGCGCTCTTTGGCCCAAAAGTATTTTTTGACCGTTTTTGAAATTTTGATAAAATGCGTAACCACCCCCCCTTACGAAAAAGTCAAAAATTGACTTTTTCCAAAAGTCAACATTTTTGGCTTCTTTGGGTGGTGCCGAGAGTCCTGATGTGATTTTGGAACGTTTCCCGGCGCTCATTGGCCCAAAAGTATTTTTTGACCGTTTTTGAAATTTTGAAAAAATGCGTAACCACCCCCCCTTACGAAAAAGTCAAAAATTTACTTTTTCCAAAAGTCAACATTTTTGGCTTCTTTGGGTGGTGCCAAGAGTCCTGATGTGATTTTGGAACGTTTCCCGGCGCTCATTGGCCCAAAAGTATTTTTTGACCGTTTTTGAAATTTTGAAAAAATGCGTAACCACCCCCCCTTACGAAAAAGTAAAAAATGGACTTTTTCCAAAAGTCAACTTTTTTGGCACATTTGGGTGGTTCCGAGAGTCCTGATGTGGTTTTGGAACGTTTCCCGGCGCTCCTTGGCACAAAAGTATTTTTTGACCGTTTTTGAAATTTTGAAAAAATTCCTAACCACCCCCCCTTACGAAAAAGTCAAAAATGTACTTTTTCCAAAAGTCAACTTTTTTGGCACATTTGGGTGGTGCCGAGAGTCCTGATGTGGTTTTGAAACGTTTCCCGGCGCTCTTTGGCCCAAAAGTATTTTTTGACCGTTTTTGAAATTTTGAAAAAATGCGTAACCACCCCCCCTTACGAAAAAGTCAAAAATGGGTTTTTTCAAAAGTCAACTTTTTTGGCACATTTGGTTTGTTCCGAGAGTCCTGATGTGATTTTGGAACGTTTCCCGGCGCTCTTTGGCCCAAAAGTATTTTTTGACCGTTTTTGAAATTTTGAAAAAATGCGTAACCACCCCCCCTTACGAAAAAGTCAAAAATTGACATTTTCCAAAAGTCAACATTTTTGGCTTCTTTGGGTGGTGCCGAGAGTCCTGATGTGATTTTGGAACGTTTCCCGGCGCTCATTGGCCCAAAAGTATTTTTTGACCGTTTTTGAAATTTTGAAAAAATGCGTAACCACCCCCCCTTACGAAAAAGTCAAAAATGTACTTTTTCCAAAAGTCAACTTTTTTGGCACATTTGGGTGGTGCCGAGAGTCCTGATGTGGTTTTGAAACGTTTCCCGGCGCTCTTTGGCCCAAAAGTATTTTTTGACCGTTTTTGAAATTTTGAAAAAATGCGTAACCACCCCCCCTTACGAAAAAGTCAAAAATGTACTTTTTCCAAAAGTCAACTTTTTTTGCATATTTGGGTGGTTCCGAGAGTCCTGATGTGATTTTGGAACGTTTCCCGGCGCTCTTTGGCCCAAAAGTATTTTTTGACCGTTTTTGAAATTTTGAAAAAATTCGTAACCACCCCCCCTTACGAAAAAGTCAAAAAATGACTTTTTCCAAAAGTCAACTTTTTTGGCACATTTGGGTGGTGCCGAGAGTCCTGATGTGATTTTGGAACGTTTCCCGGCGCTCATTGGCCCAAAAGTATTTTTTGACCGTTTTTGAAATTTTGAAAAAATGCGTAACCACCCCCCCTTACGAAAAAGTCAAAAATGGACTTTTTCCAAAAGTCAACTTTTTTGGCACATTTGGGTGGTGCCGAGAGTCCTGATGTGGTTTTGAAACGTTTCCCGGCGCTCTTTGGCCCAAAAGTATTTTTTGACCGTTTTTGAAAATTTGAAAAAATGCGTAACCACCCCCCCTTACGAAAAAGTCAAAAATTGACTTTTTCCAAAAGTCAACTTTTTTGGCTTCTTTGGGTGGTGCCGAGAGTCCTGATGTGATTTTGGAACGTTTCCCGGCGCTCATTGGCCCAAAAGTATTTTTTGACCGTTTTTGAAATTTTGAAAAAATGCGTAACCACCCCCCCTTACGAAAAAGTCAAAAATTGACTTTTTCCAAAAGTCAACATTTTTGGCTTCTTTGGGTGGTGCCGAGAGTCCTGATGTGATTTTGGAACGTTTCCCGGCGCTCATTGGCCCAAAAGTATTTTTTGACCGTTTTTGAAATTTTGAAAAAATGCGTAACCACCCCCCCTTACGAAAAAGTCAAAAATGTACTTTTTCCAAATGTCAACTTTTTTGGCACATTTGGGTGGTGCCGAGAGTCCTGATGTGGTTTTGAAACGTTTCCCGGCGCTCTTTGGCCAAAAAGTATTTCTTGACCGTTTTTGAAATTTTGAAAAAATGCGTAACCTCCCCCCCTTACGAGAAAGTCAAAAATTGACTATTTCCAAAAGTCAACTTTTTTGGCACATTTGGGTGGTGCCGAGCGTCCTGATGTGGTTTTGGAACGTTTCCCGGCGCAACTTGGCCCAAAAGTATTTTTTGACCGTTTTTGAAATTTTGAAAAAATGCGTAACCACCCCCCCTTACGAAAAAGCCAAAAATTGACTTTTTCCAAAAGTCAACTTTTTTGGCACATTTGGGTGGTGCCGAGAGTCCTGATGTGGTTTTGAAACGTTTCCCGGCGCTCTTTGGCCCAAAAGTATTTTTTGACCGTTTTTGAAATTTTGAAAAAATGCGTAACCACCCCCCCTTACGAAAAAGTCAAAAATGGACTTTTTCCAAAAGTCAACATTTTTGGCTTCTTTGGGTGGTGCCGAGAGTCCTGATGTGATTTTGGAACGTTTCCCGGCGCTCATTGGCCCAAAAGTATTTTTTGACCGTTTTTGAAATTTTGAAAAAATGCGTAACCACCCCCCCTTACGAAAAAGTCAAAAATGGACTTTTTCCAAAAGTCAACTTTTTTGGCACATTTGGGTGGTTCCGAGAGTCCTGATGTGATTTTGGAACGTTTCCCGGCGCTCATTGGCCCAAAAGTATTTTTTGACCGTTTTTGAAATTTTGAAAAAATGCGTAACCACCCCCCCTTACGAAAAAGTCAAAAAATGACTTTTTCCAAAAGTCAACTTTTTTGGCACATTTGGGTGGTGCCGAGCGTCCTGATGTGGTTTTGGAACGTTTCCCGGCGCTCCTTGGCCCAAAAGTATTTTTTGACCGTTTTTGAAATTTTGAAAAAATGCGTAACCACCCCTCTTACGAAAAAGTCAAAAATGTACTTTTTCCAAAAGTCAACTTTTTTGGCACATTTGGGTGGTGCCGAGAGTCCTGATGTGGTTTTGAAACGTTTCCCGGCGCTCTTTGGCCCAAAAGTATTTTTTGACCGTTTTTGAAATTTTGTAAAAATGCGTAACCACCCCCCCTTACGAAAAAGTCAAAAATTGACTTTTTCCAAAAGTCAACTTTTTTGGCACATTTGGGTGGTGCCGAGCGTCCTGATGTGGTTTTGGAACGTTTCCCGGCGCTCCTTGGCCCAAAAGTATTTTTTGACCGTTTTTGAAATTTTGAAAAAATGCGTAACCACCCCCCCTTACGAAAAAGTCAAAAATGTACTTTTTCCAAAAGTCAACTTTTTTGGCACATTTGGGTGGTGCCGAGAGTCCTGATGTGGTTTTGAAACGTTTCCCGGCGCTCTTTGGCCCAAAAGTATTTTTTGACCATTTTTGAAATTTTGAAAAAATGCGTAACCACCCCCCCTTACGAAAAAGTCAAAAATGGACTTTTTCCAAAAGTCAACATTTTTGGCTTCTTTGGGTGGTGCCGAGAGTCCTGATGTGATTTTGGAACGTTTCCCGGCGCTCATTGGCCCAAAAGTATTTTTTGACCGTTTTTGAAATTTTGAAAAAATGCGTAACCACCCCCCCTTACGAAAAAGTCAAAAATGGACTTTTTCCAAAAGTCAACTTTTTTGGCACATTTGGGTGGTGCCGAGAGTCCTGATGTGATTTTGGAACGTTTCCCGGCGCTCATTGGCCCAAAAGTATTTTTTGACCGTTTTTGAAATTTTGAAAAAATGCGTAACCACCCCCCCTTACGAAAAAGTCAAAAATTGACTTTTTCCAAAAGTCAACTTTTTTGGCACATTTGGGTGGTGCCGAGAGTCCTGATGTGGTTTTGAAACGTTTCCCGGCGCTCTTTGGCCCAAAAGTATTTTTTGACCGTTTTTGAAATTTTGAAAAAATGCGTAACCACCCCCCCTTACGAAAAAGTCAAAAATTGACTTTTTCCAAAAGTCAACATTTTTGGCTTCTTTGGGTGGTGCCGAGAGTCTTGATGTGATTTTGGAACGTTTCCCGGCGCTCATTGGCCCAAAAGTATTTTTTGACCATTTTTGAAATTTTGAAAAAATGCGTAACCACCCCCCCTTACGAAAAAGTCAAAAATGTACTTTTTCCAAAAGTCAACTTTTTGGCATATTTGGGTGGTGCCGAGCGTCCTGATGTGGTTTTGGAACGTTTCCCGGCGATCCTTGGCCCAAAAGTATTTTTTGACCGTTTTTGAAATTTTGAAAAAATGCGTAACCACCCCCCCCTTACGAAAAAGTCAAAAATTGACTTTTTCCAAAAGTCAACTTTTTGGCACATTTGGGTGGTGCCGAGAGTCCCGATGTGGTTTTGGAACCTTTCCCGGTGCTCCTTGGCCCAAAAGTATTTTTTGACCGTTTTTGAAATTTTGAAAAAATGCGTAACCACCCCCCCTTACGAAAAAGTCAAAAATTGACTTTTTTCAAAAGTCAACTTTTTTGGCACATTTGGGTGGTTCCGAGAGTCCTGATGTGGTTTTGGAACGTTTCCCGGTGCTCCTTGGCCCAAAAGTATTTTTTGATCGTTTTTGAAATTTTGAAAAAATGCGTAACCACCCCCCCTTACGAAAAAGTCAAAAATGTACTTTTTCCAAAAGTCAACTTTTTTGGCACATTTGGGTGGTGCCGAGAGTCCTGATGTGGTTTTGAAACGTTTCCCGGCGCTCTTTGGCCCAAAAGTATTTTTTGACCCTTTTTGAAATTTTGAAAAAATGCGTAACCACCCCCCCTTACGAAAAAGTCAAAAATGGACTTTTTCCAAAAGTCAACATTTTTGGCTTCTTTGGGTGGTGCCGAGAGTCTTGATGTGATTTTGGAACGTTTCCCGGCGCTCATTGGCCCAAAAGTATTTTTTGACCGTTTTTGAAATTTTGAAAAAATGCGTAACCACCCCCCCTTACGAAAAAGTCAAAAATTGACTTTTTCCAAAAGTCAACTTTTTGGCATATTTGGGTGGTGCCGAGCGTCCTGATGTGGTTTTGGAACGTTTCCCGGCGATCCTTGGCCCAAAAGTATTTTTTGACCGTTTTTGAAATTTTGAAAAAATGCGTAACCACCCCCCCTTACGAAAAAGTCAAAAATTGACTTTTTCCAAAAGTCAACTTTTTGGCACATTTGGGTGGTGCCGAGAGTCCTGATGTGGTTTTGGAACGTTTCCCGGTGCTCCTTGGCCCAAAAGTATTTTTTGACCGTTTTTGAAATTTTGAAAAAATGCGTAACCACCCCCCCTTACGAAAAAGTCAAAAATGTACTTTTTCCAAAAGTCAACTTTTTTGGCACATTTGGGTGGTGCCGAGAGTCCTGATGTGGTTTTGAAACGTTTCCCGGCGCTCTTTGGCCCAAAAGTATTTTTTGACCCTTTTTGAAATTTTGAAAAAATGCGTAACCACCCCCCCTTACGAAAAAGTCAAAAATGGACTTTTTCCAAAAGTCAACTTTTTTGGCACATTTGGGTGGTTCCGAGAGTCCTGATGTGATTTTGGAACGTTTCCCGGCGCTCATTGGCCCAAAAGTATTTTTTGACCGTTTTTGAAATTTTGAAAAAATGCGTAACCACCCCCCCTTACGAAAAAGTCAAAAAATGACTTTTTCCAAAAGTCAACTTTTTTGGCACATTTGGGTGGTGCCGAGAGTCCTGATGTGGTTTTGAAACGTTTCCCGGCGCTCTTTGGCCCAAAAGTATTTTTTGACCGTTTTTGAAATTTTGAAAAAATGCGTAACCACCCCCCCTTACGAAAAAGTCAAAAATGTACTTTTTCCAAAAGTCAACTTTTTTGGCACATTTGGGTGGTGCCGAGAGTCCTGATGTGATTTTGGAACGTTTCCCGGCGCTCATTGGCCCAAAAGTATTTTTTGACCGTTTTTGAAATTTTGAAAAAATGCGTAACCACCCCCCCTTACGAAAAAGTCAAAAATTGACTTTTTCCAAAAGTCAACTTTTTTGGCACATTTGGGTGGTGCCGAGAGTCCTGATGTGGTTTTGAAACGTTTCCCGGCGCTCTTTGGACCAAAAGTATTTTTTGACCGTTTTTGAAATTTTGAAAAAATGCGTAACCACCCCCCCTTACGAAAAAGTCAAAAATGGGCTTTTTCCAAAAGTCAACTTTTTTGGCACATTTGGGTGGTTCCGAGAGTCCTGATGTGATTTTGGAACGTTTCCCGGCGCTCTTTGGCCCAAAAGTATTTTTTGACCGTTTTCTAAATTTTGAAAAAATGCGTAACCACCCCCCCTTACGAAAAAGTCAAAAATTGACATTTTCCAAAAGTCAACATTTTTGGCTTCTTTGGGTGGTGCCGAGAGTCCTGATGTGATTTTGGAACGTTTCCCGGCGCTCTTTGGACCAAAAGTAGTTTTTGACCGTTTTTCAAAATTTGAAAAAATGCGTAACCACCCCCCCTTACGAAAAAGTCAAAAATTGACTTTTTCCAAAAGTCAACTTTTTGGCTTCTTTGGGTGGTGCCGAGAGTCCTGATGTGATTTTGGAACGTTTCCCGGCGCTCTTTGGACCAAAAGTAGTTTTTGACCGTTTTTGAAAATTTGAAAAAATGCGTAACCACCCCCCCTTACGAAAAAGTCAAAAATTGACTTTTTCCAAAAGTCAACTTTTTGGCACATTTGGGTGGTGCCGAGTGTCCTGATGTGGTTTTGGAACGTTTCCCGGCGCTCCTTGGCCCAAAAGTATTTTTTGACCGTTTTTTAAATTTTGAAAAAATGCGTAACCACCCCCCCTTACGAAAAAGTCAAAAATGGACTTTTTCCAAAAGTCAACTTTTTGGCACATTTGGGTGGTGCCGAGCGTCCTGATGTGATTTTGGAACGTTTCCCGGCGCTCTTTGGACCAAAAGTAGTTTTTGACCGTTTTTGAAAATTTGAAAAAATGCGTAACCACCCCCCCTTACGAAAAAGTCAAAAATGGACTTTTTCCAAAAGTCAACTTTTTTGGCATATTTGGGTGGTTCCGAGAGTCCTGATGTGATTTTGGAACGTTTCCCGGCACTCCTTGGCCCAAAAGTATTTTTTGACCGTTTTTGAAATTATGAAAAAATGCGTAACCACCCCCCCTTAAAAAAAAGTCAAAAATTGACTTTTTCCAAAAGTCAACATTTTTGGCTTCTTTGGCTGGTGCCGAGAGTCCTGATGTGATTTTGGAACGTTTCCCGGCGCTCTTTGGACCAAAAGTATTTTTTGACCGTTTTTGAAAATTTGAAAAAATGCGTAATCACCCCCCCTTACGAAAAAGTCAAAAATTGACTTTTTCCAAAAGTCAACTTTTTTGGCACATTTGGGTGGTGCCGAGCGTCCTGATGTGGTTTTGGAAAGTTTCCCGGCGCTCCTTGGCCCAAAAGTATTTTTTGACCGTTTTTGAAATTTTGAAAAAATGCGTAACCACCCCCCCTTACGAAAAAGTCAAAAAATGACTTTTTCCAAAAGTCAACTTTTTGGCACATTTGGGTGGTGCCGAGAGTCCTGATGTGGTTTTGAAACGTTTCCCGGCGCTCTTTGGCCCAAAATTATTTTTTGACCGTTTTTGAAATTTTGAAAAAATGCGTAACCACCCCCCCTACGAAAAAGTCAAAAATGGACTTTTTCCAAAAGTCAACATTTTTGGCTTCTTTGGGTGGTGCCGAGAGTCCTGATGTGATTTTGGAACGTTTCCCGGCGCTTTTTTGCCCAAAAGTATTTTTTGACCGTTTTTGAAATTTTGAAAAAATGCGTAACCACCCCCCCTTACGAAAAAGTCAAAAATTGACTTTTTCCAAAAGTCAACATTTTTGTCTTCTTTTGGTGGTGCCGAGAGTCCTGATGTGATTTTGGAACGTTTCCCGGCGCTCCTTGGCACAAAAGTATTTTTTGACCGTTTTTGAAATTTTGAAAAAATGCGTAACCACCCCCCCTTACGAAAAAGTCAAAAATTTACTTTTTCCAAAAGTCAACTTTTTTGGCACATTTGGGTGGTGCCGAGAGTCCTGATGTGGTTTTGAAACGTTTCCCGGCGCTCTTTGGCCCAAAAGTATTTTTTGACCGTTTTTGAAATTTTGAAAAATTGCGTAACCACCCCCCCTTACGAAAAAGTCAAAAATGGGCTTTTTCCAAAAGTCAACTTTTTTGGCACATTTGGGTGGTTCCGAGAGTCCTGATGTGATTTTGGAACGTTTCCCGGCGCTCTTTGGCCCAAAAGTATTTTTTGACCGTTTTTGAAATTTTGAAAAAATGCGTAACCACCCCCCCTACGAAAAAGTCAAAAATGGACTTTTTCCAAAAGTCAACATTTTTGGCTTCTTTGGGTGGTGCCGAGAGTCCTGATGTGATTTTGGAACGTTTCCCGGCGCTTTTTTGCCCAAAAGTATTTTTTGACCGTTTTTGAAATTTTGAAAAAATGCGTAACCACCCCCCCTTACGAAAAAGTCAAAAATGGACTTTTTCCAAAAGTCAACATTTTTGGCTTCTTTGGGTGGTGCCGAGAGTCCTGATGTGATTTTGGAACGTTTCCCGGCGCTCATTGGCCCAAAAGTATTTTTTGACCGTTTTTGAAATTTTGAAAAAATGCGTAACCACCCCCCCTTACGAAAAAGTCAAAAATGGACTTTTTCCAAAAGTCAACTTTTTTGGCACATTTGGGTGGTGCCGAGAGTCCTGATGTGATTTTGGAACGTTTCCCGGCGCTCATTGGCCCAAAAGTATTTTTTGACCGTTTTTGAAATTTTGAAAAAATGCGTAACCACCCCCCCTTACGAAAAAGTCAAAAATTGACTTTTTCCAAAAGTCAACATTTTTGGCTTCTTTGGGTGGTGCCGAGAGTCTTGATGTGATTTTGGAACGTTTCCCGGCGCTCATTGGCCCAAAAGTATTTTTTGACCATTTTTGAAATTTTGAAAAAATGCGTAACCACCCCCCCTTACGAAAAAGTCAAAAATGTACTTTTTCCAAAAGTCAACTTTTTTGGCACATTTGGGTGGTGCCGAGAGTCCTGATGTGGTTTTGAAACGTTTCCCGGCGCTCTTTGGCCCAAAAGTATTTTTTGACCCTTTTTGAAATTTTGAAAAAATGCGTAACCACCCCCCCTTACGAAAAAGTCAAAAATGGACTTTTTCCAAAAGTCAACATTTTTGGCTTCTTTGGGTGGTGCCGAGAGTCTTGATGTGATTTTGGAACGTTTCCCGGCGCTCATTGGCCCAAAAGTATTTTTTGACCGTTTTTGAAATTTTGAAAAAATGCGTAACCACCCCCCCTTACGAAAAAGTCAAAAATGTACTTTTTCCAAAAGTCAACTTTTTGGCATATTTGGGTGGTGCCGAGCGTCCTGATGTGGTTTTGGAACGTTTCCCGGCGATCCTTGGCCCAAAAGTATTTTTTGACCGTTTTTGAAATTTTGAAAAAATGCGTAACCACCCCCCCTTACGAAAAAGTCAAAAATTGACTTTTTCCAAAAGTCAACTTTTTGGCACATTTGGGTGGTGCCGAGAGTCCTGATGTGGTTTTGGAACGTTTCCCGGTGCTCCTTGGCCCAAAAGTATTTTTTGACCGTTTTTGAAATTTTGAAAAAATGCGTAACCACCCCCCCTTACGAAAAAGTCAAAAATGTACTTTTTCCAAAAGTCAACTTTTTTGGCACATTTGGGTGGTGCCGAGAGTCCTGATGTGGTTTTGAAACGTTTCCCGGCGCTCTTTGGCCCAAAAGTATTTTTTGACCCTTTTTGAAATTTTGAAAAAATGCGTAACCACCCCCCCTTACGAAAAAGTCAAAAATGGACTTTTTCCAAAAGTCAACTTTTTTGGCACATTTGGGTGGTTCCGAGAGTCCTGATGTGATTTTGGAACGTTTCCCGGCGCTCATTGGCCCAAAAGTATTTTTTGACCGTTTTTGAAATTTTGAAAAAATGCGTAACCACCCCCCCTTACGAAAAAGTCAAAAATTGACTTTTTCCAAAAGTCAACTTTTTTGGCACATTTGGGTGGTGCCGAGAGTCCTGATGTGGTTTTGAAACGTTTCCCGGCGCTCTTTGGACCAAAAGTATTTTTTGACCGTTTTTGAAATTTTGAAAAAATGCGTAACCACCCCCCCTTACGAAAAAGTCAAAAATGGGCTTTTTCCAAAAGTCAACTTTTTTGGCACATTTGGGTGGTTCCGAGAGTCCTGATGTGATTTTGGAACGTTTCCCGGCGCTCTTTGGCCCAAAAGTATTTTTTGACCGTTTTCTAAATTTTGAAAAAATGCGTAACCACCCCCCCTTACGAAAAAGTCAAAAATTGACATTTTCCAAAAGTCAACATTTTTGGCTTCTTTGGGTGGTGCCGAGAGTCCTGATGTGATTTTGGAACGTTTCCCGGCGCTCTTTGGACCAAAAGTAGTTTTTGACCGTTTTTCAAAATTTGAAAAAATGCGTAACCACCCCCCCTTACGAAAAAGTCAAAAATTGACTTTTTCCAAAAGTCAACTTTTTGGCTTCTTTGGGTGGTGCCGAGAGTCCTGATGTGATTTTGGAACGTTTCCCGGCGCTCTTTGGACCAAAAGTAGTTTTTGACCGTATTTGAAAATTTGAAAAAATGCGTAACCACCCCCCCTTACGAAAAAGTCAAAAATTGACTTTTTCCAAAAGTCAACTTTTTGGCACATTTGGGTGGTGCCGAGTGTCCTGATGTGGTTTTGGAACGTTTCCCGGCGCTCCTTGGCCCAAAAGTATTTTTTGACCGTTTTTTAAATTTTGAAAAAATGCGTAACCACCCCCCCTTACGAAAAAGTCAAAAATGGACTTTTTCCAAAAGTCAACTTTTTGGCACATTTGGGTGGTGCCGAGCGTCCTGATGTGATTTTGGAACGTTTCCCGGCGCTCTTTGGACCAAAAGTAGTTTTTGACCGTTTTTGAAAATTTGAAAAAATGCGTAACCACCCCCCCTTACGAAAAAGTCAAAAATGGACTTTTTCCAAAAGTCAACTTTTTTGGCATATTTGGGTGGTTCCGAGAGTCCTGATGTGATTTTGGAACGTTTCCCGGCACTCCTTGGCCCAAAAGTATTTTTTGACCGTTTTTGAAATTATGAAAAAATGCGTAACCACCCCCCCTTAAAAAAAAGTCAAAAATTGACTTTTTCCAAAAGTCAACATTTTTGGCTTCTTTGGCTGGTGCCGAGAGTCCTGATGTGATTTTGGAACGTTTCCCGGCGCTCTTTGGACCAAAAGTATTTTTTGACCGTTTTTGAAAATTTGAAAAAATGCGTAATCACCCCCCCTTACGAAAAAGTCAAAAATTGACTTTTTCCAAAAGTCAACTTTTTTGGCACATTTGGGTGGTGCCGAGCGTCCTGATGTGGTTTTGGAAAGTTTCCCGGCGCTCCTTGGCCCAAAAGTATTTTTTGACCGTTTTTGAAATTTTGAAAAAATGCGTAACCACCCCCCCTTACGAAAAAGTCAAAAAATGACTTTTTCCAAAAGTCAACTTTTTGGCACATTTGGGTGGTGCCGAGAGTCCTGATGTGGTTTTGAAACGTTTCCCGGCGCTCTTTGGCCCAAAATTATTTTTTGACCGTTTTTGAAATTTTGAAAAAATGCGTAACCACCCCCCCTACGAAAAAGTCAAAAATGGACTTTTTCCAAAAGTCAACATTTTTGGCTTCTTTGGGTGGTGCCGAGAGTCCTGATGTGATTTTGGAACGTTTCCCGGCGCTTTTTTGCCCAAAAGTATTTTTTGACCGTTTTTGAAATTTTGAAAAAATGCGTAACCACCCCCCCTTACGAAAAAGTCAAAAATTGACTTTTTCCAAAAGTCAACATTTTTGTCTTCTTTTGGTGGTGCCGAGAGTCCTGATGTGATTTTGGAACGTTTCCCGGCGCTCCTTGGCACAAAAGTATTTTTTGACCGTTTTTGAAATTTTGAAAAAATGCGTAACCACCCCCCCTTACGAAAAAGTCAAAAATTTACTTTTTCCAAAAGTCAACTTTTTTGGCACATTTGGGTGGTGCCGAGAGTCCTGATGTGGTTTTGAAACGTTTCCCGGCGCTCTTTGGCCCAAAAGTATTTTTTGACCGTTTTTGAAATTTTGAAAAATTGCGTAACCACCCCCCCTTACGAAAAAGTCAAAAATGGGCTTTTTCCAAAAGTCAACTTTTTTGGCACATTTGGGTGGTTCCGAGAGTCCTGATGTGATTTTGGAACGTTTCCCGGCGCTCTTTGGCCCAAAAGTATTTTTTGACCGTTTTTGAAATTTTGAAAAAATGCGTAACCACCCCCCCTACGAAAAAGTCAAAAATGGACTTTTTCCAAAAGTCAACATTTTTGGCTTCTTTGGGTGGTGCCGAGAGTCCTGATGTGATTTTGGAACGTTTCCCGGCGCTTTTTTGCCCAAAAGTATTTTTTGACCGTTTTTGAAATTTTGAAAAAATGCGTAACCACCCCCCCTTACGAAAAAGTCAAAAATGGACTTTTTCCAAAAGTCAACATTTTTGGCTTCTTTGGGTGGTGCCGAGAGTCCTGATGTGATTTTGGAACGTTTCCCGGCGCTCATTGGCCCAAAAGTATTTTTTGACCGTTTTTGAAATTTTGAAAAAATGCGTAACCACCCCCCCTTACGAAAAAGTCAAAAATGGACTTTTTCCAAAAGTCAACTTTTTTGGCACATTTGGGTGGTGCCGAGAGTCCTGATGTGATTTTGGAACGTTTCCCGGCGCTCATTGGCCCAAAAGTATTTTTTGACCGTTTTTGAAATTTTGAAAAAATGCGTAACCACCCCCCCTTACGAAAAAGTCAAAAATGGACTTTTTCCAAAAGTCAACTTTTTTGGCACATTTGGGTGGTGCCGAGAGTCCTGATGTGGTTTTGAAACGTTTCCCGGCGCTCTTTGGCCCAAAAGTATTTTTTGACCGTTTTTGAAATTTTGAAAAAATGCGTAACCACCCCCCCTTACGAAAAAGTCAAAAATTGACTTTTTCCAAAAGTCAACATTTTTGGCTTCTTTGGGTGGTGCCGAGAGTCTTGATGTGATTTTGGAACGTTTCCCGGCGCTCATTGGCCCAAAAGTATTTTTTGACCATTTTTGAAATTTTGAAAAAATGCGTAACCACCCCCCCTTACGAAAAAGTCAAAAATGTACTTTTTCCAAAAGTCAACTTTTTGGCATATTTGGGTGGTGCCGAGCGTCCTGATGTGGTTTTGGAACGTTTCCCGGCGATCCTTGGCCCAAAAGTATTTTTTGACCGTTTTTGAAATTTTGAAAAAATGCGTAACCACCCCCCCCTTACGAAAAAGTCAAAAATTGACTTTTTCCAAAAGTCAACTTTTTGGCACATTTGGGTGGTGCCGAGAGTCCTGATGTGGTTTTGGAACCTTTCCCGGTGCTCCTTGGCCCAAAAGTATTTTTTGACCGTTTTTGAAATTTTGAAAAAATGCGTAACCACCCCCCCTTACGAAAAAGTCAAAAATTGACTTTTTTCAAAAGTCAACTTTTTTGGCACATTTGGGTGGTTCCGAGAGTCCTGATGTGGTTTTGGAACGTTTCCCGGTGCTCCTTGGCCCAAAAGTATTTTTTGACCGTTTTTGAAATTTTGAAAAAATGCGTAACCACCCCCCCTTACGAAAAAGTCAAAAATGTACTTTTTCCAAAAGTCAACTTTTTTGGCACATTTGGGTGGTTCCGAGAGTCCTGATGTGATTTTGGAACGTTTCCCGGCGCTCATTGGCCCAAAAGTATTTTTTGACCGTTTTTGAAATTTTGAAAAAATGCGTAACCACCCCCCCTTACGAAAAAGTCAAAAAATGACTTTTTCCAAAAGTCAACTTTTTTGGCACATTTGGGTGGTGCCGAGAGTCCTGATGTGGTTTTGAAACGTTTCCCGGCGCTCTTTGGCCCAAAAGTATTTTTTGACCGTTTTTGAAATTTTGAAAAAATGCGTAACCACCCCCCCTTACGAAAAAGTCAAAAATGTACTTTTTCCAAAAGTCAACTTTTTTGGCACATTTGGGTGGTGCCGAGAGTCCTGATGTGATTTTGGAACGTTTCCCGGCGCTCATTGGCCCAAAAGTATTTTTTGACCGTTTTTGAAATTTTGAAAAAATGCGTAACCACCCCCCCTTACGAAAAAGTCAAAAATTGACTTTTTCCAAAAGTCAACTTTTTTGGCACATTTGGGTGGTGCCGAGAGTCCTGATGTGGTTTTGAAACGTTTCCCGGCGCTCTTTGGACCAAAAGTATTTTTTGACCGTTTTTGAAATTTTGAAAAAATGCGTAACCACCCCCCCTTACGAAAAAGTCAAAAATGGGCTTTTTCCAAAAGTCAACTTTTTTGGCACATTTGGGTGGTTCCGAGAGTCCTGATGTGATTTTGGAACGTTTCCCGGCGCTCTTTGGCCCAAAAGTATTTTTTGACCGTTTTCTAAATTTTGAAAAAATGCGTAACCACCCCCCCTTACGAAAAAGTCAAAAATTGACATTTTCCAAAAGTCAACATTTTTGGCTTCTTTGGGTGGTGCCGAGAGTCCTGATGTGATTTTGGAACGTTTCCCGGCGCTCTTTGGACCAAAAGTAGTTTTTGACCGTTTTTCAAAATTTGAAAAAATGCGTAACCACCCCCCCTTACGAAAAAGTCAAAAATTGACTTTTTCCAAAAGTCAACTTTTTGGCTTCTTTGGGTGGTGCCGAGAGTCCTGATGTGATTTTGGAACGTTTCCCGGCGCTCTTTGGACCAAAAGTAGTTTTTGACCGTATTTGAAAATTTGAAAAAATGCGTAACCACCCCCCCTTACGAAAAAGTCAAAAATTGACTTTTTCCAAAAGTCAACTTTTTGGCACATTTGGGTGGTGCCGAGTGTCCTGATGTGGTTTTGGAACGTTTCCCGGCGCTCCTTGGCCCAAAAGTATTTTTTGACCGTTTTTTAAATTTTGAAAAAATGCGTAACCACCCCCCCTTACGAAAAAGTCAAAAATGGACTTTTTCCAAAAGTCAACTTTTTGGCACATTTGGGTGGTGCCGAGCGTCCTGATGTGATTTTGGAACGTTTCCCGGCGCTCTTTGGACCAAAAGTAGTTTTTGACCGTTTTTGAAAATTTGAAAAAATGCGTAACCACCCCCCCTTACGAAAAAGTCAAAAATGGACTTTTTCCAAAAGTCAACTTTTTTGGCATATTTGGGTGGTTCCGAGAGTCCTGATGTGATTTTGGAACGTTTCCCGGCACTCCTTGGCCCAAAAGTATTTTTTGACCGTTTTTGAAATTATGAAAAAATGCGTAACCACCCCCCCTTAAAAAAAAGTCAAAAATTGACTTTTTCCAAAAGTCAACATTTTTGGCTTCTTTGGCTGGTGCCGAGAGTCCTGATGTGATTTTGGAACGTTTCCCGGCGCTCTTTGGACCAAAAGTATTTTTTGACCGTTTTTGAAAATTTGAAAAAATGCGTAATCACCCCCCCTTACGAAAAAGTCAAAAATTGACTTTTTCCAAAAGTCAACTTTTTTGGCACATTTGGGTGGTGCCGAGCGTCCTGATGTGGTTTTGGAAAGTTTCCCGGCGCTCCTTGGCCCAAAAGTATTTTTTGACCGTTTTTGAAATTTTGAAAAAATGCGTAACCACCCCCCCTTACGAAAAAGTCAAAAAATGACTTTTTCCAAAAGTCAACTTTTTGGCACATTTGGGTGGTGCCGAGAGTCCTGATGTGGTTTTGAAACGTTTCCCGGCGCTCTTTGGCCCAAAATTATTTTTTGACCGTTTTTGAAATTTTGAAAAAATGCGTAACCACCCCCCCTACGAAAAAGTCAAAAATGGACTTTTTCCAAAAGTCAACATTTTTGGCTTCTTTGGGTGGTGCCGAGAGTCCTGATGTGATTTTGGAACGTTTCCCGGCGCTTTTTTGCCCAAAAGTATTTTTTGACCGTTTTTGAAATTTTGAAAAAATGCGTAACCACCCCCCCTTACGAAAAAGTCAAAAATTGACTTTTTCCAAAAGTCAACATTTTTGTCTTCTTTTGGTGGTGCCGAGAGTCCTGATGTGATTTTGGAACGTTTCCCGGCGCTCCTTGGCACAAAAGTATTTTTTGACCGTTTTTGAAATTTTGAAAAAATGCGTAACCACCCCCCCTTACGAAAAAGTCAAAAATTTACTTTTTCCAAAAGTCAACTTTTTTGGCACATTTGGGTGGTGCCGAGAGTCCTGATGTGGTTTTGAAACGTTTCCCGGCGCTCTTTGGCCCAAAAGTATTTTTTGACCGTTTTTGAAATTTTGAAAAATTGCGTAACCACCCCCCCTTACGAAAAAGTCAAAAATGGGCTTTTTCCAAAAGTCAACTTTTTTGGCACATTTGGGTGGTTCCGAGAGTCCTGATGTGATTTTGGAACGTTTCCCGGCGCTCTTTGGCCCAAAAGTATTTTTTGACCGTTTTTGAAATTTTGAAAAAATGCGTAACCACCCCCCCTACGAAAAAGTCAAAAATGGACTTTTTCCAAAAGTCAACATTTTTGGCTTCTTTGGGTGGTGCCGAGAGTCCTGATGTGATTTTGGAACGTTTCCCGGCGCTTTTTTGCCCAAAAGTATTTTTTGACCGTTTTTGAAATTTTGAAAAAATGCGTAACCACCCCCCCTTACGAAAAAGTCAAAAATGGACTTTTTCCAAAAGTCAACATTTTTGGCTTCTTTGGGTGGTGCCGAGAGTCCTGATGTGATTTTGGAACGTTTCCCGGCGCTCATTGGCCCAAAAGTATTTTTTGACCGTTTTTGAAATTTTGAAAAAATGCGTAACCACCCCCCCTTACGAAAAAGTCAAAAATGGACTTTTTCCAAAAGTCAACTTTTTTGGCACATTTGGGTGGTGCCGAGAGTCCTGATGTGATTTTGGAACGTTTCCCGGCGCTCATTGGCCCAAAAGTATTTTTTGACCGTTTTTGAAATTTTGAAAAAATGCGTAACCACCCCCCCTTACGAAAAAGTCAAAAATTGACTTTTTCCAAAAGTCAACTTTTTTGGCACATTTGGGTGGTGCCGAGAGTCCTGATGTGGTTTTGAAACGTTTCCCGGCGCTCTTTGGCCCAAAAGTATTTTTTGACCGTTTTTGAAATTTTGAAAAAATGCGTAACCACCCCCCCTTACGAAAAAGTCAAAAATTGACTTTTTCCAAAAGTCAACATTTTTGGCTTCTTTGGGTGGTGCCGAGAGTCTTGATGTGATTTTGGAACGTTTCCCGGCGCTCATTGGCCCAAAAGTATTTTTTGACCATTTTTGAAATTTTGAAAAAATGCGTAACCACCCCCCCTTACGAAAAAGTCAAAAATGTACTTTTTCCAAAAGTCAACTTTTTGGCATATTTGGGTGGTGCCGAGCGTCCTGATGTGGTTTTGGAACGTTTCCCGGCGATCCTTGGCCCAAAAGTATTTTTTGACCGTTTTTGAAATTTTGAAAAAATGCGTAACCACCCCCCCTTACGAAAAAGTCAAAAATTGACTTTTTCCAAAAGTCAACTTTTTGGCACATTTGGGTGGTGCCGAGAGTCCTGATGTGGTTTTGGAACCTTTCCCGGTGCTCCTTGGCCCAAAAGTATTTTTTGACCGTTTTTGAAATTTTGAAAAAATGCGTAACCACCCCCCCTTACGAAAAAGTCAAAAATTGACTTTTTTCAAAAGTCAACTTTTTTGGCACATTTGGGTGGTTCCGAGAGTCCTGATGTGGTTTTGGAACGTTTCCCGGTGCTCCTTGGCCCAAAAGTATTTTTTGACCGTTTTTGAAATTTTGAAAAAATGCGTAACCACCCCCCCTTACGAAAAAGTCAAAAATGTACTTTTTCCAAAAGTCAACTTTTTTGGCACATTTGGGTGGTTCCGAGAGTCCTGATGTGATTTTGGAACGTTTCCCGGCGCTCATTGGCCCAAAAGTATTTTTTGACCGTTTTTGAAATTTTGAAAAAATGCGTAACCACCCCCCCTTACGAAAAAGTCAAAAAATGACTTTTTCCAAAAGTCAACTTTTTTGGCACATTTGGGTGGTGCCGAGAGTCCTGATGTGGTTTTGAAACGTTTCCCGGCGCTCTTTGGCCCAAAAGTATTTTTTGACCGTTTTTGAAATTTTGAAAAAATGCGTAACCACCCCCCCTTACGAAAAAGTCAAAAATGTACTTTTTCCAAAAGTCAACTTTTTTGGCACATTTGGGTGGTGCCGAGAGTCCTGATGTGATTTTGGAACGTTTCCCGGCGCTCATTGGCCCAAAAGTATTTTTTGACCGTTTTTGAAATTTTGAAAAAATGCGTAACCACCCCCCCTTACGAAAAAGTCAAAAATTGACTTTTTCCAAAAGTCAACTTTTTTGGCACATTTGGGTGGTGCCGAGAGTCCTGATGTGGTTTTGAAACGTTTCCCGGCGCTCTTTGGACCAAAAGTATTTTTTGACCGTTTTTGAAATTTTGAAAAAATGCGTAACCACCCCCCCTTACGAAAAAGTCAAAAATGGGCTTTTTCCAAAAGTCAACTTTTTTGGCACATTTGGGTGGTTCCGAGAGTCCTGATGTGATTTTGGAACGTTTCCCGGCGCTCTTTGGCCCAAAAGTATTTTTTGACCGTTTTCTAAATTTTGAAAAAATGCGTAACCACCCCCCCTTACGAAAAAGTCAAAAATTGACATTTTCCAAAAGTCAACATTTTTGGCTTCTTTGGGTGGTGCCGAGAGTCCTGATGTGATTTTGGAACGTTTCCCGGCGCTCTTTGGACCAAAAGTAGTTTTTGACCGTTTTTCAAAATTTGAAAAAATGCGTAACCACCCCCCCTTACGAAAAAGTCAAAAATTGACTTTTTCCAAAAGTCAACTTTTTGGCTTCTTTGGGTGGTGCCGAGAGTCCTGATGTGATTTTGGAACGTTTCCCGGCGCTCTTTGGACCAAAAGTAGTTTTTGACCGTATTTGAAAATTTGAAAAAATGCGTAACCACCCCCCCTTACGAAAAAGTCAAAAATTGACTTTTTCCAAAAGTCAACTTTTTGGCACATTTGGGTGGTGCCGAGTGTCCTGATGTGGTTTTGGAACGTTTCCCGGCGCTCCTTGGCCCAAAAGTATTTTTTGACCGTTTTTTAAATTTTGAAAAAATGCGTAACCACCCCCCCTTACGAAAAAGTCAAAAATGGACTTTTTCCAAAAGTCAACTTTTTGGCACATTTGGGTGGTGCCGAGCGTCCTGATGTGATTTTGGAACGTTTCCCGGCGCTCTTTGGACCAAAAGTAGTTTTTGACCGTTTTTGAAAATTTGAAAAAATGCGTAACCACCCCCCCTTACGAAAAAGTCAAAAATGGACTTTTTCCAAAAGTCAACTTTTTTGGCATATTTGGGTGGTTCCGAGAGTCCTGATGTGATTTTGGAACGTTTCCCGGCACTCCTTGGCCCAAAAGTATTTTTTGACCGTTTTTGAAATTATGAAAAAATGCGTAACCACCCCCCCTTAAAAAAAAGTCAAAAATTGACTTTTTCCAAAAGTCAACATTTTTGGCTTCTTTGGCTGGTGCCGAGAGTCCTGATGTGATTTTGGAACGTTTCCCGGCGCTCTTTGGACCAAAAGTATTTTTTGACCGTTTTTGAAAATTTGAAAAAATGCGTAATCACCCCCCCTTACGAAAAAGTCAAAAATTGACTTTTTCCAAAAGTCAACTTTTTTGGCACATTTGGGTGGTGCCGAGCGTCCTGATGTGGTTTTGGAAAGTTTCCCGGCGCTCCTTGGCCCAAAAGTATTTTTTGACCGTTTTTGAAATTTTGAAAAAATGCGTAACCACCCCCCCTTACGAAAAAGTCAAAAAATGACTTTTTCCAAAAGTCAACTTTTTGGCACATTTGGGTGGTGCCGAGAGTCCTGATGTGGTTTTGAAACGTTTCCCGGCGCTCTTTGGACCAAAAGTATTTTTTGACCGTTTTTGAAAATTTGAAAAAATGCGTAATCACCCCCCCTTACGAAAAAGTCAAAAATTGACTTTTTCCAAAAGTCAACTTTTTTGGCACATTTGGGTGGTGCCGAGCGTCCTGATGTGGTTTTGGAAAGTTTCCCGGCGCTCCTTGGCCCAAAAGTATTTTTTGACCGTTTTTGAAATTTTGAAAAAATGCGTAACCACCCCCCCTTACGAAAAAGTCAAAAAATGACTTTTTCCAAAAGTCAACTTTTTGGCACATTTGGGTGGTGCCGAGAGTCCTGATGTGGTTTTGAAACGTTTCCCGGCGCTCTTTGGCCCAAAATTATTTTTTGACCGTTTTTGAAATTTTGAAAAAATGCGTAACCACCCCCCCTACGAAAAAGTCAAAAATGGACTTTTTCCAAAAGTCAACATTTTTGGCTTCTTTGGGTGGTGCCGAGAGTCCTGATGTGATTTTGGAACGTTTCCCGGCGCTTTTTTGCCCAAAAGTATTTTTTGACCGTTTTTGAAATTTTGAAAAAATGCGTAACCACCCCCCCTTACGAAAAAGTCAAAAATTGACTTTTTCCAAAAGTCAACATTTTTGTCTTCTTTTGGTGGTGCCGAGAGTCCTGATGTGATTTTGGAACGTTTCCCGGCGCTCCTTGGCACAAAAGTATTTTTTGACCGTTTTTGAAATTTTGAAAAAATGCGTAACCACCCCCCCTTACGAAAAAGTCAAAAATTTACTTTTTCCAAAAGTCAACTTTTTTGGCACATTTGGGTGGTGCCGAGAGTCCTGATGTGGTTTTGAAACGTTTCCCGGCGCTCTTTGGCCCAAAAGTATTTTTTGACCGTTTTTGAAATTTTGAAAAATTGCGTAACCACCCCCCCTTACGAAAAAGTCAAAAATGGGCTTTTTCCAAAAGTCAACTTTTTTGGCACATTTGGGTGGTTCCGAGAGTCCTGATGTGATTTTGGAACGTTTCCCGGCGCTCTTTGGCCCAAAAGTATTTTTTGACCGTTTTTGAAATTTTGAAAAAATGCGTAACCACCCCCCCTACGAAAAAGTCAAAAATGGACTTTTTCCAAAAGTCAACATTTTTGGCTTCTTTGGGTGGTGCCGAGAGTCCTGATGTGATTTTGGAACGTTTCCCGGCGCTTTTTTGCCCAAAAGTATTTTTTGACCGTTTTTGAAATTTTGAAAAAATGCGTAACCACCCCCCCTTACGAAAAAGTCAAAAATGGACTTTTTCCAAAAGTCAACATTTTTGGCTTCTTTGGGTGGTGCCGAGAGTCCTGATGTGATTTTGGAACGTTTCCCGGCGCTCATTGGCCCAAAAGTATTTTTTGACCGTTTTTGAAATTTTGAAAAAATGCGTAACCACCCCCCCTTACGAAAAAGTCAAAAATGGACTTTTTCCAAAAGTCAACTTTTTTGGCACATTTGGGTGGTGCCGAGAGTCCTGATGTGATTTTGGAACGTTTCCCGGCGCTCATTGGCCCAAAAGTATTTTTTGACCGTTTTTGAAATTTTGAAAAAATGCGTAACCACCCCCCCTTACGAAAAAGTCAAAAATTGACTTTTTCCAAAAGTCAACTTTTTTGGCACATTTGGGTGGTGCCGAGAGTCCTGATGTGGTTTTGAAACGTTTCCCGGCGCTCTTTGGCCCAAAAGTATTTTTTGACCGTTTTTGAAATTTTGAAAAAATGCGTAACCACCCCCCCTTACGAAAAAGTCAAAAATTGACTTTTTCCAAAAGTCAACATTTTTGGCTTCTTTGGGTGGTGCCGAGAGTCTTGATGTGATTTTGGAACGTTTCCCGGCGCTCATTGGCCCAAAAGTATTTTTTGACCATTTTTGAAATTTTGAAAAAATGCGTAACCACCCCCCCTTACGAAAAAGTCAAAAATGTACTTTTTCCAAAAGTCAACTTTTTGGCATATTTGGGTGGTGCCGAGCGTCCTGATGTGGTTTTGGAACGTTTCCCGGCGATCCTTGGCCCAAAAGTATTTTTTGACCGTTTTTGAAATTTTGAAAAAATGCGTAACCACCCCCCCCTTACGAAAAAGTCAAAAATTGACTTTTTCCAAAAGTCAACTTTTTGGCACATTTGGGTGGTGCCGAGAGTCCTGATGTGGTTTTGGAACCTTTCCCGGTGCTCCTTGGCCCAAAAGTATTTTTTGACCGTTTTTGAAATTTTGAAAAAATGCGTAACCACCCCCCCTTACGAAAAAGTCAAAAATTGACTTTTTTCAAAAGTCAACTTTTTTGGCACATTTGGGTGGTTCCGAGAGTCCTGATGTGGTTTTGGAACGTTTCCCGGTGCTCCTTGGCCCAAAAGTATTTTTTGACCGTTTTTGAAATTTTGAAAAAATGCGTAACCACCCCCCCTTACGAAAAAGTCAAAAATGTACTTTTTCCAAAAGTCAACTTTTTTGGCACATTTGGGTGGTTCCGAGAGTCCTGATGTGATTTTGGAACGTTTCCCGGTGCTCATTGGCCCAAAAGTATTTTTTGACCGTTTTTGAAATTTTGAAAAAATGCGTAACCACCCCCCCTTACGAAAAAGTCAAAAAATGACTTTTTCCAAAAGTCAACTTTTTTGGCACATTTGGGTGGTGCCGAGAGTCCTGATGTGGTTTTGAAACGTTTCCCGGCGCTCTTTGGCCCAAAAGTATTTTTTGACCGTTTTTGAAATTTTGAAAAAATGCGTAACCACCCCCCCTTACGAAAAAGTCAAAAATGTACTTTTTCCAAAAGTCAACTTTTTTGGCACATTTGGGTGGTGCCGAGAGTCCTGATGTGATTTTGGAACGTTTCCCGGCGCTCATTGGCCCAAAAGTATTTTTTGACCGTTTTTGAAATTTTGAAAAAATGCGTAACCACCCCCCCTTACGAAAAAGTCAAAAATTGACTTTTTCCAAAAGTCAACTTTTTTGGCACATTTGGGTGGTGCCGAGAGTCCTGATGTGGTTTTGAAACGTTTCCCGGCGCTCTTTGGACCAAAAGTATTTTTTGACCGTTTTTGAAATTTTGAAAAAATGCGTAACCACCCCCCCTTACGAAAAAGTCAAAAATGGGCTTTTTCCAAAAGTCAACTTTTTTGGCACATTTGGGTGGTTCCGAGAGTCCTGATGTGATTTTGGAACGTTTCCCGGCGCTCTTTGGCCCAAAAGTATTTTTTGACCGTTTTCTAAATTTTGAAAAAATGCGTAACCACCCCCCCTTACGAAAAAGTCAAAAATTGACATTTTCCAAAAGTCAACATTTTTGGCTTCTTTGGGTGGTGCCGAGAGTCCTGATGTGATTTTGGAACGTTTCCCGGCGCTCTTTGGACCAAAAGTAGTTTTTGACCGTTTTTCAAAATTTGAAAAAATGCGTAACCACCCCCCCTTACGAAAAAGTCAAAAATTGACTTTTTCCAAAAGTCAACTTTTTGGCTTCTTTGGGTGGTGCCGAGAGTCCTGATGTGATTTTGGAACGTTTCCCGGCGCTCTTTGGACCAAAAGTAGTTTTTGACCGTATTTGAAAATTTGAAAAAATGCGTAACCACCCCCCCTTACGAAAAAGTCAAAAATTGACTTTTTCCAAAAGTCAACTTTTTGGCACATTTGGGTGGTGCCGAGTGTCCTGATGTGGTTTTGGAACGTTTCCCGGCGCTCCTTGGCCCAAAAGTATTTTTTGACCGTTTTTTAAATTTTGAAAAAATGCGTAACCACCCCCCCTTACGAAAAAGTCAAAAATGGACTTTTTCCAAAAGTCAACTTTTTGGCACATTTGGGTGGTGCCGAGCGTCCTGATGTGATTTTGGAACGTTTCCCGGCGCTCTTTGGACCAAAAGTAGTTTTTGACCGTTTTTCAAAATTTGAAAAAATGCGTAACCACCCCCCCTTACGAAAAAGTCAAAAATGGACTTTTTCCAAAAGTCAACTTTTTTGGCATATTTGGGTGGTTCCGAGAGTCCTGATGTGATTTTGGAACGTTTCCCGGCACTCCTTGGCCCAAAAGTATTTTTTGACCGTTTTTGAAATTATGAAAAAATGCGTAACCACCCCCCCTTAAAAAAAAGTCAAAAATTGACTTTTTCCAAAAGTCAACATTTTTGGCTTCTTTGGCTGGTGCCGAGAGTCCTGATGTGATTTTGGAACGTTTCCCGGCGCTCTTTGGACCAAAAGTATTTTTTGACCGTTTTTGAAAATTTGAAAAAATGCGTAATCACCCCCCCTTACGAAAAAGTCAAAAATTGACTTTTTCCAAAAGTCAACTTTTTTGGCACATTTGGGTGGTGCCGAGCGTCCTGATGTGGTTTTGGAAAGTTTCCCGGCGCTCCTTGGCCCAAAAGTATTTTTTGACCGTTTTTGAAATTTTGAAAAAATGCGTAACCACCCCCCCTTACGAAAAAGTCAAAAAATGACTTTTTCCAAAAGTCAACTTTTTGGCACATTTGGGTGGTGCCGAGAGTCCTGATGTGGTTTTGAAACGTTTCCCGGCGCTCTTTGGCCCAAAATTATTTTTTGACCGTTTTTGAAATTTTGAAAAAATGCGTAACCACCCCCCCTACGAAAAAGTCAAAAATGGACTTTTTCCAAAAGTCAACATTTTTGGCTTCTTTGGGTGGTGCCGAGAGTCCTGATGTGATTTTGGAACGTTTCCCGGCGCTTTTTTGCCCAAAAGTATTTTTTGACCGTTTTTGAAATTTTGAAAAAATGCGTAACCACCCCCCCTTACGAAAAAGTCAAAAATGGACTTTTTCCAAAAGTCAACTTTTTTGGCACATTTGGGTGGTGCAGAGAGTCCTGATGTTGTTTTGGAACGTTTCCCGGCGCTCCTTGGCCCAAAAGCATTTTTTGACCCTTTTTGAAATTTTGAAAAAATGCGTAACCACCCCCCCTTACGAAAAAGTCAAAAATTGACTTTTTCCAAAAGTCAACTTTTTTGGCATCTTTGGGTGGTTCCGAGAGTCCTGATGTGATTTTGGAACGTTTCCCTGCGCTCATTGGCCCAAAAGTATTTTTTGACCGTTTTTGAAATTTTGAAAAAATGCGTAACCACCCCCCCTTACGAAAAAGTCAAAAATGGGCTTTTTCCAAAAGTCAACTTTTTTGGCACATTTGGGTGGTTCCGAGAGTCCTGATGTGATTTTGGAACGTTTCCCGGCGCTCTTTGGCCCAAAAGTATTTTTTGACCGTTTTTGAAATTTTGAAAAAATGCGTAACCACCCCCCCTTACGAAAAAGTCAAAAATTGACATTTTCCAAAAGTCAACATTTTTGGCTTCTTTGGGTGGTGCCGAGAGTCCTGATGTGATTTTGGAACGTTTCCCGGCGCTCTTTGGACCAAAAGTAGTTTTTGACCGTTTTTGAAAATTTGAAAAAATGCGTAACCACCCCCCCTTACGAAAAAGTCAAAAATTGACTTTTTCCAAAAGTCAACTTTTTGGCACATTTGGGTGGTGCCGAGTGTCCTGATGTGGTTTTGGAACGTTTCCCGGCGCTTTTTTGCCCAAAAGTATTTTTTGACCGTTTTTGAAATTTTGAAAAAATGCGTAACCACCCCCCCTTACGAAAAAGTCAAAAAATGACTTTTTCCAAAAGTCAACTTTTTGGCACATTTGGGTGGTGCCGAGAGTCCTGATGTGGTTTTGAAACGTTTCCCGGCGCTCTTTGGCCCAAAATTATTTTTTGACCGTTTTTGAAATTTTGAAAAAATGCGTAACCACCCCCCCTACGAAAAAGTCAAAAATGGACTTTTTCCAAAAGTCAACATTTTTGGCTTCTTTGGGTGGTGCCGAGAGTCCTGATGTGATTTTGGAACGTTTCCCGGCGCTTTTTTGCCCAAAAGTATTTTTTGACCGTTTTTGAAATTTTGAAAAAATGCGTAACCACCCCCCTTACGAAAAAGTCAAAAATTGACTTTTTCCAAAAGTCAACATTTTTGGCTTCTTTTGGTGGTGCCGAGAGTCCTGATGTGATTTTGGAACGTTTCCCGGCGCTCCTTGGCACAAAAGTATTTTTTGACCGTTTTTGAAATTTTGAAAAAATGCGTAACCACCCCCCCTTACGAAAAAGTCAAAAATTTACTTTTTCCAAAAGTCAACTTTTTTGGCACATTTGGGTGGTGCCGAGAGTCCTGATGTGGTTTTGAAACGTTTCCCGGCGCTCTTTGGCCCAAAAGTATTTTTTGACCGTTTTTGAAATTTTGAAAAAATGCGTAACCACCCCCCCTTACGAAAAAGTCAAAAATGGGCTTTTTCCAAAAGTCAACTTTTTTGGCACATTTGGGTGGTTCCGAGAGTCCTGATGTGATTTTGGAACGTTTCCCGGCGCTCTTTGGCCCAAAAGTATTTTTTGACCGTTTTCGAAATTTTGAAAAAATGCGTAACCACCCCCCCTTACGAAAAAGTCAAAAATTGACATTTTCCAAAAGTCAACATTTTTGGCTTCTTTGGGTGGTGCCGAGAGTCCTGATGTGATTTTGGAACGTTTCCCGGCGCTCTTTGGACAAAAAGTAGTTTTTGACCGTTTTTGAAAATTTGAAAAAATGCGTAACCACCCCCCCTTACGAAAAAGTCAAAAATTGACTTTTTCCAAAAGTCAACTTTTTGGCACATTTGGGTGGTGCCGAGAGTCCTGATGTGGTTTTGGAACGTTTCCCGGCGCTCCTTGGCCCAAAAGTATTTTTTGACCGTTTTTGAAATTTTGAAAAAATGCGTAACCACCCCCCCTTACGAAAAAGTCAAAAATTGACTTTTTCCAAAAGTCAACATTTTTGGCTTCTTTGGGTGGTTCCGAGAGTCCTGATGTGATTTTGGAACGTTTCCCGGCGCTCATTGGCCCAAAAGTATTTTTTGACCGTTTTTGAAATTTTGAAAAAATGCGTAACCACCCCCCCTTACGAAAAAGTCAAAAATTGACTTTTTCCAAAAGTCAACATTTTTGGCTTCTTTGGGTGGTGCCGAGAGTCCTGATGTGATTTTGGAACGTTTCCCGGCGCTCATTGGCCCAAAAGTATTTTTTACCGTTTTTGAAATTTTGAAAAAATGCGTAACCACCCCCCCTTACGAAAAAGTCAAAAATGGACTTTTTCCAAAAGTCAACTTTTTTGGCATATTTGGGTGGTTCCGAGAGTCCTGATGTGATTTTGGAACGTTTCCCGGCGCTCTTTGGCCCAAAAGTATTTTTTGACCGTTTTTGAAATTTTGAAAAAATGCGTAACCACCCCCCCTTACGAAAAAGTCAAAAAATGACTTTTTCCAAAAGTCAACTTTTTTGGCACATTTGGGTGGTGCCGAGAGTCCTGATGTGATTTTGGAACGTTTCCCGGCGCTCTTTGGCCCAAAAGTATTTTTTGACCGTTTTTGAAATTTTGAAAAAATGCGTAACCACCCCCCCTTACGAAAAAGTCAAAAATTGACATTTTCCAAAAGTCAACATTTTTGGCTTCTTTGGGTGGTGCCGAGAGTCCTGATGTGATTTTGGAACGTTTCCCGGCGCTCTTTGGCCCAAAAGTATTTTTTGACCGTTTTTGAAATTTTGAAAAAATGCGTAACCACCCCCCCTTACGAAAAAGTCAAAAATTGACATTTTCCAAAAGTCAACATTTTTGGCTTCTTTGGTTGGTGCCGAGAGTCCTGATGTGATTTTGAAACGTTTCCCGGCGCTCCTTGGCACAAAAGTATTTTTTGACCGTTTTTGAAATTTTGAAAAAATGCGTAACCACCCCCCCTTACGAAAAAGTCAAAAATTTACTTTTTCCAAAAGTCAACTTTTTTGGCACATTTGGGTGGTGCCGAGAGTCCTGATGTGGTTTTGAAACGTTTCCCGGCGCTCTTTGGCCCAAAAGTATTTTTTGACCGTTTTTGAAATTTTGAAAAAATGCGTAACCACCCCCCCTTACGAAAAAGTCAAAAATGGGCTTTTTCCAAAAGTCAACTTTTTTGGCACATTTGGGTGGTTCCGAGAGTCCTGATGTGATTTTGGAACGTTTCCCGGCGCTCTTTGGCCCAAAAGTATTTTTTGACCGTTTTCGAAATTTTGAAAAAATGCGTAACCACCCCCCCTTACGAAAAAGTCAAAAATTGACATTTTCCAAAAGTCAACATTTTTGGCTTCTTTGGGTGGTGCCGAGAGTCCTGATGTGATTTTGGAACGTTTCCCGGCGCTCTTTGGACCAAAAGTAGTTTTTGACCGTTTTTGAAAATTTGAAAAAATGCGTAACCACCCCCCCTTACGAAAAAGTCAAAAATTGACTTTTTCCAAAAGTCAACTTTTTGGCACATTTGGGTGGTGCCGAGTGTCCTGATGTGGTTTTGGAACGTTTCCCGGCGCTCCTTGGCCCAAAAGTATTTTTTGACCGTTTTTGAAATTTTGAAAAAATGCGTAACCACCCCCCCTTACGAAAAAGTCAAAAATTGACTTTTTCCAAAAGTCAACATTTTTGGCTTCTTTGGGTGGTGCCGAGAGTCCTGATGTGATTTTGGAACGTTTCCCGGCGCTCATTGGCCCAAAAGTATTTTTTACCGTTTTTGAAATTTTGAAAAAATGCGTAACCACCCCCCCTTACGAAAAAGTCAAAAATGGACTTTTTCCAAAAGTCAACTTTTTTGGCATATTTGGGTGGTTCCGAGAGTCCTGATGTGATTTTGGAACGTTTCCCGGCGCTCTTTGGCCCAAAAGTATTTTTTGACCGTTTTTGAAATTTTGAAAAAATGCGTAACCACCCCCCCTTACGAAAAAGTCAAAAAATGACTTTTTCCAAAAGTCAACTTTTTTGGCACATTTGGGTGGTGCCGAGAGTCCTGATGTGATTTTGGAACGTTTCCCGGCGCTCTTTGGCCCAAAAGTATTTTTTGACCGTTTTTGAAATTTTGAAAAAATGCGTAACCACCCCCCCTTACGAAAAAGTCAAAAATTGACATTTTCCAAAAGTCAACATTTTTGGCTTCTTTGGGTGGTGCCGAGAGTCCTGATGTGATTTTGGAACGTTTCCCGGCGCTCTTTGGCCCAAAAGTATTTTTTGACCGTTTTTGAAATTTTGAAAAAATGCGTAACCACCCCCCCTTACGAAAAAGTCAAAAATTGACATTTTCCAAAAGTCAACATTTTTGGCTTCTTTGGTTGGTGCCGAGAGTCCTGATGTGATTTTGAAACGTTTCCCGGCGCTCCTTGGCACAAAAGTATTTTTTGACCGTTTTTGAAATTTTGAAAAAATGCGTAACCACCCCCCCTTACGAAAAAGTCAAAAATTTACTTTTTCCAAAAGTCAACTTTTTTGGCACATTTGGGTGGTGCCGAGAGTCCTGATGTGGTTTTGAAACGTTTCCCGGCGCTCTTTGGCCCAAAAGTATTTTTTGACCGTTTTTGAAATTTTGAAAAAATGCGTAACCACCCCCCCTTACGAAAAAGTCAAAAATGGGCTTTTTCCAAAAGTCAACTTTTTTGGCACATTTGGGTGGTTCCGAGAGTCCTGATGTGATTTTGGAACGTTTCCCGGCGCTCTTTGGCCCAAAAGTATTTTTTGACCGTTTTCGAAATTTTGAAAAAATGCGTAACCACCCCCCCTTACGAAAAAGTCAAAAATTGACATTTTCCAAAAGTCAACATTTTTGGCTTCTTTGGGTGGTGCCGAGAGTCCTGATGTGATTTTGGAACTTTTCCCGGCGCTCTTTGGACCAAAAGTAGTTTTTGACCGTTTTTGAAAATTTGAAAAAATGCGTAACCACCCCCCCTTACGAAAAAGTCAAAAATTGACTTTTTCCAAAAGTCAACTTTTTGGCACATTTGGGTGGTGCCGAGTGTCCTGATGTGGTTTTGGAACGTTTCCCGGCGCTCCTTGGCCCAAAAGTATTTTTTGACCGTTTTTGAAATTTTGAAAAAATGCGTAACCACCCCCCCTTACGAAAAAGTCAAAAATTGACTTTTTCCAAAAGTCAACATTTTTGGCTTCTTTGGGTGGTGCCGAGAGTCCTGATGTGGTTTTGGAACGTTTCCCGGCGCTCCTTGGCCCAAAAGTATTTTTTGACCGTTTTTGAAATTTTGAAAAAATGCGTAACCACCCCCCCTTACGAAAAAGTCAAAAATTGACTTTTTCCAAAAGTCAACATTTTTGGCTTCTTTGGGTGGTGCCGAGAGTCCTGATGTGATTTTGGAACGTTTCCCGGCGCTCTTTGGACCAAAAGTAGTTTTTGACCGTTTTTGAAATTTTGAAAAAATGCGTAACCACCCCCCCTTACGAAAAAGTCAAAAATGGGCTTTTTCCAAAAGTCAACTTTTTTGGCACATTTGGGTGGTTCCGAGAGTCCTGATGTGATTTTGGAACGTTTCCCGGCGCTCTTTGGCCCAAAAGTATTTTTTGACCGTTTTTGAAATTTTGAAAAAATGCGTAACCACCCCCCCTTACGAAAAAGTCAAAAATTGACATTTTCCAAAAGTCAACATTTTTGGCTTCTTTGGGTGGTGCCGAGAGTCCTGATGTGATTTTGGAACGTTTCCCGGCGCTCTTTGGCCCAAAAGTATTTTTTGACCGTTTTTGAAATTTTGAAAAAATGCGTAACCACCCCCCCTTACGAAAAAGTCAAAAATAGACTTTTTCCAAAAGTCAACATTTTTGGCTTCTTTGGGTGGTGCCGAGAGTCCTGATGTGGTTTTGGAACGTTTCCCGGCGCTCCTTGGCCCAAAAGTATTTTTTGACCGTTTTTGAAATTTTGAAAAAATGCGTAACCACCCCCCCTTACGAAAAAGTCAAAAATTGACTTTTTCCAAAAGTCAACATTTTTGGCTTCTTTGGGTGGTGCCGAGAGTCCTGATGTGATTTTGGAACGTTTCCCGGCGCTCTTTGGACCAAAAGTAGTTTTTGACCGTTTTTGAAATTTTGAAAAAATGCGTAACCACCCCCCCTTACGAAAAAGTCAAAAATGGGCTTTTTCCAAAAGTCAACTTTTTTGGCACATTTGGGTGGTTCCGAGAGTCCTGATGTGATTTTGGAACGTTTCCCGGCGCTCTTTGGCCCAAAAGTATTTTTTGACCGTTTTTGAAATTTTGAAAAAATGCGTAACCACCCCCCCTTACGAAAAAGTCAAAAATTGACATTTTCCAAAAGTCAACATTTTTGGCTTCTTTGGGTGGTGCCGAGAGTCCTGATGTGATTTTGGAACGTTTCCCGGCGCTCTTTGGACCAAAAGTAGTTTTTGACCGTTTTTGAAAATTTGAAAAAATGCGTAACCACCCCCCCTTACGAAAAAGTCAAAAATTGACTTTTTCCAAAAGTCAACTTTTTGGCACATTTGGGTGGTGCCGAGTGTCCTGATGTGGTTTTGGAACGTTTCCCGGCGCTTTTTTGCCCAAAAGTATTTTTTGACCGTTTTTGAAATTTTGAAAAAATGCGTAACCACCCCCCCTTACGAAAAAGTCAAAAAATGACTTTTTCCAAAAGTCAACTTTTTGGCACATTTGGGTGGTGCCGAGAGTCCTGATGTGGTTTTGAAACGTTTCCCGGCGCTCTTTGGCCCAAAATTATTTTTTGACCGTTTTTGAAATTTTGAAAAAATGCGTAACCACCCCCCCTACGAAAAAGTCAAAAATGGACTTTTTCCAAAAGTCAACATTTTTGGCTTCTTTGGGTGGTGCCGAGAGTCCTGATGTGATTTTGGAACGTTTCCCGGCGCTTTTTTGCCCAAAAGTATTTTTTGACCGTTTTTGAAATTTTGAAAAAATGCGTAACCACCCCCCCTTACGAAAAAGTCAAAAATTGACTTTTTCCAAAAGTCAACATTTTTGGCTTCTTTGGGTGGTGCCGAGAGTCCTGATGTGATTTTGGAACGTTTCCCGGCGCTCTTTGGACCAAAAGTAGTTTTTGACCGTTTTTGAAAATTTGAAAAAATGCGTAACCACCCCCCCTTACGAAAAAGTCAAAAATTGACTTTTTCCAAAAGTCAACTTTTTGGCACATTTGGGTGGTGCCGAGTGTCCTGATGTGGTTTTGGAACGTTTCCCGGCGCTTTTTTGCCCAAAAGTATTTTTTGACCGTTTTTGAAATTTTGAAAAAATGCGTAACCACCCCCCCTTACGAAAAAGTCAAAAAATGACTTTTTCCAAAAGTCAACTTTTTGGCACATTTGGGTGGTGCCGAGAGTCCTGATGTGGTTTTGAAACGTTTCCCGGCGCTCTTTGGCCCAAAATTATTTTTTGACCGTTTTTGAAATTTTGAAAAAATGCGTAACCACCCCCCCTACGAAAAAGTCAAAAATGGACTTTTTCCAAAAGTCAACATTTTTGGCTTCTTTGGGTGGTGCCGAGAGTCCTGATGTGATTTTGGAACGTTTCCCGGCGCTTTTTTGCCCAAAAGTATTTTTTGACCGTTTTTGAAATTTTGAAAAAATGCGTAACCACCCCCCCTTACGAAAAAGTCAAAAATTGACTTTTTCCAAAAGTCAACATTTTTGGCTTCTTTTGGTGGTGCCGAGAGTCCTGATGTGATTTTGGAACGTTTCCCGGCGCTCCTTGGCACAAAAGTATTTTTTGACCGTTTTTGAAATTTTGAAAAAATGCGTAACCACCCCCCCTTACGAAAAAGTCAAAAATTTACTTTTTCCAAAAGTCAACTTTTTTGGCACATTTGGGTGGTGCCGAGAGTCCTGATGTGGTTTTGAAACGTTTCCCGGCGCTCTTTGGCCCAAAAGTATTTTTTGACCGTTTTTGAAATTTTGAAAAAATGCGTAACCACCCCCCCTTACGAAAAAGTCAAAAATGGGCTTTTTCCAAAAGTCAACTTTTTTGGCACATTTGGGTGGTTCCGAGAGTCCTGATGTGATTTTGGAACGTTTCCCGGCGCTCTTTGGCCCAAAAGTATTTTTTGACCGTTTTCGAAATTTTGAAAAAATGCGTAACCACCCCCCCTTACGAAAAAGTCAAAAATTGACATTTTCCAAAAGTCAACATTTTTGGCTTCTTTGGGTGGTGCCGAGAGTCCTGATGTGATTTTGGAACGTTTCCTGGCGCTCTTTGGACCAAAAGTAGTTTTTGACCGTTTTTGAAAATTTGAAAAAATGTGTAACCACCCCCCCTTACGAAAAAGTCAAAAATTGACTTTTTCCAAAAGTCAACTTTTTGGCACATTTGGGTGGTGCCGAGAGTCCTGATGTGGTTTTGGAACGTTTCCCGGCGCTCCTTGGCCCAAAAGTATTTTTTGACCGTTTTTGAAATTTTGAAAAAATGCGTAACCACCCCCCCTTACGAAAAAGTCAAAAATTGACTTTTTCCAAAAGTCAACATTTTTGGCTTCTTTGGGTGGTTCCGAGAGTCCTGATGTGATTTTGGAACGTTTCCCGGCGCTCATTGGCCCAAAAGTATTTTTTGACCGTTTTTGAAATTTTGAAAAAATGCGTAACCACCCCCCCTTACGAAAAAGTCAAAAATTGACTTTTTCCAAAAGTCAACATTTTTGGCTTCTTTGGGTGGTGCCGAGAGTCCTGATGTGATTTTGGAACGTTTCCCGGCGCTCATTGGCCCAAAAGTATTTTTTACCGTTTTTGAAATTTTGAAAAAATGCGTAACCACCCCCCCTTACGAAAAAGTCAAAAATTGACTTTTTCCAAAAGTCAACTTTTTTGGCATATTTGGGTGGTTCCGAGAGTCCTGATGTGATTTTGGAACGTTTCCCGGCGCTCTTTGGCCCAAAAGTATTTTTTGACCGTTTTTGAAATTTTGAAAAAATGCGTAACCACCCCCCCTTACGAAAAAGTCAAAAAATGACTTTTTCCAAAAGTCAACTTTTTTGGCACATTTGGGTGGTGCCGAGAGTCCTGATGTGATTTTGCAACGTTTCCCGGCGCTCTTTGGCCCAAAAGTATTTTTTGACCGTTTTTGAAATTTTGAAAAAATGCGTAACCACCCCCCCTTACGAAAAAGTCAAAAATTGACATTTTCCAAAAGTCAACATTTTTGGCTTCTTTGGGTGGTGCCGAGAGTCCTGATGTGATTTTGGAACGTTTCCCGGCGCTCTTTGGCCCAAAAGTATTTTTTGACCGTTTTTGAAATTTTGAAAAAATGCGTAACCACCCCCCCTTACGAAAAAGTCAAAAATTGACATTTTCGAAAAGTCAACATTTTTGGCTTCTTTGGTTGGTGCCGAGAGTCCTGATGTGATTTTGGAACGTTTCCCGGCGCTCTTTGGACCAAAAGTAGTTTTTGACCGTTTTTGAAAATTTGAAAAAATGCGTAACCACCCCCCCTTACGAAAAAGTCAAAAATTGACTTTTTCCAAAAGTCAACTTTTTGGCACATTTGGGTGGTGCCGAGTGTCCTGATGTGGTTTTGGAACGTTTCCCGGCGCTTTTTTGCCCAAAAGTATTTTTTGACCGTTTTTGAAATTTTGAAAAAATGCGTAACCACCCCCCCTTACGAAAAAGTCAAAAAATGACTTTTTCCAAAAGTCAACTTTTTGGCACATTTGGGTGGTGCCGAGAGTCCTGATGTGGTTTTGAAACGTTTCCCGGCGCTCTTTGGCCCAAAATTATTTTTTGACCGTTTTTGAAATTTTGAAAAAATGCGTAACCACCCCCCCTACGAAAAAGTCAAAAATGGACTTTTTCCAAAAGTCAACATTTTTGGCTTCTTTGGGTGGTGCCGAGAGTCCTGATGTGATTTTGGAACGTTTCCCGGCGCTTTTTTGCCCAAAAGTATTTTTTGACCGTTTTTGAAATTTTGAAAAAATGCGTAACCACCCCCCCTTACGAAAAAGTCAAAAAATGACTTTTTCCAAAAGTCAACTTTTTTGGCACATTTGGGTGGTGCCGAGAGTCCTGATGTGATTTTGGAACGTTTCCCGGCGCTCTTTGGCCCAAAAGTATTTTTTGACCGTTTTTGAAATTTTGAAAAAATGCGTAACCACCCCCCCTTACGAAAAAGTCAAAAATTGACATTTTCCAAAAGTCAACATTTTTGGCTTCTTTGGGTGGTGCCGAGAGTCCTGATGTGATTTTGGAACGTTTCCCGGCGCTCTTTGGACCAAAAGTAGTTTTTGACCGTTTTTGAAAATTTGAAAAAATGCGTAACCACCCCCCCTTACGAAAAAGTCAAAAATTGACTTTTTCCAAAAGTCAACTTTTTGGCACATTTGGGTGGTGCCGAGTGTCCTGATGTGGTTTTGGAACGTTTCCCGGCGCTTTTTTGCCCAAAAGTATTTTTTGACCGTTTTTGAAATTTTGAAAAAATGCGTAACCACCCCCCCTTACGAAAAAGTCAAAAAATGACTTTTTCCAAAAGTCAACTTTTTGGCACATTTGGGTGGTGCCGAGAGTCCTGATGTGGTTTTGAAACGTTTCCCGGCGCTCTTTGGCCCAAAATTATTTTTTGACCGTTTTTGAAATTTTGAAAAAATGCGTAACCACCCCCCCTTACGAAAAAGTCAAAAATTGACTTTTTCCAAAAGTCAACATTTTTGGCTTCTTTGGGTGGTGCCGAGAGTCCTGATGTGGTTTTGGAACGTTTCCCGGCGCTCCTTGGCCCAAAAGTATTTTTTGACCGTTTTTGAAATTTTGAAAAAATGCGTAACCACCCCCCCTTACGAAAAAGTCAAAAATTGGCTTTTTCCAAAAGTCAACATTTTTGGCTTCTTTTGGTGGTGCCGAGAGTCCTGATGTGATTTTGGAACGTTTCCCGGCGCTCCTTGGCACAAAAGTATTTTTTGACCGTTTTTGAAATTTTGAAAAAATGCGTAACCACCCCCCCTTACGAAAAAGTCAAAAATTTACTTTTTCCAAAAGTCAACTTTTTTGGCACATTTGGGTGGTGCCGAGAGTCCTGATGTGGTTTTGAAACGTTTCCCGGCGCTCTTTGGCCCAAAAGTATTTTTTGACCGTTTTTGAAATTTTGAAAAAATGCGTAACCACCCCCCCTTACGAAAAAGTCAAAAAATGACTTTTTCCAAAAGTCAACTTTTTGGCACATTTGGGTGGTGCCGAGAGTCCTGATGTGGTTTTGAAACGTTTCCCGACGCTCTTTGGCCCAAAATTATTTTTTGACCGTTTTTGAAATTTTGAAAAAATGCGTAACCACCCCCCCTACGAAAAAGTCAAAAATGGACTTTTTCCAAAAGTCAACATTTTTGGCTTCTTTGGGTGGTGCCGAGAGTCCTGATGTGATTTTGGAACGTTTCCCGGCGCTTTTTTGCCCAAAAGTATTTTTTGACCGTTTTTGAAATTTTGAAAAAATGCGTAACCACCCCCCCTTACGAAAAAGTCAAAAATTGACTTTTTCCAAAAGTCAACATTTTTGGCTTCTTTTGGTGGTGCCGAGAGTCCTGATGTGATTTTGGAACGTTTCCCGGCGCTCCTTGGCACAAAAGTATTTTTTGACCGTTTTTGAAATTTTGAAAAAATGCGTAACCACCCCCCCTTACGAAAAAGTCAAAAATTTACTTTTTCCAAAAGTCAACTTTTTTGGCACATTTGGGTGGTGCCGAGAGTCCTGATGTGGTTTTGAAACGTTTCCCGGCGCTCTTTGGCCCAAAAGTATTTTTTGACCGTTTTTGAAATTTTGAAAAAATGCGTAACCACCCCCCCTTACGAAAAAGTCAAAAATGGGCTTTTTCCAAAAGTCAACTTTTTTGGCACATTTGGGTGGTTCCGAGAGTCCTGATGTGATTTTGGAACGTTTCCCGGCGCTCTTTGGCCCAAAAGTATTTTTTGACCGTTTTCGAAATTTTGAAAAAATGCGTAACCACCCCCCCTTACGAAAAAGTCAAAAATTGACTTTTTCCAAAAGTCAACTTTTTGGCACATTTGGGTGGTGCCGAGAGTCCAGATGTGGTTTTGAAACGTTTCCCGGCGCTCTTTGGCCCAAAATTATTTTTTGACCGTTTTTGAAATTTTGAAAAAATGCGTAACCACCCCCCCTACGAAAAAGTCAAAAATGGACTTTTTCCAAAAGTCAACATTTTTGGCTTCTTTGGGTGGTGCCGAGAGTCCTGATGTGATTTTGGAACGTTTCCCGGCGCTTTTTTGCCCAAAAGTATTTTTTGACCGTTTTTGAAATTTTGAAAAAATGCGTAACCACCCCCCCTTACGAAAAAGTCAAAAAATGACTTTTTCCAAAAGTCAACATTTTTGGCTTCTTTGGGTGGTGCCGAGAGTCCTGATGTGGTTTTGGAACGTTTCCCGGCGCTCCTTGGCCCAAAAGTATTTTTTGACCGTTTTTGAAATTTTGAAAAAATGCGTAACCACCCCCCCTTACGAAAAAGTCAAAAATTGACTTTTTCCAAAAGTCAACATTTTTGGCTTCTTTGGGTGGTGCCGAGAGTCCTGATGTGATTTTGGAACGTTTCCCGGCGCTCTTTGGACCAAAAGTAGTTTTTGACCGTTTTTGAAATTTTGAAAAAATGCGTAACCACCCCCCCTTACGAAAAAGTCAAAAATGGGCTTTTTCCAAAAGTCAACTTTTTTGGCACATTTGGGTGGTTCCGAGAGTCCTGATGTGATTTTGGAACGTTTCCCGGCGCTCTTTGGCCCAAAAGTATTTTTTGACCGTTTTCGAAATTTTGAAAAAATGCGTAACCACCCCCCCTTACGAAAAAGTCAAAAATTGACATTTTCCAAAAGTCAACATTTTTGGCTTCTTTGGGTGGTGCCGAGAGTCCTGATGTGATTTTGGAACGTTTCCCGGCGCTCATTGGCCCAAAAGTATTTTTTACCGTTTTTGAAATTTTGAAAAAATGCGTAACCACCCCCCCTTACGAAAAAGTCAAAAATTGACTTTTTCCAAAAGTCAACTTTTTTGGCATATTTGGGTGGTTCCGAGAGTCCTGATGTGATTTTGGAACGTTTCCCGGCGCTCTTTGGCCCAAAAGTATTTTTTGACCGTTTTTGAAATTTTGAAAAAATGCGTAACCACCCCCCCTTACGAAAAAGTCAAAAATTGACATTTTCCAAAAGTCAACATTTTTGGCTTCTTTGGTTGGTGCCGAGAGTCCTGATGTGATTTTGGAACGTTTCCCGGCGCTCTTTGGACCAAAAGTAGTTTTTGACCGTTTTTGAAAATTTGAAAAAATGCGTAACCACCCCCCCTTACGAAAAAGTCAAAAATTGACTTTTTCCAAAAGTCAACTTTTTGGCACATTTGGGTGGTGCCGAGTGTCCTGATGTGGTTTTGGAACGTTTCCCGGCGCTTTTTTGCCCAAAAGTATTTTTTGACCGTTTTTGAAATTTTGAAAAAATGCGTAACCACCCCCCCCTTACGAAAAAGTCAAAAAATGACTTTTTCCAAAAGTCAACTTTTTGGCACATTTGGGTGGTGCCGAGAGTCCTGATGTGGTTTTGAAACGTTTCCCGGCGCTCTTTGGCCCAAAATTATTTTTTGACCGTTTTTGAAATTTTGAAAAAATGCGTAACCACCCCCCCTACGAAAAAGTCAAAAATGGACTTTTTCCAAAAGTCAACATTTTTGGCTTCTTTGGGTGGTGCCGAGAGTCCTGATGTGATTTTGGAACGTTTCCCGGCGCTTTTTTGCCCAAAAGTATTTTTTGACCGTTTTTGAAATTTTGAAAAAATGCGTAACCACCCCCCCTTACGAAAAAGTCAAAAAATGACTTTTTCCAAAAGTCAACTTTTTTGGCACATTTGGGTGGTGCCGAGAGTCCTGATGTGATTTTGGAACGTTTCCCGGCGCTCTTTGGCCCAAAAGTATTTTTTGACCGTTTTTGAAATTTTGAAAAAATGCGTAACCACCCCCCCTTACGAAAAAGTCAAAAATTGACATTTTCCAAAAGTCAACATTTTTGGCTTCTTTGGGTGGTGCCGAGAGTCCTGATGTGATTTTGGAACGTTTCCCGGCGCTCTTTGGACCAAAAGTAGTTTTTGACCGTTTTTGAAAATTTGAAAAAATGCGTAACCACCCCCCCTTACGAAAAAGTCAAAAATTGACTTTTTCCAAAAGTCAACTTTTTGGCACATTTGGGTGGTGCCGAGTGTCCTGATGTGGTTTTGGAACGTTTCCCGGCGCTTTTTTGCCCAAAAGTATTTTTTGACCGTTTTTGAAATTTTGAAAAAATGCGTAACCACCCCCCCTTACGAAAAAGTCAAAAAATGACTTTTTCCAAAAGTCAACTTTTTGGCACATTTGGGTGGTGCCGAGAGTCCTGATGTGGTTTTGAAACGTTTCCCGGCGCTCTTTGGCCCAAAATTATTTTTTGACCGTTTTTGAAATTTTGAAAAAATGCGTAACCACCCCCCCTACGAAAAAGTCAAAAATGGACTTTTTCCAAAAGTCAACATTTTTGGCTTCTTTGGGTGGTGCCGAGAGTCCTGATGTGATTTTGGAACGTTTCCCGGCGCTTTTTTGCCCAAAAGTATTTTTTGACCGTTTTTGAAATTTTGAAAAAATGCGTAACCACCCCCCCTTACGAAAAAGTCAAAAATTGACTTTTTCCAAAAGTCAACATTTTTGGCTTCTTTTGGTGGTGCCGAGAGTCCTGATGTGATTTTGGAACGTTTCCCGGCGCTCCTTGGCACAAAAGTATTTTTTGACCGTTTTTGAAATTTTGAAAAAATGCGTAACCAACCCCCTTACGAAAAAGTCAAAAATTGACTTTTTCCAAAAGTCAACTTTTTGGCACATTTGGGTGGTGCCGAGTGTCCTGATGTGGTTTTGGAACGTTTCCCGGCGCTCCTTGGCCCAAAAGTATTTTTTGACCGTTTTTGAAATTTTGAAAAAATGCGTAACCACCCCCCCTTACGAAAAAGTCAAAAATTGACTTTTTCCAAAAGTCAACATTTTTGGCTTCTTTGGGTGGTGCCGAGAGTCCTGATGTGATTTTGGAACGTTTCCCGGCGCTCATTGGCCCAAAAGTATTTTTTGACCGTTTTTGAAATTTTGAAAAAATGCGTAACCACCCCCCCTTACGAAAAAGTCAAAAATTGACTTTTTCCAAAAGTCAACATTTTTGGCTTCTTTGGGTGGTGCCGAGAGTCCTGATGTGATTTTGGAACGTTTCCCGGCGCTCATTGGCCCAAAAGTATTTTTTACCGTTTTTGAAATTTTGAAAAAATGCGTAACCACCCCCCCTTACGAAAAAGTCAAAAATGGACTTTTTCCAAAAGTCAACTTTTTTGGCATATTTGGGTGGTTCCGAGAGTCCTGATGTGATTTTGGAACGTTTCCCGGCGCTCTTTGGCCCAAAAGTATTTTTTGACCGTTTTTGAAATTTTGAAAAAATGCGTAACCACCCCCCCTTACGAAAAAGTCAAAAAATGACTTTTTCCAAAAGTCAACTTTTTTGGCACATTTGGGTGGTGCCGAGAGTCCTGATGTGATTTTGGAACGTTTCCCGGCGCTCTTTGGACCAAAAGTATTTTTTGACCGTTTTTGAAAATTTGAAAAAGTGCGTAATCACCCCCCCTTACGAAAAAGTCAAAAATTGACTTTTTCCAAAAGTCAACTTTTTTGGCATCTTTGGGTGGTTCCGAGAGTCCTGATGTGATTTTGGAACGTTTCCCTGCGCTCATTGGCCCAAAAGTATTTTTTGACCGTTTATGAAATTTTGAAAAAATGCGTAACCACCCCCCCTTACGAAAAAGTCAAAAATGTACTTTTTCCAAAAGTCAAATTTTTTGGCACATTTGGGTGGTGCCGAGAGTCCTGATGTGATTTTGGAACGTTTCCCTGCGCTCATTGGCCCAAAAGTATTTTTTGACCGTTTTTGAAATTTTGAAAAAATGCGTAACCACCCCCCCTTACGGAAAAGTCAAAAATTGACTTTTTTCAAAAGTCAACTTTTTTGGCACATTTGGGTGGTGCCGAGAGTCCTGATGTGGTTTTGAAACATTTCCCGGCGCTCTTTGGCCCAAAAGTATTTTTTGACCGTTTTTGAAATTTTGAAAAAATGCGTAACCAACCCCCTTACGAAAAAGTCAAAAATTGACTTTTTCCAAAAGTCAACTTTTTTGGCACATTTGGGTGGTGCCGAGCGTCCTGATGTGGTTTTGGAAAGTTTCCCGGCGCTCCTTGGCCCAAAAGTATTTTTTGACCGTTTTTGAAATTTTGAAAAAATGCGTAACCACCCCCCCTTACGAAAAAGTCAAAAATGTACTTTTTCCAAAAGTCAACTTTTTTGGCACATTTGGGTGGTGCCGAGAGTCCTGATGTGGTTTTGAAACGTTTCCCGGCGCTTTTTGGCCCAAAAGTATTTTTTGACCCTTTTTGAAATTTTGAAAAAATGCGTAACCACCCCCCCTTACGAAAAAGTCAAAAATGGATTTTTTCCAAAAGTCAACTTTTTTGGCACATTTGGGTGTTTCCGAGAGTCCTGATGTGATTTTGGAACGTTTCCCGGCGCTCATTGGCCCAAAAGTATTTTTTGACCGTTTTTGAAATTTTGAAAAAATGCGTAACCACCCCCCCTTACGAAAAAGTCAAAAATTGACTTTTTCCAAAAGTCAACATTTTTGGCTTCTTTGGGTGGTGCCGAGAGTCCTGATGTGATTTTGGAACGTTTCCCGGCGCTCATTGGCCCAAAAGTATTTTTTACCGTTTTTGAAATTTTGAAAAAATGCGTAACCACCCCCCCTTACGAAAAAGTCAAAAATGGACTTTTTCCAAAAGTCAACTTTTTTGGCACATTTGGGTGGTGCCGAGAGTCCTGATGTGATTTTGGAACGTTTCCCGGCGCTCTTTGGACCAAAAGTATTTTTTGACCGTTTTTGAAAATTTGAAAAAGTGCGTAATCACCCCCCCTTACGAAAAAGTCAAAAATTGACTTTTTCCAAAAGTCAACTTTTTTGGCATCTTTGGGTGGTTCCGAGAGTCCTGATGTGATTTTGGAACGTTTCCCGGCGCTCCTTGGCCCAAATGTATTTTTTGACCGTTTTTGAAATTTTGAAAAATGCGTAACCACCCCCCCCTTACGAAAAAGTCAAAAATGTACTTTTTGCAAAAGTCAACTTTTTTGGCACATTTGGGTGGATCCGAGAGTCCTGATGTGGTTTTGAAACGTTTCCCGGTGCTCTTTGGCCCAAAAGTATTTTTTGACCGTTTTTGAAATTTTGAAAAAATGCGTAACCACGCCCCCTTACGAAAAAGTCAAAAAATGACTTTTTCCAAAAGTCAACTTTTTTGGCACATTTGGGTGGTGCCGAGAGTCCTGATGTGGTTTTGAAACGTTTCCCGGCGCTCTTTGGCCCAAAAGTATTTTTTGACCGTTTTTGAAATTTTGAAAAAATGCGTAACCACCCCCCCTTACGAAAAAGTCAAAAATTGACTTTTTCCAAAAGTCAACTTTTTTGGCACATTTGGGTGGTGCCGAGCGTCCTGATGTGGTTTTGGAACGTTTCCCGGCGCTACTTGGCCCAAAAGTATTTTTTGACCGTTTTTGAAATTTTGAAAAAATGCGTAACCACCCCCCCCCTTACGAAAAAGTCAAAAATGTACTTTTTCCAAAAGTCAATTTTTTGGCACATTTGAGTGGTGCCGAGAGTCCTGATGTGGTTTTGAAACGTTTCCTGGCGCTCTTTGGCCCAAAAGTATTTTTTGACCGTTTTTGAAATTTTGAAAAAATGCGTAACCACCCCCCCCTTACGAAAAAGTCAAAAATTGACTTTTTCCAAAAGTCAACATTTTTGGCTTCTTTGGGTGGTGCCGAGGGTCCTGATGTGATCTTGGAACGTTTCCCTGCGCTCATTGGCCCAAAAGTATTTTTTGACCGTTTTTGAAATTTTGAAAAAATGCGTAACCACCCCCCCTTACGAAAAAGTCAAAAAATGACTTTTTCCAAAAGTCAACTTTTTTGGCACATTTGGGTGGTGCCGAGCGTCCTGATGTGGTTTTGGAACGTTTCCCGGCGCTCCTTGGCCCAAAAGTATTTTTTGACTGTTTTTGAAATTTTGAAAAAATGCGTAACCACCCCCCCTTACGAAAAAGTCAAAAATTGACTTTTTCCAAAAGTCAACATTTTTGGCTTCTTTGGGTGGTGCCGAGAGTCCTGATGTGATTTTGGAACATTTCCCGGCGCTCATTGGCCCAAAAGTATTTTTTGACCGTTTTTGAAATTTTGAAAAAATGCGTAACCACCCCCCCTTACGAAAAAGTCAAAAATTGACTTTTTCCAAAAGTCAACTTTTTGGCATATTTGGGTGGTGCCGAGCGTCCTGATGTGGTTTTGGAACGTTTCCCGGCGCTCCTTGGCCCAAAAGTATTTTTTGACCGTTTTTGAAATTTTGAAAAAATGCGTAACCACCCCCCCTTACGAAAAAGTCAAAAATGTACTTTTTCCAAAAGTCAACTTTTTTGGCATATTTGGGTGGTTCCGAGAGTCCTGATGTGATTTTGGAACGTTTCCCGGCGCTCTTTGGCCCAAAATTATTTTTTGACCGTTTTTGAAATTTTGAAAAAATGCGTAACCACCCCCCCTACGAAAAAGTCAAAAATGGACTTTTTCCAAAAGTCAACATTTTTGGCTTCTTTGGGTGGTGCCGAGAGTCCTGATGTGATTTTGGAACGTTTCCCGGCGCTTTTTTGCCCAAAAGTATTTTTTGACCGTTTTTGAAATTTTGAAAAAATGCGTAACCACCCCCCCTTACGAAAAAGTCAAAAATTGACTTTTTCCAAAAGTCAACATTTTTGGCTTCTTTTGGTGGTGCCGAGAGTCCTGATGTGATTTTGGAACGTTTCCCGGCGCTCCTTGGCACAAAAGTATTTTTTGACCGTTTTTGAAATTTTGAAAAAATGCGTAACCACCCCCCCTTACGAAAAAGTCAAAAATTTACTTTTTCCAAAAGTCAACTTTTTTGGCACATTTGGGTGGTGCCGAGAGTCCTGATGTGGTTTTGAAACGTTTCCCGGCGCTCTTTGGCCCAAAAGTATTTTTTGACCGTTTTTGAAATTTTGAAAAAATGCGTAACCACCCCCCCTTACGAAAAAGTCAAAAATGGGCTTTTTCCAAAAGTCAACTTTTTTGGCACATTTGGGTGGTTCCGAGAGTCCTGATGTGATTTTGGAACGTTTCCCGGCGCTCTTTGGCCCAAAAGTATTTTTTGACCGTTTTCGAAATTTTGAAAAAATGCGTAACCACCCCCCCTTACGAAAAAGTCAAAAATTGACTTTTTCCAAAAGTCAACTTTTTGGCACATTTGGGTGGTGCCGAGAGTCCAGATGTGGTTTTGAAACGTTTCCCGGCGCTCTTTGGCCCAAAATTATTTTTTGACCGTTTTTGAAATTTTGAAAAAATGCGTAACCACCCCCCCTACGAAAAAGTCAAAAATGGACTTTTTCCAAAAGTCAACATTTTTGGCTTCTTTGGGTGGTGCCGAGAGTCCTGATGTGATTTTGGAACGTTTCCCGGCGCTTTTTTGCCCAAAAGTATTTTTTGACCGTTTTTGAAATTTTGAAAAAATGCGTAACCACCCCCCCTTACGAAAAAGTCAAAAAATGACTTTTTCCAAAAGTCAACATTTTTGGCTTCTTTGGGTGGTGCCGAGAGTCCTGATGTGGTTTTGGAACGTTTCCCGGCGCTCCTTGGCCCAAAAGTATTTTTTGACCGTTTTTGAAATTTTGAAAAAATGCGTAACCACCCCCCCTTACGAAAAAGTCAAAAATTGACTTTTTCCAAAAGTCAACATTTTTGGCTTCTTTGGGTGGTGCCGAGAGTCCTGATGTGATTTTGGAACGTTTCCCGGCGCTCTTTGGACCAAAAGTAGTTTTTGACCGTTTTTGAAATTTTGAAAAAATGCGTAACCACCCCCCCTTACGAAAAAGTCAAAAATGGGCTTTTTCCAAAAGTCAACTTTTTTGGCACATTTGGGTGGTTCCGAGAGTCCTGATGTGATTTTGGAACGTTTCCCGGCGCTCTTTGGCCCAAAAGTATTTTTTGACCGTTTTTGAAATTTTGAAAAAATGCGTAACCACCCCCCCTTACGAAAAAGTCAAAAATTGACATTTTCCAAAAGTCAACATTTTTGGCTTCTTTGGGTGGTGCCGAGAGTCCTGATGTGATTTTGGAACGTTTCCCGGCGCTCTTTGGACCAAAAGTCGTTTTTGACCGTTTTTGAAAATTTGAAAAAATGCGTAACCACCCCCCCTTACGAAAAAGTCAAAAATTGACTTTTTCCAAAAGTCAACTTTTTGGCACATTTGGGTGGTGCCGAGTGTCCTGATGTGGTTTTGGAACGTTTCCCGGCGCTTTTTTGCCCAAAAGTATTTTTTGACCGTTTTTGAAATTTTGAAAAAATGCGTAACCACCCCCCCTTACGAAAAAGTCAAAAAATGACTTTTTCCAAAAGTCAACTTTTTGGCACATTTGGGTGGTGCCGAGAGTCCTGATGTGGTTTTGAAACGTTTCCCGGCGCTCTTTGGCCCAAAATTATTTTTTGACCGTTTTTGAAATTTTGAAAAAATGCGTAACCACCCCCCCTACGAAAAAGTCAAAAATGGACTTTTTCCAAAAGTCAACATTTTTGGCTTCTTTGGGTGGTGCCGAGAGTCCTGATGTGATTTTGGAACGTTTCCCGGCGCTTTTTTGCCCAAAAGTATTTTTTGACCGTTTTTGAAATTTTGAAAAAATGCGTAACCACCCCCCCTTACGAAAAAGTCAAAAATTGGCTTTTTCCAAAAGTCAACATTTTTGGCTTCTTTTGGTGGTGCCGAGAGTCCTGATGTGATTTTGGAACGTTTCCCGGCGCTCCTTGGCACAAAAGTATTTTTTGACCGTTTTTGAAAATTTGAAAAAATGCGTAACCACCCCCCCTTACGAAAAAGTCAAAAATTGACTTTTTCCAAAAGTCAACTTTTTTGGCACATTTGGGTGGTGCCGAGAGTCCTGATGTGGTTTTGAAACGTTTCCCGGCGCTCTTTGGCCCAAAAGTATTTTTTGACCGTTTTTGAAATTTTGAAAAAATGCGTAACCACCCCCCCTTACGAAAAAGTCAAAAATGGGCTTTTTCCAAAAGTCAACTTTTTTGGCACATTTGGGTGGTTCCGAGAGTCCTGATGTGATTTTGGAACGTTTCCCGGCGCTCTTTGGCCCAAAAGTATTTTTTGACCGTTTTCGAAATTTTGAAAAAATGCGTAACCACCCCCCCTTACGAAAAAGTCAAAAATTGACATTTTCCAAAAGTCAACATTTTTGGCTTCTTTGGGTGGTGCCGAGAGTCCTGATGTGATTTTGGAACGTTTCCTGGAGCTCTTTGGACCAAAAGTAGTTTTTGACCGTTTTTGAAAATTTGAAAAAATGCGTAACCACCCCCCCTTACGAAAAAGTCAAAAATTGACTTTTTCCAAAAGTCAACTTTTTGGCACATTTGGGTGGTGCCGAGAGTCCTGATGTGGTTTTGGAACGTTTCCCGGCGCTCCTTGGCCCAAAAGTATTTTTTGACCGTTTTTGAAATTTTGAAAAAATGCGTAACCACCCCCCCTTACGAAAAAGTCAAAAATTGACTTTTTCCAAAAGTCAACATTTTTGGCTTCTTTGGGTGGTTCCGAGAGTCCTGATGTGATTTTGGAACGTTTCCCGGCGCTCATTGGCCCAAAAGTATTTTTTGACCGTTTTTGAAATTTTGAAAAAATGCGTAACCACCCCCCCTTACGAAAAAGTCAAAAATTGACTTTTTCCAAAAGTCAACATTTTTGGCTTCTTTGGGTGGTGCCGAGAGTCCTGATGTGATTTTGGAACGTTTCCCGGCGCTCATTGGCCCAAAAGTATTTTTTACCGTTTTTGAAATTTTGAAAAAATGCGTAACCACCCCCCCTTACGAAAAAGTCAAAAATTGACATTTTCCAAAAGTCAACTTTTTTGGCATATTTGGGTGGTTCCGAGAGTCCTGATGTGATTTTGGAACGTTTCCCGGCGCTCTTTGGCCCAAAAGTATTTTTTGACCGTTTTTGAAATTTTGAAAAAATGCGTAACCACCCCCCCTTACGAAAAAGTCAAAAATTGACATTTTCCAAAAGTCAACATTTTTGGCTTCTTTGGTTGGTGCCGAGAGTCCTGATGTGATTTTGGAACGTTTCCCGGCGCTCTTTGGACCAAAAGTAGTTTTTGACCGTTTTTGAAAATTTGAAAAAATGCGTAACCACCCCCCCTTACGAAAAAGTCAAAAATTGACTTTTTCCAAAAGTCAACTTTTTGGCACATTTGGGTGGTGCCGAGTGTCCTGATGTGGTTTTGGAACGTTTCCCGGCGCTTTTTTGCCCAAAAGTATTTTTTGACCGTTTTTGAAATTTTGAAAAAATGCGTAACCACCCCCCCCTTACGAAAAAGTCAAAAAATGACTTTTTCCAAAAGTCAACTTTTTGGCACATTTGGGTGGTGCCGAGAGTCCTGATGTGGTTTTGAAACGTTTCCCGGCGCTCTTTGGCCCAAAATTATTTTTTGACCGTTTTTGAAATTTTGAAAAAATGCGTAACCACCCCCCCTACGAAAAAGTCAAAAATGGACTTTTTCCAAAAGTCAACATTTTTGGCTTCTTTGGGTGGTGCCGAGAGTCCTGATGTGATTTTGGAACGTTTCCCGGCGCTTTTTTGCCCAAAAGTATTTTTTGACCGTTTTTGAAATTTTGAAAAAATGCGTAACCACCCCCCCTTACGAAAAAGTCAAAAAATTACTTTTTCCAAAAGTCAACTTTTTTGGCACATTTGGGTGGTGCCGAGAGTCCTGATGTGATTTTGGAACGTTTCCCGGCGCTCTTTGGCCCAAAAGTATTTTTTGACCGTTTTTGAAATTTTGAAAAAATGCGTAACCACCCCCCCTTACGAAAAAGTCAAAAATTGACATTTTCCAAAAGTCAACATTTTTGGCTTCTTTGGGTGGTGCCGAGAGTCCTGATGTGATTTTGGAACGTTTCCCGGCGCTCTTTGGACCAAAAGTAGTTTTTGACCGTTTTTGAAAATTTGAAAAAATGCGTAACCACCCCCCCTTACGAAAAAGTCAAAAATTGACTTTTTCCAAAAGTCAACTTTTTGGCACATTTGGGTGGTGCCGAGTGTCCTGATGTGGTTTTGGAACGTTTCCCGGCGCTTTTTTGCCCAAAAGTATTTTTTGACCGTTTTTGAAATTTTGAAAAAATGCGTAACCACCCCCCCTTACGAAAAAGTCAAAAAATGACTTTTTCCAAAAGTCAACTTTTTGGCACATTTGGGTGGTGCCGAGAGTCCTGATGTGGTTTTGAAACGTTTCCCGGCGCTCTTTGGCCCAAAATTATTTTTTGACCGTTTTTGAAATTTTGAAAAAATGCGTAACCACCCCCCCTACGAAAAAGTCAAAAATGGACTTTTTCCAAAAGTCAACATTTTTGGCTTCTTTGGGTGGTGCCGAGAGTCCTGATGTGATTTTGGAACGTTTCCCGGCGCTTTTTTGCCCAAAAGTATTTTTTGACCGTTTTTGAAATTTTGAAAAAATGCGTAACCACCCCCCCTTACGAAAAAGTCAAAAATTGACTTTTTCCAAAAGTCAACATTTTTGGCTTCTTTTGGTGGTGCCGAGAGTCCTGATGTGATTTTGGAACGTTTCCCGGCGCTCCTTGGCACAAAAGTATTTTTTGACCGTTTTTGAAATTTTGAAAAAATGCGTAACCAACCCCCTTACGAAAAAGTCAAAAATTGACTTTTTCCAAAAGTCAACTTTTTGGCACATTTGGGTGGTGCCGAGTGTCCTGATGTGGTTTTGGAACGTTTCCCGGCGCTCCTTGGCCCAAAAGTATTTTTTGACCGTTTTTGAAATTTTGAAAAAATGCGTAACCACCCCCCCTTACGAAAAAGTCAAAAATTGACTTTTTCCAAAAGTCAACATTTTTGGCTTCTTTGGGTGGTGCCGAGAGTCCTGATGTGATTTTGGAACGTTTCCCGGCGCTCATTGGCCCAAAAGTATTTTTTGACCGTTTTTGAAATTTTGAAAAAATGCGTAACCACCCCCCCTTACGAAAAAGTCAAAAATTGACTTTTTCCAAAAGTCAACATTTTTGGCTTCTTTGGGTGGTGCCGAGAGTCCTGATGTGATTTTGGAACGTTTCCCGGCGCTCATTGGCCCAAAAGTATTTTTTACCGTTTTTGAAATTTTGAAAAAATGCGTAACCACCCCCCCTTACGAAAAAGTCAAAAATGGACTTTTTCCAAAAGTCAACTTTTTTGGCATATTTGGGTGGTTCCGAGAGTCCTGATGTGATTTTGGAACGTTTCCCGGCGCTCTTTGGCCCAAAAGTATTTTTTGACCGTTTTTGAAATTTTGAAAAAATGCGTAACCACCCCCCCTTACGAAAAAGTCAAAAAATGACTTTTTCCAAAAGTCAACTTTTTTGGCACATTTGGGTGGTGCCGAGAGTCCTGATGTGATTTTGGAACGTTTCCCGGCGCTCTTTGGACCAAAAGTATTTTTTGACCGTTTTTGAAAATTTGAAAAAGTGCGTAATCACCCCCCCTTACGAAAAAGTCAAAAATTGACTTTTTCCAAAAGTCAACTTTTTTGGCATCTTTGGGTGGTTCCGAGAGTCCTGATGTGATTTTGGAACGTTTCCCTGCGCTCATTGGCCCAAAAGTATTTTTTGACCGTTTATGAAATTTTGAAAAAATGCGTAACCACCCCCCCTTACGAAAAAGTCAAAAATGTACTTTTTCCAAAAGTCAAATTTTTTGGCACATTTGGGTGGTGCCGAGAGTCCTGATGTGATTTTGGAACGTTTCCCTGCGCTCATTGGCCCAAAAGTATTTTTTGACCGTTTTTGAAATTTTGAAAAAATGCGTAACCACCCCCCCTTACGGAAAAGTCAAAAATTGACTTTTTTCAAAAGTCAACTTTTTTGGCACATTTGGGTGGTGCCGAGAGTCCTGATGTGGTTTTGAAACATTTCCCGGCGCTCTTTGGCCCAAAAGTATTTTTTGACCGTTTTTGAAATTTTGAAAAAATGCGTAACCAACCCCCTTACGAAAAAGTCAAAAATTGACTTTTTCCAAAAGTCAACTTTTTTGGCACATTTGGGTGGTGCCGAGCGTCCTGATGTGGTTTTGGAAAGTTTCCCGGCGCTCCTTGGCCCAAAAGTATTTTTTGACCGTTTTTGAAATTTTGAAAAAATGCGTAACCACCCCCCCTTACGAAAAAGTCAAAAATGTACTTTTTCCAAAAGTCAACTTTTTTGGCACATTTGGGTGGTGCCGAGAGTCCTGATGTGGTTTTGAAACGTTTCCCGGCGCTTTTTGGCCCAAAAGTATTTTTTGACCCTTTTTGAAATTTTGAAAAAATGCGTAACCACCCCCCCTTACGAAAAAGTCAAAAATGGATTTTTTCCAAAAGTCAACTTTTTTGGCACATTTGGGTGTTTCCGAGAGTCCTGATGTGATTTTGGAACGTTTCCCGGCGCTCATTGGCCCAAAAGTATTTTTTGACCGTTTTTGAAATTTTGAAAAAATGCGTAACCACCCCCCCTTACGAAAAAGTCAAAAATGTACTTTTTCCAAAAGTCAACTTTTTTGGCTTCTTTGGGTGGTGCCGAGAGTCCTGATGTGATTTTGGAACGTTTCCCGGCGCTCATTGGCCCAAAAGTATTTTTTACCGTTTTTGAAATTTTGAAAAAATGCGTAACCACCCCCCCTTACGAAAAAGTCAAAAATGGACTTTTTCCAAAAGTCAACTTTTTTGGCACATTTGGGTGGTGCCGAGAGTCCTGATGTGATTTTGGAACGTTTCCCGGCGCTCTTTGGACCAAAAGTATTTTTTGACCGTTTTTGAAAATTTGAAAAAGTGCGTAATCACCCCCCCTTACGAAAAAGTCAAAAATTGACTTTTTCCAAAAGTCAACTTTTTTGGCATCTTTGGGTGGTTCCGAGAGTCCTGATGTGATTTTGGAACGTTTCCCGGCGCTCCTTGGCCCAAATGTATTTTTTGACCGTTTTTGAAATTTTGAAAAATGCGTAACCACCCCCCCCTTACGAAAAAGTCAAAAATGTACTTTTTGCAAAAGTCAACTTTTTTGGCACATTTGGGTGGATCCGAGAGTCCTGATGTGGTTTTGAAACGTTTCCCGGTGCTCTTTGGCCCAAAAGTATTTTTTGACCGTTTTTGAAATTTTGAAAAAATGCGTAACCACGCCCCCTTACGAAAAAGTCAAAAAATGACTTTTTCCAAAAGTCAACTTTTTTGGCACATTTGGGTGGTGCCGAGAGTCCTGATGTGGTTTTGAAACGTTTCCCGGCGCTCTTTGGCCCAAAAGTATTTTTTGACCGTTTTTGAAATTTTGAAAAAATGCGTAACCACCCCCCCTTACGAAAAAGTCAAAAATTGACTTTTTCCAAAAGTCAACTTTTTTGGCACATTTGGGTGGTGCCGAGCGTCCTGATGTGGTTTTGGAACGTTTCCCGGCGCTACTTGGCCCAAAAGTATTTTTTGACCGTTTTTGAAATTTTGAAAAAATGCGTAACCACCCCCCCCCTTACGAAAAAGTCAAAAATGTACTTTTTCCAAAAGTCAATTTTTTGGCACATTTGAGTGGTGCCGAGAGTCCTGATGTGGTTTTGAAACGTTTCCTGGCGCTCTTTGGCCCAAAAGTATTTTTTGACCGTTTTTGAAATTTTGAAAAAATGCGTAACCACCCCCCCCTTACGAAAAAGTCAAAAATTGACTTTTTCCAAAAGTCAACATTTTTGGCTTCTTTGGGTGGTGCCGAGGGTCCTGATGTGATCTTGGAACGTTTCCCTGCGCTCATTGGCCCAAAAGTATTTTTTGACCGTTTTTGAAATTTTGAAAAAATGCGTAACCACCCCCCCTTACGAAAAAGTCAAAAAATGACTTTTTCCAAAAGTCAACTTTTTTGGCACATTTGGGTGGTGCCGAGCGTCCTGATGTGGTTTTGGAACGTTTCCCGGCGCTCCTTGGCCCAAAAGTATTTTTTGACTGTTTTTGAAATTTTGAAAAAATGCGTAACCACCCCCCCTTACGAAAAAGTCAAAAATTGACTTTTTCCAAAAGTCAACATTTTTGGCTTCTTTGGGTGGTGCCGAGAGTCCTGATGTGATTTTGGAACATTTCCCGGCGCTCATTGGCCCAAAAGTATTTTTTGACCGTTTTTGAAATTTTGAAAAAATGCGTAACCACCCCCCCTTACGAAAAAGTCAAAAATTGACTTTTTCCAAAAGTCAACTTTTTGGCATATTTGGGTGGTGCCGAGCGTCCTGATGTGGTTTTGGAACGTTTCCCGGCGCTCCTTGGCCCAAAAGTATTTTTTGACCGTTTTTGAAATTTTGAAAAAATGCGTAACCACCCCCCCTTACGAAAAAGTCAAAAATGTACTTTTTCCAAAAGTCAACTTTTTTGGCATATTTGGGTGGTTCCGAGAGTCCTGATGTGATTTTGGAACGTTTCCCGGCGCTCTTTGGCCCAAAAGTATTTTTTGACCGTTTTTGAAATTTTGAAAAAATGCGTAACCACCCCCCCTTACGAAAAAGTCAAAAAATGACTTTTTCCAAAAGTCAACTTTTTTGGCACATTTGGGTGGTGCCGAGAGTCCTGATGTGATTTTGGAACGTTTCCCGGCGCTCATTGGCCCAAAAGTATTTTTTGACCGTTTTTGAAATTTTGAAAAAATGCATAACCACCCCCCCTTACGAAAAAGTCAAAAATTGACTTTTTCCAAAAGTCAACTTTTTTGGCACATTTGGGTGGTGCCGAGAGTCCTGATGTGGTTTTGAAACGTTTCCCGGCGCTCTTTGGCCCAAAAGTATTTTTTGACCGTTTTTTAAATTTTGAAAAAATGCGTAACCACCCCCCTTACGAAAAAGTCAAAAATTGACTTTTTCCAAAAGTCAACATTTTTGGCTTCTTTGGGTGGTGCCGAGAGTCCTGATGTGGTTTTGAAACGTTTCCCGGCGCTCTTTGGCCCAAAAGTATTTTTTGACCGTTTTTGAAATTTTGAAAAAATGCGTAACCACCCCCCCTTACGAAAAAGTCAAAAATGGGCTTTTTCCAAAAGTCAACTTTTTTGGCACATTTGGGTGGTTCCGAGAGTCCTGATGTGATTTTGGAACGTTTCCCGGCGCTCTTTGGCCCAAAAGTATTTTTTGACCGTTTTCGAAATTTTGAAAAAATGCGTAACCACCCCCCCTTACGAAAAAGTCAAAAATTGACATTTTCCAAAAGTCAACTTTTTTGGCACATTTGGGTGGTGCCGAGAGTCCTGATGTGGTTTTGAAACATTTCCCGGCGCTCTTTGGCCCAAAAGTATTTTTTGACCGTTTTTGAAATTTTGAAAAAATGCGTAACCACCCCCCCTTACGAAAAAGTCAAAAATTGACTTTTTCCAAAATTCAACATTTTTGGCTTCTTTGGGTGGTGCCGAGAGTCCTGATGTGATTTTGGAACGTTTCCCGGCGCTCATTGGCCCAAAAGTATTTTTTACCGTTTTTGAAATTTTGAAAAAATGCGTAACCACACCCCCTTACGAAAAAGTCAAAAATGGACTTTTTCCAAAAGTCAACTTTTTTGGCATATTTGGGTGGTTCCGAGAGTCCTGATGTGGTTTTGGAACGTTTCCCGGCGCTCTTTGGCCCAAAAGTATTTTTTGACCGTTTTTTAAATTTTGATAAAATGCGTAACCACCCCCCCTTACGAAAAAGTCAAAAATTGACTTTTTCCAAAAGTCAACATTTTTGGCTTCTTTGGGTGGTGCCGAGAGTCCTGATGTGATTTTGGAACGTTTCCCGGCGCTCATTGGCCCAAAAGTATTTTTTGACCGTTTTTGAAATTTTGAAAAAATGCGTAACCACCCCCCCTTACGAAAAAGTCAAAAATTGACTTTTTCCAAAAGTCAACATTTTTGGCTTCTTTGGGTGGTGCCGAGAGTCCTGATGTGATTTTGGAACATTTCCCGGCGCTCATTGGCCCAAAAGTATTTTTTGACCGTTTTTGAAATTTTGAAAAAATGCGTAACCACCCCCCCTTACGAAAAAGTCAAAAATTGACTTTTTCCAAAAGTCAACTTTTTGGCATATTTGGGTGGTGCCGAGCGTCCTGATGTGGTTTTGGAACGTTTCCCGGCGCTCCTTGGCCCAAAAGTATTTTTTGACCGTTTTTGAAATTTTGAAAAAATGCGTAACCACCCCCCCTTACGAAAAAGTCAAAAATGTACTTTTTCCAAAAGTCAACTTTTTGGCACATTTGGGTGGTGCCGAGCGTCCTGATGTGGTTTTGGAACGTTTCCCGGCGCTCTTTGGCCCAAAAGTATTTTTTGACCGTTTTTGAAATTTTGAAAAAATGCGTAACCACCCCCCCTTACGAAAAAGTCAAAAATTGACTTTTTCCAAAAGTCAACATTTTTGGCTTCTTTGGGTGGTGCCGAGAGTCCTGATGTGATTTTGGAACGTTTCCCGGCGCTCATTGGCCCAAAAGTATTTTTTGACCGTTTTTGAAATTTTGAAAAAATGCGTAACCACCCCCCCTTACGAAAAAGTCAAAAATGGACTTTTTCCAAAAGTCAACTTTTTTGGCATATTTGGGTGGTTCCGAGAGTCCTGATGTGATTTTGGAACGTTTCCCGGCGCTCTTTGGCCCAAAAGTATTTTTTGACCGTTTTTGAAATTTTGAAAAAATGCGTAACCACCCCCCCTTACGAAAAAGTCAAAAAATGACTTTTTCCAAAAGTCAACTTTTTTGGCACATTTGGGTGGTGCCGAGAGTCCTGATGTGATTTTGGAACGTTTCCCGGCGCTCATTGGCCCAAAAGTATTTTTTGACCGTTTTTGAAATTTTGAAAAAATGCGTAACCACCCCCCCTTACGAAAAAGTCAAAAATGGACTTTTTCCAAAAGTCAACTTTTTTGGCACATTTGGGTGGTGCCGAGCGTCCTGATGTGGTTTTGGAAAGTTTCCCGGCGCTCCTTGGCCCAAAAGTATTTTTTGACCGTTTTTGAAATTTTGAAAAAATGCGTAACCACCCCCCCTTACGAAAAAGTCAAAAATGTACTTTTTCCAAAAGTCAACTTTTTTGGCACATTTGGGTGGTGCCGAGAGTCCTGATGTGGTTTTGAAACGTTTCCCGGCGCTCTTTGGCCCAAAAGTATTTTTTGACCCTTTTTGAAATTTTGAAAAAATGCGTAACCACCCCCCCTTACGAAAAAGTCAAAAATTGATTTTTTCCAAAAGTCAACTTTTTTGGCACATTTGGGTGTTTCCGAGAGTCCTGATGTGATTTTGGAACGTTTCCTGGCGCTCTTTGGCCCAAAAGTATTTTTTGACCGTTTTTGAAATTTTGAAAAAATGCGTAACCACCCCCCCTTACGAAAAAGTCAAAAATGGACTTTTTCCAAAAGTCAACTTTTTTGGCACATTTGGGTGGTGCCGAGAGTCCTGATGTGGTTTTGAAACGTTTCCCGGCGCTCTTTGGCCCAAAAGTATTTTTTGACCGTTTTTTAAATTTTGAAAAAATGCGTAACCACCCCCCTTACGAAAAAGTCAAAAATTGACTTTTTCCAAAAGTCAACATTTTTGGCTTCTTTGGGTGGTGCCGAGAGTCCTGATGTGGTTTTGAAACGTTTCCCGGCGCTCTTTGGCCCAAAAGTATTTTTTGACCGTTTTTGAAATTTTGAAAAAATGCGTAACCACCCCCCCTTACGAAAAAGTCAAAAATGGGCTTTTTCCAAAAGTCAACTTTTTTGGCACATTTGGGTGGTTCCGAGAGTCCTGATGTGATTTTGGAACGTTTCCCGGCGCTCTTTGGCCCAAAAGTATTTTTTGACCGTTTTCGAAATTTTGAAAAAATGCGTAACCACCCCCCCTTACGAAAAAGTCAAAAATTGACATTTTCCAAAAGTCAACTTTTTTGGCACATTTGGGTGGTGCCGAGAGTCCTGATGTGGTTTTGAAACATTTCCCGGCGCTCTTTGGCCCAAAAGTATTTTTTGACCGTTTTTGAAATTTTGAAAAAATGCGTAACCACCCCCCCTTACGAAAAAGTCAAAAATTGACTTTTTCCAAAATTCAACATTTTTGGCTTCTTTGGGTGGTGCCGAGAGTCCTGATATGATTTTGGAACGTTTCCCGGCGCTCATTGGCCCAAAAGTATTTTTTACCGTTTTTGAAATTTTGAAAAAATGCGTAACCACACCCCCTTACGAAAAAGTCAAAAATGGACTTTTTCCAAAAGTCAACTTTTTTGGCATATTTGGGTGGTTCCGAGAGTCCTGATGTGGTTTTGGAACGTTTCCCGGCGCTCTTTGGCCCAAAAGTATTTTTTGACCGTTTTTTAAATTTTGATAAAATGCGTAACCACCCCCCCTTACGAAAAAGTCAAAAATTGACTTTTTCCAAAAGTCAACATTTTTGGCTTCTTTGGGTGGTGCCGAGAGTCCTGATGTGATTTTGGAACGTTTCCCGGCGCTCATTGGCCCAAAAGTATTTTTTGACCGTTTTTGAAATTTTGAAAAAATGCGTAACCACCCCCCCTTACGAAAAAGTCAAAAATTGACTTTTTCCAAAAGTCAACATTTTTGGCTTCTTTGGGTGGTGCCGAGAGTCCTGATGTGATTTTGAAACGTTTCCCGGCGCTCATTGGCCCAAAAGTATTTTTTGACCGTTTTTGAAATTTTGAAAAAATGCGTAACCACCCCCCCTTACGAAAAAGTCAAAAATTGACTTTTTCCAAAAGTCAACTTTTTGGCATATTTGGGTGGTGCCGAGCGTCCTGATGTGGTTTTGGAACGTTTCCCGGCGCTCCTTGGCCCAAAAGTATTTTTTGACCGTTTTTGAAATTTTGAAAAAATGCGTAACCACCCCCCCTTACGAAAAAGTCAAAAATGTACTTTTTCCAAAAGTCAACTTTTTGGCACATTTGGGTGGTTCCGAGAGTCCTGATGTGATTTTGGAACGTTTCCCGGCGCTCTTTGGCCCAAAAGTATTTTTTGACCGTTTTCGAAATTTTGAAAAAATGCGTAACCACCCCCCCTTACGAAAAAGTCAAAAATTGACATTTTCCAAAAGTCAACTTTTTTGGCACATTTGGGTGGTGCCGAGAGTCCTGATGTGGTTTTGAAACATTTCCCGGCGCTCTTTGGCCCAAAAGTATTTTTTGACCGTTTTTGAAATTTTGAAAAAATGCGTAACCACCCCCCCTTACGAAAAAGTCAAAAATTGACTTTTTCCAAAATTCAACATTTTTGGCTTCTTTGGGTGGTGCCGAGAGTCCTGATGTGATTTTGGAACGTTTCCCGGCGCTCATTGGCCCAAAAGTATTTTTTACCGTTTTTGAAATTTTGAAAAAATGCGTAACCACACCCCCTTACGAAAAAGTCAAAAATGGACTTTTTCCAAAAGTCAACTTTTTTGGCATATTTGGGTGGTTCCGAGAGTCCTGATGTGGTTTTGGAACGTTTCCCGGCGCTCTTTGGCCCAAAAGTATTTTTTGACCGTTTTTTAAATTTTGATAAAATGCGTAACCACCCCCCCTTACGAAAAAGTCAAAAATTGACTTTTTCCAAAAGTCAACATTTTTGGCTTCTTTGGGTGGTGCCGAGAGTCCTGATGTGATTTTGGAACGTTTCCCGGCGCTCATTGGCCCAAAAGTATTTTTTGACCGTTTTTGAAATTTTGAAAAAATGCGTAACCACCCCCCCTTACGAAAAAGTCAAAAATTGACTTTTTCCAAAAGTCAACATTTTTGGCTTCTTTGGGTGGTGCCGAGAGTCCTGATGTGATTTTGGAACATTTCCCGGCGCTCATTGGCCCAAAAGTATTTTTTGACCGTTTTTGAAATTTTGAAAAAATGCGTAACCACCCCCCCTTACGAAAAAGTCAAAAATTGACTTTTTCCAAAAGTCAACTTTTTGGCATATTTGGGTGGTGCCGAGCGTCCTGATGTGGTTTTGGAACGTTTCCCGGCGCTCCTTGGCCCAAAAGTATTTTTTGACCGTTTTTGAAATTTTGAAAAAATGCGTAACCACCCCCCCTTACGAAAAAGTCAAAAATGTACTTTTTCCAAAAGTCAACTTTTTGGCACATTTGGGTGGTGCCGAGCGTCCTGATGTGGTTTTGGAACGTTTCCCGGCGCTCTTTGGCCCAAAAGTATTTTTTGACCGTTTTTGAAATTTTGAAAAAATGCGTAACCACCCCCCCTTACGAAAAAGTCAAAAATTGACTTTTTCCAAAAGTCAACATTTTTGGCTTCTTTGGGTGGTGCCGAGAGTCCTGATGTGATTTTGGAACGTTTCCCGGCGCTCATTGGCCCAAAAGTATTTTTTGACCGTTTTTGAAATTTTGAAAAAATGCGTAACCACCCCCCCTTACGAAAAAGTCAAAAATGGACTTTTTCCAAAAGTCAACTTTTTTGGCATATTTGGGTGGTTCCGAGAGTCCTGATGTGATTTTGGAACGTTTCCCGGCGCTCTTTGGCCCAAAAGTATTTTTTGACCGTTTTTGAAATTTTGAAAAAATGCGTAACCACCCCCCCTTACGAAAAAGTCAAAAAATGACTTTTTCCAAAAGTCAACTTTTTTGGCACATTTGGGTGGTGCCGAGAGTCCTGATGTGATTTTGGAACGTTTCCCGGCGCTCATTGGCCCAAAAGTATTTTTTGACCGTTTTTGAAATTTTGAAAAAATGCGTAACCACCCCCCCTTACGAAAAAGTCAAAAATGGACTTTTTCCAAAAGTCAACTTTTTTGGCACATTTGGGTGGTGCCGAGCGTCCTGATGTGGTTTTGGAAAGTTTCCCGGCGCTCCTTGGCCCAAAAGTATTTTTTGACCGTTTTTGAAATTTTGAAAAAATGCGTAACCACCCCCCCTTACGAAAAAGTCAAAAATGTACTTTTTCCAAAAGTCAACTTTTTTGGCACATTTGGGTGGTGCCGAGAGTCCTGATGTGGTTTTGAAACGTTTCCCGGCGCTCTTTGGCCCAAAAGTATTTTTTGACCCTTTTTGAAATTTTGAAAAAATGCGTAACCACCCCCCCTTACGAAAAAGTCAAAAATGGATTTTTTCCAAAAGTCAACTTTTTTGGCACATTTGGGTGTTTCCGAGAGTCCTGATGTGATTTTGGAACGTTTCCTGGCGCTCTTTGGCCCAAAAGTATTTTTTGACCGTTTTTGAAATTTTGAAAAAATGCGTAACCACCCCCCCTTACGAAAAAGTCAAAAATGGACTTTTTCCAAAAGTCAACTTTTTTGGCACATTTGGGTGGTGCCGAGAGTCCTGATGTGGTTTTGAAACGTTTCCCGGCGCTCTTTGGCCCAAAAGTATTTTTTGACCGTTTTTTAAATTTTGAAAAAATGCGTAACCACCCCCCTTACGAAAAAGTCAAAAATTGACTTTTTCCAAAAGTCAACATTTTTGGCTTCTTTGGGTGGTGCCGAGAGTCCTGATGTGGTTTTGAAACGTTTCCCGGCGCTCTTTGGCCCAAAAGTATTTTTTGACCGTTTTTGAAATTTTGAAAAAATGCGTAACCACCCCCCCTTACGAAAAAGTCAAAAATGGGCTTTTTCCAAAAGTCAACTTTTTTGGCACATTTGGGTGGTTCCGAGAGTCCTGATGTGATTTTGGAACGTTTCCCGGCGCTCTTTGGCCCAAAAGTATTTTTTGACCGTTTTCGAAATTTTGAAAAAATGCGTAACCACCCCCCCTTACGAAAAAGTCAAAAATTGACATTTTCCAAAAGTCAACTTTTTTGGCACATTTGGGTGGTGCCGAGAGTCCTGATGTGGTTTTGAAACATTTCCCGGCGCTCTTTGGCCCAAAAGTATTTTTTGACCGTTTTTGAAATTTTGAAAAAATGCGTAACCACCCCCCCTTACGAAAAAGTCAAAAATTGACTTTTTCCAAAATTCAACATTTTTGGCTTCTTTGGGTGGTGCCGAGAGTCCTGATGTGATTTTGGAACGTTTCCCGGCGCTCATTGGCCCAAAAGTATTTTTGACCGTTTTTGAAATTTTGAAAAAATGCGTAACCACCCCCCCTTACGAAAAAGTCAAAAATTGACTTTTTCCAAAAGTCAACTTTTTGGCATATTTGGGTGGTGCCGAGCGTCCTGATGTGGTTTTGGAACGTTTCCCGGCGCTCCTTGGCCCAAAAGTATTTTTTGACCGTTTTTGAAATTTTGAAAAAATGCGTAACCACCCCCCCTTACGAAAAAGTCAAAAATGTACTTTTTCCAAAAGTCAACTTTTTGGCACATTTGGGTGGTTCCGAGAGTCCTGATGTGATTTTGGAACGTTTCCCGGCGCTCTTTGGCCCAAAAGTATTTTTTGACCGTTTTCGAAATTTTGAAAAAATGCGTAACCACCCCCCCTTACGAAAAAGTCAAAAATTGACATTTTCCAAAAGTCAACTTTTTTGGCACATTTGGGTGGTGCCGAGAGTCCTGATGTGGTTTTGAAACATTTCCCGGCGCTCTTTGGCCCAAAAGTATTTTTTGACCGTTTTTGAAATTTTGAAAAAATGCGTAACCACCCCCCCTTACGAAAAAGTCAAAAATTGACTTTTTCCAAAATTCAACATTTTTGGCTTCTTTGGGTGGTGCCGAGAGTCCTGATGTGATTTTGGAACGTTTCCCGGCGCTCATTGGCCCAAAAGTATTTTTTACCGTTTTTGAAATTTTGAAAAAATGCGTAACCACACCCCCTTACGAAAAAGTCAAAAATGGACTTTTTCCAAAAGTCAACTTTTTTGGCATATTTGGGTGGTTCCGAGAGTCCTGATGTGGTTTTGGAACGTTTCCCGGCGCTCTTTGGCCCAAAAGTATTTTTTGACCGTTTTTTAAATTTTGATAAAATGCGTAACCACCCCCCCTTACGAAAAAGTCAAAAATTGACTTTTTCCAAAAGTCAACATTTTTGGCTTCTTTGGGTGGTGCCGAGAGTCCTGATGTGATTTTGGAACGTTTCCCGGCGCTCATTGGCCCAAAAGTATTTTTTGACCGTTTTTGAAATTTTGAAAAAATGCGTAACCACCCCCCCTTACGAAAAAGTCAAAAATTGACTTTTTCCAAAAGTCAAAATTTTTGGCTTCTTTGGGTGGTGCCGAGAGTCCTGATGTGATTTTGGAACATTTCCCGGCGCTCATTGGCCCAAAAGTATTTTTTGACCGTTTTTGAAATTTTGAAAAAATGCGTAACCACCCCCCCTTACGAAAAAGTCAAAAATTGACTTTTTCCAAAAGTCAACTTTTTGGCATATTTGGGTGGTGCCGAGCGTCCTGATGTGGTTTTGGAACGTTTCCCGGCGCTCCTTGGCCCAAAAGTATTTTTTGACCGTTTTTGAAATTTTGAAAAAATGCGTAACCACCCCCCCTTACGAAAAAGTCAAAAATGTACTTTTTCCAAAAGTCAACTTTTTGGCACATTTGGGTGGTGCCGAGCGTCCTGATGTGGTTTTGGAACGTTTCCCGGCGCTCTTTGGCCCAAAAGTATTTTTTGACCGTTTTTGAAATTTTGAAAAAATGCGTAACCACCCCCCCTTACGAAAAAGTCAAAAATTGACTTTTTCCAAAAGTCAACATTTTTGGCTTCTTTGGGTGGTGCCGAGAGTCCTGATGTGATTTTGGAACGTTTCCCGGCGCTCATTGGCCCAAAAGTATTTTTTGACCGTTTTTGAAATTTTGAAAAAATGCGTAACCACCCCCCCTTACGAAAAAGTCAAAAATGGACTTTTTCCAAAAGTCAACTTTTTTGGCATATTTGGGTGGTTCCGAGAGTCCTGATGTGATTTTGGAACGTTTCCCGGCGCTCTTTGGCCCAAAAGTATTTTTTGACCGTTTTTGAAATTTTGAAAAAATGCGTAACCACCCCCCCTTACGAAAAAGTCAAAAAATGACTTTTTCCAAAAGTCAACTTTTTTGGCACATTTGGGTGGTGCCGAGAGTCCTGATGTGATTTTGGAACGTTTCCCGGCGCTCATTGGCCCAAAAGTATTTTTTGACCGTTTTTGAAATTTTGAAAAAATGCGTAACCACCCCCCCTTACGAAAAAGTCAAAAATGGACTTTTTCCAAAAGTCAACTTTTTTGGCACATTTGGGTGGTGCCGAGCGTCCTGATGTGGTTTTGGAAAGTTTCCCGGCGCTCCTTGGCCCAAAAGTATTTTTTGACCGTTTTTGAAATTTTGAAAAAATGCGTAACCACCCCCCCTTACGAAAAAGTCAAAAATGTACTTTTTCCAAAAGTCAACTTTTTTGGCACATTTGGGTGGTGCCGAGAGTCCTGATGTGGTTTTGAAACGTTTCCCGGCGCTCTTTGGCCCAAAAGTATTTTTTGACCCTTTTTGAAATTTTGAAAAAATGCGTAACCACCCCCCCTTACGAAAAAGTCAAAAATGGATTTTTTCCAAAAGTCAACTTTTTTGGCACATTTGGGTGTTTCCGAGAGTCCTGATGTGATTTTGGAACGTTTCCTGGCGCTCTTTGGCCCAAAAGTATTTTTTGACCGTTTTTGAAATTTTGAAAAAATGCGTAACCACCCCCCCTTACGAAAAAGTCAAAAATGGACTTTTTCCAAAAGTCAACTTTTTTGGCACATTTGGGTGGTGCCGAGAGTCCTGATGTGGTTTTGAAACGTTTCCCGGCGCTCTTTGGCCCAAAAGTATTTTTTGACCGTTTTTTAAATTTTGAAAAAATGCGTAACCACCCCCCTTACGAAAAAGTCAAAAATTGACTTTTTCCAAAAGTCAACATTTTTGGCTTCTTTGGGTGGTGCCGAGAGTCCTGATGTGGTTTTGAAACGTTTCCCGGCGCTCTTTGGCCCAAAAGTATTTTTTGACCGTTTTTGAAATTTTGAAAAAATGCGTAACCACCCCCCCTTACGAAAAAGTCAAAAATGGGCTTTTTCCAAAAGTCAACTTTTTTGGCACATTTGGGTGGTTCCGAGAGTCCTGATGTGATTTTGGAACGTTTCCCGGCGCTCTTTGGCCCAAAAGTATTTTTTGACCGTTTTCGAAATTTTGAAAAAATGCGTAACCACCCCCCCTTACGAAAAAGTCAAAAATTGACATTTTCCAAAAGTCAACTTTTTTGGCACATTTGGGTGGTGCCGAGAGTCCTGATGTGGTTTTGAAACATTTCCCGGCGCTCTTTGGCCCAAAAGTATTTTTTGACCGTTTTTGAAATTTTGAAAAAATGCGTAACCACCCCCCCTTACGAAAAAGTCAAAAATTGACTTTTTCCAAAATTCAACATTTTTGGCTTCTTTGGGTGGTGCCGAGAGTCCTGATGTGATTTTGGAACGTTTCCCGGCGCTCATTGGCCCAAAAGTATTTTTTACCGTTTTTGAAATTTTGAAAAAATGCGTAACCACACCCCCTTACGAAAAAGTCAAAAATGGACTTTTTCCAAAAGTCAACTTTTTTGGCATATTTGGGTGGTTCCGAGAGTCCTGATGTGGTTTTGGAACGTTTCCCGGCGCTCTTTGGCCCAAAAGTATTTTTTGACCGTTTTTTAAATTTTGATAAAATGCGTAACCACCCCCCCTTACGAAAAAGTCAAAAATTGACTTTTTCCAAAAGTCAACATTTTTGGCTTCTTTGGGTGGTGCCGAGAGTCCTGATGTGATTTTGGAACGTTTCCCGGCGCTCATTGGCCCAAAAGTATTTTTTGACCGTTTTTGAAATTTTGAAAAAATGCGTAACCACCCCCCCTTACGAAAAAGTCAAAAATTGACTTTTTCCAAAAGTCAACATTTTTGGCTTCTTTGGGTGGTGCCGAGAGTCCTGATGTGATTTTGGAACATTTCCCGGCGCTCATTGGCCCAAAAGTATTTTTTGACCGTTTTTGAAATTTTGAAAAAATGCGTAACCACCCCCCCTTACGAAAAAGTCAAAAATTGACTTTTTCCAAAAGTCAACTTTTTGGCATATTTGGGTGGTGCCGAGCGTCCTGATGTGGTTTTGGAACGTTTCCCGGCGCTCCTTGGCCCAAAAGTATTTTTTGACCGTTTTTGAAATTTTGAAAAAATGCGTAACCACCCCCCCTTACGAAAAAGTCAAAAATGTACTTTTTCCAAAAGTCAACTTTTTGGCACATTTGGGTGGTGCCGAGCGTCCTGATGTGGTTTTGGAACGTTTCCCGGCGCTCTTTGGCCCAAAAGTATTTTTTGACCGTTTTTGAAATTTTGAAAAAATGCGTAACCACCCCCCCTTACGAAAAAGTCAAAAATGGACTTTTTCCAAAAGTCAACATTTTTGGCTTCTTTGGGTGGTGCCGAGAGTCCTGATGTGATTTTGGAACGTTTCCCGGCGCTCATTGGCCCAAAAGTATTTTTTGACCGTTTTTGAAATTTTGAAAAAATGCGTAACCACCCCCCCTTACGAAAAAGTCAAAAATGGACTTTTTCCAAAAGTCAACTTTTTTGGCATATTTGGGTGGTTCCGAGAGTCCTGATGTGATTTTGGAACGTTTCCCGGCGCTCTTTGGCCCAAAAGTATTTTTTGACCGTTTTTGAAATTTTGAAAAAATGCGTAACCACCCCCCCTTACGAAAAAGTCAAAAAATGACTTTTTCCAAAAGTCAACTTTTTTGGCACATTTGGGTGGTGCCGAGAGTCCTGATGTGATTTTGGAACGTTTCCCGGCGCTCATTGGCCCAAAAGTATTTTTTGACCGTTTTTGAAATTTTGAAAAAATGCGTAACCACCCCCCCTTACGAAAAAGTCAAAAATGGACTTTTTCCAAAAGTCAACTTTTTTGGCACATTTGGGTGGTGCCGAGCGTCCTGATGTGGTTTTGGAAAGTTTCCCGGCGCTCCTTGGCCCAAAAGTATTTTTTGACCGTTTTTGAAATTTTGAAAAAATGCGTAACCACCCCCCCTTACGAAAAAGTCAAAAATGTACTTTTTCCAAAAGTCAACTTTTTTGGCACATTTGGGTGGTGCCGAGAGTCCTGATGTGGTTTTGAAACGTTTCCCGGCGCTCTTTGGCCCAAAAGTATTTTTTGACCCTTTTTGAAATTTTGAAAAAATGCGTAACCACCCCCCCTTACGAAAAAGTCAAAAATGGATTTTTTCCAAAAGTCAACTTTTTTGGCACATTTGGGTGTTTCCGAGAGTCCTGATGTGATTTTGGAACGTTTCCTGGCGCTCTTTGGCCCAAAAGTATTTTTTGACCGTTTTTGAAATTTTGAAAAAATGCGTAACCACCCCCCCTTACGAAAAAGTCAAAAATTGACTTTTTCCAAAAGTTAACTTTTTGGCACATTTGGGTGGTGCCGAGCGTCCTGATGTGGTTTTGGAACGTTTCCCGGCGCTCCTTGGCCCAAATGTATTTTTTGACCGTTTTTGAAATTTTGAAAAAATGCGTAACCACCCCCCCTTACGAAAAAGTCAAAAATGTACTTTTTGCAAAAGTCAACTTTTTTGGCACATTTGGGTGGTGCCGAGCGTCCTGATGTGGTTTTGGAATGTTTCCCGGCGCTCCTTGGCCCAAAAGTATTTTTTGACCGTTTTTGAAATTTTGAAAAAATGCGTAACCACCCCCCCTTACGAAAAAGTCAAAAATGTACTTTTTCCAAAAGTCAACTTTTTTGGCACATTTGGGTGGTGCCGAGAGTCCTGATGTGGTTTTGAAACGTTTCCCGGCGCTCTTTGGCCCAAAAGTATTTTTTGACCGTTTTTGAAATTTTGAAAAAATGCGTAACCAACCCCCTTACGAAAAAGTCAAAAATTGACTTTTTCCAAAAGTCAACTTTTTTGGCACATTTGGGTGGTGCCGAGCGTCCTGATGTGGTTTTGGAAAGTTTCCCGGCGCTCCTTGGCCCAAAAGTATTTTTTGACCGTTTTTGAAATTTTGAAAAAATGCGTAACCACCCCCCCTTACGAAAAAGTCAAAAATGTACTTTTTCCAAAAGTCAACTTTTTTGGCACATTTGGGTGGTGCCGAGAGTCCTGATGTGGTTTTGAAACGTTTCCCGGCGCTCTTTGGCCCAAAAGTATTTTTTGACCCTTTTTGAAATTTTGAAAAAATGCGTAACCACCCCCCCTTACGAAAAAGTCAAAAATGGATTTTTTCCAAAAGTCAACTTTTTTGGCACATTTGGGTGTTTCCGAGAGTCCTGATGTGATTTTGGAACGTTTCCCGGCGCTCTTTGGCCCAAAAGTATTTTTTGACCGTTTTTGAAATTTTGAAAAAATGCGTAACCACCCCCCCTTACGAAAAAGTCAAAAATTGACTTTTTCCAAAAGTCAACTTTTTTGGCACATTTGGGTGGTGCCGAGCGTCCTGATGTGGTTTTGGAACGTTTCCCGGCGCTACTTGGCCCAAAAGTATTTTTTGACCTTTTTTGAAATTTTGAAAAAATGCGTAACCACCCCCCCTTACGAAAAAGTCAAAAATGTACTTTTTCCAAAAGTCAACTTTTTTGGCACATTTGGGTGGTGCCGAGAGTCCTGATGTGGTTTTGAAACGTTTCCCGGCGCTCTTTGGCCCAAAAGTATTTTTTGACCGTTTTTGAAATTTTGAAAAAATGCGTAACCACCCCCCCTTACGAAAAAGTCAAAAATTGACTTTTTCCAAAAGTCAACTTTTTTGGCATCTTTGGGTGGTTCCGAGAGTCCTGATGTGATTTTGGAACGTTTCCCGGCGCTCTTTGGCCCAAAAGTATTTTTTGACCGTTTTTTAAATTTTGAAAAAATGCGTAACCACCGCCCCTTACGAAAAAGTCAAAAATTGACTTTTTCCAAAAGTCAACTTTTTGGCACATTTGGGTGGTGCCGAGCGTCCTGATGTGGTTTTGCAACGTTTCCCGGCGCTCATTGGCCCAAAAGTATTTTTTGACCGTTTTTGAAATTTTGAAAAAATGCGTAACCACCCCCCCTTACGAAAAAGTCAAAAATGGGCTTTTTCCAAAAGTCAACTTTTTTGGCACATTTGGGTGGTTCCGAGAGTCCTGATGTGATTTTGGAATGTTTCCCGGCGCTCTTTGGCCCAAAAGTATTTTTTGACCGTTTTCGAAATTTTGAAAAAATGCGTAACCACCCCCCCTTACGAAAAAGTCAAAAATTGACATTTTCCAAAAGTCAACATTTTTGGCTTCTTTGGGTGGTGCCGAGAGTCCTGATGTGATTTTGGAACGTTTCCCGGCGCTCTTTGGACCAAAAGTAGTTTTTGACCGTTTTTGAAAATTTGAAAAAATGCGTAACCACCCCCCCTTACGAAAAAGTCAAAAATTGACTTTTTCCAAAAGTCAACTTTTTTGGCACATTTGGGTGGTGCCGAGCGTCCTGATGTGGTTTTGGAACGTTTCCCGGCGCTCCTTGGCCCAAAAGTATTTTTTGACCGTTTTTGAAATTTTGAAAAAATGCGTAACCACCCCCCCTTACGAAAAAGTCAAAAATGTACTTTTTCCAAAAGTCAACTTTTTTGGCACATTTGGGTGGTGCCGAGCGTCCTGATGTGGTTTTGGAAAGTTTCCCGGCGCTCCTTGGCCCAAAAGTATTTTTTGACCGTTTTTGAAATTTTGAAAAAATGCGTAACCACCCCCCCTTACGAAAAAGTCAAAAATGTACTTTTTCCAAAAGTCAACTTTTTTGGCACATTTGGGTGGTGCCGAGAGTCCTGATGTGGTTTTGAAACGTTTCCCGGCGCTCTTTGGCCCAAAAGTATTTTTTGACCGTTTTTGAAATTTTGAAAAAATGCGTAACCACCCCCCCTTACGAAAAAGTCAAAAATTGACTTTTTCCAAAATTCAACATTTTTGGCTTCTTTGGGTGGTGCCGAGAGTCCTGATGTGATTTTGGAACGTTTCCCGGCGCTCATTGGCCCAAAAGTATTTTTTACCGTTTTTGAAATTTTGAAAAAATGCGTAACCACACCCCCTTACGAAAAAGTCAAAAATGTACTTTTTCCAAAAGTCAACTTTTTTGGCACATTTGGGTGGTGCCGAGAGTCCTGATGTGGTTTTGAAACGTTTCCCGGCGCTCTTTGGCCCAAAAGTATTTTTTGACCGTTTTTGAAATTTTGAAAAAATGCGTAACCACCCCCCCTTACGAAAAAGTCAAAAATTGACTTTTTCCAAAAGTCAACTTTTTTGGCATCTTTGGGTGGTGCCGAGAGTCCTGATGTGATTTTGGAACGTTTCCCGGCGCTCTTTGGCCCAAAAGTATTTTTTGACCGTTTTTTAAATTTTGAAAAAATGCGTAACCACCGCCCCTTACGAAAAAGTCAAAAATGTACTTTTTCCAAAAGTCAACTTTTTTGGCACATTTGGGTGGTGCCGAGAGTCCTGATGTGGTTTTGAAACGTTTCCCGGCGCTCTTTGGCCCAAAAGTATTTTTTGACCGTTTTTGAAATTTTGAAAAAATGCGTAACCACCCCCCCTTACGAAAAAGTCAAAAATTGACTTTTTCCAAAATTCAACATTTTTGGCTTCTTTGGGTGGTGCCGAGAGTCCTGATGTGATTTTGGAACGTTTCCCGGCGCTCATTGGCCCAAAAGTATTTTTTACCGTTTTTGAAATTTTGAAAAAATGCGTAACCACACCCCCTTACGAAAAAGTCAAAAATGGACTTTTTCCAAAAGTCAACTTTTTTGGCATATTTGGGTGGTTCCGAGAGTCCTGATGTGATTTTGGAACGTTTCCCGGCGCTCTTTGGCCCAAAAGTATTTTTTGACCGTTTTTGAAATTTTGAAAAAATGCGTAACCACCCCCCCTTACGAAAAAGTCAAAAAATGACTTTTTCCAAAAGTCAACTTTTTTGGCACATTTGGGTGGTGCCGAGAGTCCTGATGTGGTTTTGAAACGTTTCCCGGCGCTCTTTGGCCCAAAAGTATTTTTTGACCCTTTTTGAAATTTTGAAAAAATGCGTAACCACCCCCCCTTACGAAAAAGTCAAAAATGGATTTTTTCCAAAAGTCAACTTTTTTGGCACATTTGGGTGTTTCCGAGAGTCCTGATGTGATTTTGGAACGTTTCCCGGCGCTCTTTGGCCCAAAAGTATTTTTTGACCGTTTTTGAAATTTTGAAAAAATGCGTAACCACCCCCCCTTACGAAAAAGTCAAAAATTGACTTTTTCCAAAAGTCAACTTTTTTGGCACATTTGGGTGGTGCCGAGCGTCCTGATGTGGTTTTGGAACGTTTCCCGGCGCTACTTGGCCCAAAAGTATTTTTTGACCTTTTTTGAAATTTTGAAAAAATGCGTAACCACCCCCCCTTACGAAAAAGTCAAAAATGTACTTTTTCCAAAAGTCAACTTTTTTGGCACATTTGGGTGGTGCCGAGAGTCCTGATGTGGTTTTGAAACGTTTCCCGGCGCTCTTTGGCCCAAAAGTATTTTTTGACCGTTTTTGAAATTTTGAAAAAATGCGTAACCACCCCCCCTTACGAAAAAGTCAAAAATTGACTTTTTCCAAAAGTCAACTTTTTTGGCATCTTTGGGTGGTTCCGAGAGTCCTGATGTGATTTTGGAACGTTTCCCGGCGCTCTTTGGCCCAAAAGTATTTTTTGACCGTTTTTTAAATTTTGAAAAAATGCGTAACCACCGCCCCTTACGAAAAAGTCAAAAATTGACTTTTTCCAAAAGTCAACTTTTTGGCACATTTGGGTGGTGCCGAGCGTCCTGATGTGGTTTTGCAACGTTTCCCGGCGCTCATTGGCCCAAAAGTATTTTTTGACCGTTTTTGAAATTTTGAAAAAATGCGTAACCACCCCCCCTTACGAAAAAGTCAAAAATGGGCTTTTTCCAAAAGTCAACTTTTTTGGCACATTTGGGTGGTTCCGAGAGTCCTTATGTGATTTTGGAATGTTTCCCGGCGCTCTTTGGCCCAAAAGTATTTTTTGACCGTTTTCGAAATTTTGAAAAAATGCGTAACCACCCCCCCTTACGAAAAAGTCAAAAATTGACATTTTCCAAAAGTCAACATTTTTGGCTTCTTTGGGTGGTGCCGAGAGTCCTGATGTGATTTTGGAACGTTTCCCGGCGCTCTTTGGACCAAAAGTAGTTTTTGACCGTTTTTGAAAATTCGAAAAAATGCGTAACCACCCCCCCTTACGAAAAAGTCAAAAATTGACTTTTTCCAAAAGTCAACTTTTTGGCACATTTGGGTGGTGCCGAGTGTCCTGATGTGGTTTTGGAACGTTTCCCGGCGCTCATTGGCCCAAAAGTATTTTTTACCGTTTTTGAAATTTTGAAAAAATGCGTAACCACACCCCCTTACGAAAAAGTCAAAAATGGACTTTTTCCAAAAGTCAACTTTTTTGGCATATTTGGGTGGTTCCGAGAGTCCTGATGTGATTTTGGAACGTTTCCCGGCGCTCTTTGGCCCAAAAGTATTTTTTGACCGTTTTTGAAATTTTGAAAAAATGCGTAACCACCCCCCCTTACGAAAAAGTCAAAAAATGACTTTTTCCAAAAGTCAACTTTTTTGGCACATTTGGGTGGTGCCGAGAGTCCTGATGTGGTTTTGAAACGTTTCCCGGCGCTCTTTGGCCCAAAAGTATTTTTTGACCCTTTTTGAAATTTTGAAAAAATGCGTAACCACCCCCCCTTACGAAAAAGTCAAAAATGGATTTTTTCCAAAAGTCAACTTTTTTGGCACATTTGGGTGTTTCCGAGAGTCCTGATGTGATTTTGGAACGTTTCCCGGCGCTCTTTGGCCCAAAAGTATTTTTTGACCGTTTTTGAAATTTTGAAAAAATGCGTAACCACCCCCCCTTACGAAAAAGTCAAAAATTGACTTTTTCCAAAAGTCAACTTTTTTGGCACATTTGGGTGGTGCCGAGCGTCCTGATGTGGTTTTGGAACGTTTCCCGGCGCTACTTGGCCCAAAAGTATTTTTTGACCTTTTTTGAAATTTTGAAAAAATGCGTAACCACCCCCCCTTACGAAAAAGTCAAAAATGTACTTTTTCCAAAAGTCAACTTTTTTGGCACATTTGGGTGGTGCCGAGAGTCCTGATGTGGTTTTGAAACGTTTCCCGGCGCTCTTTGGCCCAAAAGTATTTTTTGACCGTTTTTGAAATTTTGAAAAAATGCGTAACCACCCCCCCTTACGAAAAAGTCAAAAATTGACTTTTTCCAAAAGTCAACTTTTTTGGCATCTTTGGGTGGTTCCGAGAGTCCTGATGTGATTTTGGAACGTTTCCCGGCGCTCTTTGGCCCAAAAGTATTTTTTGACCGTTTTTTAAATTTTGAAAAAATGCGTAACCACCCCCCCTTACGAAAAAGTCAAAAATTGACTTTTTCCAAAAGTCAACTTTTTTGGCATCTTTGGGTGGTTCCGAGAGTCCTGATGTGATTTTGGAACGTTTCCCGGCGCTCTTTGGCCCAAAAGTATTTTTTGACCGTTTTTTAAATTTTGAAAAAATGCGTAACCACCGCCCCTTACGAAAAAGTCAAAAATTGACTTTTTCCAAAAGTCAACTTTTTGGCACATTTGGGTGGTGCCGAGCGTCCTGATGTGGTTTTGCAACGTTTCCCGGCGCTCATTGGCCCAAAAGTATTTTTTGACCGTTTTTGAAATTTTGAAAAAATGCGTAACCACCCCCCCTTACGAAAAAGTCAAAAATGGGCTTTTTCCAAAAGTCAACTTTTTTGGCACATTTGGGTGGTTCCGAGAGTCCTGATGTGATTTTGGAATGTTTCCCGGCGCTCTTTGGCCCAAAAGTATTTTTTGACCGTTTTCGAAATTTTGAAAAAATGCGTAACCACCCCCCCTTACGAAAAAGTCAAAAATTGACATTTTCCAAAAGTCAACATTTTTGGCTTCTTTGGGTGGTGCCGAGAGTCCTGATGTGATTTTGGAACGTTTCCCGGCGCTCTTTGGACCAAAAGTAGTTTTTGACCGTTTTTGAAAATTCGAAAAAATGCGTAACCACCCCCCCTTACGAAAAAGTCAAAAATTGACTTTTTCCAAAAGTCAACTTTTTGGCACATTTGGGTGGTGCCGAGTGTCCTGATGTGGTTTTGGAACGTTTCCCGGCGCTCCTTGGCCCAAAAGTATTTTTTGACCGTTTTTGAAATTTTGAAAAAATGCGTAACCACCCCCCCTTACGAAAAAGTCAAAAACTGACTTTTTGCAAAAGTCAACTTTTTTGGCACATTTGGGTGGATCCGAGAGTCCTGATGTGGTTTTGAAACGTTTCCCGGCGCTCTTTGGCCCAAAAGTATTTTTTGACCGTTTTTGAAATTTTGAAAAAATGCGTAACCACCCCCCCCTTACGAAAAAGTCAAAAATTGACTTTTTCCAAAAGTCAACTTTTTTGGCACATTTGGGTGGTGCCGAGCGTCCTGATGTGGTTTTGGAACGTTTCCCGGCGCTCCTTGGCCCAAAAGTATTTTTTGACCGTTTTTGAAATTTTGAAAAAATGCGTAACCACCCCCCCTTACGAAAAAGTCAAAAATGTACTTTTTCCAAAAGTCAACTTTTTTGGCACATTTGGGTGGTGCCGAGAGTCCTGATGTGGTTTTGAAACGTTTCCCGGCGCTCTTTGGCCCAAAAGTATTTTTTGACCCTTTTTGAAATTTTGAAAAAATGCGTAACCACCCCCCCTTACGAAAAAGTCAAAAATGGATTTTTTCCAAAAGTCAACTTTTTTGGCACATTTGGGTGTTTCCGAGAGTCCTGATGTGATTTTGGAACGTTTCCTGGCGCTCTTTGGCCCAAAAGTATTTTTTGACCGTTTTTGAAATTTTGAAAAAATGCGTAACCACCCCCCCTTACGAAAAAGTCAAAAATTGACTTTTTCCAAAAGTTAACTTTTTGGCACATTTGGGTGGTGCCGAGCGTCCTGATGTGGTTTTGGAACGTTTCCCGGCGCTCCTTGGCCCAAATGTATTTTTTGACCGTTTTTGAAATTTTGAAAAAATGCGTAACCACCCCCCCTTACGAAAAAGTCAAAAATGTACTTTTTGCAAAAGTCAACTTTTTTGGCACATTTGGGTGGTGCCGAGCGTCCTGATGTGGTTTTGGAATGTTTCCCGGCGCTCCTTGGCCCAAAAGTATTTTTTGACCGTTTTTGAAATTTTGAAAAAATGCGTAACCACCCCCCCTTACGAAAAAGTCAAAAATGTACTTTTTCCAAAAGTCAACTTTTTTGGCACATTTGGGTGGTGCCGAGAGTCCTGATGTGGTTTTGAAACGTTTCCCGGCGCTCTTTGGCCCAAAAGTATTTTTTGACCGTTTTTGAAATTTTGAAAAAATGCGTAACCAACCCCCTTACGAAAAAGTCAAAAATTGACTTTTTCCAAAAGTCAACTTTTTTGGCACATTTGGGTGGTGCCGAGCGTCCTGATGTGGTTTTGGAAAGTTTCCCGGCGCTCCTTGGCCCAAAAGTATTTTTTGACCGTTTTTGAAATTTTGAAAAAATGCGTAACCACCCCCCCTTACGAAAAAGTCAAAAATGTACTTTTTCCAAAAGTCAACTTTTTTGGCACATTTGGGTGGTGCCGAGAGTCCTGATGTGGTTTTGAAACGTTTCCCGGCGCTCTTTGGCCCAAAAGTATTTTTTGACCCTTTTTGAAATTTTGAAAAAATGCGTAACCACCCCCCCTTACGAAAAAGTCAAAAATGGATTTTTTCCAAAAGTCAACTTTTTTGGCACATTTGGGTGTTTCCGAGAGTCCTGATGTGATTTTGGAACGTTTCCCGGCGCTCTTTGGCCCAAAAGTATTTTTTGACCGTTTTTGAAATTTTGAAAAAATGCGTAACCACCCCCCCTTACGAAAAAGTCAAAAATTGACTTTTTCCAAAAGTCAACTTTTTTGGCACATTTGGGTGGTGCCGAGCGTCCTGATGTGGTTTTGGAACGTTTCCCGGCGCTACTTGGCCCAAAAGTATTTTTTGACCTTTTTTGAAATTTTGAAAAAATGCGTAACCACCCCCCCTTACGAAAAAGTCAAAAATGTACTTTTTCCAAAAGTCAACTTTTTTGGCATCTTTGGGTGGTTCCGAGAGTCCTGATGTGATTTTGGAACGTTTCCCGGCGCTCTTTGGCCCAAAAGTATTTTTTGACCGTTTTTTAAATTTTGAAAAAATGCGTAACCACCGCCCCTTACGAAAAAGTCAAAAATTGACTTTTTCCAAAAGTCAACTTTTTGGCACATTTGGGTGGTGCCGAGCGTCCTGATGTGGTTTTGCAACGTTTCCCGGCGCTCATTGGCCCAAAAGTATTTTTTGACCGTTTTTGAAATTTTGAAAAAATGCGTAACCACCCCCCCTTACGAAAAAGTCAAAAATGGGCTTTTTCCAAAAGTCAACTTTTTTGGCACATTTGGGTGGTTCCGAGAGTCCTGATGTGATTTTGGAATGTTTCCCGGCGCTCTTTGGCCCAAAAGTATTTTTTGACCGTTTTCGAAATTTTGAAAAAATGCGTAACCACCCCCCCTTACGAAAAAGTCAAAAATTGACATTTTCCAAAAGTCAACATTTTTGGCTTCTTTGGGTGGTGCCGAGAGTCCTGATGTGATTTTGGAACGTTTCCCGGCGCTCTTTGGACCAAAAGTAGTTTTTGACCGTTTTTGAAAATTTGAAAAAATGCGTAACCACCCCCCCTTACGAAAAAGTCAAAAATTGACTTTTTCCAAAAGTCAACTTTTTTGGCACATTTGGGTGGTGCCGAGCGTCCTGATGTGGTTTTGGAACGTTTCCCGGCGCTCCTTGGCCCAAAAGTATTTTTTGACCGTTTTTGAAATTTTGAAAAAATGCGTAACCACCCCCCCTTACGAAAAAGTCAAAAATGTACTTTTTCCAAAAGTCAACTTTTTTGGCACATTTGGGTGGTGCCGAGCGTCCTGATGTGGTTTTGGAAAGTTTCCCGGCGCTCCTTGGCCCAAAAGTATTTTTTGACCGTTTTTGAAATTTTGAAAAAATGCGTAACCACCCCCCCTTACGAAAAAGTCAAAAATGTACTTTTTCCAAAAGTCAACTTTTTTGGCACATTTGGGTGGTGCCGAGAGTCCTGATGTGGTTTTGAAACGTTTCCCGGCGCTCTTTGGCCCAAAAGTATTTTTTGACCGTTTTTGAAATTTTGAAAAAATGCGTAACCACCCCCCCTTACGAAAAAGTCAAAAATTGACTTTTTCCAAAATTCAACATTTTTGGCTTCTTTGGGTGGTGCCGAGAGTCCTGATGTGATTTTGGAACGTTTCCCGGCGCTCATTGGCCCAAAAGTATTTTTTACCGTTTTTGAAATTTTGAAAAAATGCGTAACCACACCCCCTTACGAAAAAGTCAAAAATGTACTTTTTCCAAAAGTCAACTTTTTTGGCACATTTGGGTGGTGCCGAGAGTCCTGATGTGGTTTTGAAACGTTTCCCGGCGCTCTTTGGCCCAAAAGTATTTTTTGACCGTTTTTGAAATTTTGAAAAAATGCGTAACCACCCCCCCTTACGAAAAAGTCAAAAATTGACTTTTTCCAAAAGTCAACTTTTTTGGCATCTTTGGGTGGTGCCGAGAGTCCTGATGTGATTTTGGAACGTTTCCCGGCGCTCTTTGGCCCAAAAGTATTTTTTGACCGTTTTTTAAATTTTGAAAAAATGCGTAACCACCGCCCCTTACGAAAAAGTCAAAAATGTACTTTTTCCAAAAGTCAACTTTTTTGGCACATTTGGGTGGTGCCGAGAGTCCTGATGTGGTTTTGAAACGTTTCCCGGCGCTCTTTGGCCCAAAAGTATTTTTTGACCGTTTTTGAAATTTTGAAAAAATGCGTAACCACCCCCCCTTACGAAAAAGTCAAAAATTGACTTTTTCCAAAATTCAACATTTTTGGCTTCTTTGGGTGGTGCCGAGAGTCCTGATGTGATTTTGGAACGTTTCCCGGCGCTCATTGGCCCAAAAGTATTTTTTACCGTTTTTGAAATTTTGAAAAAATGCGTAACCACACCCCCTTACGAAAAAGTCAAAAATGGACTTTTTCCAAAAGTCAACTTTTTTGGCATATTTGGGTGGTTCCGAGAGTCCTGATGTGATTTTGGAACGTTTCCCGGCGCTCTTTGGCCCAAAAGTATTTTTTGACCGTTTTTGAAATTTTGAAAAAATGCGTAACCACCCCCCCTTACGAAAAAGTCAAAAAATGACTTTTTCCAAAAGTCAACTTTTTTGGCACATTTGGGTGGTGCCGAGAGTCCTGATGTGGTTTTGAAACGTTTCCCGGCGCTCTTTGGCCCAAAAGTATTTTTTGACCCTTTTTGAAATTTTGAAAAAATGCGTAACCACCCCCCCTTACGAAAAAGTCAAAAATGGATTTTTTCCAAAAGTCAACTTTTTTGGCACATTTGGGTGTTTCCGAGAGTCCTGATGTGATTTTGGAACGTTTCCCGGCGCTCTTTGGCCCAAAAGTATTTTTTGACCGTTTTTGAAATTTTGAAAAAATGCGTAACCACCCCCCCTTACGAAAAAGTCAAAAATTGACTTTTTCCAAAAGTCAACTTTTTTGGCACATTTGGGTGGTGCCGAGCGTCCTGATGTGGTTTTGGAACGTTTCCCGGCGCTACTTGGCCCAAAAGTATTTTTTGACCTTTTTTGAAATTTTGAAAAAATGCGTAACCACCCCCCCTTACGAAAAAGTCAAAAATGTACTTTTTCCAAAAGTCAACTTTTTTGGCACATTTGGGTGGTGCCGAGAGTCCTGATGTGGTTTTGAAACGTTTCCCGGCGCTCTTTGGCCCAAAAGTATTTTTTGACCGTTTTAGAAATTTTGAAAAAATGCGTAACCACCCCCCCTTACGAAAAAGTCAAAAATTGACTTTTTCCAAAAGTCAACTTTTTTGGCATCTTTGGGTGGTTCCGAGAGTCCTGATGTGATTTTGGAACGTTTCCCGGCGCTCTTTGGCCCAAAAGTATTTTTTGACCGTTTTTTAAATTTTGAAAAAATGCGTAACCACCGCCCCTTACGAAAAAGTCAAAAATTGACTTTTTCCAAAAGTCAACTTTTTGGCACATTTGGGTGGTGCCGAGCGTCCTGATGTGGTTTTGCAACGTTTCCCGGCGCTCATTGGCCCAAAAGTATTTTTTGACCGTTTTTGAAATTTTGAAAAAATGCGTAACCACCCCCCCTTACGAAAAAGTCAAAAATGGGCTTTTTCCAAAAGTCAACTTTTTTGGCACATTTGGGTGGTTCCGAGAGTCCTGATGTGATTTTGGAATGTTTCCCGGCGCTCTTTGGCCCAAAAGTATTTTTTGACCGTTTTCGAAATTTTGAAAAAATGCGTAACCACCCCCCCTTACGAAAAAGTCAAAAATTGACATTTTCCAAAAGTCAACATTTTTGGCTTCTTTGGGTGGTGCCGAGAGTCCTGATGTGATTTTGGAACGTTTCCCGGCGCTCTTTGGACCAAAAGTAGTTTTTGACCGTTTTTGAAAATTCGAAAAAATGCGTAACCACCCCCCCTTACGAAAAAGTCAAAAATTGACTTTTTCCAAAAGTCAACTTTTTGGCACATTTGGGTGGTGCCGAGTGTCCTGATGTGGTTTTGGAACGTTTCCCGGCGCTCATTGGCCCAAAAGTATTTTTTACCGTTTTTGAAATTTTGAAAAAATGCGTAACCACACCCCCTTACGAAAAAGTCAAAAATGGACTTTTTCCAAAAGTCAACTTTTTTGGCATATTTGGGTGGTTCCGAGAGTCCTGATGTGATTTTGGAACGTTTCCCGGCGCTCTTTGGCCCAAAAGTATTTTTTGACCGTTTTTGAAATTTTGAAAAAATGCGTAACCACCCCCCCTTACGAAAAAGTCAAAAAATGACTTTTTCCAAAAGTCAACTTTTTTGGCACATTTGGGTGGTGCCGAGAGTCCTGATGTGGTTTTGAAACGTTTCCCGGCGCTCTTTGGCCCAAAAGTATTTTTTGACCCTTTTTGAAATTTTGAAAAAATGCGTAACCACCCCCCCTTACGAAAAAGTCAAAAATGGATTTTTTCCAAAAGTCAACTTTTTTGGCACATTTGGGTGTTTCCGAGAGTCCTGATGTGATTTTGGAACGTTTCCCGGCGCTCTTTGGCCCAAAAGTATTTTTTGACCGTTTTTGAAATTTTGAAAAAATGCGTAACCACCCCCCCTTACGAAAAAGTCAAAAATTGACTTTTTCCAAAAGTCAACTTTTTTGGCACATTTGGGTGGTGCCGAGCGTCCTGATGTGGTTTTGGAACGTTTCCCGGCGCTACTTGGCCCAAAAGTATTTTTTGACCTTTTTTGAAATTTTGAAAAAATGCGTAACCACCCCCCCTTACGAAAAAGTCAAAAATGTACTTTTTCCAAAAGTCAACTTTTTTGGCACATTTGGGTGGTGCCGAGAGTCCTGATGTGGTTTTGAAACGTTTCCCGGCGCTCTTTGGCCCAAAAGTATTTTTTGACCGTTTTTGAAATTTTGAAAAAATGCGTAACCACCCCCCCTTACGAAAAAGTCAAAAATTGACTTTTTCCAAAAGTCAACTTTTTTGGCATCTTTGGGTGGTTCCGAGAGTCCTGATGTGATTTTGGAACGTTTCCCGGCGCTCTTTGGCCCAAAAGTATTTTTTGACCGTTTTTTAAATTTTGAAAAAATGCGTAACCACCCCCCCTTACGAAAAAGTCAAAAATTGACTTTTTCCAAAAGTCAACTTTTTGGCACATTTGGGTGGTGCCGAGCGTCCTGATGTGGTTTTGCAACGTTTCCCGGCGCTCATTGGCCCAAAAGTATTTTTTGACCGTTTTTGAAATTTTGAAAAAATGCGTAACCACCCCCCCTTACGAAAAAGTCAAAAATGGGCTTTTTCCAAAAGTCAACTTTTTTGGCACATTTGGGTGGTTCCGAGAGTCCTGATGTGATTTTGGAATGTTTCCCGGCGCTCTTTGGCCCAAAAGTATTTTTTGACCGTTTTCGAAATTTTGAAAAAATGCGTAACCACCCCCCCTTACGAAAAAGTCAAAAATTGACATTTTCCAAAAGTCAACATTTTTGGCTTCTTTGGGTGGTGCCGAGAGTCCTGATGTGATTTTGGAACGTTTCCCGGCGCTCTTTGGACCAAAAGTAGTTTTTGACCGTTTTTGAAAATTCGAAAAAATGCGTAACCACCCCCCCTTACGAAAAAGTCAAAAATTGACTTTTTCCAAAAGTCAACTTTTTGGCACATTTGGGTGGTGCCGAGTGTCCTGATGTGGTTTTGGAACGTTTCCCGGCGCTCCTTGGCCCAAAAGTATTTTTTGACCGTTTTTGAAATTTTGAAAAAATGCGTAACCACCCCCCCTTACGAAAAAGTCAAAAACTGACTTTTTGCAAAAGTCAACTTTTTTGGCACATTTGGGTGGATCCGAGAGTCCTGATGTGGTTTTGAAACGTTTCCCGGCGCTCTTTGGCCCAAAAGTATTTTTTGACCGTTTTTGAAATTTTGAAAAAATGCGTAACCACCCCCCCCTTACGAAAAAGTCAAAAATTGACTTTTTCCAAAAGTCAACTTTTTTGGCACATTTGGGTGGTGCCGAGCGTCCTGATGTGGTTTTGGAACGTTTCCCGGCGCTCCTTGGCCCAAAAGTATTTTTTGACCGTTTTTGAAATTTTGAAAAAATGCGTAACCACCCCCCCTTACGAAAAAGTCAAAAATGTACTTTTTCCAAAAGTCAACTTTTTTGGCACATTTGGGTGGTGCCGAGCGTCCTGATGTGGTTTTGGAAAGTTTCCCGGCGCTCCTTGGCCCAAAAGTATTTTTTGACCGTTTTTGAAATTTTGAAAAAATGCGTAACCACCCCCCCTTACGAAAAAGTCAAAAATGTACTTTTTCCAAAAGTCAACTTTTTTGGCACATTTGGGTGTTTCCGAGAGTCCTGATGTGATTTTGGAACGTTTCCCGGCGCTCTTTGGCCCAAAAGTATTTTTTGACCGTTTTTGAAATTTTGAAAAAATGCGTAACCACCCCCCCTTACGAAAAAGTCAAAAATTGACTTTTTCCAAAAGTCAACTTTTTGGCACATTTGGGTGGTGCCGAGCGTCCTGATGTGGTTTTGCAACGTTTCCCGGCGCTCATTGGCCCAAAAGTATTTTTTGACCGTTTTTGAAATTTTGAAAAAATGCGTAACCACCCCCCCTTACGAAAAAGTCAAAAATGGGCTTTTTCCAAAAGTCAACTTTTTTGGCACATTTGGGTGGTTCCGAGAGTCCTGATGTGATTTTGGAATGTTTCCCGGCGCTCTTTGGCCCAAAAGTATTTTTTGACCGTTTTCGAAATTTTGAAAAAATGCGTAACCACCCCCCCTTACGAAAAAGTCAAAAATTGACATTTTCCAAAAGTCAACATTTTTGGCTTCTTTGGGTGGTGCCGAGAGTCCTGATGTGATTTTGGAACGTTTCCCGGCGCTCTTTGGACCAAAAGTAGTTTTTGACCGTTTTTGAAAATTCGAAAAAATGCGTAACCACCCCCCCTTACGAAAAAGTCAAAAATTGACTTTTTCCAAAAGTCAACTTTTTGGCACATTTGGGTGGTGCCGAGTGTCCTGATGTGGTTTTGGAACGTTTCCCGGCGCTCCTTGGCCCAAAAGTATTTTTTGACCGTTTTTGAAATTTTGAAAAAATGCGTAACCACCCCCCCTTACGAAAAAGTCAAAAACTGACTTTTTGCAAAAGTCAACTTTTTTGGCACATTTGGGTGGATCCGAGAGTCCTGATGTGGTTTTGAAACGTTTCCCGGCGCTCTTTGGCCCAAAAGTATTTTTTGACCGTTTTTGAAATTTTGAAAAAATGCGTAACCACCCCCCCCTTACGAAAAAGTCAAAAATTGACTTTTTCCAAAAGTCAACTTTTTTGGCACATTTGGGTGGTGCCGAGCGTCCTGATGTGGTTTTGGAACGTTTCCCGGCGCTCCTTGGCCCAAAAGTATTTTTTGACCGTTTTTGAAATTTTGAAAAAATGCGTAACCACCCCCCCTTACGAAAAAGTCAAAAATGTACTTTTTCCAAAAGTCAACTTTTTTGGCACATTTGGGTGGTGCCGAGCGTCCTGATGTGGTTTTGGAAAGTTTCCCGGCGCTCCTTGGCCCAAAAGTATTTTTTGACCGTTTTTGAAATTTTGAAAAAATGCGTAACCACCCCCCCTTACGAAAAAGTCAAAAATGTACTTTTTCCAAAAGTCAACTTTTTTGGCACATTTGGGTGTTTCCGAGAGTCCTGATGTGATTTTGGAACGTTTCCCGGCGCTCTTTGGCCCAAAAGTATTTTTTGACCGTTTTTGAAATTTTGAAAAAATGCGTAACCACCCCCCCTTACGAAAAAGTCAAAAATTGACTTTTTCCAAAAGTCAACTTTTTTGGCACATTTGGGTGGTGCCGAGCGTCCTGATGTGGTTTTGGAACGTTTCCCGGCGCTACTTGGCCCAAAAGTATTTTTTGACCTTTTTTGAAATTTTGAAAAAATGCGTAACCACCCCCCCTTACGAAAAAGTCAAAAATGTACTTTTTCCAAAAGTCAACTTTTTTGGCACATTTGGGTGGTGCCGAGAGTCCTGATGTGGTTTTGAAACGTTTCCCGGCGCTCTTTGGCCCAAAAGTATTTTTTGACCGTTTTTGAAATTTTGAAAAAATGCGTAACCACCCCCCCTTACGAAAAAGTCAAAAATTGACTTTTTCCAAAAGTCAACTTTTTTGGCATCTTTGGGTGGTTCCGAGAGTCCTGATGTGATTTTGGAACGTTTCCCGGCGCTCTTTGGCCCAAAAGTATTTTTTGACCGTTTTTTAAATTTTGAAAAAATGCGTAACCACCGCCCCTTACGAAAAAGTCAAAAATTGACTTTTTCCAAAAGTCAACTTTTTGGCACATTTGGGTGGTGCCGAGCGTCCTGATGTGGTTTTGCAACGTTTCCCGGCGCTCATTGGCCCAAAAGTATTTTTTGACCGTTTTTGAAATTTTGAAAAAATGCGTAACCACCCCCCCTTACGAAAAAGTCAAAAATGGGCTTTTTCCAAAAGTCAACTTTTTTGGCACATTTGGGTGGTTCCGAGAGTCCTTATGTGATTTTGGAATGTTTCCCGGCGCTCTTTGGCCCAAAAGTATTTTTTGACCGTTTTCGAAATTTTGAAAAAATGCGTAACCACCCCCCCTTACGAAAAAGTCAAAAATTGACATTTTCCAAAAGTCAACATTTTTGGCTTCTTTGGGTGGTGCCGAGAGTCCTGATGTGATTTTGGAACGTTTCCCGGCGCTCTTTGGACCAAAAGTAGTTTTTGACCGTTTTTGAAAATTCGAAAAAATGCGTAACCACCCCCCCTTACGAAAAAGTCAAAAATTGACTTTTTCCAAAAGTCAACTTTTTGGCACATTTGGGTGGTGCCGAGTGTCCTGATGTGGTTTTGGAACGTTTCCCGGCGCTCCTTGGCCCAAAAGTATTTTTTGACCGTTTTTGAAATTTTGAAAAAATGCGTAACCACCCCCCCTTACGAAAAAGTCAAAAACTGACTTTTTGCAAAAGTCAACTTTTTTGGCACATTTGGGTGGATCCGAGAGTCCTGATGTGGTTTTGAAACGTTTCCCGGCGCTCTTTGGCCCAAAAGTATTTTTTGACCGTTTTTGAAATTTTGAAAAAATGCGTAACCACCCCCCCCCTTACGAAAAAGTCAAAAATTGACTTTTTCCAAAAGTCAACTTTTTTGGCACATTTGGGTGGTGCCGAGCGTCCTGATGTGGTTTTGGAACGTTTCCCGGCGCTCCTTGGTCCAAAAGTATTTTTTGACCGTTTTTGAAATTTTGAAAAAATGCGTAACCACCCCCCCTTACGAAAAAGTCAAAAATGTACTTTTTCCAAAAGTCAACATTTTTGGCACATTTGGGTGGTGCCGAGCGTCCTGATGTGGTTTTGGAAAGTTTCCCGGCGCTCCTTGGCCCAAAAGTATTTTTTGACCGTTTTTGAAATTTTGAAAAAATGCGTAACCACCCCCCCTTACGAAAAAGTCAAAAATGTACTTTTTCCAAAAGTCAACTTTTTTGGCACATTTGGGTGGTGCCGAGAGTCCTGATGTGGTTTTGAAACGTTTCCCGGCGCTCTTTGGCCCAAAAGTATTTTTTGACCGTTTTTGAAATTTTGAAAAAATGCGTAACCACCCCCCCTTACGAAAAAGTCAAAAATTGACTTTTTCCAAAATTCAACATTTTTGGCTTCTTTGGGTGGTGCCGAGAGTCCTGATGTGATTTTGGAACGTTTCCCGGCGCTCATTGGCCCAAAAGTATTTTTTACCGTTTTTGAAATTTTGAAAAAATGCGTAACCACACCCCCTTACGAAAAAGTCAAAAATGGACTTTTTCCAAAAGTCAACTTTTTTGGCATATTTGGGTGGTTCCGAGAGTCCTGATGTGATTTTGGAACGTTTCCCGGCGCTCTTTGGCCCAAAAGTATTTTTTGACCGTTTTTGAAATTTTGAAAAAATGCGTAACCACCCCCCCTTACGAAAAAGTCAAAAAATGACTTTTTCCAAAAGTCAACTTTTTTGGCACATTTGGGTGGTGCCGAGAGTCCTGATGTGATTTTGGAACATTTCCCGGCGCTCATTGGCCCAAAAGTATTTTTTGACCGTTTTTGAAATTTTGAAAAAATGCGTAACCACCCCCCCTTACGAAAAAGTCAAAAATTGACTTTTTCCAAAAGTCAACTTTTTTGGCACATTTGGGTGGTGCCGAGAGTTCTGATGTGGTTTTGAAACGTTTCCCGGCGCTCTTTGGCCCAAAAGTATTTTTTGACCGTTTTTTAAATTTTGATAAAATGCGTAACCACCCCCCCTTACGAAAAAGTCAAAAATTGACTTTTTCCAAAAGTCAACATTTTTGGCTTCTTTGGGTGGTGCCGAGAGTCCTGATGTGATTTTGGAACATTTCCCGGCGCTCATTGGCCCAAAAGTATTTTTTGACCGTTTTTGAAATTTTGAAAAAATGCGTAACCACCCCCCCTTACGAAAAAGTCAAAAATTGACTTTTTCCAAAAGTCAACTTTTTGGCATATTTGGGTGGTGCCGAGCGTCCTGATGTGGTTTTGGAACGTTTCCCGGCGCTCCTTGGCCCAAAAGTATTTTTTGACCGTTTTTGAAATTTTGAAAAAATGCGTAACCACCCCCCCTTACGAAAAAGTCAAAAATGTACTTTTTCCAAAAGTCAACTTTTTGGCACATTTGGGTGGTGCCGAGCGTCCTGATGTGGTTTTGGAACGTTTCCCGGCGCTCTTTGGCCCAAAAGTATTTTTTGACCGTTTTTGAAATTTTGAAAAAATGCGTAACCACCCCCCCTTACGAAAAAGTCAAAAATTGACTTTTTCCAAAAGTCAACATTTTTGGCTTCTTTGGGTGGTGCCGAGAGTCCTGATGTGATTTTGGAACGTTTCCCGGCGCTCATTGGCCCAAAAGTATTTTTTGACCGTTTTTGAAATTTTGAAAAAATGCGTAACCACCCCCCCTTACGAAAAAGTCAAAAATTGACTTTTTCCAAAAGTCAAATTTTTTGGCATATTTGGGTGGTTCCGAGAGTCCTGATGTGATTTTGGAACGTTTCCCGGCGCTCTTTGGCCCAAAAGTATTTTTTGACCGTTTTTGAAATTTTGAAAAAATGCGTAACCACCCCCCCTTACGAAAAAGTCAAAAAATGACTTTTTCCAAAAGTCAACTTTTTTGGCACATTTGGGTGGTGCCGAGAGTCCTGATGTGATTTTGGAACGTTTCCCGGCGCTCATTGGCCCAAAAGTATTTTTTGACCGTTTTTGAAATTTTGAAAAAATGCATAACCACCCCCCCTTACGAAAAAGTCAAAAATTGACTTTTTCCAAAAGTCAACTTTTTTGGCACATTTGGGTGGTGCCGAGAGTCCTGATGTGGTTTTGAAACGTTTCCCGGCGCTCTTTGGCCCAAAAGTATTTTTTGACCGTTTTTTAAATTTTGAAAAAATGCGTAACCACCCCCCCTTACGAAAAAGTCAAAAATTGACTTTTTCCAAAATTCAACATTTTTGGCTTCTTTGGGTGGTGCCGAGAGTCCTGATGTGGTTTTGAAACGTTTCCCGGCGCTCTTTGGCCCAAAAGTATTTTTTGACCGTTTTTGAAATTTTGAAAAAATGCGTAACCACCCCCCCTTACGAAAAAGTCAAAAATGGGCTTTTTCCAAAAGTCAACTTTTTTGGCACATTTGGGTGGTTCCGAGAGTCCTGATGTGATTTTGGAACGTTTCCCGGCGCTCTTTGGCCCAAAAGTATTTTTTGACCGTTTTCGAAATTTTGAAAAAATGCGTAACCACCCCCCCCTTACGAAAAAGTCAAAAATTGACATTTTCCAAAAGTCAACTTTTTTGGCACATTTGGGTGGTGCCGAGAGTCCTGATGTGGTTTTGAAACATTTCCCGGCGCTCTTTGGCCCAAAAGTATTTTTTGACCGTTTTTGAAATTTTGAAAAAATGCGTAACCAACCCCCTTACGAAAAAGTCAAAAATTGACTTTTTCCAAAAGTCAACTTTTTTGGCACATTTGGGTGGTGCCGAGCGTCCTGATGTGGTTTTGGAAAGTTTCCCGGCGCTCCTTGGCCCAAAAGTATTTTTTGACCGTTTTTGAAATTTTGAAAAAATGCGTAACCACCCCCCCTTACGAAAAAGTCAAAAATGTACTTTTTCCAAAAGTCAACTTTTTTGGCACATTTGGGTGGTGCCGAGAGTCCTGATGTGGTTTTGAAACGTTTCCCGGCGCTCTTTGGCCCAAAAGTATTTTTTGACCCTTTTTGAAATTTTGAAAAAATGCGTAACCACCCCCCCTTACGAAAAAGTCAAAAATGGATTTTTTCCAAAAGTCAACTTTTTTGGCACATTTGGGTGTTTCCGAGAGTCCTGATGTGATTTTGGAACGTTTCCCGGCGCTCTTTGGCCCAAAAGTATTTTTTGACCGTTTTTGAAATTTTGAAAAAATGCGTAACCACCCCCCCTTACGAAAAAGTCAAAAATTGACTTTTTCCAAAAGTTAACTTTTTGGCACATTTGGGTGGTGCCGAGCGTCCTGATGTGGTTTTGGAACGTTTCCCGGCGCTCCTTGGCCCAAATGTATTTTTTGACCGTTTTTGAAATTTTGAAAAAATGCGTAACCACCCCCCCTTACGAAAAAGTCAAAAAATGACTTTTTCCAAAAGTCAACTTTTTTGGCACATTTGGGTGGTGCCGAGAGTCCTGATGTGGTTTTGAAACGTTTCCCGGCGCTCTTTGGCCCAAAAGTATTTTTTGACCGTTTTTGAAATTTTGAAAAAATGCGTAACCACCCCCCCTTACGAAAAAGTCAAAAATGGACTTTTTCCAAAAGTCAACTTTTTTGGCACATTTGGGTGGTGCCGAGCGTCCTGATGTGGTTTTGGAACGTTTCCCGGCGCTACTTGGCCCAAAAGTATTTTTTGACCGTTTTTGAAATTTTGAAAAAATGCGTAACCACCCCCCCTTACGAAAAAGTCAAAAATGTACTTTTTCCAAAAGTCAACTTTTTTGGCACATTTGGGTGGTGCCGAGAGTCCTGATGTGGTTTTGAAACGTTTCCTGGCGCTCTTTGGCCCAAAAGTATTTTTTGACCGTTTTTGAAATTTTGAAAAAATGCGTAACCACCACCCCCTTACGAAAAAGTCAAAAATTGACTTTTTCCAAAAGTCAACATTTTTGGCTTCTTTGGGTGGTGCCGAGAGTCCTGATGTGATTTTGGAACGTTTCCCTGCGCTCATTGGCCCAAAAGTATTTTTTGACCGTTTTTGAAATTTTGAAAAAATGCGTAACCACCCCCCCTTACGAAAAAGTCAAAAAATGACTTTTTCCAAAAGTCAACTTTTTTGGCACATTTGGGTGGTGCCGAGCGTCCTGATGTGGTTTTGGAACGTTTCCCGGCGCTCCTTGGCCCAAAAGTATTTTTTGACCGTTTTTGAAATTTTGAAAAAATGCGTAACCACCCCCCCTTACGAACAAGTCAAAAATGGACTTTTTCCAAAAGTCAACATTTTTGGCTTCTTTGGGTGGTGCCGAGAGTCCTGATGTGATTTTGGAACGTTTCCCGGCGCTCATTGGCCCAAAAGTATTTTTTGACCGTTTTTGAAATTTTGAAAAAATGCGTAACCACCCCCCCTTACGAAAAAGTCAAAAAATGACTTTTTCCAAAAGTATACTTTTTTGGCATCATTGGGTGGTTCCGAGAGTCCTGATGTGATTTTGGAATGTTTCCCGGCGCTCTTTGGCCCAAAAGTATTTTTTGACCGTTTTTGAAAATTTGAAAAAATGCGTAACCACCCCCCCTTACGAAAAAGTCAAAAATGGACTTTTTCCAAAAGTCAACTTTTTGGCACATTTGGGTGGTGCCGAGAGTCCTGATGTGGTTTTGAAAAGTTTCCCGGCGCTCTTTGGCCCAAAAGTATTTTTTGACCATTTTTTAAATTTTGAAAAAATGCGTAACCACTCCCCCTTACGAAAAAGTCAAAAATTGACTTTTTCCAAAAGTCAACTTTTTGGCACATTTGGGTGGTGCCGAGAGTCCTGATGTGGTTTTGGAACGTTTCCCGGCGCTCCTTGGCCCAAAAGTATTTTTTGACCGTTTTTGAAATTTTGAAAAAATGCGTAACCACCCCCCCTTACGAAAAAGTCAAAAAATGACTTTTTCCAAAAGTCAACTTTTTTGGCACATTTGGGTGGTGCCGAGAGTCCTGATGTGATTTTGGAACGTTTCCCGGCGCTCATTGGCCCAAAAGTATTTTTTGACCGTTTTTGAAATTTTGAAAAAATGCGTAACCACCCCCCCTTACGAAAAAGTCAAAAATTGACTTTTTCCAAAAGTCAACTTTTTTGGCACATTTGGGTGGTGCCGAGAGTCCTGATGTGGTTTTGAAACGTTTCCTGGCGCTCTTTGGCCCAAAAGTATTTTTTGACCGTTTTTGAAATTTTGAAAAAATGCGTAACCACCACCCCCTTACGAAAAAGTCAAAAATTGACTTTTTCCAAAAGTCAACATTTTTGGCTTCTTTGGGTGGTGCCGAGAGTCCTGATGTGATTTTGGAACGTTTCCCTGCGCTCATTGGCCCAAAAGTATTTTTTGACCGTTTTTGAAATTTTGAAAAAATGCGTAACCACCCCCCCTTACGAAAAAGTCAAAAAATGACTTTTTCCAAAAGTCAACTTTTTTGGCACATTTGGGTGGTGCCGAGCGTCCTGATGTGGTTTTGGAACGTTTCCCGGCGCTCCTTGGCCCAAAAGTATTTTTTGACCGTTTTTGAAATTTTGAAAAAATGCGTAACCACCCCCCCTTACGAAAAAGTCAAAAATGGACTTTTTCCAAAAGTCAACATTTTTGGCTTCTTTGGGTGGTGCCGAGAGTCCTGATGTGATTTTGGAACGTTTCCCGGCGCTCATTGGCCCAAAAGTATTTTTTGACCGTTTTTGAAATTTTGAAAAAATGCGTAACCACCCCCCCTTACGAAAAAGTCAAAAAATGACTTTTTCCAAAAGTATACTTTTTTGGCATCATTGGGTGGTTCCGAGAGTCCTGATGTGATTTTGGAATGTTTCCCGGCGCTCTTTGGCCCAAAAGTATTTTTTGACCGTTTTTGAAAATTTGAAAAAATGCGTAACCACCCCCCCTTACGAAAAAGTCAAAAATGGACTTTTTCCAAAAGTCAACTTTTTGGCACATTTGGGTGGTGCCGAGAGTCCTGATGTGGTTTTGAAAAGTTTCCCGGCGCTCTTTGGCCCAAAAGTATTTTTTGACCATTTTTTAAATTTTGAAAAAATGCGTAACCACTCCCCCTTACGAAAAAGTCAAAAATTGACTTTTTCCAAAAGTCAACTTTTTGGCACATTTGGGTGGTGCCGAGAGTCCTGATGTGGTTTTGGAACGTTTCCCGGCGCTCCTTGGCCCAAAAGTATTTTTTGACCGTTTTTGAAATTTTGAAAAAATGCGTAACCACCCCCCCTTACGAAAAAGTCAAAAAATGACTTTTTCCAAAAGTCAACTTTTTTGGCACATTTGGGTGGTGCCGAGAGTCCTGATGTGATTTTGGAACGTTTCCCGGCGCTCATTGGCCCAAAAGTATTTTTTGACCGTTTTTGAAATTTTGAAAAAATGCGTAACCACCCCCCCTTACGAAAAAGTCAAAAATTGACTTTTTCCAAAAGTCAACTTTTTTGGCACATTTGGATGGTGCCGAGAGTCCTGATGTGGTTTTGAAACGTTTCCCGGCGCTCTTTGGCCCAAAAGTATTTTTTGACCGTTTTTTAAATTTTGAAAAAATGCGTAACCACCCCCCCTTACGAAAAAGTCAAAAATTGACATTTTCCAAAAGTCAACTTTTTTGGCACATTTGGGTGGTGCCGAGAGTCCTGATGTGGTTTTGAAACATTTCCCGGCGCTCTTTGGCCCAAAAGTATTTTTTGACCGTTTTTGAAATTTTGAAAAAATGCGTAACCAACCCCCTTACGAAAAAGTCAAAAATTGACTTTTTCCAAAAGTCAACTTTTTTGGCACATTTGGGTGGTGCCGAGCGTCCTGATGTGGTTTTGGAAAGTTTCCCGGCGCTCCTTGGCCCAAAAGTATTTTTTGACCGTTTTTGAAATTTTGAAAAAATGCGTAACCACCCCCCCTTACGAAAAAGTCAAAAATGTACTTTTTCCAAAAGTCAACTTTTTTGGCACATTTGGGTGGTGCCGAGAGTCCTGATGTGGTTTTGAAACGTTTCCCGGCGCTCTTTGGCCCAAAAGTATTTTTTGACCCTTTTTGAAATTTTGAAAAAATGCGTAACCACCCCCCCTTACGAAAAAGTCAAAAATGGATTTTTTCCAAAAGTCAACTTTTTTGGCACATTTGGGTGTTTCCGAGAGTCCTGATGTGATTTTGGAACGTTTCCCGGCGCTCTTTGGCCCAAAAGTATTTTTTGACCGTTTTTGAAATTTTGAAAAAATGCGTAACCACCCCCCCTTACGAAAAAGTCAAAAATGGACTTTTTCCAAAAGTTAACTTTTTGGCACATTTGGGTGGTGCCGAGCGTCCTGATGTGGTTTTGGAACGTTTCCCGGCGCTCCTTGGCCCAAATGTATTTTTTGACCGTTTTTGAAATTTTGAAAAAATGCGTAACCACCCCCCCTTACGAAAAAGTCAAAAATGTACTTTTTGCAAAAGTCAACTTTTTTGGCACATTTGGGTGGATCCGAGAGTCCTGATGTGGTTTTGAAACGTTTCCCGGTGCTCTTTGGCCCAAAAGTATTTTTTGACCGTTTTTGAAATTTTGAAAAAATGCGTAACCACCCCCCCTTACGAAAAAGTCAAAAAATGACTTTTTCCAAAAGTCAACTTTTTTGGCACATTTGGGTGGTGCCGAGAGTCCTGATGTGGTTTTGAAACGTTTCCCGGCGCTCTTTGGCCCAAAAGTATTTTTTGACCGTTTTTGAAATTTTGAAAAAATGCGTAACCACCCCCCCTTACGAAAAAGTCAAAAATTGACTTTTTCCAAAAGTCAACTTTTTTGGCACATTTGGGTGGTGCCGAGCGTCCTGATGTGGTTTTGGAACGTTTCCCGGCGCTACTTGGCCCAAAAGTATTTTTTGACCGTTTTTGAAATTTTGAAAAAATGCGTAACCACCCCCCCTTACGAAAAAGTCAAAAATGTACTTTTTCCAAAAGTCAACTTTTTTGGCACATTTGGGTGGTGCCGAGAGTCCTGATGTGGTTTTGAAACGTTTCCTGGCGCTCTTTGGCCCAAAAGTATTTTTTGACCGTTTTTGAAATTTTGAAAAAATGCGTAACCACCACCCCCTTACGAAAAAGTCAAAAATTGACTTTTTCCAAAAGTCAACATTTTTGGCTTCTTTGGGTGGTGCCGAGAGTCCTGATGTGATTTTGGAACATTTCCCTGCGCTCATTGGCCCAAAAGTATTTTTTGACCGTTTTTGAAATTTTGAAAAAATGCGTAACCACCCCCCCTTACGAAAAAGTCAAAAAATGACTTTTTCCAAAAGTCAACTTTTTTGGCACATTTGGGTGGTGCCGAGCGTCCTGATGTGGTTTTGGAACGTTTCCCGGCGCTCCTTGGCCCAAAAGTATTTTTTGACCGTTTTTGAAATTTTGAAAAAATGCGTAACCACCCCCCCTTACGAAAAAGTCAAAAATGGACTTTTTCCAAAAGTCAACATTTTTGGCTTCTTTGGGTGGTGCCGAGAGTCCTGATGTGATTTTGGAACGTTTCCCGGCGCTCATTGGCCCAAAAGTATTTTTTGACCGTTTTTGAAATTTTGAAAAAATGCGTAACCACCCCCCCTTACGAAAAAGTCAAAAAATGACTTTTTCCAAAAGTATACTTTTTTGGCATCATTGGGTGGTTCCGAGAGTCCTGATGTGATTTTGGAATGTTTCCCGGCGCTCTTTGGACCAAAAGTATTTTTTGACCGTTTTTGAAATTTTGAAAAAATGCGTAACCACCCCCCCTTACGAAAAAGTCAAAAATGGACTTTTTCCAAAAGTCAACTTTTTGGCACATTTGGGTGGTGCCGAGAGTCCTGATGTGGTTTTGAAAAGTTTCCCGGCGCTCTTTGGCCCAAAAGTATTTTTTGACCATTTTTTAAATTTTGAAAAAATGCGTAACCACTCCCCCTTACGAAAAAGTCAAAAATTGACTTTTTCCAAAAGTCAACTTTTTGGCACATTTGGGTGGTGCCGAGAGTCCTGATGTGGTTTTGGAACGTTTCCCGGCGCTCCTTGGCCCAAAAGTATTTTTTGACCGTTTTTGAAATTTTGAAAAAATGCGTAACCACCCCCCCTTACGAAAAAGTCAAAAAATGACTTTTTCCAAAAGTCAACTTTTTTGGCACATTTGGGTGGTGCCGAGAGTCCTGATGTGATTTTGGAACGTTTCCCGGCGCTCATTGGCCCAAAAGTATTTTTTGACCGTTTTTGAAATTTTGAAAAAATGCGTAACCACCCCCCCTTACGAAAAAGTCAAAAATTGACTTTTTCCAAAAGTCAACATTTTTGGCTTCTTTGGGTGGTGCCGAGAGTCCTGATGTGGTTTTGAAACGTTTCCCGGCGCTCTTTGGCCCAAAAGTATTTTTTGACCGTTTTTGAAATTTTGAAAAAATGCGTAACCACCCCCCCTTACGAAAAAGTCAAAAATGGGCTTTTTCCAAAAGTCAACTTTTTTGGCATATTTGGGTGGTTCCGAGAGTCCTGATGTGATTTTGGAACGTTTCCCGGCGCTCTTTGGCCCAAAAGTATTTTTTGACCGTTTTCGAAATTTTGAAAAAATGCGTAACCACCCCCCCTTACGAAAAAGTCAAAAATTGACATTTTCCAAAAGTCAACATTTTTGGCTTCTTTGGGTGGTGCCGAGAGTCCTGATGTGATTTTGGAACGTTTCCCGGCGCTCTTTGGACCAAAAGTATTTTTTGACCGTTTTTGAAATTTTGAAAAAATGCGTAACCACCCCCCCTTACGAAAAAGTCAAAAACTGACTTTTTGCAAAAGTCAACTTTTTTGGCACATTTGGGTGGATCCGAGAGTCCTGATGTGGTTTTGAAACGTTTCCCGGCGCTCCTTGGCCCAAAAGTATTTTTTGACCGTTTTTGAAATTTTGAAAAAATGCGTAACCACCCCCCCTTACGAAAAAGTCAAAAATGTACTTTTTCCAAAAGTCAACTTTTTTGGCACATTTGGGTGGTGCCGAGAGTCCTGATGTGGTTTTGAAATGTTTCCCGGCGCTCTTTGGCCCAAAAGTATTTTTTGACCGTTTTTGAAATTTTGAAAAAATGCGTAACCAACCCCCTTACGAAAAAGTCAAAAATTGACTTTTTCCAAAAGTCAACTTTTTTGGCACATTTGGGTGGTGCCGAGCGTCCTGATGTGGTTTTGGAAAGTTTCCCGGCGCTCCTTGGCCCAAAAGTATTTTTTGACCGTTTTTGAAATTTTGAAAAAATGCGTAACCACCCCCTCCTTACGAAAAAGTCAAAAATGTACTTTTTCCAAAAGTCAACTTTTTTGGCACATTTGGGTGGTGCCGAGAGTCCTGATGTGGTTTTGAAACGTTTCCCGGCGCTCATTGGCCCAAAAGTATTTTTTGACCGTTTTTGAAATTTTGAAAAAATGCGTAACCACCCCCCCTTACGAAAAAGTCAAAAATTGACTTTTTTCAAAAGTCAACTTTTTTGGCACATTTGGGTGGTGCAGAGAGTCCTGATGTTGTTTTGGAACGTTTCCCGGCGCTCCTCGGCCCCAAAGTATTTTTTGACCGTTTTTGAAATTTTGAAAAAATGCGTAACCACCCCCCCTTACGAAAAAGTCAAAAATTGACTTTTTCCAAAAGTCAAATTTTTTGGCATCTTTGGGTGGTTCCGAAAGTCCTGATGTGATTTTGGAACGTTTCCCTGCGCTCATTGGCCCAAAAGTATTTTTTGACCGTTTTTGAAATTTTGAAAAAATGCGTAACCACCCCCCCTTACGAAAAAGTCAAAAATGGACTTTTTCCAAAAGTCAAATTTTTTGGCACATTTGGGTGGTGCCGAGAGTCCTGATGTGGTTTTGAAACGTTTCCCGGCGCTCTTTGGCCCAAAAGTATTTTTTGACCGTTTTTGAAATTTTGAAAAAATGCGTAACCACCCCCCCTTACGAAAAAGTCAAAAATGGACTTTTTCCAAAAGTCAACATTTTTGGCTTCTTTGGGTGGTGCCGAGAGTCCGGATGTGATTTTGGAACGTTTCCCGGCGCTTTTTTGCCCAAAAGTATTTTTTGACCGTTTTTGAAATTTTGAAAAAATGCGTAACCACCCCCCCTTACGAAAAAGTCAAAAATTGACTTTTTCCAAAAGTCAACATTTTTGTCTTCTTTTGGTGGATCCGAGAGTCCTGATGTGGTTTTGAAACGTTTCCCGGCGCTCTTTGGCCCAAAAGTATTTTTTGACCGTTTTTGAAATTTTGAAAAAATGCGTAACCACCCCCCCTTACGAAAAAGTCAAAAATGGACTTTTTCCAAAAGTCAACTTTTTTGGCATATTTGGGTGGTTCCGAGAGTCCTGATGTGATTTTGGAACGTTTCCCGGCGCTCTTTGGCCCAAAAGTATTTTTTGACCGTTTTTGAAATTTTGAAAAAATGCGTAACCACCCCCCCTTACAAAAAAGTCAAAAATTGACTTTTTCCAAAAGTCAACTTTTTTGGCACATTTGGGTGGTGCCGAGAGTCCTGATGTGATTTTGGAACGTTTCCCGGCGCTCTTTGGCCCAAAAGTATTTTTTGACCCTTTTTGAAATTTTGAAAAAATGCGTAACCACCCCCCCTTACGAAAAAGTCAAAAATGGATTTTTTCCAAAAGTCAACTTTTTTGGCACATTTGGGTGTTTCCGAGAGTCCTGATGTGATTTTGGAACGTTTCCCGGCGCTCTTTGGCCCAAAAGTATTTTTTGACCGTTTTTGAAATTTTGAAAAAATGCGTAACCACCCCCCCTTACGAAAAAGTCAAAAATGTACTTTTTGCAAAAGTCAACTTTTTTGGCACATTTGGGTGGATCCGAGAGTCCTGATGTGGTTTTGAAACGTTTCCCGGCGCTCTTTGGCCCAAAAGTATTTTTTGACCGTTTTTGAAATTTTGAAAAAATGCGTAACCACCCCCCCTTACGAAAAAGTCAAAAAATGACTTTTTTGGCACATTTGGGTGGTGCCGAGAGTCCTGATGTGGTTTTGAAACGTTTCCCGGCGCTCTTTGGCCCAAAAGTATTTTTTGACCGTTTTTGAAATTTTGAAAAAATGCGTAACCACCCCCCCTTACGAAAAAGTCAAAAATTGACTTTTTCCAAAAGTCAACTTTTTTGGCACATTTGGGTGGTGCAGAGAGTCCTGATGTTGTTTTGGAACGTTTCCCGGCGCTCCTCGGCCCCAAAGTATTTTTTGACCGTTTTTGAAATTTTGAAAAAATGCGTAACCACCCCCCCTTACGAAAAAGTCAAAAATTGACTTTTTCCAAAAGTCAAATTTTTTGGCATCTTTGGGTGGTTCCGAAAGTCCTGATGTGATTTTGGAACGTTTCCCTGCGCTCATTGGCCCAAAAGTATTTTTTGACCGTTTTTGAAATTTTGAAAAAATGCGTAACCACCCCCCCTTACGAAAAAGTCAAAAATGGACTTTTTCCAAAAGTCAAATTTTTTGGCACATTTGGGTGGTGCCGAGAGTCCTGATGTGGTTTTGAAACGTTTCCCGGCGCTCTTTGGCCCAAAAGTATTTTTTGACCGTTTTTGAAATTTTGAAAAAATGCGTAACCACCCCCCCTTACGAAAAAGTCAAAAATGGACTTTTTCCAAAAGTCAACATTTTTGGCTTCTTTGGGTGGTGCCGAGAGTCCGGATGTGATTTTGGAACGTTTCCCGGCGCTTTTTTGCCCAAAAGTATTTTTTGACCGTTTTTGAAATTTTGAAAAAATGCGTAACCACCCCCCCTTACGAAAAAGTCAAAAATTGACTTTTTCCAAAAGTCAACATTTTTGTCTTCTTTTGGTGGATCCGAGAGTCCTGATGTGGTTTTGAAACGTTTCCCGGCGCTCTTTGGCCCAAAAGTATTTTTTGACCGTTTTTGAAATTTTGAAAAAATGCGTAACCACCCCCCCTTACGAAAAAGTCAAAAATGGACTTTTTCCAAAAGTCAACTTTTTTGGCATATTTGGGTGGTTCCGAGAGTCCTGATGTGATTTTGGAACGTTTCCCGGCGCTCTTTGGCCCAAAAGTATTTTTTGACCGTTTTTGAAATTTTGAAAAAATGCGTAACCACCCCCCCTTACAAAAAAGTCAAAAATTGACTTTTTCCAAAAGTCAACTTTTTTGGCACATTTGGGTGGTGCCGAGAGTCCTGATGTGATTTTGGAACGTTTCCCGGCGCTCTTTGGCCCAAAAGTATTTTTTGACCCTTTTTGAAATTTTGAAAAAATGCGTAACCACCCCCCCTTACGAAAAAGTCAAAAATGGATTTTTTCCAAAAGTCAACTTTTTTGGCACATTTGGGTGTTTCCGAGAGTCCTGATGTGATTTTGGAACGTTTCCCGGCGCTCTTTGGCCCAAAAGTATTTTTTGACCGTTTTTGAAATTTTGAAAAAATGCGTAACCACCCCCCCTTACGAAAAAGTCAAAAATGTACTTTTTGCAAAAGTCAACTTTTTTGGCACATTTGGGTGGATCCGAGAGTCCTGATGTGGTTTTGAAACGTTTCCCGGCGCTCTTTGGCCCAAAAGTATTTTTTGACCGTTTTTGAAATTTTGAAAAAATGCGTAACCACCCCCCCTTACGAAAAAGTCAAAAAATGACTTTTTTGGCACATTTGGGTGGTGCCGAGAGTCCTGATGTGGTTTTGAAACGTTTCCCGGCGCTCTTTGGCCCAAAAGTATTTTTTGACCGTTTTTGAAATTTTGAAAAAATGCGTAACCACCCCCCCTTACGAAAAAGTCAAAAATTGACTTTTTCCAAAAGTCAACTTTTTTGGCACATTTGGGTGGTGCCGAGCGTCCTGATGTGGTTTTGGAACGTTTCCCGGCGCTCCTTGGCCCAAAAGTATTTTTTGACCGTTTTTGAAATTTTGAAAAAATGCGTAACCACCCCCCCCTTACGAAAAAGTCAAAAATGGACTTTTTTCAAAAGTCAACATTTTTGGCACATTTGGGTGGTTCCGAGAGTCCTGATGTGGTTTTGGAACGTTTCCCGGCGCTCTTTGGCCCAAAAGTATTTTTTGACCGTTTTCGAAATTTTGAAAAAATGCGTAACCACCCCCCCTTACGAAAAAGTCAAAAAATGACTTTTTCCAAAAGTCAACTTTTTTGGCACATTTTGGTGGTGCCGAGAGTCCTGATGTGATTTTGGAACGTTTCCCGGCGCTCATTGGCCCAAAAGTATTTTTTGACCGTTTTTGAAATTTTGAAAAAATGCGTAACCACCCCCCCTTACGAAAAAGTCAAAAATTGACTTTTTCCAAAAGTCAACATTTTTGGCTTCTTTGGGTGGTGCCGAGAGTCCTGATGTGGTTTTGAAACGTTTCCCGGCGCTCTTTGGCCCAAAAGTATTTTTTGACCGTTTTTGAAATTTTGAAAAAATGCGTAACCACCCCCCCTTACGAAAAAGTCAAAAATGGGCTTTTTCCAAAAGTCAACTTTTTTGGCATATTTGGGTGGTTCCGAGAGTCCTGATGTGATTTTGGAACGTTTCCCGGCGCTCTTTGGCCCAAAAGTATTTTTTGACCGTTTTCGAAATTTTGAAAAAATGCGTAACCACCCCCCCTTACGAAAAAGTCAAAAATTGACATTTTCCAAAAGTCAACATTTTTGGCTTCTTTGGGTGGTGCCGAGAGTCCTGATGTGATTTTGGAACGTTTCCCGGCGCTCTTTGGACCAAAAGTATTTTTTGACCGTTTTTGAAATTTTGAAAAAATGCGTAACCACCCCCCCTTACGAAAAAGTCAAAAATTGACTTTTTCCAAAAGTTAACTTTTTGGCACATTTGGGTGGTGCCGAGCGTCATGATGTGGTTTTGGAACGTTTCCCGGCGCTCCTTGGCCCAAATGTATTTTTTGACCGTTTTTGAAATTTTGAAAAAATGCGTAACCACCCCCCCCTTACGAAAAAGTCAAAAATTGACTTTTTCCAAAAGTCAACATTTTTGGCTTCTTTGGGTGGTGCCGAGAGTCCTGATGTGATTTTGGAACGTTTCCCGGCGCTCTTTGGACCAAAAGTATTTTTTGACCGTTTTTGAAAATTTGAAAAAGTGCGTAATCACCCCCCCTTACGAAAAAGTCAAAAATTGACTTTTTCCAAAAGTCAACTTTTTTGGCATCTTTGGGTGGTTCCGAGAGTCCTGATGTGATTTAGGAACGTTTCCCAGCGCTCATTGGCCCAAAAGTATTTTTTGACCGTTTTTGAAATTTTGAAAAAATGCGTAACCACCCCCCCTTACGAAAAAGTCAAAAATGTACTTTTTCCAAAAGTCAAATTTTTTGGCACATTTGGGTGGTGCCGAGAGTCCTGATGTGATTTTGGAACGTTTCCCTGCGCTCATTGGCCCAAAAGTATTTTTTGACCGTTTTTGAAATTTTGAAAAAATGCGTAACCACCCCCCCTTACGAAAAAGTCAAAAATTGACTTTTTTCAAAAGTCAACTTTTTTGGCACATTTGGGTGGTGCAGAGAGTCCTGATGTTGTTTTGGAACGTTTCCCGGCGCTCCTTGGCCCCAAAGTATTTTTTGACCGTTTTTGAAATTTTGAAAAAATGCGTAACCACCCCCCCTTACGAAAAAGTCAAAAATTGACTTTTTCCAAAAGTCAAATTTTTTGGCATCTTTGGGTGGTTCCGAAAGTCCTGATGTGATTTTGGAACGTTTCCCTGAGCTCATTGGCCCAAAAGTATTTTTTGACCGTTTTTGAAATTTTGAAAAAATGCGTAACCACCCCCCCTTACGAAAAAGTCAAAAATGGACTTTTTCCAAAAGTCAAATTTTTTGGCACATTTGGGTGGTGCCGAGAGTCCTGATGTGGTTTTGAAACGTTTCCCGGCGCTCTTTGGCCCAAAAGTATTTTTTGACCGTTTTTGAAATTTTGAAAAAATGCGTAACCACCCCCCCTTACGAAAAAGTCAAAAATGGACTTTTTCCAAAAGTCAACATTTTTGGCTTCTTTGGGTGGTGCCGAGAGTCCGGATGTGATTTTGGAACGTTTCCCGGCGCTTTTTTGCCCAAAAGTATTTTTTGACCGTTTTTGAAATTTTGAAAAAATGCGTAACCACCCCCCCTTACGAAAAAGTCAAAAATTGACTTTTTCCAAAAGTCAACATTTTTGGCTTCTTTTGGTGGATCCGAGAGTCCTGATGTGGTTTTGAAACGTTTCCCGGCGCTCTTTGGCCCAAAAGTATTTTTTGACCGTTTTTGAAATTTTGAAAAAATGCGTAACCACCCCCCCTTACGAAAAAGTCAAAAATGGACTTTTTCCAAAAGTCAACTTTTTTGGCATATTTGGGTGGTTCCGAGAGTCCTGATGTGATTTTGGAACGTTTCCCGGCGCTCTTTGGCCCAAAAGTATTTTTTGACCGTTTTTGAAATTTTGAAAAAATGCGTAACCACCCCCCCTTACAAAAAAGTCAAAAATTGACTTTTTCCAAAAGTCAACTTTTTTGGCACATTTGGGTGGTGCCGAGAGTCCTGATGTGGTTTTGAAACGTTTCCCGGCGCTCTTTGGCCCAAAAGTATTTTTTGACCGTTTTCGAAATTTTGAAAAAATGCGTAACCACCCCCCCTTACGAAAAAGTCAAAAATTGACATTTTCCAAAAGTCAACATTTTTGGCTTCTTTGGGTGGTGCCGAGAGTCCTGATGTGATTTTGGAACGTTTCCCGGCGCTCTTTGGACCAAAAGTATTTTTTGACCGTTTTTGAAATTTTGAAAAAATGCGTAACCACCCCCCCTTACGAAAAAGTCAAAAACTGACTTTTTGCAAAAGTCAACTTTTTTGGCACATTTGGGTGGATCCGAGAGTCCTGATGTGGTTTTGAAACGTTTCCCGGCGCTCCTTGGCCCAAAAGTATTTTTTGACCGTTTTTGAAATTTTGAAAAAATGCGTAACCACCCCCCCTTACGAAAAAGTCAAAAATGTACTTTTTCCAAAAGTCAACTTTTTTGGCACATTTGGGTGGTGCCGAGAGTCCTGATGTGGTTTTGAAACGTTTCCCGGCGCTCTTTGGCCCAAAAGTATTTTTTGACCGTTTTTGAAATTTTGAAAAAATGCGTAACCAACCCCCTTACGAAAAAGTCAAAAATTGACTTTTTCCAAAAGTCAACTTTTTTGGCACATTTGGGTGGTGCCGAGCGTCCTGATGTGGTTTTGGAAAGTTTCCCGGCGCTCCTTGGCCCAAAAGTATTTTTTGACCGTTTTTGAAATTTTGAAAAAATGCGTAACCACCCCCCCTTACGAAAAAGTCAAAAATGTACTTTTTCCAAAAGTCAACTTTTTTGGCACATTTGGGTGGTGCCGAGAGTCCTGATGTGGTTTTGAAACGTTTCCCGGCGCTCTTTGGCCCAAAAGTATTTTTTGACCCTTTTTGAAATTTTGAAAAAATGCGTAACCACCCCCCCTTACGAAAAAGTCAAAAATGGATTTTTTCCAAAAGTCAACATTTTTGGCACATTTGGGTGTTTCCGAGAGTCCGGATGTGATTTTGGAACGTTTCCCGGCGCTTTTTTGCCCAAAAGTATTTTTTGACCGTTTTTGAAATTTTGAAAAAATGCGTAACCACCCCCCCTTACGAAAAAGTCAAAAATTGACTTTTTCCAAAAGTCAACATTTTTGGCTTCTTTTGGTGGATCCGAGAGTCCTGATGTGGTTTTGAAACGTTTCCCGGCGCTCTTTGGCCCAAAAGTATTTTTTGACCGTTTTTGAAATTTTGAAAAAATGCGTAACCACCCCCCCTTACGAAAAAGTCAAAAATGGACTTTTTCCAAAAGTCAACTTTTTTGGCATATTTGGGTGGTGCCGAGAGTCCTGATGTGGTTTTGAAACGTTTCCCGGCGCTCTTTGGCCCAAAAGTATTTTTTGACCGTTTTTTAAATTTTGAAAAAATGCGTAACCACACCCCCTTACGAAAAAGTCAAAAATTGACTTTTTCCAAAAGTCAACATTTTTGGCTTCTTTGGGTGGTGCCGAGAGTCCTGATGTGATTTTGGAACGTTTCCCGGCGCTCTTTGGCCCAAAAGTATTTTTTGACCCTTTTTGAAATTTTGAAAAAATGCGTAACCACCCCCCCTTACGAAAAAGTCAAAAATGGATTTTTTCCAAAAGTCAACTTTTTTGGCACATTTGGGTGTTTCCGAGAGTCCTGATGTGATTTTGGAACGTTTCCCGGCGCTCTTTGGCCCAAAAGTATTTTTTGACCGTTTTTGAAATTTTGAAAAAATGCGTAACCACCCCCCCTTACGAAAAAGTCAAAAATGTACTTTTTGCAAAAGTCAACTTTTTTGGCACATTTGGGTGGATCCGAGAGTCCTGATGTGGTTTTGAAACGTTTCCCGGCGCTCTTTGGCCCAAAAGTATTTTTTGACCGTTTTTGAAATTTTGAAAAAATGCGTAACCACCCCCCCTTACGAAAAAGTCAAAAAATGACTTTTTCCAAAAGTCAACTTTTTTGGCTTCTTTGGGTGGTGCCGAGAGTCCTGATGTGGTTTTGGAACGTTTCCCGGCGCTCCTTGGCCCAAAAGTATTTTTTGACCGTTTTTGAAATTTTGAAAAAATGCGTAACCACCCCCCCTTACGAAAAAGTCAAAAAATGACTTTTTCCAAAAGTCAACTTTTTTGGCACATTTGGGTGGTGCCGAGAGTCCTGATGTGATTTTGGAACGTTTCCCGGCGCTCATTGGCCCAAAAGTATTTTTTGACCGTTTTTGAAATTTTGAAAAAATGCGTAACCACCCCCCCTTACGAAAAAGTCAAAAATTGACTTTTTCCAAAAGTCAACATTTTTGGCTTCTTTGGGTGGTGCCGAGAGTCCTGATGTGGTTTTGAAACGTTTCCCGGCGCTCTTTGGCCCAAAAGTATTTTTTGACCGTTTTTGAAATTTTGAAAAAATGCGTAACCACCCCCCCTTACGAAAAAGTCAAAAATGGGCTTTTTCCAAAAGTCAACTTTTTTGGCATATTTGGGTGGTTCCGAGAGTCCTGATGTGATTTTGGAACGTTTCCCGGCGCTCTTTGGCCCAAAAGTATTTTTTGACCGTTCTCGAAATTTTGAAAAAATGCGTAACCACCCCCCCTTACGAAAAAGTCAAAAATTGACATTTTCCAAAAGTCAACATTTTTGGCTTCTTTGGGTGGTGCCGAGAGTCCTGATGTGATTTTGGAACGTTTCCCGGCGCTCTTTGGACCAAAAGTATTTTTTGACCGTTTTTGAAATTTTGAAAAAATGCGTAACCACCCCCCCTTACGAAAAAGTCAAAAACTGACTTTTTGCAAAAGTCAACTTTTTTGGCACATTTGGGTGGATCCGAGAGTCCTGATGTGGTTTTGAAACGTTTCCCGGCGCTCCTTGGCCCAAAAGTATTTTTTGACCGTTTTTGAAATTTTGAAAAAATGCGTAACCACCCCCCCTTACGAAAAAGTCAAAAATGTACTTTTTCCAAAAGTCAACTTTTTTGGCACATTTGGGTGGTGCCGAGAGTCCTGATGTGGTTTTGAAACGTTTCCCGGCGCTCTTTGGCCCAAAAGTATTTTTTGACCGTTTTTGAAATTTTGAAAAAATGCGTAACCAACCCCCTTACGAAAAAGTCAAAAATTGACTTTTTCCAAAAGTCAACTTTTTTGGCACATTTGGGTGGTGCCGAGCGTCCTGATGTGGTTTTGGAAAGTTTCCCGGCGCTCCTTGGCCCAAAAGTATTTTTTGACCGTTTTTGAAATTTTGAAAAAATGCGTAACCACCCCCTCCTTACGAAAAAGTCAAAAATGTACTTTTTCCAAAAGTCAACTTTTTTGGCACATTTGGGTGGTGCCGAGAGTCCTGATGTGGTTTTGAAACGTTTCCCGGCGCTCTTTGGCCCAAAAGTATTTTTTGACCCTTTTTGAAATTTTGAAAAAATGCGTAACCACCCCCCCTTACGAAAAAGTCAAAAATGGATTTTTTCCAAAAGTCAACTTTTTTGGCACATTTGGGTGGTGCCGAGAGTCCTGATGTGGTTTTGAAACGTTTCCCGGTGCTCTTTGGCCCAAAAGTATTTTTTGACCGTTTTTGAAATTTTGAAAAAATGCGTAACCACCCCCCCTTACGAAAAAGTCAAAAAATGACTTTTTCCAAAAGTCAACTTTTTTGGCACATTTGGGTGGTGCCGAGAGTCCTGATGTGGTTTTGAAACGTTTCCCGGCGCTCTTTGGCCCAAAAGTATTTTTTGACCGTTTTTGAAATTTTGAAAAAATGCGTAACCACCCCCCCTTACGAAAAAGTCAAAAATTGACTTTTTCCAAAAGTCAACTTTTTTGGCACATTTGGGTGGTGCCGAGCGTCCTGATGTGGTTTTGGAACGTTTCCCGGCGCTACTTGGCCCAAAAGTATTTTTTGACCGTTTTTGAAATTTTGAAAAAATGCGTAACCACCCCCCCTTACGAAAAAGTCAAAAATGTACTTTTTCCAAAAGTCAACTTTTTTGGCACATTTGGGTGGTGCCGAGAGTCCTGATGTGGTTTTGAAACGTTTCCTGGCGCTCTTTGGCCCAAAAGTATTTTTTGACCGTTTTTGAAATTTTGAAAAAATGCGTAACCACCACCCCCTTACGAAAAAGTCAAAAATTGACTTTTTCCAAAAGTCAACATTTTTGGCTTCTTTGGGTGGTGCCGAGAGTCCTGATGTGATTTTGGAACATTTCCCTGCGCTCATTGGCCCAAAAGTATTTTTTGACCGTTTTTGAAATTTTGAAAAAATGCGTAACCACCCCCCCTTACGAAAAAGTCAAAAAATGACTTTTTCCAAAAGTCAACTTTTTTGGCACATTTGGGTGGTGCCGAGCGTCCTGATGTGGTTTTGGAACGTTTCCCGGCGCTCCTTGGCCCAAAAGTATTTTTTGACCGTTTTTGAAATTTTGAAAAAATGCGTAACCACCCCCCCTTACGAAAAAGTCAAAAATGGACTTTTTCCAAAAGTCAACATTTTTGGCTTCTTTGGGTGGTGCCGAGAGTCCTGATGTGATTTTGGAACGTTTCCCGGCGCTCATTGGCCCAAAAGTATTTTTTGACCGTTTTTGAAATTTTGAAAAAATGCGTAACCACCCCCCCTTACGAAAAAGTCAAAAAATGACTTTTTCCAAAAGTATACTTTTTTGGCATCATTGGGTGGTTCCGAGAGTCCTGATGTGATTTTGGAATGTTTCCCGGCGCTCTTTGGACCAAAAGTATTTTTTGACCGTTTTTGAAAATTTGAAAAAATGCGTAACCACCCCCCCTTACGAAAAAGTCAAAAATGGACTTTTTCCAAAAGTCAACTTTTTGGCACATTTGGGTGGTGCCGAGAGTCCTGATGTGGTTTTGAAAAGTTTCCCGGCGCTCTTTGGCCCAAAAGTATTTTTTGACCATTTTTTAAATTTTGAAAAAATGCGTAACCACTCCCCCTTACGAAAAAGTCAAAAATTGACTTTTTCCAAAAGTCAACTTTTTGGCACATTTGGGTGGTGCCGAGAGTCCTGATGTGGTTTTGGAACGTTTCCCGGCGCTCCTTGGCCCAAAAGTATTTTTTGACCGTTTTTGAAATTTTGAAAAAATGCGTAACCACCCCCCCTTACGAAAAAGTCAAAAAATGACTTTTTCCAAAAGTCAACTTTTTTGGCACATTTGGGTGGTGCCGAGAGTCCTGATGTGATTTTGGAACGTTTCCCGGCGCTCATTGGCCCAAAAGTATTTTTTGACCGTTTTTGAAATTTTGAAAAAATGCGTAACCACCCCCCCTTACGAAAAAGTCAAAAATTGACTTTTTCCAAAAGTCAACATTTTTGGCTTCTTTGGGTGGTGCCGAGAGTCCTGATGTGGTTTTGAAACGTTTCCCGGCGCTCTTTGGCCCAAAAGTATTTTTTGACCGTTTTTGAAATTTTGAAAAAATGCGTAACCACCCCCCCTTACGAAAAAGTCAAAAATGGGCTTTTTCCAAAAGTCAACTTTTTTGGCATATTTGGGTGGTTCCGAGAGTCCTGATGTGATTTTGGAACGTTTCCCGGTGCTCTTTGGCCCAAAAGTATTTTTTGACCGTTTTCGAAATTTTGAAAAAATGCGTAACCACCCCCCCTTACGAAAAAGTCAAAAATTGACATTTTCCAAAAGTCAACATTTTTGGCTTCTTTGGGTGGTGCCGAGAGTCCTGATGTGATTTTGGAACGTTTCCCGGCGCTCTTTGGACCAAAAGTATTTTTTGACCGTTTTTGAAATTTTGAAAAAATGCGTAACCACCCCCCCTTACGAAAAAGTCAAAAACTGACTTTTTGCAAAAGTCAACTTTTTTGGCACATTTGGGTGGATCCGAGAGTCCTGATGTGGTTTTGAAACGTTTCCCGGCGCTCCTTGGCCCAAAAGTATTTTTTGACCGTTTTTGAAATTTTGAAAAAATGCGTAACCACCCCCCCTTACGAAAAAGTCAAAAATTGACTTTTTCCAAAAGTCAACATTTTTGGCTTCTTTGGGTGGTGCCGAGAGTCCTGATGTGGTTTTGAAACGTTTCCCGGCGCTCTTTGGCCCAAAAGTATTTTTTGACCGTTTTTGAAATTTTGAAAAAATGCGTAACCACCCCCCCTTACGAAAAAGTCAAAAATGGGCTTTTTCCAAAAGTCAACTTTTTTGGCATATTTGGGTGGTTCCGAGAGTCCTGATGTGATTTTGGAACGTTTCCCGGTGCTCTTTGGCCCAAAAGTATTTTTTGACCGTTTTCGAAATTTTGAAAAAATGCGTAACCACCCCCCCTTACGAAAAAGTCAAAAATTGACATTTTCCAAAAGTCAACATTTTTGGCTTCTTTGGGTGGTGCCGAGAGTCCTGATGTGATTTTGGAACGTTTCCCGGCGCTCTTTGGACCAAAAGTATTTTTTGACCGTTTTTGAAATTTTGAAAAAATGCGTAACCACCCCCCCTTACGAAAAAGTCAAAAACTGACTTTTTGCAAAAGTCAACTTTTTTGGCACATTTGGGTGGATCCGAGAGTCCTGATGTGGTTTTGAAACGTTTCCCGGCGCTCCTTGGCCCAAAAGTATTTTTTGACCGTTTTTGAAATTTTGAAAAAATGCGTAACCACCCCCCCTTACGAAAAAGTCAAAAATGTACTTTTTCCAAAAGTCAACTTTTTTGGCACATTTGGGTGGTGCCGAGAGTCCTGATGTGGTTTTGAAACGTTTCCCGGCGCTCTTTGGCCCAAAAGTATTTTTTGACCGTTTTTGAAATTTTGAAAAAATGCGTAACCAACCCCCTTACGAAAAAGTCAAAAATTGACTTTTTCCAAAAGTCAACTTTTTTGGCACATTTGGGTGGTGCCGAGCGTCCTGATGTGGTTTTGGAAAGTTTCCCGGCGCTCCTTGGCCCAAAAGTATTTTTTGACCCTTTTTGAAATTTTGAAAAAATGCGTAACCACCCCCCCTTACGAAAAAGTCAAAAATGGATTTTTTCCAAAAGTCAACTTTTTTGGCACATTTGGGTGTTTCCGAGAGTCCTGATGTGATTTTGGAACGTTTCCCGGCGCTCTTTGGCCCAAAAGTATTTTTTGACCGTTTTTGAAATTTTGAAAAAATGCGTAACCACCCCCCCTTACGAAAAAGTCAAAAATTGACTTTTTCCAAAAGTTAACTTTTTGGCACATTTGGGTGGTGCCGAGCGTCATGATGTGGTTTTGGAACGTTTCCCGGCGCTCCTTGGCCCAAATGTATTTTTTGACCGTTTTTGAAATTTTGAAAAAATGCGTAACCACCCCCCCCTTACGAAAAAGTCAAAAATTGACTTTTTCCAAAAGTCAACATTTTTGGCTTCTTTGGGTGGTGCCGAGAGTCCTGATGTGATTTTGGAACGTTTCCCGGCGCTCTTTGGACCAAAAGTATTTTTTGACCGTTTTTGAAAATTTGAAAAAGTGCGTAATCACCCCCCCTTACGAAAAAGTCAAAAATTGACTTTTTCCAAAAGTCAACTTTTTTGGCATCTTTGGGTGGTTCCGAGAGTCCTGATGTGATTTAGGAACGTTTCCCAGCGCTCATTGGCCCAAAAGTATTTTTTGACCGTTTTTGAAATTTTGAAAAAATGCGTAACCACCCCCCCTTACGAAAAAGTCAAAAATGTACTTTTTCCAAAAGTCAAATTTTTTGGCACATTTGGGTGGTGCCGAGAGTCCTGATGTGATTTTGGAACGTTTCCCTGCGCTCATTGGCCCAAAAGTATTTTTTGACCGTTTTTGAAATTTTGAAAAAATGCGTAACCACCCCCCCTTACGAAAAAGTCAAAAATGGACTTTTTCCAAAAGTCAAATTTTTTGGCACATTTGGGTGGTGCCGAGAGTCCTGATGTGGTTTTGAAACGTTTCCCGGCGCTCTTTGGCCCAAAAGTATTTTTTGACCGTTTTTGAAATTTTGAAAAAATGCGTAACCACCCCCCCTTACGAAAAAGTCAAAAATGGACTTTTTCCAAAAGTCAACATTTTTGGCTTCTTTGGGTGGTGCCGAGAGTCCGGATGTGATTTTGGAACGTTTCCCGGCGCTTTTTTGCCCAAAAGTATTTTTTGACCGTTTTTGAAATTTTGAAAAAATGCGTAACCACCCCCCCTTACGAAAAAGTCAAAAATTGACTTTTTCCAAAAGTCAACATTTTTGGCTTCTTTTGGTGGATCCGAGAGTCCTGATGTGGTTTTGAAACGTTTCCCGGCGCTCTTTGGCCCAAAAGTATTTTTTGACCGTTTTTGAAATTTTGAAAAAATGCGTAACCACCCCCCCTTACGAAAAAGTCAAAAATGGACTTTTTCCAAAAGTCAACTTTTTTGGCATATTTGGGTGGTTCCGAGAGTCCTGATGTGATTTTGGAACGTTTCCCGGCGCTCTTTGGCCCAAAAGTATTTTTTGACCGTTTTTGAAATTTTGAAAAAATGCGTAACCACCCCCCCTTACAAAAAAGTCAAAAATTGACTTTTTCCAAAAGTCAACTTTTTTGGCACATTTGGGTGGTGCCGAGAGTCCTGATGTGATTTTGCAACGTTTCCCGGCGCTCTTTGGCCCAAAAGTATTTTTTGACCCTTTTTGAAATTTTGAAAAAATGCGTAACCACCCCCCCTTACGAAAAAGTCAAAAATGGATTTTTTCCAAAAGTCAACTTTTTTGGCACATTTGGGTGTTTCCGAGAGTCCTGATGTGATTTTGGAACGTTTCCCGGCGCTCTTTGGCCCAAAAGTATTTTTTGACCGTTTTTGAAATTTTGAAAAAATGCGTAACCACCCCCCCTTACGAAAAAGTCAAAAATGTACTTTTTGCAAAAGTCAACTTTTTTGGCACATTTGGGTGGATCCGAGAGTCCTGATGTGGTTTTGAAACGTTTCCCGGCGCTCTTTGGCCCAAAAGTATTTTTTGACCGTTTTTGAAATTTTGAAAAAATGCGTAACCACCCCCCCTTACGAAAAAGTCAAAAAATGACTTTTTCCAAAAGTCAACTTTTTTGGCACATTTGGGTGGTGCCGAGAGTCCTGATGTGGTTTTGAAACGTTTCCCGGCGCTCTTTGGCCCAAAAGTATTTTTTGACCGTTTTTGAAATTTTGAAAAAATGCGTAACCACCCCCCCTTACGAAAAAGTCAAAAATTGACTTTTTCCAAAAGTCAACTTTTTTGGCACATTTGGGTGGTGCCGAGCGTCCTGATGTGGTTTTGGAACGTTTCCCGGCGCTCCTTGGCCCAAAAGTATTTTTTGACCGTTTTTGAAATTTTGAAAAAATGCGTAACCACCCCCCCCTTACGAAAAAGTCAAAAATGGACTTTTTTCAAAAGTCAACATTTTTGGCACATTTGGGTGGTTCCGAGAGTCCTGATGTGGTTTTGGAACGTTTCCCGGCGCTCTTTGGCCCAAAAGTATTTTTTGACCGTTTTCGAAATTTTGAAAAAATGCGTAACCACCCCCCCTTACGAAAAAGTCAAAAAATGACTTTTTCCAAAAGTCAACTTTTTTGGCACATTTGGGTGGTGCCGAGAGTCCTGATGTGATTTTGGAACGTTTCCCGGCGCTCATTGGCCCAAAAGTATTTTTTGACCGTTTTTGAAATTTTGAAAAAATGCGTAACCACCCCCCCTTACGAAAAAGTCAAAAATTGACTTTTTCCAAAAGTCAACATTTTTGGCTTCTTTGGGTGGTGCCGAGAGTCCTGATGTGGTTTTGAAACGTTTCCCGGCGCTCTTTGGCCCAAAAGTATTTTTTGACCGTTTTTGAAATTTTGAAAAAATGCGTAACCACCCCCCCTTACGAAAAAGTCAAAAATGGGCTTTTTCCAAAAGTCAACTTTTTTGGCATATTTGGGTGGTTCCGAGAGTCCTGATGTGATTTTGGAACGTTTCCCGGCGCTCTTTGGCCCAAAAGTATTTTTTGACCGTTTTCGAAATTTTGAAAAAATGCGTAACCACCCCCCCTTACGAAAAAGTCAAAAATTGACATTTTCCAAAAGTCAACATTTTTGGCTTCTTTGGGTGGTGCCGAGAGTCCTGATGTGATTTTGGAACGTTTCCCGGCGCTCTTTGGACCAAAAGTATTTTTTGACCGTTTTTGAAATTTTGAAAAAATGCGTAACCACCCCCCCTTACGAAAAAGTCAAAAATTGACTTTTTCCAAAAGTTAACTTTTTGGCACATTTGGGTGGTGCCGAGCGTCATGATGTGGTTTTGGAACGTTTCCCGGCGCTCCTTGGCCCAAATGTATTTTTTGACCGTTTTTGAAATTTTGAAAAAATGCGTAACCACCCCCCCCTTACGAAAAAGTCAAAAATTGACTTTTTCCAAAAGTCAACATTTTTGGCTTCTTTGGGTGGTGCCGAGAGTCCTGATGTGATTTTGGAACGTTTCCCGGCGCTCTTTGGACCAAAAGTATTTTTTGACCGTTTTTGAAAATTTGAAAAAGTGCGTAATCACCCCCCCTTACGAAAAAGTCAAAAATTGACTTTTTCCAAAAGTCAACTTTTTTGGCATCTTTGGGTGGTTCCGAGAGTCCTGATGTGATTTAGGAACGTTTCCCAGCGCTCATTGGCCCAAAAGTATTTTTTGACCGTTTTTGAAATTTTGAAAAAATGCGTAACCACCCCCCCTTACGAAAAAGTCAAAAATGGACTTTTTCCAAAAGTCAAATTTTTTGGCACATTTGGGTGGTGCCGAGAGTCCTGATGTGGTTTTGAAACGTTTCCCGGCGCTCTTTGGCCCAAAAGTATTTTTTGACCGTTTTTGAAATTTTGAAAAAATGCGTAACCACCCCCCCTTACGAAAAAGTCAAAAATGGACTTTTTCCAAAAGTCAACATTTTTGGCTTCTTTGGGTGGTGCCGAGAGTCCGGATGTGATTTTGGAACGTTTCCCGGCGCTTTTTTGCCCAAAAGTATTTTTTGACCGTTTTTGAAATTTTGAAAAAATGCGTAACCACCCCCCCTTACGAAAAAGTCAAAAATTGACTTTTTCCAAAAGTCAACATTTTTGGCTTCTTTTGGTGGATCCGAGAGTCCTGATGTGGTTTTGAAACGTTTCCCGGCGCTCTTTGGCCCAAAAGTATTTTTTGACCGTTTTTGAAATTTTGAAAAAATGCGTAACCACCCCCCCTTACGAAAAAGTCAAAAATGGACTTTTTCCAAAAGTCAACTTTTTTGGCATATTTGGGTGGTTCCGAGAGTCCTGATGTGATTTTGGAACGTTTCCCGGCGCTCTTTGGCCCAAAAGTATTTTTTGACCGTTTTTGAAATTTTGAAAAAATGCGTAACCACCCCCCCTTACAAAAAAGTCAAAAATTGACTTTTTCCAAAAGTCAACTTTTTTGGCACATTTGGGTGGTGCCGAGAGTCCTGATGTGGTTTTGAAACGTTTCCCGGCGCTCTTTGGCCCAAAAGTATTTTTTGACCGTTTTTTAAATTTTGAAAAAATGCGTAACCACACCCCCTTACGAAAAAGTCAAAAATGGACTTTTTCCAAAAGTCAACATTTTTGGCTTCTTTGGGTGGTGCCGAGAGTCCTGATGTGATTTTGGAACGTTTCCCGGCGCTCTTTGGCCCAAAAGTATTTTTTGACCCTTTTTGAAATTTTGAAAAAATGCGTAACCACCCCCCCTTACGAAAAAGTCAAAAATGGATTTTTTCCAAAAGTCAACTTTTTTGGCACATTTGGGTGTTTCCGAGAGTCCTGATGTGATTTTGGAACGTTTCCCGGCGCTCTTTGGCCCAAAAGTATTTTTTGACCGTTTTTGAAATTTTGAAAAAATGCGTAACCACCCCCCCTTACGAAAAAGTCAAAAATGTACTTTTTGCAAAAGTCAACTTTTTTGGCACATTTGGGTGGATCCGAGAGTCCTGATGTGGTTTTGAAACGTTTCCCGGCGCTCTTTGGCCCAAAAGTATTTTTTGACCGTTTTTGAAATTTTGAAAAAATGCGTAACCACCCCCCCTTACGAAAAAGTCAAAAAATGACTTTTTCCAAAAGTCAACTTTTTTGGCACATTTGGGTGGTGCCGAGAGTCCTGATGTGGTTTTGAAACGTTTCCCGGCGCTCTTTGGCCCAAAAGTATTTTTTGACCGTTTTTGAAATTTTGAAAAAATGCGTAACCACCCCCCCTTACGAAAAAGTCAAAAATTGACTTTTTCCAAAAGTCAACTTTTTTGGCACATTTGGGTGGTGCCGAGCGTCCTGATGTGGTTTTGGAACGTTTCCCGGCGCTCCTTGGCCCAAAAGTATTTTTTGACCGTTTTTGAAATTTTGAAAAAATGCGTAACCACCCCCCCCTTACGAAAAAGTCAAAAATGGACTTTTTTCAAAAGTCAACATTTTTGGCACATTTGGGTGGTTCCGAGAGTCCTGATGTGGTTTTGGAACGTTTCCCGGCGCTCTTTGGCCCAAAAGTATTTTTTGACCGTTTTCGAAATTTTGAAAAAATGCGTAACCACCCCCCCTTACGAAAAAGTCAAAAAATGACTTTTTCCAAAAGTCAACTTTTTTGGCACATTTGGGTGGTGCCGAGAGTCCTGATGTGATTTTGGAACGTTTCCCGGCGCTCATTGGCCCAAAAGTATTTTTTGACCGTTTTTGAAATTTTGAAAAAATGCGTAACCACCCCCCCTTACGAAAAAGTCAAAAATTGACTTTTTCCAAAAGTCAACATTTTTGGCTTCTTTGGGTGGTGCCGAGAGTCCTGATGTGGTTTTGAAACGTTTCCCGGCGCTCTTTGGCCCAAAAGTATTTTTTGACCGTTTTTGAAATTTTGAAAAAATGCGTAACCACCCCCCCTTACGAAAAAGTCAAAAATGGGCTTTTTCCAAAAGTCAACTTTTTTGGCATATTTGGGTGGTTCCGAGAGTCCTGATGTGATTTTGGAACGTTTCCCGGCGCTCTTTGGCCCAAAAGTATTTTTTGACCGTTTTCGAAATTTTGAAAAAATGCGTAACCACCCCCCCTTACGAAAAAGTCAAAAATTGACATTTTCCAAAAGTCAACATTTTTGGCTTCTTTGGGTGGTGCCGAGAGTCCTGATGTGATTTTGGAACGTTTCCCGGCGCTCTTTGGACCAAAAGTATTTTTTGACCGTTTTTGAAATTTTGAAAAAATGCGTAACCACCCCCCCTTACGAAAAAGTCAAAAACTGACTTTTTGCAAAAGTCAACTTTTTTGGCACATTTGGGTGGATCCGAGAGTCCTGATGTGGTTTTGAAACGTTTCCCGGCGCTCCTTGGCCCAAAAGTATTTTTTGACCGTTTTTGAAATTTTGAAAAAATGCGTAACCACCCCCCCTTACGAAAAAGTCAAAAATGTACTTTTTCCAAAAGTCAACTTTTTTGGCACATTTGGGTGGTGCCGAGAGTCCTGATGTGGTTTTGAAACGTTTCCCGGCGCTCTTTGGCCCAAAAGTATTTTTTGACCGTTTTTGAAATTTTGAAAAAATGCGTAACCAACCCCCTTACGAAAAAGTCAAAAATTGACTTTTTCCAAAAGTCAACTTTTTTGGCACATTTGGGTGGTGCCGAGCGTCCTGATGTGGTTTTGGAAAGTTTCCCGGCGCTCCTTGGCCCAAAAGTATTTTTTGACCGTTTTTGAAATTTTGAAAAAATGCGTAACCACCCCCCCTTACGAAAAAGTCAAAAATGTACTTTTTCGAAAAGTCAACTTTTTTGGCACATTTGGGTGGTGCCGAGAGTCCTAATGTGGTTTTGAAACGTTTCCCGGCGCTCTTTGGCCCAAAAGTATTTTTTGACCCTTTTTGAAATTTTGAAAAAATGCGTAACCACCCCCCCTTACGAAAAAGTCAAAAATGGATTTTTTCCAAAAGTCAACATTTTTGGCACATTTGGGTGTTTCCGAGAGTCCGGATGTGATTTTGGAACGTTTCCCGGCGCTTTTTTGCCCAAAAGTATTTTTTGACCGTTTTTGAAATTTTGAAAAAATGCGTAACCACCCCCCCTTACGAAAAAGTCAAAAATTGACTTTTTCCAAAAGTCAACATTTTTGGCTTCTTTTGGTGGATCCGAGAGTCCTGATGTGGTTTTGAAACGTTTCCCGGCGCTCTTTGGCCCAAAAGTATTTTTTGACCGTTTTTGAAATTTTGAAAAAATGCGTAACCACCCCCCCTTACGAAAAAGTCAAAAATGGACTTTTTCCAAAAGTCAACTTTTTTGGCATATTTGGGTGGTTCCGAGAGTCCTGATGTGATTTTGGAACGTTTCCCGGCGCTCTTTGGCCCAAAAGTATTTTTTGACCGTTTTTGAAATTTTGAAAAAATGCGTAACCACCCCCCCTTACAAAAAAGTCAAAAATTGACTTTTTCCAAAAGTCAACTTTTTTGGCACATTTGGGTGGTGCCGAGAGTCCTGATGTGGTTTTGAAACGTTTCCCGGCGCTCTTTGGCCCAAAAGTATTTTTTGACCGTTTTTTAAATTTTGAAAAAATGCGTAACCACACCCCCTTACGAAAAAGTCAAAAATTGACTTTTTCCAAAAGTCAACATTTTTGGCTTCTTTGGGTGGTGCCGAGAGTCCTGATGTGATTTTGGAACGTTTCCCGGCGCTCTTTGGCCCAAAAGTATTTTTTGACCCTTTTTGAAATTTTGAAAAAATGCGTAACCACCCCCCCTTACGAAAAAGTCAAAAATGGATTTTTTCCAAAAGTCAACTTTTTTGGCACATTTGGGTGTTTCCGAGAGTCCTGATGTGATTTTGGAACGTTTCCCGGCGCTCTTTGGCCCAAAAGTATTTTTTGACCGTTTTTGAAATTTTGAAAAAATGCGTAACCACCCCCCCTTACGAAAAAGTCAAAAATGTACTTTTTGCAAAAGTCAACTTTTTTGGCACATTTGGGTGGATCCGAGAGTCCTGATGTGGTTTTGAAACGTTTCCCGGCGCTCTTTGGCCCAAAAGTATTTTTTGACCGTTTTTGAAATTTTGAAAAAATGCGTAACCACCCCCCCTTACGAAAAAGTCAAAAAATGACTTTTTCCAAAAGTCAACTTTTTTGGCACATTTGGGTGGTGCCGAGAGTCCTGATGTGGTTTTGAAACGTTTCCCGGCGCTCTTTGGCCCAAAAGTATTTTTTGACCGTTTTTGAAATTTTGAAAAAATGCGTAACCACCCCCCCTTACGAAAAAGTCAAAAATTGACTTTTTCCAAAAGTCAACTTTTTTGGCACATTTGGGTGGTGCCGAGCGTCCTGATGTGGTTTTGGAACGTTTCCCGGCGCTCCTTGGCCCAAAAGTATTTTTTGACCGTTTTTGAAATTTTGAAAAAATGCGTAACCACCCCCCCCTTACGAAAAAGTCAAAAATGGACTTTTTTCAAAAGTCAACATTTTTGGCACATTTGGGTGGTTCCGAGAGTCCTGATGTGGTTTTGGAACGTTTCCCGGTGCTCCTTGGCCCAAAAGTATTTTTTGACCGTTTTTGAAATTTTGAAAAAATGCGTAACCACCCCCCCTTACGAAAAAGTCAAAAATGTAGTTTTTCCAAAAGTCAACTTTTTTGGCACATTTGGGTGGTGCCGAAAGTCCTGATGTGGTTTTGAAACGTTTCCCGGCGCTCTTTGGCCCAAAAGTATTTTTTGACCGTTTTTGAAATTTTGAAAAAATTCCTAACCACCCCCCTTACGAAAAAGTCAAAAATGTACTTTTTCCAAAAGTCAACTTTTTTGGCACATTTGGGTGGTTCCGAGAGTCCTGATGTGGTTTTGGAACGTTTCCCGGCGCTCTTTGGCCCAAAAGTATTTTTTGACCGTTTTCGAAATTTTGAAAAAATGCGTAACCACCCCCCCTTACGAAAAAGTCAAAAATTGACATTTTCCAAAAGTCAACATTTTTGGCTTCTTTGGGTGGTGCCGAGAGTCCTGATGTGATTTTGGAACGTTTCCCGGCGCTCTTTGGACCAAAAGTAGTTTTTGACCGTTTTTGAAAATTTGAAAAAATGCGTAACCACCCCCCCTTACGAAAAAGTCAAAAATTGACTTTTTCCAAAAGTCAACTTTTTGGCACATTTGGGTGGTGCCGAGTGTCCTGATGTGGTTTTGGAACGTTTCCCGGCGCTCCTTGGCCCAAAAGTATTTTTTGACCGTTTTTGAAACTTTGAAAAAATGCGTAACCACCCCCCCTTACGAAAAAGTCAAAAACTGACTTTTTGCAAAAGTCAACTTTTTTGGCACATTTGGGTGGATCCGAGAGTCCTGATGTGGTTTTGGAACGTTTCCCGGCGCTCCTTGGCCCAAAAGTATTTTTTGACCGTTTTTGAAATTTTGAAAAAATGCGTAACCACCCCCCCTTACGAAAAAGTCAAAAATGTACTTTTTCCAAAAGTCAACTTTTTTGGCACATTTGGGTGGTGCCGAGAGTCCTGATGTGATTTTGGAACGTTTCCCGGCGCTCATTGGCCCAAAAGTATTTTTTGACCGTTTTTGAAATTTTGAAAAAATGCGTAACCACACCCCCTTACGAAAAAGTCAAAAATGTAGTTTTTCCAAAAGTCAACTTTTTTGGCACATTTGGGTGGTGCCGAAAGTCCTGATGTGGTTTTGAAACGTTTCCCGGCGCTCTTTGGCCCAAAAGTATTTTTTGACCGTTTTTGAAATTTTGAAAAAATTCCTAACCACCCCCCCTTACGAAAAAGTCAAAAATGTACTTTTTCCAAAAGTCAACTTTTTTGGCACATTTGGGTGGTTCCGAGAGTCCTGATGTGGTTTTGGAACGTTTCCCGGCGCTCCTTGGCACAAAAGTATTTTTTGACCGTTTTTGAAATTTTGAAAAAATTCCTAACCACCCCCCCTTACGAAAAAGTCAAAAATGTACTTTTTCCAAAAGTCAACTTTTTTGGCACATTTGGGTGGTTTCGAGAGTCCTGATGTGATTTTGGAACGTTTCCCGGCGCTCTTTGGCCCAAAAGTATTTTTTGACCGTTTTCGAAATTTTGAAAAAATGCGTAACCACCCCCCCTTACGAAAAAGTCAAAAATTGACATTTTCCAAAAGTCAACATTTTTGGCTTCTTTGGGTGGTGCCGAGAGTCCTGATGTGATTTTGGAACGTTTCCCGGCGCTCTTTGGACCAAAAGTAGTTTTTGACCGTTTTTGAAAATTTGAAAAAATGCGTAACCACCCCCCCTTACGAAAAAGTCAAAAATTGACTTTTTCCAAAAGTCAACTTTTTGGCACATTTGGGTGGTGCCGAGTGTCCTGATGTGGTTTTGGAACGTTTCCCGGCGCTCCTTGGCCCAAAAGTATTTTTTGACCGTTTTTGAAACTTTAAAAAATGCGTAACCACCCCCCCTTACGAAAAAGTCAAAAACTGACTTTTTGCAAAAGTCAACTTTTTTGGCACATTTGGGTGGATCCGAGAGTCCTGATGTGGTTTTGGAACGTTTCCCGGCGCTCCTTGGCACAAAAGTATTTTTTGACCGTTTTTGAAATTTTGAAAAAATGCGTAACCACCCCCCCTTACGAAAAAGTCAAAAATGTACTTTTTCCAAAAGTCAACTTTTTTGGCACATTTGGGTGGTGCCGCGAGTCCTGATGTGGTTTTGAAACGTTTCCCGGCGCTCTTTGGCCCAAAAGTATTTTTTGACCGTTTTTGAAATTTTGAAAAAATGCGTAACCACCCCCCCTTACGAAAAAGTCAAAAATGGGCTTTTTCCAAAAGTCAACTTTTTTGGCATATTTGGGTGGTTCCGAGAGTCCTGATGTGATTTTGGAACGTTTCCCGGCGCTCTTTGGCCCAAAAGTATTTTTTGACCGTTTTCGAAATTTTGAAAAAATGCGTAACCACCCCCCCTTACGAAAAAGTCAAAAATTGACATTTTCCAAAAGTCAACATTTTTGGCTTCTTTGGGTGGTGCCGAGAGTCCTGATGTGATTTTGGAACGTTTCCCGGCGCTCTTTGGACCAAAAGTATTTTTTGACCGTTTTTGAAATTTTGAAAAAATGCGTAACCACCCCCCCTTACGAAAAAGTCAAAAATTGACTTTTTCCAAAAGTTAACTTTTTGGCACATTTGGGTGGTGCCGAGCGTCATGATGTGGTTTTGGAACGTTTCCCGGCGCTCCTTGGCCCAAATGTATTTTTTGACCGTTTTTGAAATTTTGAAAAAATGCGTAACCACCCCCCCCTTACGAAAAAGTCAAAAATTGACTTTTTCCAAAAGTCAACATTTTTGGCTTCTTTGGGTGGTGCCGAGAGTCCTGATGTGATTTTGGAACGTTTCCCGGCGCTCTTTGGACCAAAAGTATTTTTTGACCGTTTTTGAAAATTTGAAAAAGTGCGTAATCACCCCCCCTTACGAAAAAGTCAAAAATTGACTTTTTCCAAAAGTCAACTTTTTTGGCATCTTTGGGTGGTTCCGAGAGTCCTGATGTGATTTAGGAACGTTTCCCAGCGCTCATTGGCCCAAAAGTATTTTTTGACCGTTTTTGAAATTTTGAAAAAATGCGTAACCACCCCCCCTTACGAAAAAGTCAAAAATGGACTTTTTCCAAAAGTCAAATTTTTTGGCACATTTGGGTGGTGCCGAGAGTCCTGATGTGGTTTTGAAACGTTTCCCGGCGCTCTTTGGCCCAAAAGTATTTTTTGACCGTTTTTGAAATTTTGAAAAAATGCGTAACCACCCCCCCTTACGAAAAAGTCAAAAATGGACTTTTTCCAAAAGTCAACATTTTTGGCTTCTTTGGGTGGTGCCGAGAGTCCGGATGTGATTTTGGAACGTTTCCCGGCGCTTTTTTGCCCAAAAGTATTTTTTGACCGTTTTTGAAATTTTGAAAAAATGCGTAACCACCCCCCCTTACGAAAAAGTCAAAAATTGACTTTTTCCAAAAGTCAACATTTTTGGCTTCTTTTGGTGGATCCGAGAGTCCTGATGTGGTTTTGAAACGTTTCCCGGCGCTCTTTGGCCCAAAAGTATTTTTTGACCGTTTTTGAAATTTTGAAAAAATGCGTAACCACCCCCCCTTACGAAAAAGTCAAAAATGGACTTTTTCCAAAAGTCAACTTTTTTGGCATATTTGGGTGGTTCCGAGAGTCCTGATGTGATTTTGGAACGTTTCCCGGCGCTCTTTGGCCCAAAAGTATTTTTTGACCGTTTTTTAAATTTTGAAAAAATGCGTAACCACCCCCCCTTACAAAAAAGTCAAAAATTGACTTTTTCCAAAAGTCAACTTTTTTGGCACATTTGGGTGGTGCCGAGAGTCCTGATGTGGTTTTGAAACGTTTCCCGGCGCTCTTTGGCCCAAAAGTATTTTTTGACCGTTTTTTAAATTTTGAAAAAATGCGTAACCACACCCCCTTACGAAAAAGTCAAAAATTGACTTTTTCCAAAAGTCAACATTTTTGGCTTCTTTGGGTGGTGCCGAGAGTCCTGATGTGATTTTGGAACGTTTCCCGGCGCTCTTTGGCCCAAAAGTATTTTTTGACCCTTTTTGAAATTTTGAAAAAATGCGTAACCACCCCCCCTTACGAAAAAGTCAAAAATGGATTTTTTCCAAAAGTCAACTTTTTTGGCACATTTGGGTGTTTCCGAGAGTCCTGATGTGATTTTGGAACGTTTCCCGGCGCTCTTTGGCCCAAAAGTATTTTTTGACCGTTTTTGAAATTTTGAAAAAATGCGTAACCACCCCCCCTTACGAAAAAGTCAAAAATGTACTTTTTGCAAAAGTCAACTTTTTTGGCACATTTGGGTGGATCCGAGAGTCCTGATGTGGTTTTGAAACGTTTCCCGGCGCTCTTTGGCCCAAAAGTATTTTTTGACCGTTTTTGAAATTTTGAAAAAATGCGTAACCACCCCCCCTTACGAAAAAGTCAAAAAATGACTTTTTCCAAAAGTCAAATTTTTTGGCACATTTGGGTGGTGCCGAGAGTCCTGATGTGGTTTTGAAACGTTTCCCGGCGCTCTTTGGCCCAAAAGTATTTTTTGACCGTTTTTGAAATTTTGAAAAAATGCGTAACCACCCCCCCTTACGAAAAAGTCAAAAATTGACATTTTCCAAAAGTCAACATTTTTGGCTTCTTTGGGTGGTGCCGAGAGTCCTGATGTGATTTTGGAACGTTTCCCGGCGCTCTTTGGACCAAAAGTATTTTTTGACCGTTTTTGAAATTTTGAAAAAATGCGTAACCACCCCCCCTTACGAAAAAGTCAAAAACTGACTTTTTGCAAAAGTCAACTTTTTTGGCACATTTGGGTGGATCCGAGAGTCCTGATGTGGTTTTGAAACGTTTCCCGGCGCTCCTTGGCCCAAAAGTATTTTTTGACCGTTTTTGAAATTTTGAAAAAATGCGTAACCACCCCCCCTTACGAAAAAGTCAAAAATGTACTTTTTCCAAAAGTCAACTTTTTTGGCACATTTGGGTGGTGCCGAGAGTCCTGATGTGGTTTTGAAACGTTTCCCGGCGCTCTTTGGCCCAAAAGTATTTTTTGACCGTTTTTGAAATTTTGAAAAAATGCGTAACCAACCCCCTTACGAAAAAGTCAAAAATTGACTTTTTCCAAAAGTCAACTTTTTTGGCACATTTGGGTGGTGCCGAGCGTCCTGATGTGGTTTTGGAAAGTTTCCCGGCGCTCCTTGGCCCAAAAGTATTTTTTGACCGTTTTTGAAATTTTGAAAAAATGCGTAACCACCCCCCCTTACGAAAAAGTCAAAAATGTACTTTTTCCAAAAGTCAACTTTTTTGGCACATTTGGGTGGTGCCGAGAGTCCTGATGTGGTTTTGAAACGTTTCCCGGCGCTCTTTGGCCCAAAAGTATTTTTTGACCCTTTTTGAAATTTTGAAAAAATGCGTAACCACCCCCCCTTACGAAAAAGTCAAAAATGGATTTTTTCCAAAAGTCAACATTTTTGGCACATTTGGGTGTTTCCGAGAGTCCGGATGTGATTTTGGAACGTTTCCCGGCGCTTTTTTGCCCAAAAGTATTTTTTGACCGTTTTTGAAATTTTGAAAAAATGCGTAACCACCCCCCCTTACGAAAAAGTCAAAAATTGACTTTTTCCAAAAGTCAACATTTTTGGCTTCTTTTGGTGGATCCGAGAGTCCTGATGTGGTTTTGAAACGTTTCCCGGCGCTCTTTGGCCCAAAAGTATTTTTTGACCGTTTTTGAAATTTTGAAAAAATGCGTAACCACCCCCCCTTACGAAAAAGTCAAAAATGGACTTTTTCCAAAAGTCAACTTTTTTGGCATATTTGGGTGGTTCCGAGAGTCCTGATGTGATTTTGGAACGTTTCCCGGCGCTCTTTGGCCCAAAAGTATTTTTTGACCGTTTTTGAAATTTTGAAAAAATGCGTAACCACCCCCCCTTACAAAAAAGTCAAAAATTGACTTTTTCCAAAAGTCAACTTTTTTGGCACATTTGGGTGGTGCCGAGAGTCCTGATGTGGTTTTGAAACGTTTCCCGGCGCTCTTTGGCCCAAAAGTATTTTTTGACCGTTTTTTAAATTTTGAAAAAATGCGTAACCACACCCCCTTACGAAAAAGTCAAAAATTGACTTTTTCCAAAAGTCAACATTTTTGGCTTCTTTGGGTGGTGCCGAGAGTCCTGATGTGATTTTGGAACGTTTCCCGGCGCTCTTTGGCCCAAAAGTATTTTTTGACCCTTTTTGAAATTTTGAAAAAATGCGTAACCACCCCCCCTTACGAAAAAGTCAAAAATGGATTTTTTCCAAAAGTCAACTTTTTTGGCACATTTGGGTGTTTCCGAGAGTCCTGATGTGATTTTGGAACGTTTCCCGGCGCTCTTTGGCCCAAAAGTATTTTTTGACCGTTTTTGAAATTTTGAAAAAATGCGTAACCACCCCCCCTTACGAAAAAGTCAAAAATGTACTTTTTGCAAAAGTCAACTTTTTTGGCACATTTGGGTGGATCCGAGAGTCCTGATGTGGTTTTGAAACGTTTCCCGGCGCTCTTTGGCCCAAAAGTATTTTTTGACCGTTTTTGAAATTTTGAAAAAATGCGTAACCACCCCCCCTTACGAAAAAGTCAAAAAATGACTTTTTCCAAAAGTCAACTTTTTTGGCACATTTGGGTGGTGCCGAGAGTCCTGATGTGGTTTTGAAACGTTTCCCGGCGCTCTTTGGCCCAAAAGTATTTTTTGACCGTTTTTGAAATTTTGAAAAAATGCGTAACCACCCCCCCTTACGAAAAAGTCAAAAATTGACTTTTTCCAAAAGTCAACTTTTTTGGCACATTTGGGTGGTGCCGAGCGTCCTGATGTGGTTTTGGAACGTTTCCCGGCGCTCCTTGGCCCAAAAGTATTTTTTGACCGTTTTTGAAATTTTGAAAAAATGCGTAACCACCCCCCCCTTACGAAAAAGTCAAAAATGGACTTTTTTCAAAAGTCAACATTTTTGGCACATTTGGGTGGTTCCGAGAGTCCTGATGTGGTTTTGGAACGTTTCCCGGTGCTCCTTGGCCCAAAAGTATTTTTTGACCGTTTTTGAAATTTTGAAAAAATGCGTAACCACCCCCCCTTACGAAAAAGTCAAAAATGTAGTTTTTCCAAAAGTCAACTTTTTTGGCACATTTGGGTGGTGCCGAAAGTCCTGATGTGGTTTTGAAACGTTTCCCGGCGCTCTTTGGCCCAAAAGTATTTTTTGACCGTTTTTGAAATTTTGAAAAAATTCCTAACCACCCCCCTTACGAAAAAGTCAAAAATGTACTTTTTCCAAAAGTCAACTTTTTTGGCACATTTGGGTGGTTCCGAGAGTCCTGATGTGGTTTTGGAACGTTTCCCGGCGCTCTTTGGCCCAAAAGTATTTTTTGACCGTTTTCGAAATTTTGAAAAAATGCGTAACCACCCCCCCTTACGAAAAAGTCAAAAATTGACATTTTCCAAAAGTCAACATTTTTGGCTTCTTTGGGTGGTGCCGAGAGTCCTGATGTGATTTTGGAACGTTTCCCGGCGCTCTTTGGACCAAAAGTAGTTTTTGACCGTTTTTGAAAATTTGAAAAAATGCGTAACCACCCCCCCTTACGAAAAAGTCAAAAATTGACTTTTTCCAAAAGTCAACTTTTTGGCACATTTGGGTGGTGCCGAGTGTCCTGATGTGGTTTTGGAACGTTTCCCGGCGCTCCTTGGCCCAAAAGTATTTTTTGACCGTTTTTGAAACTTTGAAAAAATGCGTAACCACCCCCCCTTACGAAAAAGTCAAAAACTGACTTTTTGCAAAAGTCAACTTTTTTGGCACATTTGGGTGGATCCGAGAGTCCTGATGTGGTTTTGGAACGTTTCCCGGCGCTCCTTGGCCCAAAAGTATTTTTTGACCGTTTTTGAAATTTTGAAAAAATGCGTAACCACCCCCCCTTACGAAAAAGTCAAAAATGTACTTTTTCCAAAAGTCAACTTTTTTGGCACATTTGGGTGGTGCCGCGAGTCCTGATGTGGTTTTGAAACGTTTCCCGGCGCTCTTTGGCCCAAAAGTATTTTTTGACCGTTTTTGAAATTTTGAAAAAATGCGTAACCACCCACCCTTACGAAAAAGTCAAAAATTGACTTTTTCCAAAAGTCAACATTTTTGGCTTCTTTGGGTGGTGCCGAGAGTCCTGATGTGATTTTGGAACGTTTCCCGGCGCTCATTGGCCCAAAAGTATTTTTTGACCGTTTTTGAAATTTTGAAAAAATGCGTAACCACCCCCCCTTACGAAAAAGTCAAAAAATGACTTTTTCCAAAAGTCAACTTTTTTGGCACATTTGGGTGGTGCCGAGAGTCCTGATGTGATTTTGGAACGTTTCCCGGCGCTCATTGGCCCAAAAGTATTTTTTGACCGTTTTTGAAATTTTGAAAAAATGCGTAACCACCCCCCCTTACAAAAAAGTCAAAAATTGACTTTTTCCAAAAGTCAACTTTTTTGGCACATTTGGGTGGTGCCGAGAGTCCTGATGTGGTTTTGAAACGTTTCCCGGCGCTCTTTGGCCCAAAAGTATTTTTTGACCGTTTTTTAAATTTTGAAAAAATGCGTAACCACACCCCCTTACGAAAAAGTCAAAAATTGACTTTTTCCAAAAGTCAACATTTTTGGCTTCTTTGGGTGGTGCCGAGAGTCCTGATGTGATTTTGGAACGTTTCCCGGCGCTCATTGGCCCAAAAGTATTTTTGGACCGTTTTTGAAATTTTGAAAAAATGCGTAACCACCCCCCCTTACGAAAAAGTCAAAAATTGACTTTTTCCAAAAGTCAACATTTTTGGCTTCTTTGGGTGGTGCCGAGAGTCCTGATGTGATTTTGGAACGTTTCCCGGCGCTCTTTGGCCCAAAAGTATTTTTTGACCGTTTTTTAAATTTTGAAAAAATGCGTAACCACACCCCCTTACGAAAAAGTCAAAAATTGACTTTTTCCAAAAGTCAACATTTTTGGCTTCTTTGGGTGGTGCCGAGAGTCCTGATGTGATTTTGGAACGTTTCCCGGCGCTCATTGGCCCAAAAGTATTTTTTGACCGTTTTTGAAATTTTGAAAAAATGCGTAACCACACCCCCTTACGAAAAAGTCAAAAATGTAGTTTTTCCAAAAGTCAACTTTTTTGGCACATTTGGGTGGTGCCGAAAGTCCTGATGTGGTTTTGAAACGTTTCCCGGCGCTCTTTGGCCCAAAAGTATTTTTTGACCGTTTTTGAAATTTTGAAAAAATTCCTAACCACCCCCCCTTACGAAAAAGTCAAAAATGTACTTTTTCCAAAAGTCAACTTTTTTGGCACATTTGGGTGGTTCCGAGAGTCCTGATGTGGTTTTGGAACGTTTCCCGGCGCTCCTTGGCACAAAAGTATTTTTTGACCGTTTTTGAAATTTTGAAAAAATTCCTAACCACCCCCCCTTACGAAAAAGTCAAAAATGTACTTTTTCCAAAAGTCAACTTTTTTGGCACATTTGGGTGGTTCCGAGAGTCCTGATGTGATTTTGGAACGTTTCCCGGCGCTCTTTGGCCCAAAAGTATTTTTTGACCGTTTTCGAAATTTTGAAAAAATGCGTAACCACCCCCCCTTACGAAAAAGTCAAAAATTGACATTTTCCAAAAGTCAACATTTTTGGCTTCTTTGGGTGGTGCCGAGAGTCCTGATGTGATTTTGGAACGTTTCCCGGCGCTCTTTGGACCAAAAGTAGTTTTTGACCGTTTTTGAAAATTTGAAAAAATGCGTAACCACCCCCCCTTACGAAAAAGTCAAAAATTGACTTTTTCCAAAAGTCAACTTTTTGGCACATTTGGGTGGTGCCGAGTGTCCTGATGTGGTTTTGGAACGTTTCCCGGCGCTCCTTGGCCCAAAAGTATTTTTTGACCGTTTTTGAAACTTTAAAAAATGCGTAACCACCCCCCCTTACGAAAAAGTCAAAAACTGACTTTTTGCAAAAGTCAACTTTTTTGGCACATTTGGGTGGATCCGAGAGTCCTGATGTGGTTTTGGAACGTTTCCCGGCGCTCCTTGGCACAAAAGTATTTTTTGACCGTTTTTGAAATTTTGAAAAAATGCGTAACCACCCCCCCTTACGAAAAAGTCAAAAATGTACTTTTTCCAAAAGTCAACTTTTTTGGCACATTTGGGTGGTGCCGCGAGTCCTGATGTGGTTTTGAAACGTTTCCCGGCGCTCTTTGGCCCAAAAGTATTTTTTGACCGTTTTTGAAATTTTGAAAAAATGCGTAACCACCCCCCCTTACGAAAAAGTCAAAAATGTACTTTTTCCAAAAGTCAACTTTTTTGGCACATTTGGGTGGTGCCGAGAGTCCTGATGTGGTTTTGAAACGTTTCCCGGCGCTCTTTGGCCCAAAAGTATTTTTTGACCGTTTTTGAAATTTTGAAAAAATGCGTAACCACCCCCCCTTACGAAAAAGTCAAAAATTGACTTTTTCCAAAAGTCAACTTTTTTGGCATATTTGGGTGGTTCCGAGAGTCCTGATGTGATTTTGGAACGTTTCCCGGCGCTCTTTGGCCCAAAAGTATTTTTTGACCGTTTTTGAAATTTTGAAAAAATGCGTAACCACCCCCCCTTACAAAAAAGTCAAAAATTGACATTTTCCAAAAGTCAACATTTTTGGCTTCTTTGGGTGGTGCCGAGAGTCCTGATGTGATTTTGGAAAGTTTCCCGGCGCTCTTTGGACCAAAAGTAGTTTTTGACCGTTTTTGAAAATTTGAAAAAATGCGTAACCACCCCCCCTTACGAAAAAGTCAAAAATTGACTTTTTCCAAAAGTCAACTTTTTGGCACATTTGGGTGGTGCCGAGTGTCCTGATGTGGTTTTGGAACGTTTCCCGGCGCTCCTTGGCCCAAAAGTATTTTTTGACCGTTTTTGAAACTTTGAAAAAATGCGTAACCACCCCCCCTTACGAAAAAGTCAAAAACTGACTTTTTGCAAAAGTCAACTTTTTTGGCACATTTGGGTGGATCCGAGAGTCCTGATGTGGTTTTGAAACGTTTCCCGGCGCTCTTTGGCCCAAAAGTATTTTTTGACCGTTTTTGAAATTTTGAAAAAATGCGTAACCACCCCCCCCTTACGAAAAAGTCAAAAATTGACTTTTTCCAAAAGTCAACTTTTTTGGCACATTTGGGTGGTGCCGAGCGTCCTGATGTGGTTTTGGAACGTTTCCCGGCGCTCCTTGGCCCAAAAGTATTTTTAGACCGTTTTTGAAATTTTGAAAAAATGCGTAACCACCCCCCCTTACGAAAAAGTCAAAAATGTACTTTTTCCAAAAGTCAACTTTTTTGGCACATTTGGGTGGTGCCGCGAGTCCTGATGTGGTTTTGAAACGTTTCCCGGCGCTCTTTGGCCCAAAAGTATTTTTTGACCGTTTTTGAAATTTTGAAAAAATGCGTAACCACCCCCCCTTACGAAAAAGTCAAAAATTGACTTTTTCCAAAAGTCAACTTTTTTGGCACATTTGGGTGGTGCCGAGCGTCCTGATGTGGTTTTGGAACGTTTCACGGCGCTCCTTGGCCCAAAAGTATTTTTTGACCGTTTTTGAAATTTTGAAAAAATGCGTAACCACCCCCCCTTACGAAAAAGTCAAAAATGTACTTTTTCCAAAAGTCAACTTTTTTGGCACATTTGGGTGGTGCCGAGAGTCCTGATGTGGTTTTGAAACGTTTCCCGGCGCTCTTTGGCCCAAAAGTATTTTTTGACCGTTTTTGAAATTTTGAAAAAATGCGTAACCACCCCCCCTTACGAAAAAGTCAAAAATGGACTTTTTCCAAAAGTCAACTTTTTTGGCATATTTGGGTGGTTCCGAGAGTCCTGATGTGATTTTGGAACGTTTCCCGGCGCTCTTTGGCCCAAAAGTATTTTTTGACCGTTTTTGAAATTTTGAAAAAATGCGTAACCACCCCCCCTTACAAAAAAGTCAAAAATTTACTTTTTCCAAAAGTCAACTTTTTTGGCACATTTGGGTGGTGCCGAGAGTCCTGATGTGGTTTTGAAACGTTTCCCGGCGCTCTTTGGCCCAAAAGTATTTTTTGACCGTTTTTTAAATTTTGAAAAAATGCGTAACCACACCCCCTTACGAAAAAGTCAAAAATTGACTTTTTCCAAAAGTCAACATTTTTGGCTTCTTTGGGTGGTGCCGAGAGTCCTGATGTGATTTTGGAACGTTTCCCGGCGCTCATTGGCCCAAAAGTATTTTTGGACCGTTTTTGAAATTTTGAAAAAATGCGTAACCACCCCCCCTTACGAAAAAGTCAAAAATTGACTTTTTCCAAAAGTCAACATTTTTGGCTTCTTTGGGTGGTGCCGAGAGTCCTGATGTGATTTTGGAACGTTTCCCGGCGCTCTTTGGCCCAAAAGTATTTTTTGACCGTTTTTTAAATTTTGAAAAAATGCGTAACCACCCCCCCTTACGAAAAAGTCAAAAATTGACTTTTTCCAAAAGTCAACTTTTTGGCACATTTGGGTGGTGCCGAGTGTCCTGATGTGGTTTTGGAACGTTTCCCGGCGCTCCTTGGCCCAAAAGTATTTTTTGACCGTTTTTGAAACTTTGAAAAAATGCGTAACCACCCCCCCTTACGAAAAAGTCAAAAACTGACTTTTTGCAAAAGTCAAATTTTTTGGCACATTTGGGTGGATCCGAGAGTCCTGATGTGGTTTTGAAACGTTTCCCGGCGCTCTTTGGCCCAAAAGTATTTTTTGACCGTTTTTGAAATTTTGAAAAAATGCGTAACCACCCCCCCCTTACGAAAAAGTCAAAAATTGACTTTTTCCAAAAGTCAACTTTTTTGGCACATTTGGGTGGTGCCGAGCGTCCTGATGTGGTTTTGGAACGTTTCCCGGCGCTCCTTGGCCCAAAAGTATTTTTTGACTGTTTTTGAAATTTTGAAAAAATGCGTAACCACCCCCCCTTACGAAAAAGTCAAAAATGTACTTTTTCCAAAAGTCAACTTTTTTGGCACATTTGGGTGGTGCCGCGAGTCCTGATGTGGTTTTGAAACGTTTCCCGGCGCTCTTTGGCCCAAAAGTATTTTTTGACCGTTTTTGAAATTTTGAAAAAATGCGTAACCACCCCCCCTTACGAAAAAGTCAAAAATGGACTTTTTCCAAAAGTCAACTTTTTTGGCACATTTGGGTGGTGCCGAGCGTCCTGATGTGGTTTTGGAACGTTTCACGGCGCTCCTTGGCCCAAAAGTATTTTTTGACCGTTTTTGAAATTTTGAAAAAATGCGTAACCACCCCCCCTTACGAAAAAGTCAAAAATGTACTTTTTCCAAAAGTCAACTTTTTTGGCACATTTGGGTGGTGCCGAGAGTCCTGATGTGGTTTTGAAACGTTTCCCGGCGCTCTTTGGCCCAAAAGTATTTTTTGACCGTTTTTGAAATTTTGAAAAAATGTGTAACCACCCCCCCTTACGAAAAAGTCAAAAATGGACTTTTTCCAAAAGTCAACTTTTTTGGCACATTTGGGTGGTGCCGAGAGTCCTGATGTGGTTTTGAAACGTTTCCCGGCGCTCTTTGGCCCAAAAGTATTTTTTGACCGTTTTTTAAATTTTGAAAAAATGCGTAACCACACCCCCTTACGAAAAAGTCAAAAATTGACTTTTTCCAAAAGTCAACATTTTTGGCTTCTTTGGGTGGTGCCGAGAGTCCTGATGTGATTTTGGAACGTTTCCCGGCGCTCATTGGCCCAAAAGTATTTTTGGACCGTTTTTGAAATTTTGAAAAAATGCGTAACCACCCCCCCTTACGAAAAAGTCAAAAATTGACTTTTTCCAAAAGTCAACATTTTTGGCTTCTTTGGGTGGTGCCGAGAGTCCTGATGTGATTTTGGAACGTTTCCCGGCGCTCTTTGGCCCAAAAGTATTTTTTGACCGTTTTTTAAATTTTGAAAAAATGCGTAACCACCCCCCCTTAAGAAAAAGTCAAAAATTGACTTTTTCCAAAAGTCAACTTTTTGGCACATTTGGGTGGTGCCGAGTGTCCTGATGTGGTTTTGGAACGTTTCCCGGCGCTCCTTGGCCCAAAAGTATTTTTTGACCGTTTTTGAAACTTTGAAAAAATGCGTAACCACCCCCCCTTACGAAAAAGTCAAAAACTGACTTTTTGCAAAAGTCAACTTTTTTGGCACATTTGGGTGGATCCGAGAGTCCTGATGTGGTTTTGAAACGTTTCCCGGCGCTCTTTGGCCCAAAAGTATTTTTTGACCGTTTTTGAAATTTTGAAAAAATGCGTAACCACCCCCCCCTTACGAAAAAGTCAAAAATTGACTTTTTCCAAAAGTCAACTTTTTTGGCACATTTGGGTGGTGCCGAGCGTCCTGATGTGGTTTTGGAACGTTTCCCGGCGCTCCTTGGCCCAAAAGTATTTTTTGACCGTTTTTGAAATTTTGAAAAAATGCGTAACCACCCCCCCTTACGAAAAAGTCAAAAATGTACTTTTTCCAAAAGTCAACTTTTTTGGCACATTTGGGTGGTGCCGCGAGTCCTGATGTGGTTTTGAAACGTTTCCCGGCGCTCTTTGGCCCAAAAGTATTTTTTGACCGTTTTTGAAATTTTGAAAAAATGCGTAACCACCCCCCCTTACGAAAAAGTCAAAAATGGACTTTTTCCAAAAGTCAACTTTTTTGGCACATTTGGGTGGTGCCGAGCGTCCTTATGTGGTTTTGGAACGTTTCACGGCGCTCCTTGGCCCAAAAGTATTTTTTGACCGTTTTTGAAATTTTGAAAAAATGCGTAACCACCCCCCCTTACGAAAAAGTCAAAAATGTACTTTTTCCAAAAGTCAACTTTTTTGGCACATTTGGGTGGTGCCGAGAGTCCTGATGTGGTTTTGAAACGTTTCCCGGCGCTCTTTGGCCCAAAAGTATTTTTTGACCGTTTTTGAAATTTTGAAAAAATGTGTAACCACCCCCCCTTACGAAAAAGTCAAAAATGGACTTTTTCCAAAAGTCAACTTTTTTGGCATATTTGGGTGGTTCCGAGAGTCCTGATGTGATTTTGGAACGTTTCCCGGCGCTCTTTGGCCCAAAAGTATTTTTTGACCGTTTTTGAAATTTTGAAAAAATGCGTAACCACCCCCCCTTACGAAAAAGTCAAAAACTGACTTTTTGCAAAAGTCAACTTTTTTGGCACATTTGGGTGGATCCGAGAGTCCTGATGTGGTTTTGAAACGTTTCCCGGCGCTCTTTGGCCCAAAAGTATTTTTTGACCGTTTTTGAAATTTTGAAAAAATGCGTAACCACCCCCCCTTATGAAAAAGTCAAAAATGGACTTTTTCCAAAAGTCAACTTTTTTGGCATATTTGGGTGGTTCCGAGAGTCCTGATGTGATTTTGGAACGTTTCCCGGCGCTCTTTGGCCCAAAAGTATTTTTGGACCGTTTTTGAAATTTTGAAAAAATGCGTAACCACCCCCCCTTACAAAAAAGTCAAAAATTGACTTTTTCCCAAAAGTCAACTTTTTTGGCACATTTGGGTGGTGCCGAGAGTCCTGATGTGGTTTTGAAACGTTTCCCGGCGCTCTTTGGCCCAAAAGTATTTTTTGACCGTTTTTTAAATTTTGAAAAAATGCGTAACCACACCCCCTTACGAAAAAGTCAAAAATTGACTTTTTCCAAAAGTCAACATTTTTGGCTTCTTTGGGTGGTGCCGAGAGTCCTGATGTGATTTTGGAACGTTTCCCGGCGCTCATTGGCCCAAAAGTATTTTTGGACCGTTTTTGAAATTTTGAAAAAATGCGTAACCACCCCCCCTTACGAAAAAGTCAAAAATTGACTTTTTCCAAAAGTCAACATTTTTGGCTTCTTTGGGTGGTGCCGAGAGTCCTGATGTGATTTTGGAACGTTTCCCGGCGCTCTTTGGCCCAAAAGTATTTTTTGACCGTTTTTTAAATTTTGAAAAAATGCGTAACCACCCCCCCTTACGAAAAAGTCAAAAATTGACTTTTTCCAAAAGTCAACTTTTTGGCACATTTGGGTGGTGCCGAGTGTCCTGATGTGGTTTTGGAACGTTTCCCGGCGCTCCTTGGCCCAAAAGTATTTTTTGACCGTTTTTGAAACTTTGAAAAAATGCGTAACCACCCCCCCTTACGAAAAAGTCAAAAACTGACTTTTTGCAAAAGTCAACTTTTTTGGCACATTTGGGTGGATCCGAGAGTCCTGATGTGGTTTTGAAACGTTTCCCGGCGCTCTTTGGCCCAAAAGTATTTTTTGACCGTTTTTGAAATTTTGAAAAAATGCGTAACCACCCCCCCCTTACGAAAAAGTCAAAAATTGACTTTTTCCAAAAGTCAACTTTTTTGGCACATTTGGGTGGTGCCGAGCGTCCTGATGTGGTTTTGGAACGTTTCCCGGCGCTCCTTGGCCCAAAAGTATTTTTTGACCGTTTTTGAAATTTTGAAAAAATGCGTAACCACCCCCCCTTACGAAAAAGTCAAAAATGTACTTTTTCCAAAAGTCAACTTTTTTGGCACATTTGGGTGGTGCCGAGAGTCCTGATGTGGTTTTGAAACGTTTCCCGGCGCTCTTTGGCCCAAAAGTATTTTTTGACCGTTTTTGAAATTTTGAAAAAATGTGTAACCACCCCCCCTTACGAAAAAGTCAAAAATGGACTTTTTCCAAAAGTCAACTTTTTTGGCATATTTGGGTGGTTCCGAGAGTCCTGATGTGATTTTGGAACGTTTCCCGGCGCTCTTTGGCCCAAAAGTATTTTTTGACCGTTTTTGAAATTTTGAAAAAATGCGTAACCACCCCCCCTTACAAAAAAGTCAAAAATTGACTTTTTCCAAAAGTCAACTTTTTTGGCACATTTGGGTGGTGCCGAGAGTCCTGATGTGGTTTTGAAACGTTTCCCGGCGCTCTTTGGCCCAAAAGTATTTTTTGACCGTTTTTTAAATTTTGAAAAAATGCGTAACCACACCCCCTTACGAAAAAGTCAAAAATTGACTTTTTCCAAAAGTCAACATTTTTGGCTTCTTTGGGTGGTGCCGAGAGTCCTGATGTGATTTTGGAACGTTTCCCGGCGCTCATTGGCCCAAAAGTATTTTTGGACCGTTTTTGAAATTTTGAAAAAATGCGTAACCACCCCCCCTTACGAAAAAGTCAAAAATTGACTTTTTCCAAAAGTCAACATTTTTGGCTTCTTTGGGTGGTGCCGAGAGTCCTGATGTGATTTTGGAACGTTTCCCGGCGGTCTTTGGCCCAAAAGTATTTTTTGACCGTTTTTGAAATTTTGAAAAAATGCGTAACCACACCCCCTTACGAAAAAGTCAAAAATTGACTTTTTCCAAAAGTCAACATTTTTGGCTTCTTTGGGTGGTGCCGAGAGTCCTGATGTGATTTTGGAACGTTTCCCGGCGCTCATTGGCCCAAAAGTATTTTTTGACCGTTTTTGAAATTTTGAAAAAATGCGTAACCACCCCCCCTTACGAAAAAGTCAAAAATTGACTTTTTCCAAAAGTCAACATTTTTGGCACATTTGGGTGTTTCCGAGAGTCCTGATTTGATTTTGGAACGTTTCCCGGCGCTCTTTGGCCCAAAAGTATTTTTTGACCGTTTTTGAAATTTTGAAAAAATGCGTAACCACCCTCCCTTACAAAAAAGTCAAAAATTGACTTTTTCCAAAAGTCAACTTTTTTGGCACATTTGGGTGGTGCCGAGAGTCCTGATGTGGTTTTGAAACGTTTCCCGGCGCTCTTTGGCCCAAAAGTATTTTTTGACCGTTTTTTAAATTTTGAAAAAATGCGTAACCACACCCCCTTACGAAAAAGTCAAAAATTGACTTTTTCCAAAAGTCAACATTTTTGGCTTCTTTGGGTGGTGCCGAGAGTCCTGATGTGATTTTGGAACGTTTCCCGGCGCTCATTGGCCCAAAAGTATTTTTGGACCGTTTTTGAAATTTTGAAAAAATGCGTAACCACCCCCCCTTACGAAAAAGTCAAAAATTGACTTTTTCCAAAAGTCAACATTTTTGGCTTCTTTGGGTGGTGCCGAGAGTCCTGATTTGATTTTGGAACGTTTCCCGGCGGTCTTTGGCCCAAAAGTATTTTTTGACCGTTTTTTAAATTTTGAAAAAATGCGTAACCACACCCCCTTACGAAAAAGTCAAAAATTGACTTTTTCCAAAAGTCAACATTTTTGGCTTCTTTGGGTGGTGCCGAGAGTCCTGATGTGATTTTGGAACGTTTCCCGGCGCTCATTGGCCCAAAAGTATTTTTGGACCGTTTTTGAAATTTTGAAAAAATGCGTAACCACCCCCCCTTACGAAAAAGTCAAAAATTGACTTTTTCCAAAAGTCAACATTTTTGGCTTCTTTGGGTGGTGCCGAGAGTCCTGATTTGATTTTGGAACGTTTCCCGGCGGTCTTTGGCCCAAAAGTATTTTTTGACCGTTTTTTAAATTTTGAAAAAATGCGTAACCACACCCCCTTACGAAAAAGTCAAAAATTGACTTTTTCCAAAAGTCAACATTTTTGGCATATTTGGGTGGTTCCGAGAGTCCTGATGTGATTTTGGAACGTTTCCCGGCGCTCTTTGGCCCAAAAGTATTTTTTGACCGTTTTTGAAATTTTGAAAAAATGCGTAACCACCCCCCCTTACGAAAAAGTCAAAAACTGACTTTTTGCAAAAGTCAACTTTTTTGGCACATTTGGGTGGATCCGAGAGTCCTGATGTGGTTTTGAAACGTTTCCCGGCGCTCTTTGGCCCAAAAGTATTTTTTGACCGTTTTTGAAATTTTGAAAAAATGCGTAACCACCCCCCCTTATGAAAAAGTCAAAAATGGACTTTTTCCAAAAGTCAACTTTTTTGGCATATTTGGGTGGTTCCGAGAGTCCTGATGTGATTTTGGAACGTTTCCCGGCGCTCTTTGGCCCAAAAGTATTTTTGGACCGTTTTTGAAATTTTGAAAAAATGCGTAACCACCCCCCCTTACAAAAAAGTCAAAAATTGACTTTTTCCCAAAAGTCAACTTTTTTGGCACATTTGGGTGGTGCCGAGAGTCCTGATGTGGTTTTGAAACGTTTCCCGGCGCTCTTTGGCCCAAAAGTATTTTTTGACCGTTTTTTAAATTTTGAAAAAATGCGTAACCACACCCCCTTACGAAAAAGTCAAAAATTGACTTTTTCCAAAAGTCAACATTTTTGGCTTCTTTGGGTGGTGCCGAGAGTCCTGATGTGATTTTGGAACGTTTCCCGGCGCTCATTGGCCCAAAAGTATTTTTGGACCGTTTTTGAAATTTTGAAAAAATGCGTAACCACCCCCCCTTACGAAAAAGTCAAAAATTGACTTTTTCCAAAAGTCAACATTTTTGGCTTCTTTGGGTGGTGCCGAGAGTCCTGATGTGATTTTGGAACGTTTCCCGGCGCTCTTTGGCCCAAAAGTATTTTTTGACCGTTTTTTAAATTTTGAAAAAATGCGTAACCACCCCCCCTTACGAAAAAGTCAAAAATTGACTTTTTCCAAAAGTCAACTTTTTGGCACATTTGGGTGGTGCCGAGTGTCCTGATGTGGTTTTGGAACGTTTCCCGGCGCTCCTTGGCCCAAAAGTATTTTTTGACCGTTTTTGAAACTTTGAAAAAATGCGTAACCACCCCCCCTTACGAAAAAGTCAAAAACTGACTTTTTGCAAAAGTCAACTTTTTTGGCACATTTGGGTGGATCCGAGAGTCCTGATGTGGTTTTGAAACGTTTCCCGGCGCTCTTTGGCCCAAAAGTATTTTTTGACCGTTTTTGAAATTTTGAAAAAATGCGTAACCACCCCCCCCTTACGAAAAAGTCAAAAATTGACTTTTTCCAAAAGTCAACTTTTTTGGCACATTTGGGTGGTGCCGAGCGTCCTGATGTGGTTTTGGAACGTTTCCCGGCGCTCCTTGGCCCAAAAGTATTTTTTGACCGTTTTTGAAATTTTGAAAAAATGCGTAACCACCCCCCCTTACGAAAAAGTCAAAAATGTACTTTTTCCAAAAGTCAACTTTTTTGGCACATTTGGGTGGTGCCGAGAGTCCTGATGTGGTTTTGAAACGTTTCCCGGCGCTCTTTGGCCCAAAAGTATTTTTTGACCGTTTTTGAAATTTTGAAAAAATGTGTAACCACCCCCCCTTACGAAAAAGTCAAAAATGGACTTTTTCCAAAAGTCAACTTTTTTGGCATATTTGGGTGGTTCCGAGAGTCCTGATGTGATTTTGGAACGTTTCCCGGCGCTCTTTGGCCCAAAAGTATTTTTTGACCGTTTTTGAAATTTTGAAAAAATGCGTAACCACCCCCCCTTACAAAAAAGTCAAAAATTGACTTTTTCCAAAAGTCAACTTTTTTGGCACATTTGGGTGGTGCCGAGAGTCCTGATGTGGTTTTGAAACGTTTCCCGGCGCTCTTTGGCCCAAAAGTATTTTTTGACCGTTTTTTAAATTTTGAAAAAATGCGTAACCACACCCCCTTACGTAAAAGTCAAAAATTGACTTTTTCCAAAAGTCAACATTTTTGGCTTCTTTGGGTGGTGCCGAGAGTCCTGATGTGATTTTGGAACGTTTCCCGGCGCTCATTGGCCCAAAAGTATTTTTGGACCGTTTTTGAAATTTTGAAAAAATGCGTAACCACCCCCCCTTACGAAAAAGTCAAAAATTGACTTTTTCCAAAAGTCAACATTTTTGGCTTCTTTGGGTGGTGCCGAGAGTCCTGATGTGATTTTGGAACGTTTCCCGGCGGTCTTTGGCCCAAAAGTATTTTTTGACCGTTTTTGAAATTTTGAAAAAATGCGTAACCACACCCCCTTACGAAAAAGTCAAAAATTGACTTTTTCCAAAAGTCAACATTTTTGGCTTCTTTGGGTGGTGCCGAGAGTCCTGATGTGATTTTGGAACGTTTCCCGGCGCTCATTGGCCCAAAAGTATTTTTTGACCGTTTTTGAAATTTTGAAAAAATGCGTAACCACCCCCCCTTACGAAAAAGTCAAAAATTGACTTTTTCCAAAAGTCAACATTTTTGGCACATTTGGGTGTTTCCGAGAGTCCTGATTTGATTTTGGAACGTTTCCCGGCGCTCTTTGGCCCAAAAGTATTTTTTGACCGTTTTTGAAATTTTGAAAAAATGCGTAACCACCCTCCCTTACAAAAAAGTCAAAAATTGACTTTTTCCAAAAGTCAACTTTTTTGGCACATTTGGGTGGTGCCGAGAGTCCTGATGTGGTTTTGAAACGTTTCCCGGCGCTCTTTGGCCCAAAAGTATTTTTTGACCGTTTTTTAAATTTTGAAAAAATGCGTAACCACACCCCCTTACGAAAAAGTCAAAAATTGACTTTTTCCAAAAGTCAACATTTTTGGCTTCTTTGGGTGGTGCCGAGAGTCCTGATGTGATTTTGGAACGTTTCCCGGCGCTCATTGGCCCAAAAGTATTTTTGGACCGTTTTTGAAATTTTGAAAAAATGCGTAACCACCCCCCCTTACGAAAAAGTCAAAAATTGACTTTTTCCAAAAGTCAACATTTTTGGCTTCTTTGGGTGGTGCCGAGAGTCCTGATTTGATTTTGGAACGTTTCCCGGCGGTCTTTGGCCCAAAAGTATTTTTTGACCGTTTTTTAAATTTTGAAAAAATGCGTAACCACACCCCCTTACGAAAAAGTCAAAAATTGACTTTTTCCAAAAGTCAACATTTTTGGCTTCTTTGGGTGGTGCCGAGAGTCCTGATGTGATTTTGGAACGTTTCCCGGCGCTCATTGGCCCAAAAGTATTTTTGGACCGTTTTTGAAATTTTGAAAAAATGCGTAACCACCCCCCCTTACGAAAAAGTCAAAAATTGACTTTTTCCAAAAGTCAACATTTTTGGCTTCTTTGGGTGGTGCCGAGAGTCCTGATTTGATTTTGGAACGTTTCCCGGCGGTCTTTGGCCCAAAAGTATTTTTTGACCGTTTTTTAAATTTTGAAAAAATGCGTAACCACACCCCCTTACGAAAAAGTCAAAAATTGACTTTTTCCAAAAGTCAACATTTTTGGCTTCTTTGGGTGGTGCCGAGAGTCCTGATGTGATTTTGGAACGTTTCCCGGCGCTCATTGGCCCAAAAGTATTTTTTGACCGTTTTTGAAATTTTGAAAAAATGCGTAACCACCCCCCCTTACGAAAAAGTCAAAAATTGACTTTTTCCAAAAGTCAACATTTTTGGCACATTTGGGTGTTTCCGAGAGTCCTGATTTGATTTTGGAACGTTTCCCGGCGCTCTTTGGCCCAAAAGTATTTTTTGACCGTTTTTGAAATTTTGAAAAAATGCGTAACCACCCCCCCTTACGAAAAAGTCAAAAATTGACTTTTTACAAAAGTTAACTTTTTGGCACATTTGGGTGGTGCCGAGCGTCCTGATGTGGTTTTGGAACGTTTCCTGGCGCTCCTTGGCCCAAAAGTATTTTTTGACCGTTTTTGAAATTTTGAAAAAATGCGTAACCACCCCCCCTTACGAAAAAGTCAAAAATGTACTTTTTGCAAAAGTCAACTTTTTTGGCACATTTGGGTGGATCCGAGAGTCCTGATGTGGTTTTGAAACGTTTCCCGGCGCTCTTTGGCCCAAAAGTATTTTTTGACCGTTTTTGAAATTTTGAAAAAATGCGTAACCACCCCCCCTTACGAAAAAGTCAAAAAATGACTTTTTCCAAAAGTCAACTTTTTTGGCACATTTGGGTGGTGCCGAGAGTCCTGATGTGGTTTTGAAATGTTTCCCGGCGCTCTTTGGCCCAAAAGTATTTTTTGACCGTTTTTGAAATTTTGAAAAAATGCGTAACCACCCCCCCTTACGAAAAAGTCAAAAATTGACTTTTTCCAAAAGTCAACTTTTTTGGCACATTTGGGTGGTGCCGAGCGTCCTGATGTGGTTTTGGAACGTTTCCCGGCGCTCCTTGGCCCAAAAGTATTTTTTGACCGTTTTTGAAATTTTGAAAAAATGCGTAACCACCCCCCCTTACGAAAAAGTCAAAAATGGACTTTTTTCAAAAGTCAACTTTTTTGGCACATTTGGGTGGTTCCGAGAGTCCTGATGTGGTTTTGGAACGTTTCCCGGTGCTCCTTGGCCCAAAAGTATTTTTTGACCGTTTTTGAAATTTTGAAAAAATGCGTAACCACCCCCCCTTACGAAAAAGTCAAAAATGTAGTTTTTCCAAAAGTCAACTTTTTTGGCACATTTGGGTGGTGCCGAAAGTCCTGATGTGGTTTTGAAACGTTTCCCGGCGCTCTTTGGCCCAAAAGTATTTTTTGACCGTTTTTGAAATTTTGAAAAAATTCCTAACCACACCCCTTACGAAAAAGTCAAAAATGTACTTTTTCCAAAAGTCAACTTTTTTGGCACATTTGGGTGGTTCTGAGAGTCCTGATGTGGTTTTGGAACGTTTCCCGGCGCTCTTTGGCCCAAAAGTATTTTTTGACCGTTTTCGAAATTTTGAAAAAATGCGTAACCACCCCCCCTTACGAAAAAGTCAAAAATTGACATTTTCCAAAAGTCAACATTTTTGGCTTCTTTGGGTGGTGCCGAGAGTCCTGATGTGATTTTGGAACGTTTCCCGGCGCTCTTTGGACCAAAAGTAGTTTTTGACCGTTTTTGAAAATTTGAAAAAATGCGTAACCACCCCCCCTTACGAAAAAGTCAAAAATTGACTTTTTCCAAAAGTCAACTTTTTGGCACATTTGGGTGGTGCCGAGTGTCCTGATGTGGTTTTGGAACGTTTCCCGGCGCTCCTTGGCCCAAAAGTATTTTTTGACCGTTTTTGAAACTTTGAAAAAATGCGTAACCACCCCCCCTTACGAAAAAGTCAAAAACTGACTTTTTGCAAAAGTCAACTTTTTTGGCACATTTGGGTGGATCCGAGAGTCCTGATGTGGTTTTGGAACGTTTCCCGGCGCTCCTTGGCCCAAAAGTATTTTTTGACCGTTTTTGAAATTTTGAAAAAATGCGTAACCACCCCCCCTTACGAAAAAGTCAAAAATGTACTTTTTCCAAAAGTCAACTTTTTTGGCACATTTGGGTGGTGCCGCGAGTCCTGATGTGGTTTTGAAACGTTTCCCGGCGCTCATTGGCTCAAAAGTATTTTTTGACCGTTTTTGAAATTTTGAAAAAATGCGTAACCACCCCCCCTTACAAAAAAGTCAAAAATTGACTTTTTCCAAAAGTCAACTTTTTTGGCACATTTGGGTGGTGCCGAGAGTCCTGATGTGGTTTTGAAACGTTTCCCGGCGCTCTTTGGCCCAAAAGTATTTTTTGACCGTTTTTTAAATTTTGAAAAAATGCGTAACCACACCCCCTTACGAAAAAGTCAAAAATTGACTTTTTCCAAAAGTCAACATTTTTGGCTTCTTTGGGTGGTGCCGAGAGTCCTGATGTGATTTTGGAACGTTTCCCGGCGCTCATTGGCCCAAAAGTATTTTTGGACCGTTTTTGAAATTTTGAAAAAATGCGTAACCACCCCCCCTTACGAAAAAGTCAAAAATTGACTTTTTCCAAAAGTCAACATTTTTGGCTTCTTTGGGTGGTGCCGAGAGTCCTGATGTGATTTTGGAACGTTTCCCGGCGCTCTTTGGCCCAAAAGTATTTTTTGACCGTTTTTTAAATTTTGAAAAAATGCGTAACCACACCCCCTTACGAAAAAGTCAAAAATTGACTTTTTCCAAAAGTCAACATTTTTGGCTTCTTTGGGTGGTGCCGAGAGTCCTGATGTGATTTTGGAACGTTTCCCGGCGCTCATTGGCCCAAAAGTATTTTTTGACCGTTTTTGAAATTTTGAAAAAATGCGTAACCACCCCCCCTTACGAAAAAGTCAAAAATTGACTTTTTCCAAAAGTCAACATTTTTGGCACATTTGGGTGTTTCCGAGAGTCCTGATTTGATTTTGGAACGTTTCCCGGCGCTCTTTGGCCCAAAAGTATTTTTTGACCGTTTTTGAAATTTTGAAAAAATGCGTAACCACCCCCCCTTACGAAAAAGTCAAAAATTGACTTTTTCCAAAAGTTAACTTTTTGGCACATTTGGGTGGTGCCGAGCGTCCTGATGTGGTTTTGCGACGTTTCCTGGCGCTCCTTGGCCCAAAAGTATTTTTTGACCGTTTTTGAAATTTTGAAAAAATGCGTAACCACCCCCCCTTACGAAAAAGTCAAAAATGTACTTTTTGCAAAAGTCAACTTTTTTGGCACATTTGGGTGGATCCGAGAGTCCTGATGTGGTTTTGAAACGTTTCCCGGCGCTCTTTGGCCCAAAAGTATTTTTTGACCGTTTTTGAAATTTTGAAAAAATGCGTAACCACCCCCCCTTACGAAAAAGTCAAAAAATGACTTTTTCCAAAAGTCAACTTTTTTGGCACATTTGTGTGGTGCCGAGAGTCCTGATGTGGTTTTGAAACGTTTCCCGGCGCTCTTTGGCCCAAAAGTATTTTTTGACCGTTTTTGAAATTTTGAAAAAATGCGTAACCACCCCCCCTTACGAAAAAGTCAAAAATTGACTTTTTCCAAAAGTCAACATTTTTGGCTTCTTTGGGTGGTGCCGAGAGTCCTGATGTGATTTTGGAACGTTTCCCGGCGCTCTTTGGCCCAAAAGTATTTTTTGACCCTTTTTGAAATTTTGAAAAAATGCGTAACCACCCCCCCTTACGAAAAAGTCAAAAATGGATTTTTTCCAAAAGTCAACTTTTTTGGCACATTTGGGTGTTTCCGAGAGTCCTGATGTGATTTTGGAACGTTTCCCGGCGCTCTTTGGCCCAAAAGTATTTTTTGACCGTTTTTGAAATTTTGAAAAAATGCGTAACCACCCCCCCTTACGAAAAAGTCAAAAATGTACTTTTTGCAAAAGTCAACTTTTTTGGCACATTTGGGTGGTTCCGAGAGTCCTGATGTGGTTTTGGAACGTTTCCCGGCGCTCTTTGGCCCAAAAGTATTTTTTGACCGTTTTCGAAATTTTGAAAAAATGCGTAACCACCCCCCCTTACGAAAAAGTCAAAAATTGACATTTTCCAAAAGTCAACATTTTTGGCTTCTTTGGGTGGTGCCGAGAGTCCTGATGTGATTTTGGAACGTTTCCCGGCGCTCTTTGGACCAAAAGTAGTTTTTGACCGTTTTTGAAACTTTGAAAAAATGCGTAACCACCCCCCCTTACGAAAAAGTCAAAAACTGACTTTTTGCAAAAGTCAACTTTTTTGGCACATTTGGGTGGATCCGAGAGTCCTGATGTGGTTTTGGAACGTTTCCCGGCGCTCCTTGGCCCAAAAGTATTTTTTGACCGTTTTTGAAATTTTGAAAAAATGCGTAACCACCCCCCCTTACGAAAAAGTCAAAAATGTACTTTTTCCAAAAGTCAACTTTTTTGGCACATTTGGGTGGTGCCGCGAGTCCTGATGTGGTTTTGAAACGTTTCCCGGCGCTCTTTGGCCCAAAAGTATTTTTTGACCGTTTTTGAAATTTTGAAAAAATGCGTAACCACCCCCCCTTACGAAAAAGTCAAAAATTGACTTTTTCCAAAAGTCAACATTTTTGGCTTCTTTGGGTGGTGCCGAGAGTCCTGATGTGATTTTGGAACGTTTCCCGGCGCTCATTGGCCCAAAAGTATTTTTTGACCGTTTTTGAAATTTTGAAAAAATGCGTAACCACCCCCCCTTACGAAAAAGTCAAAAATGGACTTTTTCCAAAAGTCAACTTTTTTGGCATATTTGGGTGGTTCCGAGAGTCCTGATGTGATTTTGGAACGTTTCCCGGCGCTCTTTGGCCCAAAAGTATTTTTTGACCGTTTTTGAAATTTTGAAAAAATGCGTAACCACCCCCCCTTACGAAAAAGTCAAAAAATGACTTTTTCCAAAAGTCAACTTTTTTGGCACATTTGGGTAGTGCCGAGAGTCCTGATGTGATTTTGGAACGTTTCCCGGCGCTCATTGGCCCAAAAGTATTTTTTGACCGTTTTTGAAATTTTGAAAAAATGCGTAACCACCCCCCCTTACAAAAAAGTCAAAAATTGACTTTTTCCAAAAGTCAACTTTTTTGGCACATTTGGGTGGTGCCGAGAGTCCTGATGTGGTTTTGAAACGTTTCCCGGCGCTCTTTGGCCCAAAAGTATTTTTTGACCGTTTTTTAAATTTTGAAAAAATGCGTAACCACACCCCCTTACGAAAAAGTCAAAAATTGACTTTTTCCAAAAGTCAACATTTTTGGCTTCTTTGGGTGGTGCCGAGAGTCCTGATGTGATTTTGGAACGTTTCCCGGCGCTCATTGGCCCAAAAGTATTTTTGGACCGTTTTTGAAATTTTGAAAAAATGCGTAACCACCCCCCCTTACGAAAAAGTCAAAAATTGACTTTTTCCAAAAGTCAACATTTTTGGCTTCTTTGGGTGGTGCCGAGAGTCCTGATGTGATTTTGGAACGTTTCCCGGCGCTCTTTGGCCCAAAAGTATTTTTTGACCGTTTTTTAAATTTTGAAAAAATGCGTAACCACACCCCCTTACGAAAAAGTCAAAAATTGACTTTTTCCAAAAGTCAACATTTTTGGCTTCTTTGGGTGGTGCCGAGAGTCCTGATGTGATTTTGGAACGTTTCCCGGCGCTCATTGGCCCAAAAGTATTTTTTGACCGTTTTTGAAATTTTGAAAAAATGCGTAACCACCCCCCCTTACGAAAAAGTCAAAAATTGACTTTTTCCAAAAGTCAACATTTTTGGCACATTTGGGTGTTTCCGAGAGTCCTGATTTGATTTTGGAACGTTTCCCGGCGCTCTTTGGCCCAAAAGTATTTTTTGACCGTTTTTGAAATTTTGAAAAAATGCGTAACCACCCCCCCTTACGAAAAAGTCAAAAATGGACTTTTTCCAAAAGTTAACTTTTTGGCACATTTGGGTGGTGCCGAGCGTCCTGATGTGGTTTTGGAACGTTTCCTGGCGCTCCTTGGCCCAAAAGTATTTTTTGACCGTTTTTGAAATTTTGAAAAAATGCGTAACCACCCCCCCTTACGAAAAAGTCAAAAATGTACTTTTTGCAAAAGTCAACTTTTTTGGCACATTTGGGTGGATCCGAGAGTCCTGATGTGGTTTTGAAACGTTTCCCGGCGCTCTTTGGCCCAAAAGTATTTTTTGACCGTTTTTGAAATTTTGAAAAAATGCGTAACCACCCCCCCTTACGAAAAATTCAAAAAATGACTTTTTCCAAAAGTCAACTTTTTTGGCACATTTGTGTGGTGCCGAGAGTCCTGATGTGGTTTTGAAACGTTTCCCGGCGCTCTTTGGCCCAAAAGTATTTTTTGACCGTTTTTGAAATTTTGAAAAAATGCGTAACCACCCCCCCTTACGAAAAAGTCAAAAATTGACTTTTTCCAAAAGTCAACATTTTTGGCTTCTTTGGGTGGTGCCGAGAGTCCTGATGTGATTTTGGAACGTTTCCCGGCGCTCTTTGGCCCAAAAGTATTTTTTGACCCTTTTTGAAATTTTGAAAAAATGCGTAACCACCCCCCCTTACGAAAAAGTCAAAAATGGATTTTTTCCAAAAGTCAACTTTTTTGGCACATTTGGGTGTTTCCGAGAGTCCTGATGTGATTTTGGAACGTTTCCCGGCGCTCTTTGGCCCAAAAGTATTTTTTGACCGTTTTTGAAATTTTGAAAAAATGCGTAACCACCCCCCCTTACGAAAAAGTCAAAAATGTACTTTTTGCAAAAGTCAACTTTTTTGGCACATTTGGGTGGATCCGAGAGTCCTGATGTGGTTTTGAAACGTTTCCCGGCGCTCTTTGGCCCAAAAGTATTTTTTGACCGTTTTTGAAATTTTGAAAAAATGCGTAACCACCCCCCCTTATGAAAAAGTCAAAAAATGACTTTTTCCAAAAGTCAACTTTTTTGGCACATTTGGGTGGTGCCGAGAGTCCTGATGTGGTTTTGAAACGTTTCCCGGCGCTCTTTGGCCCAAAAGTATTTTTTGACCGTTTTTGAAATTTTGAAAAAATGCGTAACCACCCCCCCTTACGAAAAAGTCAAAAATGGACTTTTTCCAAAAGTCAACTTTTTTGGCACATTTGGGTGGTGCCGAGCGTCCTGATGTGGTTTTGGAACGTTTCCCGGCGCTCCTTGGCCCAAAAGTATTTTTTGACCGTTTTTGAAATTTTGAAAAAATGCGTAACCACCCCCCCTTACGAAAAAGTCAAAAATGGACTTTTTTCAAAAGTCAACTTTTTTGGCACATTTGGGTGGTTCCGAGAGTCCTGATGTGGTTTTGGAACGTTTCCCGGTGCTCCTTGGCCCAAAAGTATTTTTTGACCGTTTTTGAAATTTTGAAAAAATGCGTAACCACCCCCCCTTACGAAAAAGTCAAAAATGTAGTTTTTCCAAAAGTCAACTTTTTTGGCACATTTGGGTGGTGCCGAAAGTCCTGATGTGGTTTTGAAACGTTTCCCGGCGCTCTTTGGCCCAAAAGTATTTTTTGACCGTTTTTGAAATTTTGAAAAAATTCCTAACCACCCCCCCTTACGAAAAAGTCAAAAATGTACTTTTTCCAAAAGTCAACTTTTTTGGCACATTTGGGTGGTTCCGAGAGTCCTGATGTGGTTTTGGAACGTTTCCCGGCGCTCCTTGGCACAAAAGTATTTTTTGACCGTTTTTGAAATTTTGAAAAAATTCCTAACCACCCCCCCTTACGAAAAAGTCAAAAATGTACTTTTTCCAAAAGTCAACTTTTTTGGCACATTTGGGTGGTTCCGAGAGTCCTGATGTGATTTTGGAACGTTTCCCGGCGCTCTTTGGCCCAAAAGTATTTTTTGACCGTTTTCGAAATTTTGAAAAAATGCGTAACCACCCCCCCTTACGAAAAAGTCAAAAATTGACATTTTCCAAAAGTCAACATTTTTGGCTTCTTTGGGTGGTGCCGAGAGTCCGGATGTGATTTTGGAACGTTTCCCGGCGCTTTTTTGCCCAAAAGTATTTTTTGACCGTTTTTGAAATTTTGAAAAAATGCGTAACCACCCCCCCTTACGAAAAAGTCAAAAATTGACTTTTTGCAAAAGTCAACATTTTTGGCACATTTGAGTGGATCCGAGAGTCCTGATGTGGTTTTGAAACGTTTCCCGGCGCTCTTTGGCCCAAAAGTATTTTTTGACCGTTTTTGAAATTTTGAAAAATTGCGTAACCACCCCCCCCTTACGAAAAAGTCAAAAATTGACTTTTTCCAAAAGTCAACTTTTTTGGCACATTTGGGTGGTGCCGAGCGTCCTGATGTGTTTTTGGAACGTTTCCCGGCGCTCCTTGGCCCAAAAGTATTTTTTGACCGTTTTTGAAATTTTGAAAAAATGCGTAACCACCCCCCCTTACGAAAAAGTCAAAAATGTACTTTTTCCAAAAGTCAACTTTTTTGGCACATTTGGGTGGTGCCGCGAGTCCTGATGTGGTTTTGAAACGTTTCCCGGCGCTCTTTGGCCCAAAAGTATTTTTTGACCGTTTTTGAAATTTTGAAAAAATGCGTAACCACCCCCCCTTACGAAAAAGTCAAAAATTGACTTTTTCCAAAAGTCAACTTTTTTGGCATATTTGGGTGGTGCCGAGTGTCCTGATGTGGTTTTGGAACGTTTCCCGGCGCTCCTTGGCCCAAAAGTATTTTTTGACCGTTTTTGAAATTTTGAAAAAATGCGTAACCACCCCCCCTTACGAAAAAGTCAAAAATGTACTTTTTCCAAAAGTCAACTTTTTTGGCACATTTGGGTGGTGCCGAGAGTCCTGATGTGGTTTTGAAACGTTTCCCGGCGCTCTTTGGCCCAAAAGTATTTTTTGACCGTTTTTGAAATTTTGAAAAAATGCGTAACCACCCCCCCTTACGAAAAAGTCAAAAATTGACTTTTTCCAAAAGTCAACATTTTTGGCTTCTTTGGGTGGTGCCGAGAGTCCTGATGTGATTTAGGAACGTTTCCCGGCGCTCATTGGCCCAAAAGTATTTTTTGACCGTTTTTGAAATTTTGAAAAAATGCGTAACCACCCCCCCTTACGAAAAAGTCAAAAATGGATTTTTTCCAAAAGTCAACTTTTTTGGCACATTTGGGTGGATCCGAGAGTCCTGATGTGGTTTTGAAACGTTTCCCGGCGCTCTTTGGCCCAAAAGTATTTTTTGACCGTTTTTGAAATTTTGAAAAAATGCGTAACCACCCCCCCTTACGAAAAAGTCAAAAAATGACTTTTTCCAAAAGTCAACTTTTTTGGCACATTTGGGTGGTGCCGAGAGTCCTGATGTGGTTTTGAAACGTTTCCCGGCGCTCTTTGGCCCAAAAGTATTTTTTGACCGTTTTTGAAATTTTGAAAAAATGCGTAACCACCCCCCCTTACGAAAAAGTCAAAAATGGACTTTTTCCAAAAGTCAACTTTTTTGGCACATTTGGGTGGTGCCGAGCGTCCTGATGTGGTTTTGGAACGTTTCCCGGCGCTCCTTGGCCCAAAAGTATTTTTTGACCGTTTTTGAAATTTTGAAAAAATGCGTAACCACCCCCCCTTACGAAAAAGTCAAAAATGGACTTTTTTCAAAAGTCAACTTTTTTGGCACATTTGGGTGGTTCCGAGAGTCCTGATGTGGTTTTGGAACGTTTCCCGGTGCTCCTTGGCCCAAAAGTATTTTTTGACCGTTTTTGAAATTTTGAAAAAATGCGTAACCACCCCCCCTTACGAAAAAGTCAAAAATGTAGTTTTTCCAAAAGTCAACTTTTTTGGCACATTTGGGTGGTGCCGAAAGTCCTGATGTGGTTTTGAAACGTTTCCCGGCGCTCTTTGGCTCAAAAGTATTTTTTGACCGTTTTTGAAATTTTGAAAAAATTCCTAACCACCCCCCCTTACGAAAAAGTCAAAAATGTACTTTTTCCAAAAGTCAACTTTTTTGGCACATTTGGGTGGTTCCGAGAGTCCTGATGTGGTTTTGGAACGTTTCCCGGCGCTCCTTGGCACAAAAGTATTTTTTGACCGTTTTTGAAATTTTGAAAAAATTCCTAACCACCCCCCCTTACGAAAAAGTCAAAAATGTACTTTTTCCAAAAGTAAATTTTTTTGGCACATTTGGGTGGTTCCGAGAGTCCTGATGTGATTTTGGAACGTTTCCCGGCGCTCTTTGGCCCAAAAGTATTTTTTGACCGTTTTCGAAATTTTGAAAAAATGCGTAACCACCCCCCCTTACGAAAAAGTCAAAAATTGACATTTTCCAAAAGTCAACATTTTTGGCTTCTTTGGGTGGTGCCGAGAGTCCTGATGTGATTTTGGAACGTTTCCCGGCGCTCTTTGGACCAAAAGTAGTTTTTGACCGTTTTTGAAAATTTGAAAAAAATGCGTAACCACCCCCCCTTACGAAAAAGTCAAAAATTGACTTTTTCCAAAAGTCAACTTTTTGGCACATTTGGGTGGTGCCGAGTGTCCTGATGTGGTTTTGGAACGTTTCCCGGCGCTCCTTGGCCCAAAAGTATTTTTTGACCGTTTTTGAAACTTTGAAAAAATGCGTAACCACCCCCCCCTTACGAAAAAGTCAAAAATTGACTTTTTCCAAAAGTCAACTTTTTGGCACATTTGGGTGGTGCCGAGTGTCCTGATGTGGTTTTGGAACGTTTCCCGGCGCTCCTTGGCCCAAAAGTATTTTTTGACCGTTTTTGAAACTTTGAAAAAATGCGTAACCACCCCCCCCTTACGAAAAAGTCAAAAATTGACTTTTTCCAAAAGTCAACTTTTTTGGCACATTTGGGTGGTGCCGAGCGTCCTGATGTGTTTTTGGAACGTTTCCCGGCGCTCCTTGGCCCAAAAGTATTTTTTGACCGTTTTTGAAATTTTGAAAAAATGCGTAACCACCCCCCCTTACGAAAAAGTCAAAAATGTACTTTTTCCAAAAGTCAACTTTTTTGGCACATTTGGGTGGTGCCGCGAGTCCTGATGTGGTTTTGAAACGTTTCCCGGCGCTCTTTGGCCCAAAAGTATTTTTTGACCGTTTTTGAAATTTTGAAAAAATGCGTAACCACCCCCCCTTACGAAAAAGTCAAAAATTGACTTTTTCCAAAAGTCAACATTTTTGGCTTCTTTGGGTGGTGCCGAGAGTCCTGATGTGATTTTGGAACGTTTCCCGGCGCTCATTGGCCCAAAAGTATTTTTTGACCGTTTTTGAAATTTTGAAAAAATGCGTAACCACCCCCCCTTACGAAAAAGTCAAAAATGTACTTTTTGCAAAAGTCAACTTTTTTGGCACATTTGGGTGGATCCGAGAGTCCTGATGTGGTTTTGAAACGTTTCCCGGCGCTCTTTGGCCCAAAAGTATTTTTTGACCGTTTTTGAAATTTTGAAAAAATGCGTAACCACCCCCCCTTACGAAAAAGTCAAAAAATGACTTTTTCCAAAAGTCAACTTTTTTGGCACATTTGGGTGGTGCCGAGCGTCCTGATGTGGTTTTGGAACATTTCCCGGCGCTCCTTGGCCCAAAAGTATTTTTTGACCGTTTTTGAAATTTTGAAAAAATGCGTAACCACCCCCCCTTACGAAAAAGTCAAAAATGTAGTTTTTCCAAAAGTCAACTTTTTTGGCACATTTGGGTGGTGCCGAGCGTCCTGATGTGGTTTTGGAACGTTTCCCGGCGCTCCTTGGCCCAAAAGTATTTTTTGACCGTTTTTGAAATTTTGAAAAAATGCGTAACCACCCCACCTTACGAAAAAGTCAAAAATGTACTTTTTCCAAAAGTCAACTTTTTTGGCACATTTGGGTGGTGCCGAGAGTCCTGATGTGGTTTTGAAACGTTTCCCGGCGCTCTTTGGCCCAAAAGTATTTTTTGACCGTTTTTGAAATTTTGAAAAAATGCGTAACCACCCCCCCTTACGAAAAAGTAAAAAATGACTTTTTCCAAAAGTCAACATTTTTGGCTTCTTTGGGTGGTGCCGAGAGTCCTGATGTGATTTTGGAACATTTCCCGGCGCTCATTGGTCCAAAAGTATTTTTTGACCGTTTTTGAAATTTTGAAAAAATGCGTAACCACCCCCCCTTACGAAAAAGTCAAAAATGTACTTTTTGCAAAAGTCAACTTTTTTGGCATATTTGGGTGGTTCCGAGAGTCCTGATGTGATTTTGGAACGTTTCCCGGCGCTCCTTGGCCCAAAAGTATTTTTTGACCGTTTTTGAAATTTTGAAAAATGCGTAACCACCCCCCATTACGAAAAAGTCAAAAATGTACTTTTTGCAAAAGTCAACTTTTTTGGCACATTTGGGTGGATCCGAGAGTCCTGATGTGGTTTTGAAACGTTTCCCGGCGCTCTTTGGCCCAAAAGTATTTTTTGACCGTTTTTGAAATTTTGAAAAATTGCGTAACCACCCCCCCTTACGAAAAAGTCAAAAATGGACTTTTTCCAAAAGTCAACTTTTTTGGCACATTTGGGTGGATCCGAGAGTCCTGATGTGGTTTTGAAACGTTTCCCGGCGCTCTTTGGCCCAAAAGTATTTTTTGACCGTTTTTGAAATTTTGAAAAAATGCGTAACCACCCCCCCTTACGAAAAAGTCAAAAATTGACTTTTTCCAAAAGTCAACTTTTTTGGCACATTTGGGTGGTGCCGAGCGTCCTGAAGTGGTTTTGGAACGTTTCCCGGCGCTCCTTGGCCCAAAAGTATTTTTTGACCGTTTTTGAAATTTTGAAAAAATGCGTAACCACCCCCCCTTACGAAAAAGTCAAAAATGTACTTTTTCCAAAAGTCAACTTTTTTGGCACATTTGGGTAGTGCCGAGAGTCCTGATGTGGTTTTGAAACGTTTCCTGGCGCTCTTTGGCCCAAAAGTATTTTTTGACCGTTTTTGAAATTTTGAAAAAATGCGTAACCACCCCCCCTTACGAAAAAGTCAAAAATTGACTTTTTCCAAAAGTCAACATTTTTGGCTTCTTTGGGTGGTGCCGAGAGTCCTGATGTGATTTTGGAACGTTTCCCGGCGCTCATTGGCCCAAAAGTATTTTTTGACCGTTTTTGAAATTTTGAAAAAATGCGTAACCACCCCCCCTTACGAAAAAGTCAAAAATGGACTTTTTCCAAAAGTCAACTTTTTTGGCATATTTGGGTGGTTCCGAGAGTCCTGATGTGATTTTGGAACGTTTCCCGGCGCTCATTGGCCCAAAAGTATTTTTTGACCGTTTTTGAAATTTTGAAAAAATGCGTAACCACCCCCCCTTACGAAAAAGTCAAAAAATGACTTTTTCCAAAAGTCAACTTTTTTGGCACATTTGGGTGGTGCCGAGAGTCCTGATGTGGTTTTGAAACGTTTCCCGGCGCTCTTTGGCCCAAAAGTATTTTTTGACCGTTTTTGAAATTTTGAAAAAATGCGTAACCACCCCCCCTTACGAAAAAGTCAAAAATGGACTTTTTCCAAAAGTCAAATTTTTTGGCATATTTGGGTGGTGCCGAGCGTCCTGATGTGATTTTGGAACGTTTCCCGGCGCTCCTTGGCCCAAAAGTATTTTTTGACCGTTTTTGAAATTTTGAAAAAATGCGTAACCACCCCCCCTTACGAAAAAGTCAAAAATGTACTTTTTCTAAAAGTCAACTTTTTTGGCACATTTGGGTGGTGCCGAGAGTCCTGATGTGGTTTTGAAACGTTTCCCGGCGCTCTTTGGCCCAAAAGTATTTTTTGACCGTTTTTGAAATTTTGAAAAAATGCGTAACCACCCCCCCTTACGAAAAATTCAAAAATGGAATTTTTCCAAAAGTCATCTTTTTTGGCACATTTGGGTGTTTCCGAGAGTCCTGATGTGGTTTTGGAACGTTTCCCGGCGCTCCTTGGCCCAAAAGTATTTTTTGACCGTTTTTGAAATTTTGAAAAAATGCGTAACCACCCCCCCTTACGAAAAAGTCAAAAATGTACTTTTTGCAAAAGTCAACTTTTTTGGCACATTTGGGTGGATCCGAGAGTCCTGATGTGGTTTTGAAACGTTTCCCGGCGCTCTTTGGCCCAAAAGTATTTTTTGACCGTTTTTCAAATTTTGAAAAAATGCGTAACCACCCCCCCTTACGAAAAAGTCAAAAATTGACTTTTTCCAAAAGTCAACTTTTTTGGCACATTTGGGTGGTGCCGAGCGTCCTGAAGTGGTTTTGGAACGTTTCCCGGCGCTCCTTGGCCCAAAAGTATTTTTTGACCGTTTTTGAAATTTTGAAAAAATGCGTAACCACCCCCCCTTACGAAAAAGTCAAAAATGTACTTTTTCCAAAAGTCAACTTTTTTGGCACATTTGGGTAGTGCCGAGAGTCCTGATGTGGTTTTGAAACGTTTCCTGGCGCTCTTTGGCCCAAAAGTATTTTTTGACCGTTTTTGAAATTTTGAAAAAATGCGTAACCACCCCCCCTTACGAAAAAGTCAAAAATTGACTTTTTGCAAAAGTCAACATTTTTGGCTTCTTTGGGTGGTGCCGAGAGTCCTGATGTGATTTTGGAACGTTTCCCGGCGCTCATTGGCCCAAAAGTATTTTTTGACCGTTTTTGAAATTTTGAAAAAATGCGTAACCACCCCTCCTTACGAAAAAGTCAAAAATGGACTTTTTCCAAAAGTCAACTTTTTTGGCATATTTGGGTGGTTCCGAGAGTCCTGATGTGATTTTGGAACGTTTCCCGGCGCTCATTGGCCCAAAAGTATTTTTTGACCGTTTTTGAAATTTTGAAAAAATGCGTAACCACCCCCCCTTACGAAAAAGTCCAAAATTGACTTTTTCCAAAAGTCAACTTTTTTGGCACATTTGGGTGGTTCCGAGAGTCCTGATGTGGTTTTGAAACGTTTCCTGGCGCTCTTTGGCCCAAAAGTATTTTTTGACCGTTTTTGAAATTTTGAAAAAATGCGTAACCACCCCCCCTTACGAAAAAGTCAAAAATTGACTTTTTCCAAAAGTCAACATTTTTGGCTTCTTTGGGTGGTGCCGAGAGTCCTGATGTGATTTTGGAACGTTTCCCGGCGCTCATTGGCCCAAAAGTATTTTTTGACCGTTTTTGAAATTTTGAAAAAATGCGTAACCACCCCCCCTTACGAAAAAGTCAAAAATGGACTTTTTCCAAAAGTCAAATTTTTTGGCATATTTGGGTGGTGCCGAGCGTCCTGATGTGATTTTGGAACGTTTCCCGGCGCTCCTTGGCCCAAAAGTATTTTTTGACCGTTTTTGAAATTTTGAAAAAATGCGTAACCACCCCCCCTTACGAAAAAGTCAAAAATGTACTTTTTCTAAAAGTCAACTTTTTTGGCACATTTGGGTGGTGCCGAGAGTCCTGATGTGGTTTTGAAACGTTTCCCGGCGCTCTTTGGCCCAAAAGTATTTTTTGACCGTTTTTGAAATTTTGAAAAAATGCGTAACCACCCCCCCTTACGAAAAATTCAAAAATGGAATTTTTCCAAAAGTCATCTTTTTTGGCACATTTGGGTGTTTCCGAGAGTCCTGATGTGGTTTTGGAACGTTTCCCGGCGCTCCTTGGCCCAAAAGTATTTTTTGACCGTTTTTGAAATTTTGAAAAAATGCGTAACCACCCCCCCTTACGAAAAAGTCAAAAATGTACTTTTTGCAAAAGTCAACTTTTTTGGCACATTTGGGTGGATCCGAGAGTCCTGATGTGGTTTTGAAACGTTTCCCGGCGCTCTTTGGCCCAAAAGTATTTTTTGACCGTTTTTCAAATTTTGAAAAAATGCGTAACCACCCCCCCTTACGAAAAAGTCAAAAATTGACTTTTTCCAAAAGTCAACTTTTTTGGCACATTTGGGTGGTGCCGAGCGTCCTGAAGTGGTTTTGGAACGTTTCCCGGCGCTCCTTGGCCCAAAAGTATTTTTTGACCGTTTTTGAAATTTTGAAAAAATGCGTAACCACCCCCCCTTACGAAAAAGTCAAAAATGTACTTTTTCCAAAAGTCAACTTTTTTGGCACATTTGGGTAGTGCCGAGAGTCCTGATGTGGTTTTGAAACGTTTCCTGGCGCTCTTTGGCCCAAAAGTATTTTTTGACCGTTTTTGAAATTTTGAAAAAATGCGTAACCACCCCCCCTTACGAAAAAGTCAAAAATTGACTTTTTGCAAAAGTCAACATTTTTGGCTTCTTTGGGTGGTGCCGAGAGTCCTGATGTGATTTTGGAACGTTTCCCGGCGCTCATTGGCCCAAAAGTATTTTTTGACCGTTTTTGAAATTTTGAAAAAATGCGTAACCACCCCTCCTTACGAAAAAGTCAAAAATGGACTTTTTCCAAAAGTCAACTTTTTTGGCATATTTGGGTGGTTCCGAGAGTCCTGATGTGATTTTGGAACGTTTCCCGGCGCTCATTGGCCCAAAAGTATTTTTTGACCGTTTTTGAAATTTTGAAAAAATGCGTAACCACCCCCCCTTACGAAAAAGTCCAAAATTGACTTTTTCCAAAAGTCAACTTTTTTGGCACATTTGGGTGGTTCCGAGAGTCCTGATGTGATTTTGGAACGTTTCCCGGCGCTCATTGGCCCAAAAGTATTTTTTGACCGTTTTTGAAATTTTGAAAAAATGCGTAACCACCCCCCCTTACGAAAAAGTCAAAAATTGACTTTTTCCAAAAGTCAACTTTTTTGGCACATTTGGGTGGTTCCGAGAGTCCTGATGTGATTTTGGAACGTTTCCCGGCGCTCATTGGCCCAAAAGTATTTTTTGACCGTTTTTGAAATTTTGAAAAAATGCGTAACCACCCCCCCTTACGAAAAAGTCAAAAATGACTTTTTCCAAAAGTCAACATTTTTGGCTTCTTTGGGTGGTGCCGAGAGTCCTGATGTGATTTTGGAACGTTTCCCGGCGCTCATTGGTCCAAAAGTAATTTTTGACCGTTTTTGAAATTTTGAAAAAATGTGTAACCACCCCCCCTTACGAAAAAGTCAAAAAATGACTTTTTCCAAAAGTCAACTTTTTTGGCACATTTGGGTGGTGCCGAGAGTCTTGATGTGGTTTTGAAACGTTTCCCGGCGCTCTTTGGCCCAAAAGTATTTTTTTACCGTTTTTGAAATTTTGAAAAAATGCGTAACCACCCCCCCTTACGAAAAAGTCAAAAATTGACTTTTTCCAAAAGTCAACTTTTTTGGCACATTTGGGTGGTGCCGAGCGTCCTGATGTGGTTTTGGAACGTTTCCCGGCGCTCCTTGGCCCAAAAGTATTTTTTGACCGTTTTTGAAATTTTGAAAAAATGCGTAACCACCCCCCCTTACGAAAAAGTCAAAAATGTACTTTTTCCAAAAGTCAACATTTTTGGCTTCTTTGGGTGGTGCCGAGAGTCCTGATGTGGTTTTGAAACGTTTCCCGGCGCTCATTGGCCCAAAAGTATTTTTTGACCGTTTTTGAAATTTTGAAAAAATGCGTAACCACCCCCCCTTACGAAAAAGTCAAAAATGGACTTTTTCCAAAAGTCAACTTTTTTGGCATATTTGGGTGGTTCCGAGAGTCCTGATGTGATTTTGGAACGTTTCCCGGCGCTCTTTGGCCCAAAAGTATTTTTTGACCGTTTTTGAAATTTTGAAAAAATGCGTAACCACCCCCCCTTACGAAAAAGTCAAAAAATGACTTTTTCCAAAAGTCAACTTTTTTGGCACATTTGGGTGGTGCCGAGAGTCCTGATGTGATTTTGGAACGTTTCCCGGCGCTCATTGGCCCAAAAGTATTTTTTGACCGTTTTTGAAATTTTGAAAAAATGCGTAACCACCCCCCCTTACGAAAAAGTCAAAAATGGACTTTTTCCAAAAGTCAACTTTTTTGGCATATTTGGGTGGTGCCGAGAGTCTTGATGTGGTTTTGAAACGTTTCCCGGCGCTCTTTGGCCCAAAAGTATTTTTTTACCGTTTTTGAAATTTTGAAAAAATGCGTAACCACCCCCCCTTACGAAAAAGTCAAAAATTGACTTTTTCCAAAAGTCAACTTTTTTGGCACATTTGGGTGGTGCCGAGCGTCCTGATGTGGTTTTGGAACGTTTCCCGGCGCTCCTTGGCCCAAAAGTATTTTTTGACCGTTTTTGAAATTTTGAAAAAATGCGTAACCACACCCCCTTACGAAAAAGTCATAAATGTACTTTTTCCAAAAGTCAACATTTTTGGCTTCTTTGGGTGGTGCCGAGAGTCCTGATGTGGTTTTGAAACGTTTCCCGGCGCTCATTGGCCCAAAAGTATTTTTTGACCGTTTTTGAAATTTTGAAAAAATGCGTAACCACCCCCCCTTACGAAAAAGTCAAAAATGGACTTTTTCCAAAAGTCAACTTTTTTGGCATATTTGGGTGGTTCCGAGAGTCCTGATGTGATTTTGGAACGTTTCCCGGCGCTCTTTGGCCCAAAAGTATTTTTTGACCGTTTTTGAAATTTTGAAAAAATGCGTAACCACCCCCCCTTACGAAAAAGTCAAAAAATGACTTTTTCCAAAAGTCAACTTTTTTGGCACATTTGGGTGGTGCCGAGAGTCCTGATGTGATTTTGGAACGTTTCCCGGCGCTCATTGGCCCAAAAGTATTTTTTGACCGTTTTTGAAATTTTGAAAAAATGCGTAACCACCCCCCCTTACGAAAAAGTCAAAAATGGACTTTTTCCAAAAGTCAACTTTTTTGGCATATTTGGGTGGTTCCGAGAGTCCTGATGTGATTTTGGAACGTTTCCCGGCGCTCATTGGCCCAAAAGTATTTTTTGACCGTTTTTGAAATTTTGAAAAAATGCGTAACCACCCCCCCTTACGAAAAAGTCAAAAATTGACTTTTTCCAAAAGTCAACATTTTTGGCTTCTTTGGTTTGTGCCGAGAGTCCTGATGTGATTTTGGAACGTTTCCCGGCGCTCATTGGCCCAAAAGTATTTTTTGACCGTTTTTGAAATTTTGAAAAAATGCGTAACCACCCCCCCTTACGAAAAAGTCAAAAATTGACTTTTTCCAAAAGTCAACATTTTTGGCTTCTTTGGGTGGTGCCGAGAGTCCTGATGTGATTTTGGAACGTTTCCCGGCGCTCATTGGCCCAAAAGTATTTTTTGACCGTTTTTGAAATTTTGAAAAAATGCGTAACCACCCCCCCTTACGAAAAAGTCAAAAATTGACTTTTTCCAAAAGTCAACTTTTTGGCACATTTGGGTGGTGCCGAGCGTCCTGATGTGGTTTTGGAACGTTTCCCGGTGCTCCTTGGCCCAAAAGTATTTTTTGACCGTTTTTGAAATTTTGAAAAAATGCGTAACCATCCCCCCTTACGAAAAAGTCAAAAATGGACTTTTTTCAAAAGTCAACTTTTTTGGCACATTTGGGTGGTTCCGAGAGTCCTGATGTGGTTTTGGAACGTTTCCCGGTGCTCCTTGGCCCAAAAGTATTTTTTGACCGTTTTTGAAATTTTGAAAAAATGCGTAACCACCCCCCCTTACGAAAAAGTCAAAAATGTACTTTTTCCAAAAGTCAACTTTTTTGGCACATTTGGGTGGTGCCGAGAGTCCTGATGTGGTTTTGAAACGTTTCCCGGCGCTCTTTGGCCCAAAAGTATTTTTTGACCCTTTTTGAAATTTTGAAAAAATGCGTAACCACCCCCCCTTACGAAAAAGTCAAAAATGGATTTTTTCCAAAAGTCAACTTTTTTGGCACATTTGGGTGTTTCCGAGAGTCCTGATGTGATTTTGGAACGTTTCCCGGCGCTCTTTGGCCCAAAAGTATTTTTTGACCGTTTTTGAAATTTTGAAAAAATGCGTAACCACCCCCCCTTACGAAAAAGTCAAAAATTGACTTTTTCCAAAAGTTAACTTTTTGGCACATTTGGGTGGTGCCGAGCATCCTGATGTGGTTTTGGAACGTTTCCTGGCGCTCCTTGGCCCAAAAGTATTTTTTGACCGTTTTTGAAATTTTGAAAAAATGCGTAACCACCCCCCCTTACGAAAAAGTCAAGAATGTACTTTTTGCAAAAGTCAACTTTTTTGGCACATTTGGGTGGATCCGAGAGTCCTGGTGTGGTTTTGAAACGTTTCCCGGTGCTCTTTGGCCCAAAAGTATTTTTTGACCGTTTTTGAAATTTTGAAAAAATGCGTAACCACCCCCCCTTACGAAAAATTCAAAAAATGACTTTTTCCAAAAGTCAACTTTTTTGGCACATTTGGGTGGTGCCGAGAGTCCTGATGTGGTTTTGAAACGTTTCCCGGCGCTCTTTGGCCCAAAAGTATTTTTTGACCGTTTTTGAAATTTTGAAAAAATGCGTAACCACCCCCCCTTACGAAAAAGTCAAAAATTGACTTTTTCCAAAAGTCAACTTTTTTGGCACATTTGGGTGGTGCCGAGCGTCCTGATGTGGTTTTGGAACGTTTCCCGGCGCTCCTTGGCCCAAAAGTATTTTTTGACCGTTTTTGAAATTTTGAAAAAATGCGTAACCACCCCCCCTTACGAAAAAGTCAAAAATGTACTTTTTCCAAAAGTCAACTTTTTTGGCACATTTGGGTGGTGCCGAGAGTCCTGATGTGGTTTTGAAACGTTTCCTGGCGCTCTTTGGCCCAAAAGTATTTTTTGACCGTTTTTGAAATTTTGAAAAAATGCGTAACCACCCCCCCTTACGAAAAAGTCAAAAATTGACTTTTTCCAAAAGTCAACATTTTTGGCTTCTTTGGGTGGTGCCGAGAGTCCTGATGTGATTTTGGAACGTTTCCCGGCGCTCATTGGCCCAAAAGTATTTTTTGACCGTTTTTGAAATTTTGAAAAAATGCGTAACCACCCCCCCTTACGAAAAAGTCATAAAATGGACTTTTTCCAAAAGTCAACTTTTTTGGCATATTTGGGTGGTTCCGAGAGTCCTGATGTGGTTTTGAAACGTTTCCCGGCGCTCTTTGGCCCAAAAGTATTTTTTGACCGTTTTTGAAATTTTGAAAAAATTCGTAACCACCCCCCCTTACGAAAAAGTCAAAAAATGACTTTTTCCAAAAGTCAACTTTTTTGGCACATTTGGGTGGTGCCGAGAGTCCTGATGTGATTTTGGAATGTTTCCCGGCGCTCTTTGGCCCAAAAGTATTGTTTGACCGTTTTTGAAATTTTGAAAAAATGCGTTACCACCCCCCCTTACGAAAAAGTCAACTTTTTTGGCACATTTGGGTGGTGCCGAGCGTCCTGATGTGGTTTTGGAACGTTTCCCGGCGCTCCTTGGCCCAAAAGTATTTTTTGACCGTTTTTGAAATTTTGAAAAAATGCGTAACCAACCCCCCTTACGAAAAAGTCAAAAATGTACTTGTTCCAAAAGTCAACTTTTTTGGCACATTTGGGTGGTGCCGAGAGTCCTGATGTGGTTTTGAAACGTTTCCCGGCGCTCTTTGGCCCAAAAGTATTTTTTGACCGTTTTTGAAATTTTGAAAAAATGCGTAACCACCCCCCCTTACGAAAAAGTCAAAAATTGACTTTTTCCAAAAGTCAACTTTTTTGGCATCTTTGGGTGGTTCCGAGAGTCCTGATGTGATTTTGGAATGTTTCCCGGCGCTCTTTGGCCCAAAAGTATTTTTTGACCGTTTTTTAAATTTTGAAAAAATGCGTAACCACCCCCCCTTACGAAAAAGTCAAAAAATGACTTTTTCCAAAAGTCAACTTTTTTGGCACATTTGGGTGGTGCCGAGAGTCCTGATGTGGTTTTGAAACGTTTCCCGGCGCTCTTTGGCCCAAAAGTATTTTTTGACCGTTTTTGAAATTTTGAAAAAATGCGTAACCACCCCCTCTTACGAAAAAGTCAAAAATTGACTTTTTCCAAAAGTCAACTTTTTGGCACATTTGGGTGGTGCCGAGCGTCTTTATGTGGTTTTCGAACGTTTCCCGGCGCTTTTTGGCCCAAAAATATTTTTTGACCGTTTTTGAAATTTTGAAAAAATGCGTAACCACCCCCCCTTACGAAAAAGTCAAAAATGTACTTGTTCCAAAAGTCAACTTTTTTGGCACATTTGGGTGGTGCCGAGAGTCCTGATGTGGTTTTGAAACGTTTCCCGGCGCTCTTTGGCTCAAAAGTATTTTTTGACCGTTTTTGAAATTTTGAAAAAATGCGTAACCACCCCCCCTTACGAAAAAGTCAAAAATTGACTTTTTCCAAAAGTCAACTTTTTTGGCATCTTTGGGTGGTTCCGAGAGTCCTGATGTGATTTTGGAATGTTTCCCGGCGCTCTTTGGCCCAAAAGTATTTTTTGACCGTTTTTTAAATTTTGAAAAAATGCGTAACCACCCCCCCTTACGAAAAAGTCAAAAAATGACTTTTTCCAAAAGTCAACTTTTTTGGCACATTTGGGTGGTGCCGAGAGTCCTGATGTGGTTTTGAAACGTTTCCCGGCGCTCTTTGGCCCAAAAGTATTTTTTGACCGTTTTTGAAATTTTGAAAAAATGCGTAACCACCCCCTCTTACGAAAAAGTCAAAAATTGACTTTTTCCAAAAGTCAACTTTTTGGCACATTTGGGTGGTGCCGAGCGTCTTTATGTGGTTTTCGAACGTTTCCCGGCGCTTTTTGGCCCAAAAGTATTTTTTGACCGTTTTTGAAATTTTGAAAAAATGCGTAACCACCCCCACTTACGAAAAAGTCAAAAATGGACTTTTTCCAAAAGTCAACTTTTTGGCACATTTGGGTGGTGCTTAGAGTCCTGATGTGGTTTTGGAACGTTTCCCGGCGCTCCTTGGCCCAAAAGTATTTATTGACCGTTTTTGAAATTTTTAAAAAATTAAACCACCCCCCCTTACGAAAAAGTCAACTTTTTTGGCACATTTGGGTGGTGCAGAGAGTCCTGATGTGGTTTTGGAACGTTTCCCGGCACTCCTTGGCCCAAAAGTATTTTTGGACCGTTTTTGAAATTTTGAAAAAATGCGTAACCACCCCCCCTTACGAAAAAGTCAAAAATTGACTTTTTTCAAAAGTCAACTTTTTTGGCACATTTGGGTAGTGCCGAGAGTCCTGATGTGGTTTTGAAACGTTTCCTGGCGCTCTTTGGCCCAAAAGTATTTTTTGACCGTTTTTGAAATTTTGAAAAAATGCGTAACCACCCCCCCTTACGAAAAAGTCAAAAATTGACTTTTTCCAAAAGTCAACATTTTTGGCTTCTTTGGGTGGTGCCGAGAGTCCTGATGTGATTTTGGAACGTTTCCCGGCGCTCATTGGCCCAAAAGTATTTTTTGACCGTTTTTGAAATTTTGAAAAAATGCGTAACCACCCCCCCTTACGAAAAAGTCAAAAATGGACTTTTTCCAAAAGTCAACTTTTTTGGCATATTTGGGTGGTTCCGAGAGTCCTGATGTGATTTTGGAACGTTTCCCGGCGCTCATTGGCCCAAAAGTATTTTTTGACCGTTTTTGAAATTTTGAAAAAATGCGTAACCACCCCCCCTTACGAAAAAGTCAAAAATGGACTTTTTCCAAAAGTCAACTTTTTTGGCACATTTGGGTGGTTCCGAGAGTCCTGATGTGATTTTGGAACGTTTCCCGGCGCTCATTGGCCCAAAAGTATTTTTTGACCGTTTTTGAAATTTTGAAAAAATGCGTAACCACCCCCCCTTACGAAAAAGTCAAAAAATGACTTTTTCCAAAAGTCAACTTTTTTGGCACATTTGGGTGGTGCCGAGAGTCCTGATGTGGTTTTGAAACGTTTCCCGGCGCTCTTTGGCCCAAAAGTATTTTTTGACCGTTTTTGAAATTTTGAAAAAATGCGTAACCACCCCCCCTTACGAAAAAATCAAAAATGGAATTTTTCCAAAAGTCAACTTTTTTGGCACATTTGGGTGTTTCCGAGAGTCCTGATGTGATTTTGGAACGTTTCCCGGCGCTCTTTGGCCCAAAAGTATTTTTTGACCGTTTTTGAAATTTTGAAAAAATGCGTAACCACCCCCCCTTACGAAAAAGTCAAAAATTGACTTTTTCCAAAAGTCAACTTTTTGGCACATTTGGGTGGTGCCGAGTGTCCTGATGTGGTTTTGGAACGTTTCCCGGCGCTCCTTGGCCCAAAAGTATTTTTTGACCGTTTTTGAAATTTTGAAAAAATGCGTAACCACCCCCCCTTACGAAAAAGTCAAAAATGTACTTTTTGCAAAAGTCAACTTTTTTGGCACATTTGGGTGGATCCGAGAGTCCTGATGTGGTTTTGAAACGTTTCCCGGCGCTCTTTGGCCCAAAAGTATTTTTTGACCGTTTTTCAAATTTTGAAAAAATGCGTAACCACCCCCCCTTACGAAAAAGTCAAAAATTGACTTTTTCCAAAAGTCAACTTTTTTGTTACATTTGGGTGGTGCCGAGCGTCCTGAAGTGGTTTTGGAACGTTTCCCGGCGCTCCTTGGCCCAAAAGTATTTTTTGACCGTTTTTGAAATTTTGAAAAAATGCGTAACCACCCCCCCTTACGAAAAAGTCAAAAATGTACTTTTTCCAAAAGTCAACTTTTTTGGCACATTTGGGTAGTGCCGAGAGTCCTGATGTGGTTTTGAAACGTTTCCTGGCGCTCTTTGGCCCAAAAGTATTTTTTGACCGTTTTTGAAATTTTGAAAAAATGCGTAACCACCCCCCCTTACGAAAAAGTCAAAAATTGACTTTTTCCAAAAGTCAACATTTTTGGCTTCTTTGGGTGGTGCCGAGAGTCCTGATGTGATTTTGGAACGTTTCCCGGCGCTCATTGGCCCAAAAGTATTTTTTGACCGTTTTTGAAATTTTGAAAAAATGCGTAACCACCCCCCCTTACGAAAAAGTCAAAAATGGACTTTTTCCAAAAGTCAACTTTTTTGGCATATTTGGGTGGTTCCGAGAGTCCTGATGTGATTTTGGAACGTTTCCCGGCGCTCATTGGCCCAAAAGTATTTTTTGACCGTTTTTGAAATTTTGAAAAAATGCGTAACCACCCCCCCTTACGAAAAAGTCAAAAATGGACTTTTTCCAAAAGTCAACTTTTTTGGCACATTTGGGTGGTTCCGAGAGTCCTGATGTGATTTTGGAACGTTTCCCGGCGCTCATTGGCCCAAAAGTATTTTTTGACCGTTTTTGAAATTTTGAAAAAATGCGTAACCACCCCCCCTTACGAAAAAGTCAAAAAATGACTTTTTCCAAAAGTCAACTTTTTTGGCACATTTGGGTGGTGCCGAGAGTCCTGATGTGGTTTTGAAACGTTTCCCGGCGCTCTTTGGCCCAAAAGTATTTTTTGACCGTTTTTGAAATTTTGAAAAAATGCGTAACCACCCCCCCTTACGAAAAAATCAAAAATGGAATTTTTCCAAAAGTCAACTTTTTTGGCACATTTGGGTGTTTCCGAGAGTCCTGATGTGATTTTGGAACGTTTCCCGGCGCTCTTTGGCCCAAAAGTATTTTTTGACCGTTTTTGAAATTTTGAAAAAATGCGTAACCACCCCCCCTTACGAAAAAGTCAAAAATTGACTTTTTCCAAAAGTCAACTTTTTGGCACATTTGGGTGGTGCCGAGTGTCCTGATGTGGTTTTGGAACGTTTCCCGGCGCTCCTTGGCCCAAAAGTATTTTTTGACCGTGTTTGAAATTTTGAAAAAATGCGTAACCACCCCCCCTTACGAAAAAGTCAAAAATGTACTTTTTGCAAAAGTCAACTTTTTTGGCACATTTGGGTGGATCCGAGAGTCCTGATGTGGTTTTGAAACGTTTCCCGGCGCTCTTTGGCCCAAAAGTATTTTTTGACCGTTTTTCAAATTTTGAAAAAATGCGTAACCACCCCCCCTTACGAAAAAGTCAAAAATTGACTTTTTCCAAAAGTCAACTTTTTTGTTACATTTGGGTGGTGCCGAGCGTCCTGAAGTGGTTTTGGAACGTTTCCCGGCGCTCCTTGGCCCAAAAGTATTTTTTGACCGTTTTTGAAATTTTGAAAAAATGCGTAACCACCCCCCCTTACGAAAAAGTCAAAAATGTACTTTTTCCAAAAGTCAACTTTTTTGGCACATTTGGGTAGTGCCGAGAGTCCTGATGTGGTTTTGAAACGTTTCCTGGCGCTCTTTGGCCCAAAAGTATTTTTTGACCGTTTTTGAAATTTTGAAAAAATGCGTAACCACCCCCCCTTACGAAAAAGTCAAAAATTGACTTTTTCCAAAAGTCAACATTTTTGGCTTCTTTGGGTGGTGCCGAGAGTCCTGATGTGATTTTGGAACGTTTCCCGGCGCTCATTGGCCCAAAAGTATTTTTTGACCGTTTTTGAAATTTTGAAAAAATGCGTAACCACCCCCCCTTACGAAAAAGTCAAAAATGGACTTTTTCCAAAAGTCAACTTTTTTGGCATATTTGGGTGGTTCCGAGAGTCCTGATGTGATTTTGGAACGTTTCCCGGCGCTCATTGGCCCAAAAGTATTTTTTGACCGTTTTTGAAATTTTGAAAAAATGCGTAACCACCCCCCCTTACGAAAAAGTCAAAAATGGACTTTTTCCAAAAGTCAACTTTTTTGGCACATTTGGGTGGTTCCGAGAGTCCTGATGTGATTTTGGAACGTTTCCCGGCGCTCATTGGCCCAAAAGTATTTTTTGACCGTTTTTGAAATTTTGAAAAAATGCGTAACCACCCCCCCTTACGAAAAAGTCAAAAAATGACTTTTTCCAAAAGTCAACTTTTTTGGCACATTTGGGTGGTGCCGAGAGTCCTGATGTGGTTTTGAAACGTTTCCCGGCGCTCTTTGGCCCAAAAGTATTTTTTGACCGTTTTTGAAATTTTGAAAAAATGCGTAAACACCCCCCCTTACGAAAAAATCAAAAATGGAATTTTTCCAAAAGTTAACTTTTTTGGCACATTTGGGTGTTTCCGAGAGTCCTGATGTGATTTTGGAACGTTTCCCGGCGCTCTTTGGCCCAAAAGTATTTTTTGACCGTTTTTGAAATTTTGAAAAAATGCGTAACCACCCCCCCTTACGAAAAAGTCAAAAATTGACTTTTTCCAAAAGTCAACTTTTTGGCACATTTGGGTGGTGCCGAGTGTCCTGATGTGGTTTTGGAACGTTTCCCGGCGCTCCTTGGCCCAAAAGTATTTTTTGACCGTGTTTGAAATTTTGAAAAAATGCGTAACCACCCCCCCTTACGAAAAAGTCAAAAATGTACTTTTTGCAAAAGTCAACTTTTTTGGCACATTTGGGTGGATCCGAGAGTCCTGATGTGGTTTTGAAACGTTTCCCGGCGCTCTTTGGCCCAAAAGTATTTTTTGACCGTTTTTCAAATTTTGAAAAAATGCGTAACCACCCCCCCTTACGAAAAAGTCAAAAATTGACTTTTTCCAAAAGTCAACTTTTTTGTTACATTTGGGTGGTGCCGGGCGTCCTGAAGTGGTTTTGGAACGTTTCCCGGCGCTCCTTGGCCCAAAAGTATTTTTTGACCGTTTTTGAAATTTTGAAAAAATGCGTAACCACCCCCCCTTACGAAAAAGTCAAAAATGTACTTTTTCCAAAAGTCAACTTTTTTGGCACATTTGGGTAGTGCCGAGAGTCCTGATGTGGTTTTGAAACGTTTCCTGGCGCTCTTTGGCCCAAAAGTATTTTTTGACCGTTTTTGAAATTTTGAAAAAATGCGTAACCACCCCCCCTTACGAAAAAGTCAAAAATTGACTTTTTCCAAAAGTCAACATTTTTGGCTTCTTTGGGTGGTGCCGAGAGTCCTGATGTGATTTTGGAACGTTTCCCGGCGCTCATTGGCCCAAAAGTATTTTTTGACCGTTTTTGAAATTTTGAAAAAATGCGTAACCACCCCTCCTTACGAAAAAGTCAAAAATGGACTTTTTCCAAAATTCAACTTTTTGGGCATATTTGGGTGGTTCCGAGAGTCCTGATGTGATTTTGGAACGTTTCCCGGCGCTCATTGGCCCAAAAGTATTTTTTGACCGTTTTTGAAATTTTGAAAAAATGCGTAACCACCCCCCCTTACGAAAAAGTCAAAAATGACTTTTTCCAAAAGTCAACATTTTTGGCTTCTTTGGGTGGTGCCGAGAGTCCTGATGTGATTTTGGAACGTTTCCCGGCGCTCATTGGTCCAAAAGTATTTTTTGACCGTTTTTGAAATTTTGAAAAAATGCGTAACCACCCCCCCTTACGAAAAAGTCAAAAATGGACTTTTTCCAAAAGTCAAATTTTTTGGCTTCTTTGGGTGGTGCCGAGAGTCCTGATGTGATTTTGGAACGTTTCCCGGCGCTCATTGGTCCAAAAGTATTTTTTGACCGTTTTTGAAATTTTGAAAAAATGCGTAACCACCCCCCCTTACGAAAAAGTCAAAAATGTAGTTTTTCCAAAAGTCAACTTTTTTGGCACATTTGGGTGGTGCCGAAAGTCCTGATGTGGTTTTGAAACGTTTCCCGGCGCTCTTTGGCCCAAAAGTATTTTTTGACCGTTTTTGAAATTTTGAAAAAATTCCTAACCACCCCCCCTTACGAAAAAGTCAAAAATGTACTTTTTCCAAAAGTCAACTTTTTTGGCACATTTGGGTGGTTCCGAGAGTCCTGATGTGGTTTTGGAACGTTTACCGGCGCTCCTTGGCACAAAAGTATTTTTTGACCGTTTTTGAAATTTTGAAAAAATTCCTAACCACCCCCCCTTACGAAAAAGTCAAAAATGTACTTTTTCCAAAAGTCAACTTTTTTGGCACATTTGGGTGGTTCCGAGAGTCATGATGTGATTTTGGAACGTTTCCCGGAGCTCCTTGGCACAAAAGTATTTTTTGACCGTTTTTGAAACTTTGAAAAAATGCGTAACCACCCCCCCTTACGAAAAAGTCAAAAACTGACTTTTTCCAAAAGTCAACTTTTTTGGCACATTTGGGTGGTGCCGCGAGTCCTGATGTGGTTTTGAAACGTTTCCCGGCGCTCTTTGGCCCAAAAGTATTTTTTGACCGTTTTTGAAATTTTGAAAAAATGCGTAACCACCCCCCCTTACGAAAAAGTCAAAAATTGACTTTTTCCAAAAGTCAACTTTTTTGGCACATTTGGGTGGTGCCGAGTGTCCTGATGTGGTTTTGGAACGTTTCCCGGCGCTCCTTGGCCCAAAAGTATTTTTTGACCGTTTTTGAAATTTTGAAAAAATGCGTAACCACCCCCCCTTACGAAAAAGTCAAAAATGTACTTTTTCCAAAAATCAACTTTTTTGGCACATTTGGGTGGTGCCGAGAGTCCTGATGTGGTTTTGAAACGTTTCCCGGCGCTCTTTGGCCCAAAAGTATTTTTTGACCGTTTTTGAAATTTTGAAAAAATGCGTAACCACCCCCCCTTACGAAAAAGTCAAAAATTGACTTTTTCCAAAAGTCAACATTTTTGGCTTCTTTGGGTGGTGCCGAGAGTCCTGATGTGATTTTGGAACGTTTCCCGGCGCTCATTGGCCCAAAAGTATTTTTTGACCGTTTTTGAAATTTTGAAAAAATGCGTAACCACCCCCCCTTACGAAAAAGTCAAAAATGTACTTTTTGCAAAAGTCAACTTTTTTGGCACATTTGGGTGGATCCGAGAGTCCTGATGTGGTTTTGAAACGTTTCCCGGCGCTCTTTGGCCCAAAAGTATTTTTTGACCGTTTTTGAAATTTTGAAAAAATGCGTAACCACCCCCCCTTACGAAAAAGTCAAAAATGGACTTTTTCCAAAAGTCAACTTTTTTGGCACATTTGGGTGGTGCCGAGCGTCCTGATGTGGTTTTGGAACATTTCCCGGCGCTCCTTGGCCCAAAAGTATTTTTTGACCGTTTTTGAAATTTTGAAAAAATGCGTAACCACCCCCCCTTACGAAAAAGTCAAAAATGGACTTTTTCCAAAAGTCAACTTTTTTGGCACATTTGGGTGGTGCCGAGCGTCCTGATGTGGTTTTGGAACGTTTCCCGGCGCTCCTTGGCCCAAAAGTATTTTTTGACCGTTTTTGAAATTTTGAAAAAATGCGTAACCACCCCCCCTTACGAAAAAGTCAAAAATGTACTTTTTGCAAAAGTCAACTTTTTTGGCACATTTGGGTGGATCCGAGAGTCCTGATGTGGTTTTGAAACGTTTCCCGGCGCTCTTTGGCCCAAAAGTATTTTTTGACCGTTTTTGAAATTTTGAAAAAATGCGTAACCACCCCCCCTTACGAAAAAGTCAAAAATTGACTTTTTCCAAAAGTCAACATTTTTGGCTTCTTTGGGTGGTGCCGAGAGTCCTGATGTGATTTTGGAACGTTTCCCGGCGCTCATTGGCCCAAAAGTATTTTTTGACCGTTTTTGAAATTTTGAAAAAATGCGTAACCACCCCCCCTTACGAAAAAGTCAAAAATGTACTTTTTCCAAAAGTCAACTTTTTTGGCACATTTGGGTAGTGCCGAGAGTCCTGATGTGGTTTTGAAACGTTTCCTGGCGCTCTTTGGCCCAAAAGTATTTTTTGACCGTTTTTGAAATTTTGAAAAAATGCGTAACCACCCCCCCTTACGAAAAAGTCAAAAATGTACTTTTTCCAAAAATCAACTTTTTTGGCACATTTGGGTGGTGCCGAGAGTCCTGATGTGGTTTTGAAACGTTTCCCGGCGCTCTTTGGCCCAAAAGTATTTTTTGACCGTTTTTGAAATTTTGAAAAAATGCGTAACCACCCCCCCTTACGAAAAAGTCAAAAATTGACTTTTTCCAAAAGTCAACATTTTTGGCTTCTTTGGGTGGTGCCGAGAGTCCTGATGTGATTTTGGAACGTTTCCCGGCGCTCATTGGCCCAAAAGTATTTTTTGACCGTTTTTGAAATTTTGAAAAAATGCGTAACCACCCCCCCTTACGAAAAAGTCAAAAATGTACTTTTTGCAAAAGTCAACTTTTTTGGCACATTTGGGTGGATCCGAGAGTCCTGATGTGGTTTTGAAACGTTTCCCGGCGCTCTTTGGCCCAAAAGTATTTTTTGACCGTTTTTGAAATTTTGAAAAAATGCGTAACCACCCCCCCTTACGAAAAAGTCAAAAAATGACTTTTTCCAAAAGTCAACTTTTTTGGCACATTTGGGTGGTGCCGAGAGTCCTGATGTGGTTTTGAAACGTTTCCCGGCGCTCTTTGGCCCAAAAGTATTTTTTGACCGTTTTTGAAATTTTGAAAAAATGCGTAACCACCCCCCCTTACGAAAAAGTCAAAAATGGACTTTTTCCAAAAGTCAACTTTTTTGGCACATTTGGGTGGTGCCGAGCGTCCTGATGTGGTTTTGGAACATTTCCCGGCGCTCCTTGGCCCAAAAGTATTTTTTGACCGTTTTTGAAATTTTGAAAAAATGCGTAACCACCCCCCCTTACGAAAAAGTCAAAAATGGACTTTTTCCAAAAGTCAACTTTTTTGGCACATTTGGGTGGTGCCGAGCGTCCTGATGTGGTTTTGGAACGTTTCCCGGCGCTCCTTGGCCCAAAAGTATTTTTTGACCGTTTTTGAAATTTTGAAAAAATGCGTAACCACCCCCCCTTACGAAAAAGTCAAAAATGTACTTTTTGCAAAAGTCAACTTTTTTGGCACATTTGGGTGGATCCGAGAGTCCTGATGTGGTTTTGAAACGTTTCCCGGCGCTCTTTGGCCCAAAAGTATTTTTTGACCGTTTTTGAAATTTTGAAAAATTGCGTAACCACCCCCCCTTACGAAAAAGTCAAAAATGGACTTTTTCCAAAAGTCAACTTTTTTGGCACATTTGGGTGGATCCGAGAGTCCTGATGTGGTTTTGAAACGTTTCCCGGCGCTCTTTGGCCCAAAAGTATTTTTTGACCGTTTTTGAAATTTTGAAAAAATGCGTAACCACCCCCCCTTACGAAAAAGTCAAAAATTGACTTTTTCCAAAAGTCAACTTTTTTGGCACATTTGGGTGGTGCCGAGCGTCCTGAAGTGGTTTTGGAACGTTTCCCGGCGCTCCTTGGCCCAAAAGTATTTTTTGACCGTTTTTGAAATTTTGAAAAAATGCGTAACCACCCCCCCTTACGAAAAAGTCAAAAATGTACTTTTTCCAAAAGTCAACTTTTTTGGCACATTTGGGTAGTGCCGAGAGTCCTGATGTGGTTTTGAAACGTTTCCTGGCGCTCTTTGGCCCAAAAGTATTTTTTGACCGTTTTTGAAATTTTGAAAAAATGCGTAACCACCCCCCCTTACGAAAAAGTCAAAAATTGACTTTTTCCAAAAGTCAACATTTTTGGCTTCTTTGGGTGGTGCCGAGAGTCCTGATGTGATTTTGGAACGTTTCCCGGCGCTCATTGGCCCAAAAGTATTTTTTGACCGTTTTTGAAATTTTGAAAAAATGCGTAACCACCCCCCCTTACGAAAAAGTCAAAAATGGACTTTTTCCAAAAGTCAACTTTTTTGGCACATTTGGGTGGTGCCGAGCGTCCTGATGTGGTTTTTGAACATTTCCCGGCGCTCCTTGGCCCAAAAGTATTTTTTGACCGTTTTTGAAATTTTGAAAAAATGCGTAACCACCCCCCCTTACGAAAAAGTCAAAAATGGACTTTTTCCAAAAGTCAACTTTTTTGGCACATTTGGGTGGTGCCGAGCGTCCTGATGTGGTTTTGGAACGTTTCCCGGCGCTCCTTGGCCCAAAAGTATTTTTTGACCGTTTTTGAAATTTTGAAAAAATGCGTAACCACCCCCCCTTACGAAAAAGTCAAAAATGTACTTTTTGCAAAAGTCAACTTTTTTGGCACATTTGGGTGGATCCGAGAGTCCTGATGTGGTTTTGAAACGTTTCCCGGCGCTCTTTGGCCCAAAAGTATTTTTTGACCGTTTTTGAAATTTTGAAAAATTGCGTAACCACCCCCCCTTACGAAAAAGTCAAAAATGGACTTTTTCCAAAAGTCAACTTTTTTGGCACATTTGGGTGGATCCGAGAGTCCTGATGTGGTTTTGAAACGTTTCCCGGCGCTCTTTGGCCCAAAAGTATTTTTTGACCGTTTTTGAAATTTTGAAAAAATGCGTAACCACCCCCCCTTACGAAAAAGTCAAAAATTGACTTTTTCCAAAAGTCAACTTTTTTGGCACATTTGGGTGGTGCCGAGCGTCCTGAAGTGGTTTTGGAACGTTTCCCGGCGCTTCTTGGCCCAAAAGTATTTTTTGACCGTTTTTGAAATTTTGAAAAAATGCGTAACCACCCCCCCTTACGAAAAAGTCAAAAATGTACTTTTTCCAAAAGTCAACTTTTTTGGCACATTTGGGTAATGCCGAGAGTCCTGATGTGGTTTTGAAACGTTTCCTGGCGCTCTTTGGCCCAAAAGTATTTTTTGACCGTTTTTGAAATTTTGAAAAAATGCGTAACCACCCCCCCTTACGAAAAAGTCAAAAATTGACTTTTTCCAAAAGTCAACATTTTTGGCTTCTTTGGGTGGTGCCGAGAGTCCTGATGTGATTTTGGAACGTTTCCCGGCGCTCATTGGCCCAAAAGTATTTTTTGACCGTTTTTGAAATTTTGAAAAAATGCGTAACCACCCCCCCTTACGAAAAAGTCAAAAATGTACTTTTTCCAAAAGTCAACTTTTTTGGCACATTTGGGTAGTGCCGAGAGTCCTGATGTGGTTTTGAAACGTTTCCTGGCGCTCTTTGGCCCAAAAGTATTTTTTGACCGTTTTTGAAATTTTGAAAAAATGCGTAACCACCCCCCCTTACGAAAAAGTCAAAAATGTACTTTTTCCAAAAATCAACTTTTTTGGCACATTTGGGTGGTGCCGAGAGTCCTGATGTGGTTTTGAAACGTTTCCCGGCGCTCTTTGGCCCAAAAGTATTTTTTGACCGTTTTTGAAATTTTGAAAAAATGCGTAACCACCCCCCCTTACGAAAAAGTCAAAAATTGACTTTTTCCAAAAGTCAACATTTTTGGCTTCTTTGGGTGGTGCCGAGAGTCCTGATGTGATTTTGGAACGTTTCCCGGCGCTCATTGGCCCAAAAGTATTTTTTGACCGTTTTTGAAATTTTGAAAAAATGCGTAACCACCCCCCCTTACGAAAAAGTCAAAAATGTACTTTTTGCAAAAGTCAACTTTTTTGGCACATTTGGGTGGATCCGAGAGTCCTGATGTGGTTTTGAAACGTTTCCCGGCGCTCTTTGGCCCAAAAGTATTTTTTGACCGTTTTTGAAATTTTGAAAAAATGCGTAACCACCCCCCCTTACGAAAAAGTCAAAAAATGACTTTTTCCAAAAGTCAACTTTTTTGGCACATTTGGGTGGTGCCGAGAGTCCTGATGTGGTTTTGAAACGTTTCCCGGCGCTCTTTGGCCCAAAAGTATTTTTTGACCGTTTTTGAAATTTTGAAAAAATGCGTAACCACCCCCCCTTACGAAAAAGTCAAAAATGGACTTTTTCCAAAAGTCAACTTTTTTGGCACATTTGGGTGGTGCCGAGCGTCCTGATGTGGTTTTGGAACATTTCCCGGCGCTCCTTGGCCCAAAAGTATTTTTTGACCGTTTTTGAAATTTTGAAAAAATGCGTAACCACCCCCCCTTACGAAAAAGTCAAAAATGGACTTTTTCCAAAAGTCAACTTTTTTGGCACATTTGGGTGGTGCCGAGCGTCCTGATGTGGTTTTGGAACGTTTCCCGGCGCTCCTTGGCCCAAAAGTATTTTTTGACCGTTTTTGAAATTTTGAAAAAATGCGTAACCACCCCCCCTTACGAAAAAGTCAAAAATGTACTTTTTGCAAAAGTCAACTTTTTTGGCACATTTGGGTGGATCCGAGAGTCCTGATGTGGTTTTGAAACGTTTCCCGGCGCTCTTTGGCCCAAAAGTATTTTTTGACCGTTTTTGAAATTTTGAAAAATTGCGTAACCACCCCCCCTTACGAAAAAGTCAAAAATGGACTTTTTCCAAAAGTCAACTTTTTTGGCACATTTGGGTGGATCCGAGAGTCCTGATGTGGTTTTGAAACGTTTCCCGGCGCTCTTTGGCCCAAAAGTATTTTTTGACCGTTTTTGAAATTTTGAAAAAATGCGTAACCACCCCCCCTTACGAAAAAGTCAAAAATTGACTTTTTCCAAAAGTCAACTTTTTTGGCACATTTGGGTGGTGCCGAGCGTCCTGAAGTGGTTTTGGAACGTTTCCCGGCGCTCCTTGGCCCAAAAGTATTTTTTGACCGTTTTTGAAATTTTGAAAAAATGCGTAACCACCCCCCCTTACGAAAAAGTCAAAAATGTACTTTTTCCAAAAGTCAACTTTTTTGGCACATTTGGGTAGTGCCGAGAGTCCTGATGTGGTTTTGAAACGTTTCCTGGCGCTCTTTGGCCCAAAAGTATTTTTTGACCGTTTTTGAAATTTTGAAAAAATGCGTAACCACCCCCCCTTACGAAAAAGTCAAAAATTGACTTTTTCCAAAAGTCAACATTTTTGGCTTCTTTGGGTGGTGCCGAGAGTCCTGATGTGATTTTGGAACGTTTCCCGGCGCTCATTGGCCCAAAAGTATTTTTTGACCGTTTTTGAAATTTTGAAAAAATGCGTAACCACCCCCCCTTACGAAAAAGTCAAAAATGGACTTTTTCCAAAAGTCAACTTTTTTGGCACATTTGGGTGGTGCCGAGCGTCCTGATGTGGTTTTGGAACATTTCCCGGCGCTCCTTGGCCCAAAAGTATTTTTTGACCGTTTTTGAAATTTTGAAAAAATGCGTAACCACCCCCCCTTACGAAAAAGTCAAAAATGGACTTTTTCCAAAAGTCAACTTTTTTGGCACATTTGGGTGGTGCCGAGCGTCCTGATGTGGTTTTGGAACGTTTCCCGGCGCTCCTTGGCCCAAAAGTATTTTTTGACCGTTTTTGAAATTTTGAAAAAATGCGTAACCACCCCCCCTTACGAAAAAGTCAAAAATTGACTTTTTCCAAAAGTCAACTTTTTTGGCACATTTGGGTGGTGCCGAGCGTCCTGAAGTGGTTTTGGAACGTTTCCCGGCGCTCCTTGGCCCAAAAGTATTTTTTGACCGTTTTTGAAATTTTGAAAAAATGCGTAACCACCCCCCCTTACGAAAAAGTCAAAAATGTACTTTTTCCAAAAGTCAACTTTTTTGGCACATTTGGGTAGTGCCGAGAGTCCTGATGTGGTTTTGAAACGTTTCCTGGCGCTCTTTGGCCCAAAAGTATTTTTTGACCGTTTTTGAAATTTTGAAAAAATGCGTAACCACCCCCCCTTACGAAAAAGTCAAAAATTGACTTTTTCCAAAAGTCAACATTTTTGGCTTCTTTGGGTGGTGCCGAGAGTCCTGATGTGATTTTGGAACGTTTCCCGGCGCTCATTGGCCCAAAAGTATTTTTTGACCGTTTTTGAAATTTTGAAAAAATGCGTAACCACCCCCCCTTACGAAAAAGTCAAAAATGTACTTTTTCCAAAAGTCAACTTTTTTGGCACATTTGGGTAGTGCCGAGAGTCCTGATGTGGTTTTGAAACGTTTCCTGGCGCTCTTTGGCCCAAAAGTATTTTTTGACCGTTTTTGAAATTTTGAAAAAATGCGTAACCACCCCTCCTTACGAAAAAGTCAAAAATGGACTTTTTCCAAAAGTCAACTTTTTTGGCATATTTGGGTGGTGCCGAGAGTCCTGATGTGATTTTGGAACGTTTCCCGGCGCTCTTTGGACCAAAAGTAGTTTTTGACCGTTTTTGAAAATTTGAAAAAATGCTTACGAAAAAGTCAAAAATTGACTTTTTCCAAAAGTCAACTTTTTGGCACATTTGGGTGGTGCCGAGTGTCCTGATGTGGTTTTGGAACGTTTCCCGGCGCTCCTTGGCCCAAAAGTATTTTTTGACCGTTTTTGAAACTTTGAAAAAATGCGTAACCACCCCCCCTTACGAAAAAGTCAAAAACTGACTTTTTGCAAAAGTCAACATTTTTGGCACATTTGGGTGGTGCCGAGCGTCCTGATGTGGTTTTGGAACATTTCCCGGCGCTCCTTGGCCCAAAAGTATTTTTTGACCGTTTTTGAAATTTTGAAAAAATGCGTAACCACCCCCCCTTACGAAAAAGTCAAAAATGGACTTTTTCCAAAAGTCAACTTTTTTGGCACATTTGGGTGGTGCCGAGCGTCCTGATGTGGTTTTGGAACGTTTCCCGGCGCTCCTTGGCCCAAAAGTATTTTTTGACCGTTTTTGAAATTTTGAAAAAATGCGTAACCACCCCCCCTTACGAAAAAGTCAAAAATTGACTTTTTCCAAAAGTCAACTTTTTTGGCACATTTGGGTGGATCCGAGAGTCCTGATGTGGTTTTGAAACGTTTCCCGGCGCTCTTTGGCCCAAAAGTATTTTTTGACCGTTTTTGAAATTTTGAAAAAATGCGTAACCACCCCCCCTTACGAAAAAGTCAAAAATTGACTTTTTCCAAAAGTCAACATTTTTGGCTTCTTTGGGTGGTGCCGAGAGTCCTGATGTGATTTTGGAACGTTTCCCGGCGCTCATTGGCCCAAAAGTATTTTTTGACCGTTTTTGAAATTTTGAAAAAATGCGTAACCACCCCCCCTTACGAAAAAGTCAAAAATGTACTTTTTCCAAAAGTCAACTTTTTTGGCACATTTGGGTAGTGCCGAGAGTCCTGATGTGGTTTTGAAACGTTTCCTGGCGCTCTTTGGCCCAAAAGTATTTTTTGACCGTTTTTGAAATTTTGAAAAAATGCGTAACCACCCCCCCTTACGAAAAAGTCAAAAATGGACTTTTTCCAAAAGTCAACTTTTTTGGCACATTTGGGTGGTGCCGAGCGTCCTGATGTGGTTTTGGAACATTTCCCGGCGCTCCTTGGCCCAAAAGTATTTTTTGACCGTTTTTGAAATTTTGAAAAAATGCGTAACCACCCCCCCTTACGAAAAAGTCAAAAATGTACTTTTTGCAAAAGTCAACTTTTTTGGCACATTTGGGTGGATCCGAGAGTCCTGATGTGGTTTTGAAACGTTTCCCGGCGCTCTTTGGCCCAAAAGTATTTTTTGACCGTTTTTGAAATTTTGAAAAATTGCGTAACCACCCCCCCTTACGAAAAAGTCAAAAATGGACTTTTTCCAAAAGTCAACTTTTTTGGCACATTTGGGTGGATCCGAGAGTCCTGATGTGGTTTTGAAACGTTTCCCGGCGCTCTTTGGCCCAAAAGTATTTTTTGACCGTTTTTGAAATTTTGAAAAAATGCGTAACCACCCCCCCTTACGAAAAAGTCAAAAATTGACTTTTTCCAAAAGTCAACTTTTTTGGCACATTTGGGTGGTGCCGAGCGTCCTGAAGTGGTTTTGGAACGTTTCCCGGCGCTCCTTGGCCCAAAAGTATTTTTTGACCGTTTTTGAAATTTTGAAAAAATGCGTAACCACCCCCCCTTACGAAAAAGTCAAAAATGTACTTTTTCCAAAAGTCAACTTTTTTGGCACATTTGGGTAGTGCCGAGAGTCCTGATGTGGTTTTGAAACGTTTCCTGGCGCTCTTTGGCCCAAAAGTATTTTTTGACCGTTTTTGAAATTTTGAAAAAATGCGTAACCACCCCCCCTTACGAAAAAGTCAAAAATTGACTTTTTACAAAAGTCAACATTTTTGGCTTCTTTGGGTGGTGCCGAGAGTCCTGATGTGATTTTGGAACGTTTCCCGGCGCTCATTGGCCCAAAAGTATTTTTTGACCGTTTTTGAAATTTTGAAAAAATGCGTAACCACCCCCCCTTACGAAAAAGTCAAAAATGGACTTTTTCCAAAAGTCAACTTTTTTGGCATATTTGGGTGGTGCCGAGCGTCCTGATGTGGTTTTGGAACATTTCCCGGCGCTCCTTGGCCCAAAAGTATTTTTTGACCGTTTTTGAAATTTTGAAAAAATGCGTAACCACCCCCCCTTACGAAAAAGTCAAAAATGGACTTTTTCCAAAAGTCAACTTTTTTGGCACATTTGGGTGGTGCCGAGCGTCCTGATGTGGTTTTGGAACGTTTCCCGGCGCTCCTTGGCCCAAAAGTATTTTTTGACCGTTTTTGAAATTTTGAAAAAATGCGTAACCACCCCCCCTTACGAAAAAGTCAAAAATGTACTTTTTGCAAAAGTCAACTTTTTTGGCACATTTGGGTGGATCCGAGAGTCCTGATGTGGTTTTGAAACGTTTCCCGGCGCTCTTTGGCCCAAAAGTATTTTTTGACCGTTTTTGAAATTTTGAAAAATTGCGTAACCACCCCCCCTTATGAAAAAGTCAAAAATGGACTTTTTCCAAAAGTCAACTTTTTTGGCACATTTGGGTGGATCCGAGAGTCCTGATGTGGTTTTGAAACGTTTCCCGGCGCTCTTTGGCCCAAAAGTATTTTTTGACCGTTTTTGAAATTTTGAAAAAATGCGTAACCACCCCCCCTTACGAAAAAGTCAAAAATTGACTTTTTCCAAAAGTCAACTTTTTTGGCACATTTGGGTGGTGCCGAGCGTCCTGAAGTGGTTTTGGAACGTTTCCCGGCGCTCCTTGGCCCAAAAGTATTTTTTGACCGTTTTTGAAATTTTGAAAAAATGCGTAACCACCCCCCCTTACGAAAAAGTCAAAAATGTACTTTTTCCAAAAGTCAACTTTTTTGGCACATTTGGGTAGTGCCGAGAGTCCTGATGTGGTTTTGAAACGTTTCCTGGCGCTCTTTGGCCCAAAAGTATTTTTTGACCGTTTTTGAAATTTTGAAAAAATGCGTAACCACCCCCCCTTACGAAAAAGTCAAAAATTGACTTTTTCCAAAAGTCAACATTTTTGGCTTCTTTGGGTGGTGCCGAGAGTCCTGATGTGATTTTGGAACGTTTCCCGGCGCTCATTGGCCCAAAAGTATTTTTTGACCGTTTTTGAAATTTTGAAAAAATGCGTAACCACCCCCCCTTACGAAAAAGTCAAAAATGTACTTTTTCCAAAAGTCAACTTTTTTGGCACATTTGGGTAGTGCCGAGAGTCCTGATGTGGTTTTGAAACGTTTCCTGGCGCTCTTTGGCCCAAAAGTATTTTTTGACCGTTTTTGAAATTTTGAAAAAATGCGTAACCACCCCTCCTTACGAAAAAGTCAAAAATGGACTTTTTCCAAAAGTCAACTTTTTTGGCATATTTGGGTGGTGCCGAGAGTCCTGATGTGATTTTGGAACGTTTCCCGGCGCTCTTTGGACCAAAAGTAGTTTTTGACCGTTTTTGAAAATTTGAAAAAATGCGTAACCACCCCCCCTTACGAAAAAGTCAAAAATTGACTTTTTCCAAAAGTCAACTTTTTGGCACATTTGGGTGGTGCCGAGTGTCCTGATGTGGTTTTGGAACGTTTCCCGGCGCTCCTTGGCCCAAAAGTATTTTTTGACCGTTTTTGAAACTTTGAAAAAATGCGTAACCACCCCCCCTTACGAAAAAGTCAAAAACTGACTTTTTGCAAAAGTCAACATTTTTGGCACATTTGAGTGGATCCGAGAGTCCTGATGTGGTTTTGAAACGTTTCCCGGCGCTCTTTGGCCCAAAAGTATTTTTTGACCGTTTTTGAAATTTTGAAAAAATGCGTAACCACCCCCCCCTTACGAAAAAGTCAAAAATTGACTTTTTCCAAAAGTCAACTTTTTTGGCACATTTGGGTGGTGCCGAGCGTCCTGATGTGTTTTTGGAACGTTTCCCGGCGCTCCTTGGCCCAAAAGTATTTTTTGACCGTTTTTGAAATTTTGAAAAAATGCGTAACCACCCCCCCTTACGAAAAAGTCAAAAATGTACTTTTTCCAAAAGTCAACTTTTTTGGCACATTTGGGTGGTGCCGCGAGTCCTGATGTGGTTTTGAAACGTTTCCCGGCACTCTTTGGCCCAAAAGTATTTTTTGACCGTTTTTGAAATTTTGAAAAAATGCGTAACCACCCCCCCTTACGAAAAAGTCAAAAATTGACTTTTTCCAAAAGTCAACATTTTTGGCTTCTTTGGGTGGTGCCGAGAGTCCTGATGTGATTTTGGAACGTTTCCCGGCGCTCATTGGCCCAAAAGTATTTTTTGACCGTTTTTGAAATTTTGAAAAAATGCGTAACCACCCCCCCTTACGAAAAAGTCAAAAATGTACTTTTTGCAAAAGTCAACTTTTTTGGCACATTTGGGTGGATCCGAGAGTCCTGATGTGGTTTTGAAACGTTTCCCGGCGCTCTTTGGCCCAAAAGTATTTTTTGACCGTTTTTGAAATTTTGAAAAAATGCGTAACCACCCCCCCTTACGAAAAAGTCAAAAATTGACTTTTTCCAAAAGTCAACTTTTTTGGCACATTTGGGTGGTGCCGAGCGTCCTGATGTGGTTTTGGAACATTTCCCGGCGCTCCTTGGCCCAAAAGTATTTTTTGACCGTTTTTGAAATTTTGAAAAAATGCGTAACCACCCCCCCTTACGAAAAAGTCAAAAATGGACTTTTTCCAAAAGTCAACTTTTTTGGCACATTTGGGTGGTGCCGAGCGTCCTGATGTGGTTTTGGAACGTTTCCCGGCGCTCCTTGGCCCAAAAGTATTTTTTGACCGTTTTTGAAATTTTGAAAAAATGCGTAACCACCCCCCCTTACGAAAAAGTCAAAAATGTACTTTTTGCAAAAGTCAACTTTTTTGGCACATTTGGGTGGATCCGAGAGTCCTGATGTGGTTTTGAAACGTTTCCCGGCGCTCTTTGGCCCAAAAGTATTTTTTGACCGTTTTTGAAATTTTGAAAAAATGCGTAACCACCCCCCCTTACGAAAAAGTCAAAAATTGACTTTTTCCAAAAGTCAACATTTTTGGCTTCTTTGGGTGGTGCCGAGAGTCCTGATGTGATTTTGGAACGTTTCCCGGCGCTCATTGGCCCAAAAGTATTTTTTGACCGTTTTTGAAATTTTGAAAAAATGCGTAACCACCCCCCCTTACGAAAAAGTCAAAAATGTACTTTTTCCAAAAGTCAACTTTTTTGGCACATTTGGGTAGTGCCGAGAGTCCTGATGTGGTTTTGAAACGTTTCCTGGCGCTCTTTGGCCCAAAAGTATTTTTTGACCGTTTTTGAAATTTTGAAAAAATGCGTAACCACCCCCCCTTACGAAAAAGTCAAAAATGTACTTTTTCCAAAAATCAACTTTTTTGGCACATTTGTGTGGTGCCGAGAGTCCTGATGTGGTTTTGAAACGTTTCCCGGCGCTCTTTGGCCCAAAAGTATTTTTTGACCGTTTTTGAAATTTTGAAAAAATGCGTAACCACCCCCCCTTACGAAAAAGTCAAAAATTGACTTTTTCCAAAAGTCAACATTTTTGGCTTCTTTGGGTGGTGCCGAGAGTCCTGATGTGATTTTGGAACGTTTCCCGGCGCTCATTGGCCCAAAAGTATTTTTTGACCGTTTTTGAAATTTTGAAAAAATGCGTAACCACCCCCCCTTACGAAAATGTCAAAAATGTACTTTTTGCAAAAGTCAACTTTTTTGGCACATTTGGGTGGATCCGAGAGTCCTGATGTGGTTTTGAAACGTTTCCCGGCGCTCTTTGGCCCAAAAGTATTTTTTGACCGTTTTTGAAATTTTGAAAAAATGCGTAACCACCCCCCCTTACGAAAAAGTCAAAAATGGACTTTTTCCAAAAGTCAACTTTTTTGGCACATTTGGGTGGTGCCGAGCGTCCTGATGTGGTTTTGGAACATTTCCCGGCGCTCCTTGGCCCAAAAGTATTTTTTGACCGTTTTTGAAATTTTGAAAAAATGCGTAACCACCCCCCCTTACGAAAAAGTCAAAAATGGACTTTTTCCAAAAGTCAACTTTTTTGGCACATTTGGGTGGTGCCGAGCGTCCTGATGTGGTTTTGGAACGTTTCCCGGCGCTCCTTGGCCCAAAAGTATTTTTTGACCGTTTTTGAAATTTTGAAAAAATGCGTAACCACCCCCCCTTACGAAAAAGTCAAAAATGTACTTTTTGCAAAAGTCAACTTTTTTGGCACATTTGGGTGGATCCGAGAGTCCTGATGTGGTTTTGAAACGTTTCCCGGCGCTCTTTGGCCCAAAAGTATTTTTTGACCGTTTTTGAAATTTTGAAAAATTGCGTAACCACCCCCCCTTACGAAAAAGTCAAAAATGGACTTTTTCCAAAAGTCAACTTTTTTGGCACATTTGGGTGGATCCGAGAGTCCTGATGTGGTTTTGAAACGTTTCCCGGCGCTCTTTGGCCCAAAAGTATTTTTTGACCGTTTTTGAAATTTTGAAAAAATGCGTAACCACCCCCCCTTACGAAAAAGTCAAAAATTGACTTTTTCCAAAAGTCAACTTTTTTGGCACATTTGGGTGGTGCCGAGCGTCCTGAAGTGGTTTTGGAACGTTTCCCGGCGCTCCTTGGCCCAAAAGTATTTTTTGACCGTTTTTGAAATTTTGAAAAAATGCGTAACCACCCCCCCTTACGAAAAAGTCAAAAATGTACTTTTTCCAAAAGTCAACTTTTTTGGCACATTTGGGTAGTGCCGAGAGTCCTGATGTGGTTTTGAAACGTTTCCTGGCGCTCTTTGGCCCAAAAGTATTTTTTGACCGTTTTTGAAATTTTGAAAAAATGCGTAACCACCCCCCCTTACGAAAAAGTCAAAAATGGACTTTTTCCAAAAGTCAACTTTTTTGGCACATTTGGGTGGTGCCGAGCGTCCTGATGTGGTTTTGGAACGTTTCCCGGCGCTCCTTGGCCCAAAAGTATTTTTTGACCGTTTTTGAAATTTTGAAAAAATGCGTAACCACCCCCCCTTACGAAAAAGTCAAAAATGTACTTTTTGCAAAAGTCAACTTTTTTGGCACATTTGGGTGGATCCGAGAGTCCTGATGTGGTTTTGAAACGTTTCCCGGCGCTCTTTGGCCCAAAAGTATTTTTTGACCGTTTTTGAAATTTTGAAAAATTGCGTAACCACCCCCCCTTACGAAAAAGTCAAAAATGGACTTTTTCCAAAAGTCAACTTTTTTGGCACATTTGGGTGGATCCGAGAGTCCTGATGTGGTTTTGAAACGTTTCCCGGCGCTCTTTGGCCCAAAAGTATTTTTTGACCGTTTTTGAAATTTTGAAAAAATGCGTAACCACCCCCCCTTACGAAAAAGTCAAAAATTGACTTTTTCCAAAAGTCAACTTTTTTGGCACATTTGGGTGGTGCCGAGCGTCCTGAAGTGGTTTTGGAACGTTTCCCGGCGCTCCTTGGCCCAAAAGTATTTTTTGACCGTTTTTGAAATTTTGAAAAAATGCGTAACCACCCCCCCTTACGAAAAAGTCAAAAATGTACTTTTTCCAAAAGTCAACTTTTTTGGCACATTTGGGTAGTGCCGAGAGTCCTGATGTGGTTTTGAAACGTTTCCTGGCGCTCTTTGGCCCAAAAGTATTTTTTGACCGTTTTTGAAATTTTGAAAAAATGCGTAACCACCCCCCCTTACGAAAAAGTCAAAAATGGACTTTTTCCAAAAGTCAACTTTTTTGGCACATTTGGGTGGTGCCGAGCGTCCTGATGTGGTTTTGGAACATTTCCCGGCGCTCCTTGGCCCAAAAGTATTTTTTGACCGTTTTTGAAATTTTGAAAAAATGCGTAACCACCCCCCCTTACGAAAAAGTCAAAAATGGACTTTTTCCAAAAGTCAACTTTTTTGGCACATTTGGGTGGTGCCGAGCGTCCTGATGTGGTTTTGGAACGTTTCCCGGCGCTCCTTGGCCCAAAAGTATTTTTTGACCGTTTTTGAAATTTTGAAAAAATGCGTAACCACCCCCCCTTACGAAAAAGTCAAAAATGTACTTTTTGCAAAAGTCAACTTTTTTGGCACATTTGGGTGGATCCGAGAGTCCTGATGTGGTTTTGAAACGTTTCCCGGCGCTCTTTGGCCCAAAAGTATTTTTTGACCGTTTTTGAAATTTTGAAAAATTGCGTAACCACCCCCCCTTACGAAAAAGTCAAAAATGGACTTTTTCCAAAAGTCAACTTTTTTGGCACATTTGGGTGGATCCGAGAGTCCTGATGTGGTTTTGAAACGTTTCCCGGCGCTCTTTGGCCCAAAAGTATTTTTTGACCGTTTTTGAAATTTTGAAAAAATGCGTAACCACCCCCCCTTACGAAAAAGTCAAAAATTGACTTTTTCCAAAAGTCAACTTTTTTGGCACATTTGGGTGGTGCCGAGCGTCCTGAAGTGGTTTTGGAACGTTTCCCGGCGCTCCTTGGCCCAAAAGTATTTTTTGACCGTTTTTGAAATTTTGAAAAAATGCGTAACCACCCCCCCTTACGAAAAAGTCAAAAATGTACTTTTTCCAAAAGTCAACTTTTTTGGCACATTTGGGTAGTGCCGAGAGTCCTGATGTGGTTTTGAAACGTTTCCTGGCGCTCTTTGGCCCAAAAGTATTTTTTGACCGTTTTTGAAATTTTGAAAAAATGCGTAACCACCCCCCCTTACGAAAAAGTCAAAAACTGACTTTTTCCAAAAGTCAACATTTTTGGCTTCTTTGGGTGGTGCCGAGAGTCCTGATGTGATTTTGGAACGTTTCCCGGCGCTCATTGGCCTAAAAGTATTTTTTGACCGTTTTTGAAATTTTGAAAAAATGCGTAACCACCCCCCCTTACGAAAAAGTCAAAAATGGACTTTTTCCAAAAGTCAACTTTTTTGGCACATTTGGGTGGTGCCGAGCGTCCTGATGTGGTTTTGGAACATTTCCCGGCGCTCCTTGGCCCAAAAGTATTTTTTGACCGTTTTTGAAATTTTGAAAAAATGCGTAACCACCCCCCCTTACGAAAAAGTCAAAAATGGACTTTTTCCAAAAGTCAACTTTTTTGGCACATTTGGGTGGTGCCGAGCGTCCTGATGTGGTTTTGGAACGTTTCCCGGCGCTCCTTGGCCCAAAAGTATTTTTTGACCGTTTTTGAAATTTTGAAAAAATGCGTAACCATCCCCCCTTACGAAAAAGTCAAAAATGTACTTTTTGCAAAAGTCAACTTTTTTGGCACATTTGGGTGGATCCGAGAGTCCTGATGTGGTTTTGAAACGTTTCCCGGCGCTCTTTGGCCCAAAAGTATTTTTTGACCGTTTTTGAAATTTTGAAAAATTGCGTAACCACCCCCCCTTACGAAAAAGTCAAAAATGGACTTTTTCCAAAAGTCAACTTTTTTGGCACATTTGGGTGGATCCGAGAGTCCTGATGTGGTTTTGAAACGTTTCCCGGCGCTCTTTGGCCCAAAAGTATTTTTTGACCGTTTTTGAAATTTTGAAAAAATGCGTAACCACCCCCCCTTACGAAAAAGTCAAAAATTGACTTTTTCCAAAAGTCAACTTTTTTGGCACATTTGGGTGGTGCCGAGCGTCCTGAAGTGGTTTTGGAACGTTTCCCGGCGCTCCTTGGCCCAAAAGTATTTTTTGAACGTTTTTGAAATTTTGAAAAAATGCGTAACCACCCCCCCTTACGAAAAAGTCAAAAATGTACTTTTTCCAAAAGTCAACTTTTTTGGCACATTTGGGTAGTGCCGAGAGTCCTGATGTGGTTTTGAAACGTTTCCTGGCGCTCTTTGGCCCAAAAGTATTTTTTGACCGTTTTTGAAATTTTGAAAAAATGCGTAACCACCCCCCCTTACGAAAAAGTCAAAAATTGACTTTTTCCAAAAGTCAACATTTTTGGCTTCTTTGGGTGGTGCCGAGAGTCCTGATGTGATTTTGGAACGTTTCCCGGCGCTCATTGGCCCAAAAGTATTTTTTGACCGTTTTTGAAATTTTGAAAAAATGCGTAACCACCCCCCCTTACGAAAAAGTCAAAAATGTACTTTTTCCAAAAGTCAACTTTTTTGGCACATTTGGGTAGTGCCGAGAGTCCTGATGTGGTTTTGAAACGTTTCCTGGCGCTCTTTGGCCCAAAAGTATTTTTTGACCGTTTTTGAAATTTTGAAAAAATGCGTAACCACCCCCCCTTACGAAAAAGTCAAAAATGTACTTTTTCCAAAAATCAACTTTTTTGGCACATTTGGGTGGTGCCGAGAGTCCTGATGTGGTTTTGAAACGTTTCCCGGCGCTCTTTGGCCCAAAAGTATTTTTTGACCGTTTTTGAAATTTTGAAAAAATGCGTAACCACCCCCCCTTACGAAAAAGTCAAAAATTGACTTTTTCCAAAAGTCAACATTTTTGGCTTCTTTGGGTGGTGCCGAGAGTCCTGATGTGATTTTGGAACGTTTCCCGGCGCTCATTGGCCCAAAAGTATTTTTTGACCGTTTTTGAAATTTTGAAAAAATGCGTAACCACCCCCCCTTACGAAAAAGTCAAAAATGTACTTTTTGCAAAAGTCAACTTTTTTGGCACATTTGGGTGGATCCGAGAGTCCTGATGTGGTTTTGAAACGTTTCCCGGCGCTCTTTGGCCCAAAAGTATTTTTTGACCGTTTTTGAAATTTTGAAAAAATGCGTAACCACCCCCCCTTACGAAAAAGTCAAAAAATGACTTTTTCCAAAAGTCAACTTTTTTGGCACATTTGGGTGGTGCCGAGAGTCCTGATGTGGTTTTGAAACGTTTCCCGGCGCTCTTTGGCCCAAAAGTATTTTTTGACCGTTTTTGAAATTTTGAAAAAATGCGTAACCACCCCCCCTTACGAAAAAGTCAAAAATGGACTTTTTCCAAAAGTCAACTTTTTTGGCACATTTGGGTGGTGCCGAGCGTCCTGATGTGGTTTTGGAACATTTCCCGGCGCTCCTTGGCCCAAAAGTATTTTTTGACCGTTTTTGAAATTTTGAAAAAATGCGTAACCACCCCCCCTTACGAAAAAGTCAAAAATGGACTTTTTCCAAAAGTCAACTTTTTTGGCACATTTGGGTGGTGCCGAGCGTCCTGATGTGGTTTTGGAACGTTTCCCGGCGCTCCTTGGCCCAAAAGTATTTTTTGACCGTTTTTGAAATTTTGAAAAAATGCGTAACCACCCCCCCTTACGAAAAAGTCAAAAATGTACTTTTTGCAAAAGTCAACTTTTTTGGCACATTTGGGTGGATCCGAGAGTCCTGATGTGGTTTTGAAACGTTTCCCGGCGCTCTTTGGCCCAAAAGTATTTTTTGACCGTTTTTGAAATTTTGAAAAATTGCGTAACCACCCCCCCTTACGAAAAAGTCAAAAATGGACTTTTTCCAAAAGTCAACTTTTTTGGCACATTTGGGTGGATCCGAGAGTCCTGATGTGGTTTTGAAACGTTTCCCGGCGCTCTTTGGCCCAAAAGTATTTTTTGACCGTTTTTGAAATTTTGAAAAAATGCGTAACCACCCCCCCTTACGAAAAAGTCAAAAATTGACTTTTTCCAAAAGTCAACTTTTTTGGCACATTTGGGTGGTGCCGAGCGTCCTGAAGTGGTTTTGGAACGTTTCCCGGCGCTCCTTGGCCCAAAAGTATTTTTTGACCGTTTTTGAAATTTTGAAAAAATGCGTAACCACCCCCCCTTACGAAAAAGTCAAAAATGTACTTTTTCCAAAAGTCAACTTTTTTGGCACATTTGGGTAGTGCCGAGAGTCCTGATGTGGTTTTGAAACGTTTCCTGGCGCTCTTTGGCCCAAAAGTATTTTTTGACCGTTTTTGAAATTTTGAAAAAATGCGTAACCACCCCCCCTTACGAAAAAGTCAAAAATTGACTTTTTCCAAAAGTCAACATTTTTGGCTTCTTTGGGTGGTGCCGAGAGTCCTGATGTGATTTTGGAACGTTTCCCGGCGCTCATTGGCCCAAAAGTATTTTTTGACCGTTTTTGAAATTTTGAAAAAATGCGTAACCACCCCCCCTTACGAAAAAGTCAAAAATGGACTTTTTCCAAAAGTCAACTTTTTTGGCACATTTGGGTGGTGCCGAGCGTCCTGATGTGGTTTTGGAACATTTCCCGGCGCTCCTTGGCCCAAAAGTATTTTTTGACCGTTTTTGAAATTTTGAAAAAATGCGTAACCACCCCCCCTTACGAAAAAGTCAAAAATGGACTTTTTCCAAAAGTCAACTTTTTTGGCACATTTGGGTGGTGCCGAGCGTCCTGATGTGGTTTTGGAACGTTTCCCGGCGCTCCTTGGCCCAAAAGTATTTTTTGACCGTTTTTGAAATTTTGAAAAAATGCGTAACCACCCCCCTTACGAAAAAGTCAAAAATGTACTTTTTGCAAAAGTCAACTTTTTTGGCACATTTGGGTGGATCCGAGAGTCCTGATGTGGTTTTGAAACGTTTCCCGGCGCTCTTTGGCCCAAAAGTATTTTTTGACCGTTTTTGAAATTTTGAAAAATTGCGTAACCACCCCCCCTTATGAAAAAGTCAAAAATGGACTTTTTCCAAAAGTCAACTTTTTTGGCACATTTGGGTGGATCCGAGAGTCCTGATGTGGTTTTGAAACGTTTCCCGGCGCTCTTTGGCCCAAAAGTATTTTTTGACCGTTTTTGAAATTTTGAAAAAATGCGTAACCACCCCCCCTTACGAAAAAGTCAAAAATTGACTTTTTCCAAAAGTCAACTTTTTTGGCACATTTGGGTGGTGCCGAGCGTCCTGAAGTGGTTTTGGAACGTTTCCCGGCGCTCCTTGGCCCAAAAGTATTTTTTGACCGTTTTTGAAATTTTGAAAAAATGCGTAACCACCCCCCCTTACGAAAAAGTCAAAAATGTACTTTTTCCAAAAGTCAACTTTTTTGGCACATTTGGGTAGTGCCGAGAGTCCTGATGTGGTTTTGAAACGTTTCCTGGCGCTCTTTGGCCCAAAAGTATTTTTTGACCGTTTTTGAAATTTTGAAAAAATGCGTAACCACCCCCCCTTACGAAAAAGTCAAAAATTGACTTTTTCCAAAAGTCAACATTTTTGGCTTCTTTGGGTGGTGCCGAGAGTCCTGATGTGATTTTGGAACGTTTCCCGGCGCTCATTGGCCCAAAAGTATTTTTTGACCGTTTTTGAAATTTTGAAAAAATGCGTAACCACCCCCCCTTACGAAAAAGTCAAAAATGTACTTTTTCCAAAAGTCAACTTTTTTGGCACATTTGGGTAGTGCCGAGAGTCCTGATGTGGTTTTGAAACGTTTCCTGGCGCTCTTTGGCCCAAAAGTATTTTTTGACCGTTTTTGAAATTTTGAAAAAATGCGTAACCACCCCTCCTTACGAAAAAGTCAAAAATGGACTTTTTCCAAAAGTCAACTTTTTTGGCATATTTGGGTGGTTCCGAGAGTCCTGATGTGATTTTGGAACGTTTCCCGGCGCTCATTGGCCCAAAAGTATTTTTTGACCGTTTTTGAAATTTTGAAAAAATGCGTAACCACCCCCCCTTACGAAAAAGTCCAAAATTGACTTTTTCCAAAAGTCAACTTTTTTGGCACATTTGGGTGGTTCCGAGAGTCCTGATGTGATTTTGGAACGTTTCCCGGCGCTCATTGGCCCAAAAGTATTTTTTGACCGTTTTTGAAATTTTGAAAAAATGCGTAACCACCCCCCCTTACGAAAAAGTCAAAAATGTACTTTTTCCAAAAGTCAACTTTTTTGGCACATTTGGGTAGTGCCGAGAGTCCTGATGTGGTTTTGAAACGTTTCCTGGCGCTCTTTGGCCCAAAAGTATTTTTTGACCGTTTTTGAAATTTTGAAAAAATGCGTAACCACCCCTCCTTACGAAAAAGTCAAAAATGGACTTTTTCCAAAAGTCAACTTTTTTGGCATATTTGGGTGGTGCCGAGAGTCCTGATGTGATTTTGGAACGTTTCCCGGCGCTCTTTGGACCAAAAGTAGTTTTTGACCGTTTTTGAAAATTTGAAAAAATGCGTAACCACCCCCCCTTACGAAAAAGTCAAAAATTGACTTTTTCCAAAAGTCAACTTTTTGGCACATTTGGGTGGTGCCGAGTGTCCTGATGTGGTTTTGGAACGTTTCCCGGCGCTCCTTGGCCCAAAAGTATTTTTTGACCGTTTTTGAAACTTTGAAAAAATGCGTAACCACCCCCCCTTACGAAAAAGTCAAAAACTGACTTTTTGCAAAAGTCAACATTTTTGGCACATTTGAGTGGATCCGAGAGTCCTGATGTGGTTTTGAAACGTTTCCCGGCGCTCTTTGGCCCAAAAGTATTTTTTGACCGTTTTTGAAATTTTGAAAAAATGCGTAACCACCCCCCCCTTACGAAAAAGTCAAAAATTGACTTTTTCCAAAAGTCAACTTTTTTGGCACATTTGGGTGGTGCCGAGCGTCCTGATGTGTTTTTGGAACGTTTCCCGGCGCTCCTTGGCCCAAAAGTATTTTTTGACCGTTTTTGAAATTTTGAAAAAATGCGTAACCACCCCCCCTTACGAAAAAGTCAAAAATGTACTTTTTCCAAAAGTCAACTTTTTTGGCACATTTGGGTGGTGCCGCGAGTCCTGATGTGGTTTTGAAACGTTTCCCGGCGCTCTTTGGCCCAAAAGTATTTTTTGACCGTTTTTGAAATTTTGAAAAAATGCGTAACCACCCCCCCTTACGAAAAAGTCAAAAATTGACTTTTTCCAAAAGTCAACTTTTTTGGCACATTTGGGTGGTGCCGAGTGTCCTGATGTGGTTTTGGAACGTTTCCCGGCGCTCCTTGGCCCAAAAGTATTTTTTGACCGTTTTTGAAATTTTGAAAAAATGCGTAACCACCCCCCCTTACGAAAAAGTCAAAAATGTACTTTTTCCAAAAATCAACTTTTTTGGCACATTTGGGTGGTGCCGAGAGTCCTGATGTGGTTTTGAAACGTTTCCCGGCGCTCTTTGGCCCAAAAGTATTTTTTGACCGTTTTTGAAATTTTGAAAAAATGCGTAACCACCCCCCCTTACGAAAAAGTCAAAAATTGACTTTTTCCAAAAGTCAACATTTTTGGCTTCTTTGGGTGGTGCCGAGAGTCCTGATGTGATTTTGGAACGTTTCCCGGCGCTCATTGGCCCAAAAGTATTTTTTGACCGTTTTTGAAATTTTGAAAAAATGCGTAACCACCCCCCCTTACGAAAAAGTCAAAAATGTACTTTTTGCAAAAGTCAACTTTTTTGGCACATTTGGGTGGATCCGAGAGTCCTGATGTGGTTTTGAAACGTTTCCCGGCGCTCTTTGGCCCAAAAGTATTTTTTGACCGTTTTTGAAATTTTGAAAAAATGCGTAACCACCCCCCCTTACGAAAAAGTCAAAAATGGACTTTTTCCAAAAGTCAACTTTTTTGGCACATTTGGGTGGTGCCGAGCGTCCTGATGTGGTTTTGGAACATTTCCCGGCGCTCCTTGGCCCAAAAGTATTTTTTGACCGTTTTTGAAATTTTGAAAAAATGCGTAACCACCCCCCCTTACGAAAAAGTCAAAAATGGACTTTTTCCAAAAGTCAACTTTTTTGGCACATTTGGGTGGTGCCGAGCGTCCTGATGTGGTTTTGGAACGTTTCCCGGCGCTCCTTGGCCCAAAAGTATTTTTTGACCGTTTTTGAAATTTTGAAAAAATGCGTAACCACCCCCCCTTACGAAAAAGTCAAAAATGTACTTTTTGCAAAAGTCAACTTTTTTGGCACATTTGGGTGGATCCGAGAGTCCTGATGTGGTTTTGAAACGTTTCCCGGCGCTCTTTGGCCCAAAAGTATTTTTTGACCGTTTTTGAAATTTTGAAAAAATGCGTAACCACCCCCCCTTACGAAAAAGTCAAAAATTGACTTTTTCCAAAAGTCAACATTTTTGGCTTCTTTGGGTGGTGCCGAGAGTCCTGATGTGATTTTGGAACGTTTCCCGGCGCTCATTGGCCCAAAAGTATTTTTTGACCGTTTTTGAAATTTTGAAAAAATGCGTAACCACCCCCCCTTACGAAAAAGTCAAAAATGTACTTTTTCCAAAAGTCAACTTTTTTGGCACATTTGGGTAGTGCCGAGAGTCCTGATGTGGTTTTGAAACGTTTCCTGGCGCTCTTTGGCCCAAAAGTATTTTTTGACCGTTTTTGAAATTTTGAAAAAATGCGTAACCACCCCCCCTTACGAAAAAGTCAAAAATGGACTTTTTCCAAAAGTCAACTTTTTTGGCACATTTGGGTGGTGCCGAGCGTCCTGATGTGGTTTTGGAACGTTTCCCGGCGCTCCTTGGCCCAAAAGTATTTTTTGACCGTTTTTGAAATTTTGAAAAAATGCGTAACCACCCCCCCTTACGAAAAAGTCAAAAATGTACTTTTTGCAAAAGTCAACTTTTTTGGCACATTTGGGTGGATCCGAGAGTCCTGATGTGGTTTTGAAACGTTTCCCGGCGCTCTTTGGCCCAAAAGTATTTTTTGACCGTTTTTGAAATTTTGAAAAAATGCGTAACCACCCCCCCTTACGAAAAAGTCAAAAATTGACTTTTTCCAAAAGTCAACTTTTTTGGCACATTTGGGTGGTGCCGAGCGTCCTGAAGTGGTTTTGGAACGTTTCCCGGCGCTCCTTGGCCCAAAAGTATTTTTTGACCGTTTTTGAAATTTTGAAAAAATGCGTAACCACCCCCCCTTACGAAAAAGTCAAAAATGTACTTTTTGCAAAAGTCAACTTTTTTGGCACATTTGGGTGGATCCGAGAGTCCTGATGTGGTTTTGAAACGTTTCCCGGCGCTCTTTGGCCCAAAAGTATTTTTTGACCGTTTTTGAAATTTTGAAAAATTGCGTAACCACCCCCCCTTATGAAAAAGTCAAAAATGGACTTTTTCCAAAAGTCAACTTTTTTGGCACATTTGGGTGGATCCGAGAGTCCTGATGTGGTTTTGAAACGTTTCCCGGCGCTCTTTGGCCCAAAAGTATTTTTTGACCGTTTTTGAAATTTTGAAAAAATGCGTAACCACCCCCCCTTACGAAAAAGTCAAAAATTGACTTTTTCCAAAAGTCAACTTTTTTGGCACATTTGGGTGGTGCCGAGCGTCCTGAAGTGGTTTTGGAACGTTTCCCGGCGCTCCTTGGCCCAAAAGTATTTTTTGACCGTTTTTGAAATTTTGAAAAAATGCGTAACCACCCCCCCTTACGAAAAAGTCAAAAATGTACTTTTTCCAAAAGTCAACTTTTTTGGCACATTTGGGTAGTGCCGAGAGTCCTGATGTGGTTTTGAAACGTTTCCTGGCGCTCTTTGGCCCAAAAGTATTTTTTGACCGTTTTTGAAATTTTGAAAAAATGCGTAACCACCCCCCCTTACGAAAAAGTCAAAAATTGACTTTTTCCAAAAGTCAACATTTTTGGCTTCTTTGGGTGGTGCCGAGAGTCCTGATGTGATTTTGGAACGTTTCCCGGCGCTCATTGGCCCAAAAGTATTTTTTGACCGTTTTTGAAATTTTGAAAAAATGCGTAACCACCCCCCCTTACGAAAAAGTCAAAAATGTACTTTTTCCAAAAGTCAACTTTTTTGGCACATTTGGGTAGTGCCGAGAGTCCTGATGTGGTTTTGAAACGTTTCCTGGCGCTCTTTGGCCCAAAAGTATTTTTTGACCGTTTTTGAAATTTTGAAAAAATGCGTAACCACCCCTCCTTACGAAAAAGTCAAAAATGGACTTTTTCCAAAAGTCAACTTTTTTGGCATATTTGGGTGGTGCCGAGAGTCCTGATGTGATTTTGGAACGTTTCCCGGCGCTCTTTGGACCAAAAGTAGTTTTTGACCGTTTTTGAAAATTTGAAAAAATGCGTAACCACCCCCCCTTACGAAAAAGTCAAAAATTGACTTTTTCCAAAAGTCAACTTTTTGGCACATTTGGGTGGTGCCGAGTGTCCTGATGTGGTTTTGGAACGTTTCCCGGCGCTCCTTGGCCCAAAAGTATTTTTTGACCGTTTTTGAAACTTTGAAAAAATGCGTAACCACCCCCCCTTACGAAAAAGTCAAAAACTGACTTTTTGCAAAAGTCAACATTTTTGGCACATTTGAGTGGATCCGAGAGTCCTGATGTGGTTTTGAAACGTTTCCCGGCGCTCTTTGGCCCAAAAGTATTTTTTGACCGTTTTTGAAATTTTGAAAAAATGCGTAACCACCCCCCCCTTACGAAAAAGTCAAAAATTGACTTTTTCCAAAAGTCAACTTTTTTGGCACATTTGGGTGGTGCCGAGCGTCCTGATGTGTTTTTGGAACGTTTCCCGGCGCTCCTTGGCCCAAAAGTATTTTTTGACCGTTTTTGAAATTTTGAAAAAATGCGTAACCACCCCCCCTTACGAAAAAGTCAAAAATGTACTTTTTCCAAAAGTCAACTTTTTTGGCACATTTGGGTGGTGCCGCGAGTCCTGATGTGGTTTTGAAACGTTTCCCGGCGCTCTTTGGCCCAAAAGTATTTTTTGACCGTTTTTGAAATTTTGAAAAAATGCGTAACCACCCCCCCTTACGAAAAAGTCAAAAATTGACTTTTTCCAAAAGTCAACTTTTTTGGCACATTTGGGTGGTGCCGAGTGTCCTGATGTGGTTTTGGAACGTTTCCCGGCGCTCCTTGGCCCAAAAGTATTTTTTGACCGTTTTTGAAATTTTGAAAAAATGCGTAACCACCCCCCCTTACGAAAAAGTCAAAAATTGACTTTTTCCAAAAGTCAACATTTTTGGCTTCTTTGGGTGGTGCCGAGAGTCCTGATGTGATTTTGGAACGTTTCCCGGCGCTCATTGGCCCAAAAGTATTTTTTGACCGTTTTTGAAATTTTGAAAAAATGCGTAACCACCCCCCCTTACGAAAAAGTCAAAAATGTACTTTTTGCAAAAGTCAACTTTTTTGGCACATTTGGGTGGATCCGAGAGTCCTGATGTGGTTTTGAAACGTTTCCCGGCGCTCTTTGGCCCAAAAGTATTTTTTGACCGTTTTTGAAATTTTGAAAAAATGCGTAACCACCCCCCCTTACGAAAAAGTCAAAAATGGACTTTTTCCAAAAGTCAACTTTTTTGGCACATTTGGGTGGTGCCGAGCGTCCTGATGTGGTTTTGGAACATTTCCCGGCGCTCCTTGGCCCAAAAGTATTTTTTGACCGTTTTTGAAATTTTGAAAAAATGCGTAACCACCCCCCCTTACGAAAAAGTCAAAAATGGACTTTTTCCAAAAGTCAACTTTTTTGGCACATTTGGGTGGTGCCGAGCGTCCTGATGTGGTTTTGGAACGTTTCCCGGCGCTCCTTGGCCCAAAAGTATTTTTTGACCGTTTTTGAAATTTTGAAAAAATGCGTAACCACCCCCCCTTACGAAAAAGTCAAAAATGTACTTTTTGCAAAAGTCAACTTTTTTGGCACATTTGGGTGGATCCGAGAGTCCTGATGTGGTTTTGAAACGTTTCCCGGCGCTCTTTGGCCCAAAAGTATTTTTTGACCGTTTTTGAAATTTTGAAAAAATGCGTAACCACCCCCCCTTACGAAAAAGTCAAAAATTGACTTTTTCCAAAAGTCAACATTTTTGGCTTCTTTGGGTGGTGCCGAGAGTCCTGATGTGATTTTGGAACGTTTCCCGGCGCTCATTGGCCCAAAAGTATTTTTTGACCGTTTTTGAAATTTTGAAAAAATGCGTAACCACCCCCCCTTACGAAAAAGTCAAAAATGTACTTTTTCCAAAAGTCAACTTTTTTGGCACATTTGGGTAGTGCCGAGAGTCCTGATGTGGTTTTGAAACGTTTCCTGGCGCTCTTTGGCCCAAAAGTATTTTTTGACCGTTTTTGAAATTTTGAAAAAATGCGTAACCACCCCCCCTTACGAAAAAGTCAAAAATGTACTTTTTCCAAAAATCAACTTTTTTGGCACATTTGGGTGGTGCCGAGAGTCCTGATGTGGTTTTGAAACGTTTCCCGGCGCTCTTTGGCCCAAAAGTATTTTTTGACCGTTTTTGAAATTTTGAAAAAATGCGTAACCACCCCCCCTTACGAAAAAGTCAAAAATTGACTTTTTCCAAAAGTCAACATTTTTGGCTTCTTTGGGTGGTGCCGAGAGTCCTGATGTGATTTTGGAACGTTTCCCGGCGCTCATTGGCCCAAAAGTATTTTTTGACCGTTTTTGAAATTTTGAAAAAATGCGTAACCACCCCCCCTTACGAAAAAGTCAAAAATGTACTTTTTGCAAAAGTCAACTTTTTTGGCACATTTGGGTGGATCCGAGAGTCCTGATGTGGTTTTGAAACGTTTCCCGGCGCTCTTTGGCCCAAAAGTATTTTTTGACCGTTTTTGAAATTTTGAAAAAATGCGTAACCACCCCCCCTTACGAAAAAGTCAAAAAATGACTTTTTCCAAAAGTCAACTTTTTTGGCACATTTGGGTGGTGCCGAGAGTCCTGATGTGGTTTTGAAACGTTTCCCGGCGCTCTTTGGCCCAAAAGTATTTTTTGACCGTTTTTGAAATTTTGAAAAAATGCGTAACCACCCCCCCTTACGAAAAAGTCAAAAATGGACTTTTTCCAAAAGTCAACTTTTTTGGCACATTTGGGTGGTGCCGAGCGTCCTGATGTGGTTTTGGAACATTTCCCGGCGCTCCTTGGCCCAAAAGTATTTTTTGACCGTTTTTGAAATTTTGAAAAAATGCGTAACCACCCCCCCTTACGAAAAAGTCAAAAATGGACTTTTTCCAAAAGTCAACTTTTTTGGCACATTTGGGTGGTGCCGAGCGTCCTGATGTGGTTTTGGAACGTTTCCCGGCGCTCCTTGGCCCAAAAGTATTTTTTGACCGTTTTTGAAATTTTGAAAAAATGCGTAACCACCCCCCCTTACGAAAAAGTCAAAAATGTACTTTTTGCAAAAGTCAACTTTTTTGGCACATTTGGGTGGATCCGAGAGTCCTGATGTGGTTTTGAAACGTTTCCCGGCGCTCTTTGGCCCAAAAGTATTTTTTGACCGTTTTTGAAATTTTGAAAAAATGCGTAACCACCCCCCCTTACGAAAAAGTCAAAAATGGACTTTTTCCAAAAGTCAACTTTTTTGGCACATTTGGGTGGTGCCGAGCGTCCTGATGTGGTTTTGGAACATTTCCCGGCGCTCCTTGGCCCAAAAGTATTTTTTGACCGTTTTTGAAATTTTGAAAAAATGCGTAACCACCCCCCCTTACGAAAAAGTCAAAAATGGACTTTTTCCAAAAGTCAACTTTTTTGGCACATTTGGGTGGTGCCGAGCGTCCTGATGTGGTTTTGGAACGTTTCCCGGCGCTCCTTGGCCCAAAAGTATTTTTTGACCGTTTTTGAAATTTTGAAAAAATGCGTAACCACCCCCCCTTACGAAAAAGTCAAAAATGTACTTTTTGCAAAAGTCAACTTTTTTGGCACATTTGGGTGGATCCGAGAGTCCTGATGTGGTTTTGAAACGTTTCCCGGCGCTCTTTGGCCCAAAAGTATTTTTTGACCGTTTTTGAAATTTTGAAAAAATGCGTAACCACCCCCCCTTACGAAAAAGTCAAAAATTGACTTTTTCCAAAAGTCAACATTTTTGGCTTCTTTGGGTGGTGCCGAGAGTCCTGATGTGATTTTGGAACGTTTCCCGGCGCTCATTGGCCCAAAAGTATTTTTTGACCGTTTTTGAAATTTTGAAAAAATGCGTAACCACCCCCCCTTACGAAAAAGTCAAAAATGTACTTTTTCCAAAAGTCAACTTTTTTGGCACATTTGGGTAGTGCCGAGAGTCCTGATGTGGTTTTGAAACGTTTCCTGGCGCTCTTTGGCCCAAAAGTATTTTTTGACCGTTTTTGAAATTTTGAAAAAATGCGTAACCACCCCCCCTTACGAAAAAGTCAAAAATGTACTTTTTCCAAAAATCAACTTTTTTGGCACATTTGGGTGGTGCCGAGAGTCCTGATGTGGTTTTGAAACGTTTCCCGGCGCTCTTTGGCCCAAAAGTATTTTTTGACCGTTTTTGAAATTTTGAAAAAATGCGTAACCACCCCCCCTTACGAAAAAGTCAAAAATTGACTTTTTCCAAAAGTCAACATTTTTGGCTTCTTTGGGTGGTGCCGAGAGTCCTGATGTGATTTTGGAACGTTTCCCGGCGCTCATTGGCCCAAAAGTATTTTTTGACCGTTTTTGAAATTTTGAAAAAATGCGTAACCACCCCCCCTTACGAAAAAGTCAAAAATGTACTTTTTGCAAAAGTCAACTTTTTTGGCACATTTGGGTGGATCCGAGAGTCCTGATGTGGTTTTGAAACGTTTCCCGGCGCTCTTTGGCCCAAAAGTATTTTTTGACCGTTTTTGAAATTTTGAAAAAATGCGTAACCACCCCCCCTTACGAAAAAGTCAAAAAATGACTTTTTCCAAAAGTCAACTTTTTTGGCACATTTGGGTGGTGCCGAGAGTCCTGATGTGGTTTTGAAACGTTTCCCGGCGCTCTTTGGCCCAAAAGTATTTTTTGACCGTTTTTGAAATTTTGAAAAAATGCGTAACCACCCCCCCTTACGAAAAAGTCAAAAATGGACTTTTTCCAAAAGTCAACTTTTTTGGCACATTTGGGTGGTGCCGAGCGTCCTGATGTGGTTTTGGAACATTTCCCGGCGCTCCTTGGCCCAAAAGTATTTTTTGACCGTTTTTGAAATTTTGAAAAAATGCGTAACCACCCCCCCTTACGAAAAAGTCAAAAATGGACTTTTTCCAAAAGTCAACTTTTTTGGCACATTTGGGTGGTGCCGAGCGTCCTGATGTGGTTTTGGAACGTTTCCCGGCGCTCCTTGGCCCAAAAGTATTTTTTGACCGTTTTTGAAATTTTGAAAAAATGCGTAACCACCCCCCCTTACGAAAAAGTCAAAAATGTACTTTTTGCAAAAGTCAACTTTTTTGGCACATTTGGGTGGATCCGAGAGTCCTGATGTGGTTTTGAAACGTTTCCCGGCGCTCTTTGGCCCAAAAGTATTTTTTGACCGTTTTTGAAATTTTGAAAAATTGCGTAACCACCCCCCCTTACGAAAAAGTCAAAAATGGACTTTTTCCAAAAGTCAACTTTTTTGGCACATTTGGGTGGATCCGAGAGTCCTGATGTGGTTTTGAAACGTTTCCCGGCGCTCTTTGGCCCAAAAGTATTTTTTGACCGTTTTTGAAATTTTGAAAAAATGCGTAACCACCCCCCCTTACGAAAAAGTCAAAAATTGACTTTTTCCAAAAGTCAACTTTTTTAGCACATTTGGGTGGTGCCGAGCGTCCTGAAGTGGTTTTGGAACGTTTCCCGGCGCTCCTTGGCCCAAAAGTATTTTTTGACCGTTTTTGAAATTTTGAAAAAATGCGTAACCACCCCCCCTTACGAAAAAGTCAAAAATGTACTTTTTCCAAAAGTCAACTTTTTTGGCACATTTGGGTAGTGCCGAGAGTCCTGATGTGGTTTTGAAACGTTTCCTGGCGCTCTTTGGCCCAAAAGTACTTTTTGACCGTTTTTGAAATTTTGAAAAAATGCGTAACCACCCCCCCTTACGAAAAAGTCAAAAATTGACTTTTTCCAAAAGTCAACATTTTTGGCTTCTTTGGGTGGTGCCGAGAGTCCTGATGTGATTTTGGAACGTTTCCCGGCGCTCATTGGCCCAAAAGTATTTTTTGACCGTTTTTGAAATTTTGAAAAAATGCGTAACCACCCCCCCTTACGAAAAAGTCAAAAATGGACTTTTTCCAAAAGTCAACTTTTTTGGCACATTTGGGTGGTGCCGAGCGTCCTGATGTGGTTTTGGAACATTTCCCGGCGCTCCTTGGCCCAAAAGTATTTTTTGACCGTTTTTGAAATTTTGAAAAAATGCGTAACCACCCCCCCTTACGAAAAAGTCAAAAATGGACTTTTTCCAAAAGTCAACTTTTTTGGCACATTTGGGTGGTGCCGAGCGTCCTGATGTGGTTTTGGAACGTTTCCCGGCGCTCCTTGGCCCAAAAGTATTTTTTGACCGTTTTTGAAATTTTGAAAAAATGCGTAACCACCCCCCCTTACGAAAAAGTCAAAAATGTACTTTTTGCAAAAGTCAACTTTTTTGGCACATTTGGGTGGATCCGAGAGTCCTGATGTGGTTTTGAAACGTTTCCCGGCGCTCTTTGGCCCAAAAGTATTTTTTGACCGTTTTTGAAATTTTGAAAAATTGCGTAACCACCCCCCCTTACGAAAAAGTCAAAAATGGACTTTTTCCAAAAGTCAACTTTTTTGGCACATTTGGGTGGATCCGAGAGTCCTGATGTGGTTTTGAAACGTTTCCCGGCGCTCTTTGGCCCAAAAGTATTTTTTGACCGTTTTTGAAATTTTGAAAAAATGCGTAACCACCCCCCCTTACGAAAAAGTCAAAAATTGACTTTTTCCAAAAGTCAACTTTTTTGGCACATTTGGGTGGTGCCGAGCGTCCTGAAGTGGTTTTGGAACGTTTCCCGGCGCTCCTTGGCCCAAAAGTATTTTTTGACCGTTTTTGAAATTTTGAAAAAATGCGTAACCACCCCCCCTTACGAAAAAGTCAAAAATGTACTTTTTCCAAAAGTCAACTTTTTTGGCACATTTGGGTAGTGCCGAGAGTCCTGATGTGGTTTTGAAACGTTTCCTGGCGCTCTTTGGCCCAAAAGTATTTTTTGACCGTTTTTGAAATTTTGAAAAAATGCGTAACCACCCCCCCTTACGAAAAAGTCAAAAATTGACTTTTTCCAAAAGTCAACATTTTTGGCTTCTTTGGGTGGTGCCGAGAGTCCTGATGTGATTTTGGAACGTTTCCCGGCGCTCATTGGCCCAAAAGTATTTTTTGACCGTTTTTGAAATTTTGAAAAAATGCGTAACCACCCCCCCTTACGAAAAAGTCAAAAATGTACTTTTTCCAAAAGTCAACTTTTTTGGCACATTTGGGTAGTGCCGAGAGTCCTGATGTGGTTTTGAAACGTTTCCTGGCGCTCTTTGGCCCAAAAGTATTTTTTGACCGTTTTTGAAATTTTGAAAAAATGCGTAACCACCCCCCCTTACGAAAAAGTCAAAAATGTACTTTTTCCAAAAATCAACTTTTTTGGCACATTTGGGTGGTGCCGAGAGTCCTGATGTGGTTTTGAAACGTTTCCCGGCGCTCTTTGGCCCAAAAGTATTTTTTGACCGTTTTTGAAATTTTGAAAAAATGCGTAACCACCCCCCCTTACGAAAAAGTCAAAAATTGACTTTTTCCAAAAGTCAACATTTTTGGCTTCTTTGGGTGGTGCCGAGAGTCCTGATGTGATTTTGGAACGTTTCCCGGCGCTCATTGGCCCAAAAGTATTTTTTGACCGTTTTTGAAATTTTGAAAAAATGCGTAACCACCCCCCCTTACGAAAAAGTCAAAAATGTACTTTTTGCAAAAGTCAACTTTTTTGGCACATTTGGGTGGATCCGAGAGTCCTGATGTGGTTTTGAAACGTTTCCCGGCGCTCTTTGGCCCAAAAGTATTTTTTGACCGTTTTTGAAATTTTGAAAAAATGCGTAACCACCCCCCCTTACGAAAAAGTCAAAAAATGACTTTTTCCAAAAGTCAACTTTTTTGGCACATTTGGGTGGTGCCGAGAGTCCTGATGTGGTTTTGAAACGTTTCCCGGCGCTCTTTGGCCCAAAAGTATTTTTTGACCGTTTTTGAAATTTTGAAAAAATGCGTAACCACCCCCCCTTACGAAAAAGTCAAAAATGGACTTTTTCCAAAAGTCAACTTTTTTGGCACATTTGGGTGGTGCCGAGCGTCCTGATGTGGTTTTGGAACATTTCCCGGCGCTCCTTGGCCCAAAAGTATTTTTTGACCGTTTTTGAAATTTTGAAAAAATGCGTAACCACCCCCCCTTACGAAAAAGTCAAAAATGGACTTTTTCCAAAAGTCAACTTTTTTGGCACATTTGGGTGGTGCCGAGCGTCCTGATGTGGTTTTGGAACGTTTCCCGGCGCTCCTTGGCCCAAAAGTATTTTTTGACCGTTTTTGAAATTTTGAAAAAATGCGTAACCACCCCCCCTTACGAAAAAGTCAAAAATGTACTTTTTGCAAAAGTCAACTTTTTTGGCACATTTGGGTGGATCCGAGAGTCCTGATGTGGTTTTGAAACGTTTCCCGGCGCTCTTTGGCCCAAAAGTATTTTTTGACCGTTTTTGAAATTTTGAAAAATTGCGTAACCACCCCCCTTACGAAAAAGTCAAAAATGGACTTTTTCCAAAAGTCAACTTTTTTGGCACATTTGGGTGGATCCGAGAGTCCTGATGTGGTTTTGAAACGTTTCCCGGCGCTCTTTGGCCCAAAAGTATTTTTTGACCGTTTTTGAAATTTTGAAAAAATGCGTAACCACCCCCCCTTACGAAAAAGTCAAAAATTGACTTTTTCCAAAAGTCAACTTTTTTGGCACATTTGGGTGGTGCCGAGCGTCCTGAAGTGGTTTTGGAACGTTTCCCGGCGCTCCTTGGCCCAAAAGTATTTTTTGACCGTTTTTGAAATTTTGAAAAAATGCGTAACCACCCCCCCTTACGAAAAAGTCAAAAATGTACTTTTTCCAAAAGTCAACTTTTTTGGCACATTTGGGTAGTGCCGAGAGTCCTGATGTGGTTTTGAAACGTTTCCTGGCGCTCTTTGGCCCAAAAGTATTTTTTGACCGTTTTTGAAATTTTGAAAAAATGCGTAACCACCCCCCCTTACGAAAAAGTCAAAAATTGACTTTTTCCAAAAGTCAACATTTTTGGCTTCTTTGGGTGGTGCCGAGCGTCCTGAAGTGGTTTTGGAACGTTTCCCGGCGCTCCTTGGCCCAAAAGTATTTTTTGACCGTTTTTGAAATTTTGAAAAAATGCGTAACCACCCCCCCTTACGAAAAAGTCAAAAATGTACTTTTTCCAAAAGTCAACTTTTTTGGCACATTTGGGTAGTGCCGAGAGTCCTGATGTGGTTTTGAAACGTTTCCTGGCGCTCTTTGGCCCAAAAGTACTTTTTGACCGTTTTTGAAATTTTGAAAAAATGCGTAACCACCCCCCCTTACGAAAAAGTCAAAAATTGACTTTTTCCAAAAGTCAACATTTTTGGCTTCTTTGGGTGGTGCCGAGAGTCCTGATGTGATTTTGGAACGTTTCCCGGCGCTCATTGGCCCAAAAGTATTTTTTGACCGTTTTTGAAATTTTGAAAAAATGCGTAACCACCCCCCCTTACGAAAAAGTCAAAAATGGACTTTTTCCAAAAGTCAACTTTTTTGGCACATTTGGGTGGTGCCGAGCGTCCTGATGTGGTTTTGGAACATTTCCCGGCGCTCCTTGGCCCAAAAGTATTTTTTGACCGTTTTTGAAATTTTGAAAAAATGCGTAACCACCCCCCCTTACGAAAAAGTCAAAAATGGACTTTTTCCAAAAGTCAACTTTTTTGGCACATTTGGGTGGTGCCGAGCGTCCTGATGTGGTTTTGGAACGTTTCCCGGCGCTCCTTGGCCCAAAAGTATTTTTTGACCGTTTTTGAAATTTTGAAAAAATGCGTAACCACCCCCCCTTACGAAAAAGTCAAAAATGTACTTTTTGCAAAAGTCAACTTTTTTGGCACATTTGGGTGGATCCGAGAGTCCTGATGTGGTTTTGAAACGTTTCCCGGCGCTCTTTGGCCCAAAAGTATTTTTTGACCGTTTTTGAAATTTTGAAAAATTGCGTAACCACCCCCCCTTACGAAAAAGTCAAAAATGGACTTTTTCCAAAAGTCAACTTTTTTGGCACATTTGGGTGGATCCGAGAGTCCTGATGTGGTTTTGAAACGTTTCCCGGCGCTCTTTGGCCCAAAAGTATTTTTTGACCGTTTTTGAAATTTTGAAAAAATGCGTAACCACCCCCCCTTACGAAAAAGTCAAAAATTGACTTTTTCCAAAAGTCAACTTTTTTGGCACATTTGGGTGGTGCCGAGCGTCCTGAAGTGGTTTTGGAACGTTTCCCGGCGCTCCTTGGCCCAAAAGTATTTTTTGACCGTTTTTGAAATTTTGAAAAAATGCGTAACCACCCCCCCTTACGAAAAAGTCAAAAATGTACTTTTTCCAAAAGTCAACTTTTTTGGCACATTTGGGTAGTGCCGAGAGTCCTGATGTGGTTTTGAAACGTTTCCTGGCGCTCTTTGGCCCAAAAGTATTTTTTGACCGTTTTTGAAATTTTGAAAAAATGCGTAACCACCCCCCCTTACGAAAAAGTCAAAAATTGACTTTTTCCAAAAGTCAACATTTTTGGCTTCTTTGGGTGGTGCCGAGAGTCCTGATGTGATTTTGGAACGTTTCCCGGCGCTCATTGGCCCAAAAGTATTTTTTGACCGTTTTTGAAATTTTGAAAAAATGCGTAACCACCCCCCCTTACGAAAAAGTCAAAAATGTACTTTTTCCAAAAGTCAACTTTTTTGGCACATTTGGGTAGTGCCGAGAGTCCTGATGTGGTTTTGAAACGTTTCCTGGCGCTCTTTGGCCCAAAAGTATTTTTTGACCGTTTTTGAAATTTTGAAAAAATGCGTAACCACCCCCCCTTACGAAAAAGTCAAAAATGTACTTTTTCCAAAAATCAACTTTTTTGGCACATTTGGGTGGTGCCGAGAGTCCTGATGTGGTTTTGAAACGTTTCCCGGCGCTCTTTGGCCCAAAAGTATTTTTTGACCGTTTTTGAAATTTTGAAAAAATGCGTAACCACCCCCCCTTACGAAAAAGTCAAAAATTGACTTTTTCCAAAAGTCAACATTTTTGGCTTCTTTGGGTGGTGCCGAGAGTCCTGATGTGATTTTGGAACGTTTCCCGGCGCTCATTGGCCCAAAAGTATTTTTTGACCGTTTTTGAAATTTTGAAAAAATGCGTAACCACCCCCCCTTACGAAAAAGTCAAAAATGTACTTTTTGCAAAAGTCAACTTTTTTGGCACATTTGGGTGGATCCGAGAGTCCTGATGTGGTTTTGAAACGTTTCCCGGCGCTCTTTGGCCCAAAAGTATTTTTTGACCGTTTTTGAAATTTTGAAAAAATGCGTAACCACCCCCCCTTACGAAAAAGTCAAAAAATGACTTTTTCCAAAAGTCAACTTTTTTGGCACATTTGGGTGGTGCCGAGAGTCCTGATGTGGTTTTGAAACGTTTCCCGGCGCTCTTTGGCCCAAAAGTATTTTTTGACCGTTTTTGAAATTTTGAAAAAATGCGTAACCACCCCCCCTTACGAAAAAGTCAAAAATGGACTTTTTCCAAAAGTCAACTTTTTTGGCACATTTGGGTGGTGCCGAGCGTCCTGATGTGGTTTTGGAACATTTCCCGGCGCTCCTTGGCCCAAAAGTATTTTTTGACCGTTTTTGAAATTTTGAAAAAATGCGTAACCACCCCCCCTTACGAAAAAGTCAAAAATGGACTTTTTCCAAAAGTCAACTTTTTTGGCACATTTGGGTGGTGCCGAGCGTCCTGATGTGGTTTTGGAACGTTTCCCGGCGCTCCTTGGCCCAAAAGTATTTTTTGACCGTTTTTGAAATTTTGAAAAAATGCGTAACCACCCCCCCTTACGAAAAAGTCAAAAATGTACTTTTTGCAAAAGTCAACTTTTTTGGCACATTTGGGTGGATCCGAGAGTCCTGATGTGGTTTTGAAACGTTTCCCGGCGCTCTTTGGCCCAAAAGTATTTTTTGACCGTTTTTGAAATTTTGAAAAATTGCGTAACCACCCCCCCTTACGAAAAAGTCAAAAATGGACTTTTTCCAAAAGTCAACTTTTTTGGCACATTTGGGTGGATCCGAGAGTCCTGATGTGGTTTTGAAACGTTTCCCGGCGCTCTTTGGCCCAAAAGTATTTTTTGACCGTTTTTGAAATTTTGAAAAAATGCGTAACCACCCCCCCTTACGAAAAAGTCAAAAATTGACTTTTTCCAAAAGTCAACTTTTTTGGCACATTTGGGTGGTGCCGAGCGTCCTGAAGTGGTTTTGGAACGTTTCCCGGCGCTCCTTGGCCCAAAAGTATTTTTTGACCGTTTTTGAAATTTTGAAAAAATGCGTAACCACCCCCCCTTACGAAAAAGTCAAAAATGTACTTTTTCCAAAAGTCAACTTTTTTGGCACATTTGGGTAGTGCCGAGAGTCCTGATGTGGTTTTGAAACGTTTCCTGGCGCTCTTTGGCCCAAAAGTATTTTTTGACCGTTTTTGAAATTTTGAAAAAATGCGTAACCACCCCCCCTTACGAAAAAGTCAAAAATTGACTTTTTCCAAAAGTCAACATTTTTGGCTTCTTTGGGTGGTGCCGAGAGTCCTGATGTGATTTTGGAACGTTTCCCGGCGCTCATTGGCCCAAAAGTATTTTTTGACCGTTTTTGAAATTTTGAAAAAATGCGTAACCACCCCCCCTTACGAAAAAGTCAAAAATGGACTTTTTCCAAAAGTCAACTTTTTTGGCACATTTGGGTGGTGCCGAGCGTCCTGATGTGGTTTTGGAACATTTCCCGGCGCTCCTTGGCCCAAAAGTATTTTTTGACCGTTTTTGAAATTTTGAAAAAATGCGTAACCACCCCCCCTTACGAAAAAGTCAAAAATGGACTTTTTCCAAAAGTCAACTTTTTTGGCACATTTGGGTGGTGCCGAGCGTCCTGATGTGGTTTTGGAACGTTTCCCGGCGCTCCTTGGCCCAAAAGTATTTTTTGACCGTTTTTGAAATTTTGAAAAAATGCGTAACCACCCCCCCTTACGAAAAAGTCAAAAATGTACTTTTTCCAAAAGTCAACTTTTTTGGCACATTTGGGTAGTGCCGAGAGTCCTGATGTGGTTTTGAAACGTTTCCTGGCGCTCTTTGGCCCAAAAGTATTTTTTGACCGTTTTTGAAATTTTGAAAAAATGCGTAACCACCCCCCCTTACGAAAAAGTCAAAAATTGACTTTTTCCAAAAGTCAACATTTTTGGCTTCTTTGGGTGGTGCCGAGAGTCCTGATGTGATTTTGGAACGTTTCCCGGCGCTCATTGGCCCAAAAGTATTTTTTGACCGTTTTTGAAATTTTGAAAAAATGCGTAACCACCCCCCCTTACGAAAAAGTCAAAAATTGACTTTTTCCAAAAGTCAACTTTTTTGGCACATTTGGGTGGTGCCGAGAGTCCTGATGTGGTTTTGAAACGTTTCCCGGCGCTCTTTGGCCCAAAAGTATTTTTTGACCGTTTTTGAAATTTTGAAAAAATGCGTAACCACCCCCCCTTACGAAAAAGTCAAAAATGGACTTTTTCCAAAAGTCAACTTTTTTGGCACATTTGGGTGGTGCCGAGCGTCCTGATGTGGTTTTGGAACATTTCCCGGCGCTCCTTGGCCCAAAAGTATTTTTTGACCGTTTTTGAAATTTTGAAAAAATGCGTAACCACCCCCCCTTACGAAAAAGTCAAAAATGGACTTTTTCCAAAAGTCAACTTTTTTGGCACATTTGGGTGGTGCCGAGCGTCCTGATGTGGTTTTGGAACGTTTCCCGGCGCTCCTTGGCCCAAAAGTATTTTTTGACCGTTTTTGAAATTTTGAAAAAATGCGTAACCACCCCCCCTTACGAAAAAGTCAAAAATGTACTTTTTGCAAAAGTCAACTTTTTTGGCACATTTGGGTGGATCCGAGAGTCCTGATGTGGTTTTGAAACGTTTCCCGGCGCTCTTTGGCCCAAAAGTATTTTTTGACCGTTTTTGAAATTTTGAAAAATTGCGTAACCACCCCCCCTTACGAAAAAGTCAAAAATGTACTTTTTGCAAAAGTCAACTTTTTTGGCACATTTGGGTGGTGCCGAGCGTCCTGAAGTGGTTTTGGAACGTTTCCCGGCGCTCCTTGGCCCAAAAGTATTTTTTGACCGTTTTTGAAATTTTGAAAAAATGCGTAACCACCCCCCCTTACGAAAAAGTCAAAAATGTACTTTTTCCAAAAGTCAACTTTTTTGGCACATTTGGGTAGTGCCGAGAGTCCTGATGTGGTTTTGAAACGTTTCCTGGCGCTCTTTGGCCCAAAAGTATTTTTTGACCGTTTTTGAAATTTTGAAAAAATGCGTAACCACCCCCCCTTACGAAAAAGTCAAAAATTGACTTTTTCCAAAAGTCAACATTTTTGGCTTCTTTGGGTGGTGCCGAGAGTCCTGATGTGATTTTGGAACGTTTCCCGGCGCTCATTGGCCCAAAAGTATTTTTTGACCGTTTTTGAAATTTTGAAAAAATGCGTAACCACCCCCCCTTACGAAAAAGTCAAAAATGTACTTTTTCCAAAAGTCAACATTTTTGGCTTCTTTGGGTGGTGCCGAGAGTCCTGATGTGGTTTTGAAACGTTTCCCGGCGCTCATTGGCCCAAAAGTATTTTTTGACCGTTTTTGAAATTTTGAAAAAATGCGTAACCACCCCTCCTTACGAAAAAGTCAAAAATGGACTTTTTCCAAAAGTCAACTTTTTTGGCATATTTGGGTGGTTCCGAGAGTCCTGATGTGATTTTGGAACGTTTCCCGGCGCTCTTTGGCCCAAAAGTATTTTTTGACCGTTTTTGAAATTTTGAAAAAATGCGTAACCACCCCCCCTTACGAAAAAGTCAAAAAATGACTTTTTCCAAAAGTCAACTTTTTTGGCACATTTGGGTGGTGCCGAGAGTCCTGATGTGATTTTGGAACGTTTCCCGGTGCTCATTGGCCCAAAAGTATTTTTTGACCGTTTTTGAAATTTTGAAAAAATGCGTAACCACCCCCCCTTACGAAAAAGTCAAAAATGGACTTTTTCCAAAAGTCAACTTTTTTGGCATATTTGGGTGGTGCCGAGAGTCTTGATGTGGTTTTGAAACGTTTCCCGGCGCTCTTTGGCCCAAAAGTATTTTTTTACCGTTTTTGAAATTTTGAAAAAATGCGTAACGACCCCCCCTTACGAAAAAGTCAAAAATTGACTTTTTCCAAAAGTCAACTTTTTTGGCACATTTGGGTGGTGCCGAGCGTCCTGATGTGGTTTTGGAACGTTTCCCGGCGCTCCTTGGCCCAAAAGTATTTTTTGACCGTTTTTGAAATTTTGAAAAAATGCGTAACCACCCCCCCTTACGAAAAAGTCAAAAATTGACTTTTTCCAAAAGTCAACATTTTTGGCTTCTTTGGTTTGTGCCGAGAGTCCTGATGTGATTTTGGAACGTTTCCCGGCGCTCATTGGCCCAAAAGTATTTTTTGACCGTTTTTGAAATTTTGAAAAAATGCGTAACCACCCCCCCTTACGAAAAAGTCAAAAATTGACTTTTTCCAAAAGTCAACATTTTTGGCTTCTTTGGGTGGTGCCGAGAGTCCTGATGTGATTTTGGAACGTTTCCCGGCGCTCATTGGCCCAAAAGTATTTTTTGACCGTTTTTGAAATTTTGAAAAAATGCGTAACCACCCCCCCTTACGAAAAAGTCAAAAATTGACTTTTTCCAAAAGTCAACTTTTTGGCATATTTGGGTGGTGCCGAGCGTCCTGATGTGGTTTTGGAACTTTTCCCGGCGATCCTTGGCCCAAAAGTATTTTTTGACCGTTTTTGAAATTTTGAAAAAATGCGTAACCACCCCCCCTTACGAAAAAGTCAAAAATTGACTTTTTCCAAAAGTCAACTTTTTGGCACATTTGGGTGGTGCCGAGAGTCCTGATGTGGTTTTGGAACGTTTCCCGGTGCTCCTTGGCCCAAAAGTATTTTTTGACCGTTTTTGAAATTTTGAAAAAATGCGTAACCATCCCCCCTTACGAAAAAGTCAAAAATGGACTTTTTTCAAAAGTCAACTTTTTTGGCACATTTGGGTGGTTCCGAGAGTCCTGATGTGGTTTTGGAACGTTTCCCGGTGCTCCTTGGCCCAAAAGTATTTTTTGACCGTTTTTGAAATTTTGAAAAAATGCGTAACCACCCCCCCTTACGAAAAAGTCAAAAATGTACTTTTTCCAAAAGTCAACTTTTTTGGCACATTTGGGTGGTGCCGAGAGTCCTGATGTGGTTTTGAAACGTTTCCCGGCGCTCTTTGGCCCAAAAGTATTTTTTGACCCTTTTTGAAATTTTGAAAAAATGCGTAACCACCCCCCCTTACGAAAAAGTCAAAAATGGATTTTTTCCAAAAGTCAACTTTTTTGGCACATTTGGGTGTTTCCGAGAGTCCTGATGTGATTTTGGAACGTTTCCCGGCGCTCTTTGGCCCAAAAGTATTTTTTGACCGTTTTTGAAATTTTGAAAAAATGCGTAACCACCCCCCCTTACGAAAAATTCAAAAAATGACTTTTTCCAAAAGTCAACTTTTTTGGCACATTTGGGTGGTGCCGAGAGTCCTGATGTGGTTTTGAAACGTTTCCCGGCGCTCTTTGGCCCAAAAGTATTTTTTGACCGTTTTTGAAATTTTGAAAAAATGCGTAACCACCCCCCCTTACGAAAAAGTCAAAAATTGACTTTTTCCAAAAGTCAACTTTTTTGGCACATTTGGGTGGTGCCGAGCGTCCTGATGTGGTTTTGGAACGTTTCCCGGCGCTCCTTGGCCCAAAAGTATTTTTTGACCGTTTTTGAAATTTTGAAAAAATGCGTAACCACCCCCCCTTACGAAAAAGTCAAAAATGTACTTTTTCCAAAAGTCAACATTTTTGGCTTCTTTGGGTGGTGCCGAGAGTCCTGATGTGGTTTTGAAACGTTTCCCGGCGCTCATTGGCCCAAAAGTATTTTTTGACCGTTTTTGAAATTTTGAAAAAATGCGTAACCACCCCCCCTTACGAAAAAGTCAAAAATGGACTTTTTCCAAAAGTCAACTTTTTTGGCACATTTGGGTAGTGCCGAGAGTCCTGATGTGGTTTTGAAACGTTTCCTGGCGCTCTTTGGCCCAAAAGTATTTTTTGACCGTTTTTGAAATTTTGAAAAAATGCGTAACCACCCCCCCTTACGAAAAAGTCAAAAATTGACTTTTTCCAAAAGTCAACATTTTTGGCTTCTTTGGGTGGTGCCGAGAGTCCTGATGTGATTTTGGAACGTTTCCCGGCGCTCATTGGCCCAAAAGTATTTTTTGACCGTTTTTGAAATTTTGAAAAAATGCGTAACCACCCCCCCTTACGAAAAAGTCAAAAATGTACTTTTTCCAAAAGTCAACTTTTTTGGCACATTTGGGTAGTGCCGAGAGTCCTGATGTGGTTTTGAAACGTTTCCTGGCGCTCTTTGGCCCAAAAGTATTTTTTGACCGTTTTTGAAATTTTGAAAAAATGCGTAACCACCCCCCCTTACGAAAAAGTCAAAAATTGACTTTTTCCAAAAGTCAACATTTTTGGCTTCTTTGGGTGGTGCCGAGAGTCCTGATGTGATTTTGGAACGTTTCCCGGCGCTCATTGGCCCAAAAGTATTTTTTGACCGTTTTTGAAATTTTGAAAAAATGCGTAACCACCCCTCCTTACGAAAAAGTCAAAAATTGACTTTTTCCAAAAGTCAACTTTTTGGCATATTTGGGTGGTGCCGAGCGTCCTGATGTGGTTTTGGAACGTTTCCCGGCGATCCTTGGCCCAAAAGTATTTTTTGACCGTTTTTGAAATTTTGAAAAAATGCGTAACCACCCCCCCTTACGAAAAAGTCAAAAATGGACTTTTTCCAAAAGTCAACTTTTTTGGCATATTTGGGTGGTTCCGAGAGTCCTGATGTGATTTTGGAACGTTTCCCGGCGCTCTTTGGCCCAAAAGTATTTTTTGACCGTTTTTGAAATTTTGAAAAAATGCGTAACCACCCCCCCTTACGAAAAAGTCAAAAAATGACTTTTTCCAAAAGTCAACTTTTTTGGCACATTTGGGTGGTGCCGAGAGTCCTGATGTGATTTTGGAACGTTTCCCGGCGCTCATTGGCCCAAAAGTATTTTTTGACCGTTTTTGAAATTTTGAAAAAATGCGTAACCACCCCCCCTTACGAAAAAGTCAAAAATGGACTTTTTCCAAAAGTCAACTTTTTTGGCATATTTGGGTGGTGCCGAGAGTCTTGATGTGGTTTTGAAACGTTTCCCGGCGCTCTTTGGCCCAAAAGTATTTTTTGACCGTTTTTGAAATTTTGAAAAAATGCGTAACCACCCCCCCTTACGAAAAAGTCAAAAATTGACTTTTTCCAAAAGTCAACTTTTTTGGCACATTTGGGTGGTTCCGAGAGTCCTGATGTGATTTTGGAACGTTTCCCGGCGCTCATTGGCCCAAAAGTATTTTTTGACCGTTTTTGAAATTTTGAAAAAATGCGTAACCACCCCCCCTTACGAAAAAGTCAAAAATGACTTTTTCCAAAAGTCAACATTTTTGGCTTCTTTGGGTGGTGCCGAGAGTCCTGATGTGATTTTGGAACGTTTCCCGGCGCTCATTGGTCCAAAAGTATTTTTTGACCGTTTTTGAAATTTTGAAAAAATGTGTAACCACCCCCCCTTACGAAAAAGTCAAAAAATGACTTTTTCCAAAAGTCAACTTTTTTGGCACATTTGGGTGGTGCCGAGAGTCTTGATGTGGTTTTGAAACGTTTCCCGGCGCTCTTTGGCCCAAAAGTATTTTTTTACCGTTTTTGAAATTTTGAAAAAATGCGTAACCACCCCCCCTTACGAAAAAGTCAAAAATTGACTTTTTCCAAAAGTCAACTTTTTTGGCATATTTGGGTGGTGCCGAGAGTCTTGATGTGGTTTTGAAACGTTTCCCGGCGCTCTTTGGCCCAAAAGTATTTTTTTACCGTTTTTGAAATTTTGAAAAAATGCGTAACCACCCCCCCTTACGAAAAAGTCAAAAATTGACTTTTTCCAAAAGTCAACTTTTTTGGCACATTTGGGTGGTGCCGAGCGTCCTGATGTGGTTTTGGAACGTTTCCCGGCGCTCCTTGGCCCAAAAGTATTTTTTGACCGTTTTTGAAATTTTGAAAAAATGCGTAACCACCCCCCCTTACGAAAAAGTCAAAAATGTACTTTTTCCAAAAGTCAACATTTTTGGCTTCTTTGGGTGGTGCCGAGAGTCCTGATGTGGTTTTGAAACGTTTCCCGGCGCTCATTGGCCCAAAAGTATTTTTTGACCGTTTTTGAAATTTTGAAAAAATGCGTAACCACCCCCCCTTACGAAAAAGTCAAAAATGGACTTTTTCCAAAAGTCAACTTTTTTGGCATATTTGGGTGGTTCCGAGAGTCCTGATGTGATTTTGGAACGTTTCCCGGCGCTCTTTGGCCCAAAAGTATTTTTTGACCGTTTTTGAAATTTTGAAAAAATGCGTAACCACCCCCCCTTACGAAAAAGTCAAAAAATGACTTTTTCCAAAAGTCAACTTTTTTGGCACATTTGGGTGGTGCCGAGAGTCCTGATGTGATTTTGGAACGTTTCCCGGCGCTCATTGGCCCAAAAGTATTTTTTGACCGTTTTTGAAATTTTGAAAAAATGCGTAACCACCCCCCCTTACGAAAAAGTCAAAAATGGACTTTTTCCAAAAGTCAACTTTTTTGGCATATTTGGGTGGTTCCGAGAGTCCTGATGTGATTTTGGAACGTTTCCCGGCGCTCATTGGCCCAAAAGTATTTTTTGACCGTTTTTGAAATTTTGAAAAAATGCGTAACCACCCCCCCTTACGAAAAAGTCAAAAATTGACTTTTTCCAAAAGTCAACATTTTTGGCTTCTTTGGTTTGTGCCGAGAGTCCTGATGTGATTTTGGAACGTTTCCCGGCGCTCATTGGCCCAAAAGTATTTTTTGACCGTTTTTGAAATTTTGAAAAAATGCGTAACCACCCCCCCTTACGAAAAAGTCAAAAATTGACTTTTTCCAAAAGTCAACATTTTTGGCTTCTTTGGGTGGTGCCGAGAGTCCTGATGTGATTTTGGAACGTTTCCCGGCGCTCATTGGCCCAAAAGTATTTTTTGACCGTTTTTGAAATTTTGAAAAAATGCGTAACCACCCCCCCTTACGAAAAAGTCAAAAATTGACTTTTTCCAAAAGTCAACTTTTTGGCATATTTGGGTGGTGCCGAGCGTCCTGATGTGGTTTTGGAACGTTTCCCGGCGATCCTTGGCCCAAAAGTATTTTTTGACCGTTTTTGAAATTTTGAAAAAATGCGTAACCACCCCCCCTTACGAAAAAGTCAAAAATTGACTTTTTCCAAAAGTCAACTTTTTGGCACATTTGGGTGGTGCCGAGAGTCCTGATGTGGTTTTGGAACGTTTCCCGGTGCTCCTTGGCCCAAAAGTATTTTTTGACCGTTTTTGAAATTTTGAAAAAATGCGTAACCATCCCCCCTTACGAAAAAGTCAAAAATGGACTTTTTTCAAAAGTCAACTTTTTTGGCACATTTGGGTGGTTCCGAGAGTCCTGATGTGGTTTTGGAACGTTTCCCGGTGCTCCTTGGCCCAAAAGTATTTTTTGATCGTTTTTGAAATTTTGAAAAAATGCGTAACCACCCCCCCTTACGAAAAAGTCAAAAATGTACTTTTTCCAAAAGTCAACTTTTTTGGCACATTTGGGTGGTGCCGAGAGTCCTGATGTGGTTTTGAAACGTTTCCCGGCGCTCTTTGGCCCAAAAGTATTTTTTGACCCTTTTTGAAATTTTGAAAAAATGCGTAACCACCCCCCCTTACGAAAAAGTCAAAAATGGATTTTTTCCAAAAGTCAACTTTTTTGGCACATTTGGGTGTTTCCGAGAGTCCTGATGTGATTTTGGAACGTTTCCCGGCGCTCTTTGGCCCAAAAGTATTTTTTGACCGTTTTTGAAATTTTGAAAAAATGCGTAACCACCCCCCCTTACGAAAAAGTCAAAAATTGACTTTTTCCAAAAGTTAACTTTTTGGCACATTTGGGTGGTGCCGAGCGTCCTGATGTGGTTTTGGAACGTTTCCTGGCGCTCCTTGGCCCAAAAGTATTTTTTGACCGTTTTTGAAATTTTGAAAAAATGCGTAACCACCCCCCCTTACGAAAAAGTCAAGAATGTACTTTTTGCAAAAGTCAACTTTTTTGGCACATTTGGGTGGATCCGAGAGTCCTGATGTGGTTTTGAAACGTTTCCCGGTGCTCTTTGGCCCAAAAGTATTTTTTGACCGTTTTTGAAATTTTGAAAAAATGCGTAACCACCCCCCCTTACGAAAAATTCAAAAAATGACTTTTTCCAAAAGTCAACTTTTTTGGCACATTTGGGTGGTGCCGAGAGTCCTGATGTGGTTTTGAAACGTTTCCCGGCGCTCTTTGGCCCAAAAGTATTTTTTGACCGTTTTTGAAATTTTGAAAAAATGCGTAACCACCCCCCCTTACGAAAAAGTCAAAAATTGACTTTTTCCAAAAGTCAACTTTTTTGGCACATTTGGGTGGTGCCGAGCGTCCTGATGTGGTTTTGGAACGTTTCCCGGCGCTCCTTGGCCCAAAAGTATTTTTTGACCGTTTTTGAAATTTTGAAAAAATGCGTAACCACCCCCCCTTACGAAAAAGTCAAAAATGTACTTTTTCCAAAAGTCAACATTTTTGGCTTCTTTGGGTGGTGCCGAGAGTCCTGATGTGGTTTTGAAACGTTTCCCGGCGCTCATTGGCCCAAAAGTATTTTTTGACCGTTTTTGAAATTTTGAAAAAATGCGTAACCACCCCCCCTTACGAAAAAGTCAAAAATGGACTTTTTCCAAAAGTCAACTTTTTTGGCACATTTGGGTAGTGCCGAGAGTCCTGATGTGGTTTTGAAACGTTTCCCGGCGCTCTTTGGCCCAAAAGTATTTTTTGACCGTTTTTGAAATTTTGAAAAAATGCGTAACCACCCCCCCTTACGAAAAAGTCAAAAATTGACTTTTTCCAAAAGTCAACATTTTTGGCTTCTTTGGGTGGTGCCGAGAGTCCTGATGTGATTTTGGAACGTTTCCCGGCGCTCATTGGCCCAAAAGTATTTTTTGACCGTTTTTGAAATTTTGAAAAAATGCGTAACCACCCCCCCTTACGAAAAAGTCAAAAATGTACTTTTTCCAAAAGTCAACTTTTTTGGCACATTTGGGTAGTGCCGAGAGTCCTGATGTGGTTTTGAAACGTTTCCTGGCGCTCTTTGGCCCAAAAGTATTTTTTGACCGTTTTTGAAATTTTGAAAAAATGCGTAACCACCCCCCCTTACGAAAAAGTCAAAAATTGACTTTTTCCAAAAGTCAACATTTTTGGCTTCTTTGGGTGGTGCCGAGAGTCCTGATGTGATTTTGGAACGTTTCCCGGCGCTCATTGGCCCAAAAGTATTTTTTGACCGTTTTTGAAATTTTGAAAAAATGCGTAACCACCCCTCCTTACGAAAAAGTCAAAAATTGACTTTTTCCAAAAGTCAACTTTTTGGCATATTTGGGTGGTGCCGAGCGTCCTGATGTGGTTTTGGAACGTTTCCCGGCGATCCTTGGCCCAAAAGTATTTTTTGACCGTTTTTGAAATTTTGAAAAAATGCGTAACCACCCCCCCTTACGAAAAAGTCAAAAATGGACTTTTTCCAAAAGTCAACTTTTTTGGCATATTTGGGTGGTTCCGAGAGTCCTGATGTGATTTTGGAACGTTTCCCGGCGCTCTTTGGCCCAAAAGTATTTTTTGACCGTTTTTGAAATTTTGAAAAAATGCGTAACCACCCCCCCTTACGAAAAAGTCAAAAAATGACTTTTTCCAAAAGTCAACTTTTTTGGCACATTTGGGTGGTGCCGAGAGTCCTGATGTGATTTTGGAACGTTTCCCGGCGCTCATTGGCCCAAAAGTATTTTTTGACCGTTTTTGAAATTTTGAAAAAATGCGTAACCACCCCCCCTTACGAAAAAGTCAAAAATGGACTTTTTCCAAAAGTCAACTTTTTTGGCATATTTGGGTGGTGCCGAGAGTCTTGATGTGGTTTTGAAACGTTTCCCGGCGCTCTTTGGCCCAAAAGTATTTTTTGACCGTTTTTGAAATTTTGAAAAAATGCGTAACCACCCCCCCTTACGAAAAAGTCAAAAATTGACTTTTTCCAAAAGTCAACTTTTTTGGCACATTTGGGTGGTTCCGAGAGTCCTGATGTGATTTTGGAACGTTTCCCGGCGCTCATTGGCCCAAAAGTATTTTTTGACCGTTTTTGAAATTTTGAAAAAATGCGTAACCACCCCCCCTTACGAAAAAGTCAAAAATGACTTTTTCCAAAAGTCAACATTTTTGGCTTCTTTGGGTGGTGCCGAGAGTCCTGATGTGATTTTGGAACGTTTCCCGGCGCTCATTGGTCCAAAAGTATTTTTTGACCGTTTTTGAAATTTTGAAAAAATGTGTAACCACCCCCCCTTACGAAAAAGTCAAAAAATGACTTTTTCCAAAAGTCAACTTTTTTGGCACATTTGGGTGGTGCCGAGAGTCTTGATGTGGTTTTGAAACGTTTCCCGGCGCTCTTTGGCCCAAAAGTATTTTTTTACCGTTTTTGAAATTTTGAAAAAATGCGTAACCACCCCCCCTTACGAAAAAGTCAAAAATTGACTTTTTCCAAAAGTCAACTTTTTTGGCATATTTGGGTGGTGCCGAGAGTCTTGATGTGGTTTTGAAACGTTTCCCGGCGCTCTTTGGCCCAAAAGTATTTTTTTACCGTTTTTGAAATTTTGAAAAAATGCGTAACCACCCCCCCTTACGAAAAAGTCAAAAATTGACTTTTTCCAAAAGTCAACTTTTTTGGCACATTTGGGTGGTGCCGAGCGTCCTGATGTGGTTTTGGAACGTTTCCCGGCGCTCCTTGGCCCAAAAGTATTTTTTGACCGTTTTTGAAATTTTGAAAAAATGCGTAACCACCCCCCCTTACGAAAAAGTCAAAAATGTACTTTTTCCAAAAGTCAACATTTTTGGCTTCTTTGGGTGGTGCCGAGAGTCCTGATGTGGTTTTGAAACGTTTCCCGGCGCTCATTGGCCCAAAAGTATTTTTTGACCGTTTTTGAAATTTTGAAAAAATGCGTAACCACCCCCCCTTACGAAAAAGTCAAAAATGGACTTTTTCCAAAAGTCAACTTTTTTGGCATATTTGGGTGGTTCCGAGAGTCCTGATGTGATTTTGGAACGTTTCCCGGCGCTCTTTGGCCCAAAAGTATTTTTTGACCGTTTTTGAAATTTTGAAAAAATGCGTAACCACCCCCCCTTACGAAAAAGTCAAAAAATGACTTTTTCCAAAAGTCAACTTTTTTGGCACATTTGGGTGGTGCCGAGAGTCCTGATGTGATTTTGGAACGTTTCCCGGCGCTCATTGGCCCAAAAGTATTTTTTGACCGTTTTTGAAATTTTGAAAAAATGCGTAACCACCCCCCCTTACGAAAAAGTCAAAAATGGACTTTTTCCAAAAGTCAACTTTTTTGGCATATTTGGGTGGTTCCGAGAGTCCTGATGTGATTTTGGAACGTTTCCCGGCGCTCATTGGCCCAAAAGTATTTTTTGACCGTTTTTGAAATTTTGAAAAAATGCGTAACCACCCCCCCTTACGAAAAAGTCAAAAATTGACTTTTTCCAAAAGTCAACATTTTTGGCTTCTTTGGTTTGTGCCGAGAGTCCTGATGTGATTTTGGAACGTTTCCCGGCGCTCATTGGCCCAAAAGTATTTTTTGACCGTTTTTGAAATTTTGAAAAAATGCGTAACCACCCCCCCTTACGAAAAAGTCAAAAATTGACTTTTTCCAAAAGTCAACATTTTTGGCTTCTTTGGGTGGTGCCGAGAGTCCTGATGTGATTTTGGAACGTTTCCCGGCGCTCATTGGCCCAAAAGTATTTTTTGACCGTTTTTGAAATTTTGAAAAAATGCGTAACCACCCCCCCTTACGAAAAAGTCAAAAATTGACTTTTTCCAAAAGTCAACTTTTTGGCATATTTGGGTGGTGCCGAGCGTCCTGATGTGGTTTTGGAACGTTTCCCGGCGATCCTTGGCCCAAAAGTATTTTTTGACCGTTTTTGAAATTTTGAAAAAATGCGTAACCACCCCCCCTTACGAAAAAGTCAAAAATTGACTTTTTCCAAAAGTCAACTTTTTGGCACATTTGGGTGGTGCCGAGAGTCCTGATGTGGTTTTGGAACGTTTCCCGGTGCTCCTTGGCCCAAAAGTATTTTTTGACCGTTTTTGAAATTTTGAAAAAATGCGTAACCATCCCCCCTTACGAAAAAGTCAAAAATGGACTTTTTTCAAAAGTCAACTTTTTTGGCACATTTGGGTGGTTCCGAGAGTCCTGATGTGGTTTTGGAACGTTTCCCGGTGCTCCTTGGCCCAAAAGTATTTTTTGACCGTTTTTGAAATTTTGAAAAAATGCGTAACCACCCCCCCTTACGAAAAAGTCAAAAATGTACTTTTTCCAAAAGTCAACTTTTTTGGCACATTTGGGTGGTGCCGAGAGTCCTGATGTGGTTTTGAAACGTTTCCCGGCGCTCTTTGGCCCAAAAGTATTTTTTGACCCTTTTTGAAATTTTGAAAAAATGCGTAACCACCCCCCCTTACGAAAAAGTCAAAAATGGATTTTTTCCAAAAGTCAACTTTTTTGGCACATTTGGGTGTTTCCGAGAGTCCTGATGTGATTTTGGAACGTTTCCCGGCGCTCTTTGGCCCAAAAGTATTTTTTGACCGTTTTTGAAATTTTGAAAAAATGCGTAACCACCCCCCCTTACGAAAAAGTCAAAAATTGACTTTTTCCAAAAGTTAACTTTTTGGCACATTTGGGTGGTGCCGAGCGTCCTGATGTGGTTTTGGAACGTTTCCTGGCGCTCCTTGGCCCAAAAGTATTTTTTGACCGTTTTTGAAATTTTGAAAAAATGCGTAACCACCCCCCCTTACGAAAAAGTCAAGAATGTACTTTTTGCAAAAGTCAACTTTTTTGGCACATTTGGGTGGATCCGAGAGTCCTGATGTGGTTTTGAAACGTTTCCCGGTGCTCTTTGGCCCAAAAGTATTTTTTGACCGTTTTTGAAATTTTGAAAAAATGCGTAACCACCCCCCCTTACGAAAAATTCAAAAAATGACTTTTTCCAAAAGTCAACTTTTTTGGCACATTTGGGTGGTGCCGAGAGTCCTGATGTGGTTTTGAAACGTTTCCCGGCGCTCTTTGGCCCAAAAGTATTTTTTGACCGTTTTTGAAATTTTGAAAAAATGCGTAACCACCCCCCCTTACGAAAAAGTCAAAAATTGACTTTTTCCAAAAGTCAACTTTTTTGGCACATTTGGGTGGTGCCGAGCGTCCTGATGTGGTTTTGGAACGTTTCCCGGCGCTCCTTGGCCCAAAAGTATTTTTTGACCGTTTTTGAAATTTTGAAAAAATGCGTAACCACCCCCCCTTACGAAAAAGTCAAAAATTGACTTTTTCCAAAAGTCAACATTTTTGGCTTCTTTGGTTTGTGCCGAGAGTCCTGATGTGATTTTGGAACGTTTCCCGGCGCTCATTGGCCCAAAAGTATTTTTTGACCGTTTTTGAAATTTTGAAAAAATGCGTAACCACCCCCCCTTACGAAAAAGTCAAAAATTGACTTTTTCCAAAAGTCAACATTTTTGGCTTCTTTGGGTGGTGCCGAGAGTCCTGATGTGATTTTGGAACGTTTCCCGGCGCTCATTGGCCCAAAAGTATTTTTTGACCGTTTTTGAAATTTTGAAAAAATGCGTAACCACCCCCCCTTACGAAAAAGTCAAAAATTGACTTTTTCCAAAAGTCAACTTTTTGGCATATTTGGGTGGTGCCGAGCGTCCTGATGTGGTTTTGGAACTTTTCCCGGCGATCCTTGGCCCAAAAGTATTTTTTGACCGTTTTTGAAATTTTGAAAAAATGCGTAACCACCCCCCCTTACGAAAAAGTCAAAAATTGACTTTTTCCAAAAGTCAACTTTTTGGCACATTTGGGTGGTGCCGAGAGTCCTGATGTGGTTTTGGAACGTTTCCCGGTGCTCCTTGGCCCAAAAGTATTTTTTGACCGTTTTTGAAATTTTGAAAAAATGCGTAACCACCCCCCCTTACGAAAAAGTCAAAAATGTACTTTTTCCAAAAGTCAACTTTTTTGGCACATTTGGGTGGTGCCGAGAGTCCTGATGTGGTTTTGAAACGTTTCCCGGCGCTCTTTGGCCCAAAAGTATTTTTTGACCCTTTTTGAAATTTTGAAAAAATGCGTAACCACCCCCCCTTACGAAAAAGTCAAAAATGGATTTTTTCCAAAAGTCAACTTTTTTGGCACATTTGGGTGTTTCCGAGAGTCCTGATGTGATTTTGGAACGTTTCCCGGCGCTCTTTGGCCCAAAAGTATTTTTTGACCGTTTTTGAAATTTTGAAAAAATGCGTAACCACCCCCCCTTACGAAAAAGTCAAAAATTGACTTTTTCCAAAAGTTAACTTTTTGGCACATTTGGGTGGTGCCGAGCGTCCTGATGTGGTTTTGGAACGTTTCCTGGCGCTCCTTGGCCCAAAAGTATTTTTTGACCGTTTTTGAAATTTTGAAAAAATGCGTAACCACCCCCCCTTACGAAAAAGTCAAGAATGTACTTTTTGCAAAAGTCAACTTTTTTGGCACATTTGGGTGGATCCGAGAGTCCTGATGTGGTTTTGAAACGTTTCCCGGTGCTCTTTGGCCCAAAAGTATTTTTTGACCGTTTTTGAAATTTTGAAAAAATGCGTAACCACCCCCCCTTACGAAAAATTCAAAAAATGACTTTTTCCAAAAGTCAACTTTTTTGGCACATTTGGGTGGTGCCGAGAGTCCTGATGTGGTTTTGAAACGTTTCCCGGCGCTCTTTGGCCCAAAAGTATTTTTTGACCGTTTTTGAAATTTTGAAAAAATGCGTAACCACCCCCCCTTACGAAAAAGTCAAAAATTGACTTTTTCCAAAAGTCAACTTTTTTGGCACATTTGGGTGGTGCCGAGCGTCCTGATGTGGTTTTGGAACGTTTCCCGGCGCTCCTTGGCCCAAAAGTATTTTTTGACCGTTTTTGAAATTTTGAAAAAATGCGTAACCACCCCCCCTTACGAAAAAGTCAAAAATTGACTTTTTCCAAAAGTCAACATTTTTGGCTTCTTTGGTTTGTGCCGAGAGTCCTGATGTGATTTTGGAACGTTTCCCGGCGCTCATTGGCCCAAAAGTATTTTTTGACCGTTTTTGAAATTTTGAAAAAATGCGTAACCACCCCCCCTTACGAAAAAGTCAAAAATTGACTTTTTCCAAAAGTCAACATTTTTGGCTTCTTTGGGTGGTGCCGAGAGTCCTGATGTGATTTTGGAACGTTTCCCGGCGCTCATTGGCCCAAAAGTATTTTTTGACCGTTTTTGAAATTTTGAAAAAATGCGTAACCACCCCCCCTTACGAAAAAGTCAAAAATTGACTTTTTCCAAAAGTCAACTTTTTGGCATATTTGGGTGGTGCCGAGCGTCCTGATGTGGTTTTGGAACTTTTCCCGGCGATCCTTGGCCCAAAAGTATTTTTTGACCGTTTTTGAAATTTTGAAAAAATGCGTAACCACCCCCCCTTACGAAAAAGTCAAAAATTGACTTTTTCCAAAAGTCAACTTTTTGGCACATTTGGGTGGTGCCGAGAGTCCTGATGTGGTTTTGGAACGTTTCCCGGTGCTCCTTGGCCCAAAAGTATTTTTTGACCGTTTTTGAAATTTTGAAAAAATGCGTAACCATCCCCCCTTACGAAAAAGTCAAAAATGGACTTTTTTCAAAAGTCAACTTTTTTGGCACATTTGGGTGGTTCCGAGAGTCCTGATGTGGTTTTGGAACGTTTCCCGGTGCTCCTTGGCCCAAAAGTATTTTTTGACCGTTTTTGAAATTTTGAAAAAATGCGTAACCACCCCCCCTTACGAAAAAGTCAAAAATGTACTTTTTCCAAAAGTCAACTTTTTTGGCACATTTGGGTGGTGCCGAGAGTCCTGATGTGGTTTTGAAACGTTTCCCGGCGCTCTTTGGCCCAAAAGTATTTTTTGACCCTTTTTGAAATTTTGAAAAAATGCGTAACCACCCCCCCTTACGAAAAAGTCAAAAATGGATTTTTTCCAAAAGTCAACTTTTTTGGCACATTTGGGTGTTTCCGAGAGTCCTGATGTGATTTTGGAACGTTTCCCGGCGCTCTTTGGCCCAAAAGTATTTTTTGACCGTTTTTGAAATTTTGAAAAAATGCGTAACCACCCCCCCTTACGAAAAATTCAAAAAATGACTTTTTCCAAAAGTCAACTTTTTTGGCACATTTGGGTGGTGCCGAGAGTCCTGATGTGGTTTTGAAACGTTTCCCGGCGCTCTTTGGCCCAAAAGTATTTTTTGACCGTTTTTGAAATTTTGAAAAAATGCGTAACCACCCCCCCTTACGAAAAAGTCAAAAATTGACTTTTTCCAAAAGTCAACTTTTTTGGCACATTTGGGTGGTGCCGAGCGTCCTGATGTGGTTTTGGAACGTTTCCCGGCGCTCCTTGGCCCAAAAGTATTTTTTGACCGTTTTTGAAATTTTGAAAAAATGCGTAACCACCCCCCCTTACGAAAAAGTCAAAAATGTACTTTTTCCAAAAGTCAACATTTTTGGCTTCTTTGGGTGGTGCCGAGAGTCCTGATGTGGTTTTGAAACGTTTCCCGGCGCTCATTGGCCCAAAAGTATTTTTTGACCGTTTTTGAAATTTTGAAAAAATGCGTAACCACCCCCCCTTACGAAAAAGTCAAAAATGGACTTTTTCCAAAAGTCAACTTTTTTGGCACATTTGGGTAGTGCCGAGAGTCCTGATGTGGTTTTGAAACGTTTCCTGGCGCTCTTTGGCCCAAAAGTATTTTTTGACCGTTTTTGAAATTTTGAAAAAATGCGTAACCACCCCCCCTTACGAAAAAGTCAAAAATTGACTTTTTCCAAAAGTCAACATTTTTGGCTTCTTTGGGTGGTGCCGAGAGTCCTGATGTGATTTTGGAACGTTTCCCGGCGCTCATTGGCCCAAAAGTATTTTTTGACCGTTTTTGAAATTTTGAAAAAATGCGTAACCACCCCCCCTTACGAAAAAGTCAAAAATGTACTTTTTCCAAAAGTCAACTTTTTTGGCACATTTGGGTAGTGCCGAGAGTCCTGATGTGGTTTTGAAACGTTTCCTGGCGCTCTTTGGCCCAAAAGTATTTTTTGACCGTTTTTGAAATTTTGAAAAAATGCGTAACCACCCCCCCTTACGAAAAAGTCAAAAATTGACTTTTTCCAAAAGTCAACATTTTTGGCTTCTTTGGGTGGTGCCGAGAGTCCTGATGTGATTTTGGAACGTTTCCCGGCGCTCATTGGCCCAAAAGTATTTTTTGACCGTTTTTGAAATTTTGAAAAAATGCGTAACCACCCCTCCTTACGAAAAAGTCAAAAATTGACTTTTTCCAAAAGTCAACTTTTTGGCATATTTGGGTGGTGCCGAGCGTCCTGATGTGGTTTTGGAACGTTTCCCGGCGATCCTTGGCCCAAAAGTATTTTTTGACCGTTTTTGAAATTTTGAAAAAATGCGTAACCACCCCCCCTTACGAAAAAGTCAAAAATGGACTTTTTCCAAAAGTCAACTTTTTTGGCATATTTGGGTGGTTCCGAGAGTCCTGATGTGATTTTGGAACGTTTCCCGGCGCTCTTTGGCCCAAAAGTATTTTTTGACCGTTTTTGAAATTTTGAAAAAATGCGTAACCACCCCCCCTTACGAAAAAGTCAAAAAATGACTTTTTCCAAAAGTCAACTTTTTTGGCACATTTGGGTGGTGCCGAGAGTCCTGATGTGATTTTGGAACGTTTCCCGGCGCTCATTGGCCCAAAAGTATTTTTTGACCGTTTTTGAAATTTTGAAAAAATGCGTAACCACCCCCCCTTACGAAAAAGTCAAAAATGGACTTTTTCCAAAAGTCAACTTTTTTGGCATATTTGGGTGGTGCCGAGAGTCTTGATGTGGTTTTGAAACGTTTCCCGGCGCTCTTTGGCCCAAAAGTATTTTTTGACCGTTTTTGAAATTTTGAAAAAATGCGTAACCACCCCCCCTTACGAAAAAGTCAAAAATTGACTTTTTCCAAAAGTCAACTTTTTTGGCACATTTGGGTGGTTCCGAGAGTCCTGATGTGATTTTGGAACGTTTCCCGGCGCTCATTGGCCCAAAAGTATTTTTTGACCGTTTTTGAAATTTTGAAAAAATGCGTAACCACCCCCCCTTACGAAAAAGTCAAAAATGACTTTTTCCAAAAGTCAACATTTTTGGCTTCTTTGGGTGGTGCCGAGAGTCCTGATGTGATTTTGGAACGTTTCCCGGCGCTCATTGGTCCAAAAGTATTTTTTGACCGTTTTTGAAATTTTGAAAAAATGTGTAACCACCCCCCCTTACGAAAAAGTCAAAAATGGACTTTTTCCAAAAGTCAACTTTTTTGGCACATTTGGGTAGTGCCGAGAGTCCTGATGTGGTTTTGAAACGTTTCCTGGCGCTCTTTGGCCCAAAAGTATTTTTTTACCGTTTTTGAAATTTTGAAAAAATGCGTAACCACCCCCCCTTACGAAAAAGTCAAAAATTGACTTTTTCCAAAAGTCAACATTTTTGGCTTCTTTGGGTGGTGCCGAGAGTCCTGATGTGATTTTGGAACGTTTCCCGGCGCTCATTGGCCCAAAAGTATTTTTTGACCGTTTTTGAAATTTTGAAAAAATGCGTAACCACCCCCCCTTACGAAAAAGTCAAAAATGTACTTTTTCCAAAAGTCAACTTTTTTGGCACATTTGGGTAGTGCCGAGAGTCCTGATGTGGTTTTGAAACGTTTCCTGGCGCTCTTTGGCCCAAAAGTATTTTTTGACCGTTTTTGAAATTTTGAAAAAATGCGTAACCACCCCCCCTTACGAAAAAGTCAAAAATTGACTTTTTCCAAAAGTCAACATTTTTGGCTTCTTTGGGTGGTGCCGAGAGTCCTGATGTGATTTTGGAACGTTTCCCGGCGCTCATTGGCCCAAAAGTATTTTTTGACCGTTTTTGAAATTTTGAAAAAATGCGTAACCACCCCTCCTTACGAAAAAGTCAAAAATTGACTTTTTCCAAAAGTCAACTTTTTGGCATATTTGGGTGGTGCCGAGCGTCCTGATGTGGTTTTGGAACGTTTCCCGGCGATCCTTGGCCCAAAAGTATTTTTTGACCGTTTTTGAAATTTTGAAAAAATGCGTAACCACCCCCCCTTACGAAAAAGTCAAAAATGGACTTTTTCCAAAAGTCAACTTTTTTGGCATATTTGGGTGGTTCCGAGAGTCCTGATGTGATTTTGGAACGTTTCCCGGCGCTCTTTGGCCCAAAAGTATTTTTTGACCGTTTTTGAAATTTTGAAAAAATGCGTAACCACCCCCCCTTACGAAAAAGTCAAAAAATGACTTTTTCCAAAAGTCAACTTTTTTGGCACATTTGGGTGGTGCCGAGAGTCCTGATGTGATTTTGGAACGTTTCCCGGCGCTCATTGGCCCAAAAGTATTTTTTGACCGTTTTTGAAATTTTGAAAAAATGCGTAACCACCCCCCCTTACGAAAAAGTCAAAAATGGACTTTTTCCAAAAGTCAACTTTTTTGGCATATTTGGGTGGTGCCGAGAGTCTTGATGTGGTTTTGAAACGTTTCCCGGCGCTCTTTGGCCCAAAAGTATTTTTTGACCGTTTTTGAAATTTTGAAAAAATGCGTAACCACCCCCCCTTACGAAAAAGTCAAAAATTGACTTTTTCCAAAAGTCAACTTTTTTGGCACATTTGGGTGGTTCCGAGAGTCCTGATGTGATTTTGGAACGTTTCCCGGCGCTCATTGGCCCAAAAGTATTTTTTGACCGTTTTTGAAATTTTGAAAAAATGCGTAACCACCCCCCCTTACGAAAAAGTCAAAAATGACTTTTTCCAAAAGTCAACATTTTTGGCTTCTTTGGGTGGTGCCGAGAGTCCTGATGTGATTTTGGAACGTTTCCCGGCGCTCATTGGTCCAAAAGTATTTTTTGACCGTTTTTGAAATTTTGAAAAAATGTGTAACCACCCCCCCTTACGAAAAAGTCAAAAAATGACTTTTTCCAAAAGTCAACTTTTTTGGCACATTTGGGTGGTGCCGAGAGTCTTGATGTGGTTTTGAAACGTTTCCCGGCGCTCTTTGGCCCAAAAGTATTTTTTTACCGTTTTTGAAATTTTGAAAAAATGCGTAACCACCCCCCCTTACGAAAAAGTCAAAAATTGACTTTTTCCAAAAGTCAACTTTTTTGGCATATTTGGGTGGTGCCGAGAGTCTTGATGTGGTTTTGAAACGTTTCCCGGCGCTCTTTGGCCCAAAAGTATTTTTTTACCGTTTTTGAAATTTTGAAAAAATGCGTAACCACCCCCCCTTACGAAAAAGTCAAAAATTGACTTTTTCCAAAAGTCAACTTTTTTGGCACATTTGGGTGGTGCCGAGCGTCCTGATGTGGTTTTGGAACGTTTCCCGGCGCTCCTTGGCCCAAAAGTATTTTTTGACCGTTTTTGAAATTTTGAAAAAATGCGTAACCACCCCCCCTTACGAAAAAGTCAAAAATGTACTTTTTCCAAAAGTCAACATTTTTGGCTTCTTTGGGTGGTGCCGAGAGTCCTGATGTGGTTTTGAAACGTTTCCCGGCGCTCATTGGCCCAAAAGTATTTTTTGACCGTTTTTGAAATTTTGAAAAAATGCGTAACCACCCCCCCTTACGAAAAAGTCAAAAATGGACTTTTTCCAAAAGTCAACTTTTTTGGCATATTTGGGTGGTTCCGAGAGTCCTGATGTGATTTTGGAACGTTTCCCGGCGCTCTTTGGCCCAAAAGTATTTTTTGACCGTTTTTGAAATTTTGAAAAAATGCGTAACCACCCCCCCTTACGAAAAAGTCAAAAAATGACTTTTTCCAAAAGTCAACTTTTTTGGCACATTTGGGTGGTGCCGAGAGTCCTGATGTGATTTTGGAACGTTTCCCGGCGCTCATTGGCCCAAAAGTATTTTTTGACCGTTTTTGAAATTTTGAAAAAATGCGTAACCACCCCCCCTTACGAAAAAGTCAAAAATGGACTTTTTCCAAAAGTCAACTTTTTTGGCATATTTGGGTGGTTCCGAGAGTCCTGATGTGATTTTGGAACGTTTCCCGGCGCTCATTGGCCCAAAAGTATTTTTTGACCGTTTTTGAAATTTTGAAAAAATGCGTAACCACCCCCCCTTACGAAAAAGTCAAAAATTGACTTTTTCCAAAAGTCAACATTTTTGGCTTCTTTGGTTTGTGCCGAGAGTCCTGATGTGATTTTGGAACGTTTCCCGGCGCTCATTGGCCCAAAAGTATTTTTTGACCGTTTTTGAAATTTTGAAAAAATGCGTAACCACCCCCCCTTACGAAAAAGTCAAAAATTGACTTTTTCCAAAAGTCAACATTTTTGGCTTCTTTGGGTGGTGCCGAGAGTCCTGATGTGATTTTGGAACGTTTCCCGGCGCTCATTGGCCCAAAAGTATTTTTTGACCGTTTTTGAAATTTTGAAAAAATGCGTAACCACCCCCCCTTACGAAAAAGTCAAAAATTGACTTTTTCCAAAAGTCAACTTTTTGGCATATTTGGGTGGTGCCGAGCGTCCTGATGTGGTTTTGGAACGTTTCCCGGCGATCCTTGGCCCAAAAGTATTTTTTGACCGTTTTTGAAATTTTGAAAAAATGCGTAACCACCCCCCCTTACGAAAAAGTCAAAAATTGACTTTTTCCAAAAGTCAACTTTTTGGCACATTTGGGTGGTGCCGAGAGTCCTGATGTGGTTTTGGAACGTTTCCCGGTGCTCCTTGGCCCAAAAGTATTTTTTGACCGTTTTTGAAATTTTGAAAAAATGCGTAACCATCCCCCCTTACGAAAAAGTCAAAAATGGACTTTTTTCAAAAGTCAACTTTTTTGGCACATTTGGGTGGTTCCGAGAGTCCTGATGTGGTTTTGGAACGTTTCCCGGTGCTCCTTGGCCCAAAAGTATTTTTTGACCGTTTTTGAAATTTTGAAAAAATGCGTAACCACCCCCCCTTACGAAAAAGTCAAAAATGTACTTTTTCCAAAAGTCAACTTTTTTGGCACATTTGGGTGGTGCCGAGAGTCCTGATGTGGTTTTGAAACGTTTCCCGGCGCTCTTTGGCCCAAAAGTATTTTTTGACCCTTTTTGAAATTTTGAAAAAATGCGTAACCACCCCCCCTTACGAAAAAGTCAAAAATGGATTTTTTCCAAAAGTCAACTTTTTTGGCACATTTGGGTGTTTCCGAGAGTCCTGATGTGATTTTGGAACGTTTCCCGGCGCTCTTTGGCCCAAAAGTATTTTTTGACCGTTTTTGAAATTTTGAAAAAATGCGTAACCACCCCCCCTTACGAAAAAGTCAAAAATTGACTTTTTCCAAAAGTTAACTTTTTGGCACATTTGGGTGGTGCCGAGCGTCCTGATGTGGTTTTGGAACGTTTCCTGGCGCTCCTTGGCCCAAAAGTATTTTTTGACCGTTTTTGAAATTTTGAAAAAATGCGTAACCACCCCCCCTTACGAAAAAGTCAAGAATGTACTTTTTGCAAAAGTCAACTTTTTTGGCACATTTGGGTGGATCCGAGAGTCCTGATGTGGTTTTGAAACGTTTCCCGGTGCTCTTTGGCCCAAAAGTATTTTTTGACCGTTTTTGAAATTTTGAAAAAATGCGTAACCACCCCCCCTTACGAAAAATTCAAAAAATGACTTTTTCCAAAAGTCAACTTTTTTGGCACATTTGGGTGGTGCCGAGAGTCCTGATGTGGTTTTGAAACGTTTCCCGGCGCTCTTTGGCCCAAAAGTATTTTTTGACCGTTTTTGAAATTTTGAAAAAATGCGTAACCACCCCCCCTTACGAAAAAGTCAAAAATTGACTTTTTCCAAAAGTCAACTTTTTTGGCACATTTGGGTGGTGCCGAGCGTCCTGATGTGGTTTTGGAACGTTTCCCGGCGCTCCTTGGCCCAAAAGTATTTTTTGACCGTTTTTGAAATTTTGAAAAAATGCGTAACCACCCCCCCTTACGAAAAAGTCAAAAATGTACTTTTTCCAAAAGTCAACATTTTTGGCTTCTTTGGGTGGTGCCGAGAGTCCTGATGTGATTTTGGAACGTTTCCCGGCGCTCATTGGTCCAAGAGTATTTTTTGACCGTTTTTGAAATTTTGAAAAAATGTGTAACCACCCCCCCTTACGAAAAAGTCAAAAAATGACTTTTTCCAAAAGTCAACTTTTTTGGCACATTTGGGTGGTGCCGAGAGTCTTGATGTGGTTTTGAAACGTTTCCCGGCGCTCTTTGGCCCAAAAGTATTTTTTTACCGTTTTTGAAATTTTGAAAAAATGCGTAACCACCCCCCCCAACGAAAAAGTCAAAAATTGACTTTTTCCAAAAGTCAACTTTTTTGGCACATTTGGGTTGTGCCGAGCGTCCTGATGTGGTTTTGGAACGTTTCCCGGCGCTCCTTGGCCCAAAAGTATTTTTTGACCGTTTTTGAAATTTTGAAAAAATGCGTAACCACCCCCCCTTACGAAAAAGTCAAAAATGTACTTTTTCCAAAAGTCAACATTTTTGGCTTCTTTGGGTGGTGCCGAGAGTCCTGATGTGGTTTTGAAACGTTTCCCGGCGCTCATTGGCCCAAAAGTATTTTTTGACCGTTTTTGAAATTTTGAAAAAATGCGTAACCACCCCCCCTTACGAAAAAGTCAAAAATGGACTTTTTCCAAAAGTCAACTTTTTTGGCATATTTGGGTGGTTCCGAGAGTCCTGATGTGATTTTGGAACGTTTCCCGGCGCTCTTTGGCCCAAAAGTATTTTTTGACCGTTTTTGAAATTTTGAAAAAATGCGTAACCACCCCCCCTTACGAAAAAGTCAAAAAATGACTTTTTCCAAAAGTCAACTTTTTTGGCACATTTGGGTGGTGCCGAGAGTCCTGATGTGATTTTGGAACGTTTCCCGGCGCTCATTGGCCCAAAAGTATTTTTTGACCGTTTTTGAAATTTTGAAAAAATGCGTAACCACCCCCCCTTACGAAAAAGTCAAAAATGGACTTTTTCCAAAAGTCAACTTTTTTGGCATATTTGGGTGGTGCCGAGAGTCTTGATGTGGTTTTGAAACGTTTCCCGGCGCTCTTTGGCCCAAAAGTATTTTTTGACCGTTTTTGAAATTTTGAAAAAATGCGTAACCACCCCCCCTTACGAAAAAGTCAAAAATTGACTTTTTCCAAAAGTCAACTTTTTTGGCACATTTGGGTGGTTCCGAGAGTCCTGATGTGATTTTGGAACGTTTCCCGGCGCTCATTGGCCCAAAAGTATTTTTTGACCGTTTTTGAAATTTTGAAAAAATGCGTAACCACCCCCCCTTACGAAAAAGTCAAAAATGACTTTTTCCAAAAGTCAACATTTTTGGCTTCTTTGGGTGGTGCCGAGAGTCCTGATGTGATTTTGGAACGTTTCCCGGCGCTCATTGGTCCAAAAGTATTTTTTGACCGTTTTTGAAATTTTGAAAAAATGTGTAACCACCCCCCCTTACGAAAAAGTCAAAAAATGACTTTTTCCAAAAGTCAACTTTTTTGGCACATTTGGGTGGTGCCGAGAGTCTTGATGTGGTTTTGAAACGTTTCCCGGCGCTCTTTGGCCCAAAAGTATTTTTTTACCGTTTTTGAAATTTTGAAAAAATGCGTAACCACCCCCCCTTACGAAAAAGTCAAAAATTGACTTTTTCCAAAAGTCAACTTTTTTGGCATATTTGGGTGGTGCCGAGAGTCTTGATGTGGTTTTGAAACGTTTCCCGGCGCTCTTTGGCCCAAAAGTATTTTTTTACCGTTTTTGAAATTTTGAAAAAATGCGTAACCACCCCCCCTTACGAAAAAGTCAAAAATTGACTTTTTCCAAAAGTCAACTTTTTTGGCACATTTGGGTGGTGCCGAGCGTCCTGATGTGGTTTTGGAACGTTTCCCGGCGCTCCTTGGCCCAAAAGTATTTTTTGACCGTTTTTGAAATTTTGAAAAAATGCGTAACCACCCCCCCTTACGAAAAAGTCAAAAATGTACTTTTTCCAAAAGTCAACATTTTTGGCTTCTTTGGGTGGTGCCGAGAGTCCTGATGTGGTTTTGAAACGTTTCCCGGCGCTCATTGGCCCAAAAGTATTTTTTGACCGTTTTTGAAATTTTGAAAAAATGCGTAACCACCCCCCCTTACGAAAAAGTCAAAAATGGACTTTTTCCAAAAGTCAACTTTTTTGGCATATTTGGGTGGTTCCGAGAGTCCTGATGTGATTTTGGAACGTTTCCCGGCGCTCTTTGGCCCAAAAGTATTTTTTGACCGTTTTTGAAATTTTGAAAAAATGCGTAACCACCCCCCCTTACGAAAAAGTCAAAAAATGACTTTTTCCAAAAGTCAACTTTTTTGGCACATTTGGGTGGTGCCGAGAGTCCTGATGTGATTTTGGAACGTTTCCCGGCGCTCATTGGCCCAAAAGTATTTTTTGACCGTTTTTGAAATTTTGAAAAAATGCGTAACCACCCCCCCTTACGAAAAAGTCAAAAATGGACTTTTTCCAAAAGTCAACTTTTTTGGCATATTTGGGTGGTTCCGAGAGTCCTGATGTGATTTTGGAACGTTTCCCGGCGCTCATTGGCCCAAAAGTATTTTTTGACCGTTTTTGAAATTTTGAAAAAATGCGTAACCACCCCCCCTTACGAAAAAGTCAAAAATTGACTTTTTCCAAAAGTCAACATTTTTGGCTTCTTTGGTTTGTGCCGAGAGTCCTGATGTGATTTTGGAACGTTTCCCGGCGCTCATTGGCCCAAAAGTATTTTTTGACCGTTTTTGAAATTTTGAAAAAATGCGTAACCACCCCCCCTTACGAAAAAGTCAAAAATTGACTTTTTCCAAAAGTCAACATTTTTGGCTTCTTTGGGTGGTGCCGAGAGTCCTGATGTGATTTTGGAACGTTTCCCGGCGCTCATTGGCCCAAAAGTATTTTTTGACCGTTTTTGAAATTTTGAAAAAATGCGTAACCACCCCCCCTTACGAAAAAGTCAAAAATGACTTTTTCCAAAAGTCAACATTTTTGGCTTCTTTGGGTGGTGCCGAGAGTCCTGATGTGATTTTGGAACGTTTCCCGGCGCTCATTGGTCCAAAAGTATTTTTTGACCGTTTTTGAAATTTTGAAAAAATGTGTAACCACCCCCCCTTACGAAAAAGTCAAAAAATGACTTTTTCCAAAAGTCAACTTTTTTGGCACATTTGGGTGGTGCCGAGAGTCTTGATGTGGTTTTGAAACGTTTCCCGGCGCTCTTTGGCCCAAAAGTATTTTTTTACCGTTTTTGAAATTTTGAAAAAATGCGTAACCACCCCCCCTTACGAAAAAGTCAAAAATTGACTTTTTCCAAAAGTCAACTTTTTTGGCATATTTGGGTGGTGCCGAGAGTCTTGATGTGGTTTTGAAACGTTTCCCGGCGCTCTTTGGCCCAAAAGTATTTTTTTACCGTTTTTGAAATTTTGAAAAAATGCGTAACCACCCCCCCTTACGAAAAAGTCAAAAATTGACTTTTTCCAAAAGTCAACTTTTTTGGCACATTTGGGTGGTGCCGAGCGTCCTGATGTGGTTTTGGAACGTTTCCCGGCGCTCCTTGGCCCAAAAGTATTTTTTGACCGTTTTTGAAATTTTGAAAAAATGCGTAACCACCCCCCCTTACGAAAAAGTCAAAAATGTACTTTTTCCAAAAGTCAACATTTTTGGCTTCTTTGGGTGGTGCCGAGAGTCCTGATGTGGTTTTGAAACGTTTCCCGGCGCTCATTGGCCCAAAAGTATTTTTTGACCGTTTTTGATATTTTGAAAAAATGCGTAACCACCCCCCCTTACGAAAAAGTCAAAAATGGACTTTTTCCAAAAGTCAACTTTTTTGGCATATTTGGGTGGTTCCGAGAGTCCTGATGTGATTTTGGAACGTTTCCCGGCGCTCTTTGGCCCAAAAGTATTTTTTGACCGTTTTTGAAATTTTGAAAAAATGCGTAACCACCCCCCCTTACGAAAAAGTCAAAAAATGACTTTTTCCAAAAGTCAACTTTTTTGGCACATTTGGGTGGTGCCGAGAGTCCTGATGTGATTTTGGAACGTTTCCCGGCGCTCATTGGCCCAAAAGTATTTTTTGACCGTTTTTGAAATTTTGAAAAAATGCGTAACCACCCCCCCTTACGAAAAAGTCAAAAATGGACTTTTTCCAAAAGTCAACTTTTTTGGCATATTTGGGTGGTTCCGAGAGTCCTGATGTGATTTTGGAACGTTTCCCGGCGCTCATTGGTCCAAAAGTATTTTTTGACCGTTTTTGAAATTTTGAAAAAATGTGTAACCACCCCCCCTTACGAAAAAGTCAAAAAATGACTTTTTCCAAAAGTCAACTTTTTTGGCACATTTGGGTGGTGCCGAGAGTCTTGATGTGGTTTTGAAACGTTTCCCGGCGCTCTTTGGCCCAAAAGTATTTTTTTACCGTTTTTGAAATTTTGAAAAAATGCGTAACCACCCCCCCTTACGAAAAAGTCAAAAATTGACTTTTTCCAAAAGTCAACTTTTTTGGCATATTTGGGTGGTGCCGAGAGTCTTGATGTGGTTTTGAAACGTTTCCCGGCGCTCTTTGGCCCAAAAGTATTTTTTTACCGTTTTTGAAATTTTGAAAAAATGCGTAACCACCCCCCCTTACGAAAAAGTCAAAAATTGACTTTTTCCAAAAGTCAACTTTTTTGGCACATTTGGGTGGTGCCGAGCGTCCTGATGTGGTTTTGGAACGTTTCCCGGCGCTCCTTGGCCCAAAAGTATTTTTTGACCGTTTTTGAAATTTTGAAAAAATGCGTAACCACCCCCCCTTACGAAAAAGTCAAAAATGTACTTTTTCCAAAAGTCAACATTTTTGGCTTCTTTGGGTGGTGCCGAGAGTCCTGATGTGGTTTTGAAACGTTTCCCGGCGCTCATTGGCCCAAAAGTATTTTTTGACCGTTTTTGATATTTTGAAAAAATGCGTAACCACCCCCCCTTACGAAAAAGTCAAAAATGGACTTTTTCCAAAAGTCAACTTTTTTGGCATATTTGGGTGGTTCCGAGAGTCCTGATGTGATTTTGGAACGTTTCCCGGCGCTCTTTGGCCCAAAAGTATTTTTTGACCGTTTTTGAAATTTTGAAAAAATGCGTAACCACCCCCCCTTACGAAAAAGTCAAAAAATGACTTTTTCCAAAAGTCAACTTTTTTGGCACATTTGGGTGGTGCCGAGAGTCCTGATGTGATTTTGGAACGTTTCCCGGCGCTCATTGGCCCAAAAGTATTTTTTGACCGTTTTTGAAATTTTGAAAAAATGCGTAACCACCCCCCCTTACGAAAAAGTCAAAAATGGACTTTTTCCAAAAGTCAACTTTTTTGGCATATTTGGGTGGTTCCGAGAGTCCTGATGTGATTTTGGAACGTTTCCCGGCGCTCATTGGCCCAAAAGTATTTTTTGACCGTTTTTGAAATTTTGAAAAAATGCGTAACCACCCCCCCTTACGAAAAAGTCAAAAATTGACTTTTTCCAAAAGTCAACATTTTTGGCTTCTTTGGTTTGTGCCGAGAGTCCTGATGTGATTTTGGAACGTTTCCCGGCGCTCATTGGCCCAAAAGTATTTTTTGACCGTTTTTGAAATTTTGAAAAAATGCGTAACCACCCCCCCTTACGAAAAAGTCAAAAATTGACTTTTTCCAAAAGTCAACATTTTTGGCTTCTTTGGGTGGTGCCGAGAGTCCTGATGTGATTTTGGAACGTTTCCCGGCGCTCATTGGCCCAAAAGTATTTTTTGACCGTTTTTGAAATTTTGAAAAAATGCGTAACCACCCCCCCTTACGAAAAAGTCAAAAATTGACTTTTTCCAAAAGTCAACTTTTTGGCATATTTGGGTGGTGCCGAGCGTCCTGATGTGGTTTTGGAACGTTTCCCGGCGATCCTTGGCCCAAAAGTATTTTTTGACCGTTTTTGAAATTTTGAAAAAATGCGTAACCACCCCCCCTTACGAAAAAGTCAAAAATTGACTTTTTCCAAAAGTCAACTTTTTGGCACATTTGGGTGGTGCCGAGAGTCCTGATGTGGTTTTGGAACGTTTCCCGGTGCTCCTTGGCCCAAAAGTATTTTTTGACCGTTTTTGAAATTTTGAAAAAATGCGTAACCATCCCCCCTTACGAAAAAGTCAAAAATGGACTTTTTTCAAAAGTCAACTTTTTTGGCACATTTGGGTGGTTCCGAGAGTCCTGATGTGGTTTTGGAACGTTTCCCGGTGCTCCTTGGCCCAAAAGTATTTTTTGACCGTTTTTGAAATTTTGAAAAAATGCGTAACCACCCCCCCTTACGAAAAAGTCAAAAATGTACTTTTTCCAAAAGTCAACTTTTTTGGCACATTTGGGTGGTGCCGAGAGTCCTGATGTGGTTTTGAAACGTTTCCCGGCGCTCTTTGGCCCAAAAGTATTTTTTGACCCTTTTTGAAATTTTGAAAAAATGCGTAACCACCCCCCCTTACGAAAAAGTCAAAAATGGATTTTTTCCAAAAGTCAACTTTTTTGGCACATTTGGGTGTTTCCGAGAGTCCTGATGTGATTTTGGAACGTTTCCCGGCGCTCTTTGGCCCAAAAGTATTTTTTGACCGTTTTTGAAATTTTGAAAAAATGCGTAACCACCCCCCCTTACGAAAAAGTCAAAAATTGACTTTTTCCAAAAGTTAACTTTTTGGCACATTTGGGTGGTGCCGAGCGTCCTGATGTGGTTTTGGAACGTTTCCTGGCGCTCCTTGGCCCAAAAGTATTTTTTGACCGTTTTTGAAATTTTGAAAAAATGCGTAACCACCCCCCCTTACGAAAAAGTCAAGAATGTACTTTTTGCAAAAGTCAACTTTTTTGGCACATTTGGGTGGATCCGAGAGTCCTGATGTGGTTTTGAAACGTTTCCCGGTGCTCTTTGGCCCAAAAGTATTTTTTGACCGTTTTTGAAATTTTGAAAAAATGCGTAACCACCCCCCCTTACGAAAAATTCAAAAAATGACTTTTTCCAAAAGTCAACTTTTTTGGCACATTTGGGTGGTGCCGAGAGTCCTGATGTGGTTTTGAAACGTTTCCCGGCGCTCTTTGGCCCAAAAGTATTTTTTGACCGTTTTTGAAATTTTGAAAAAATGCGTAACCACCCCCCCTTACGAAAAAGTCAAAAATTGACTTTTTCCAAAAGTCAACTTTTTTGGCACATTTGGGTGGTGCCGAGCGTCCTGATGTGGTTTTGGAACGTTTCCCGGCGCTCCTTGGCCCAAAAGTATTTTTTGACCGTTTTTGAAATTTTGAAAAAATGCGTAACCACCCCCCCTTACGAAAAAGTCAAAAATGTACTTTTTCCAAAAGTCAACATTTTTGGCTTCTTTGGGTGGTGCCGAGAGTCCTGATGTGGTTTTAAAACGTTTCCCGGCGCTCATTGGCCCAAAAGTATTTTTTGACCGTTTTTGAAATTTTGAAAAAATGCGTAACCACCCCCCCTTACGAAAAAGTCAAAAATGGACTTTTCCCAAAAGTCAACTTTTTTGGCATATTTGGGTGGTTCCGAGAGTCCTGATGTGATTTTGGAACGTTTCCCGGCGCTCTTTGGCCCAAAAGTATTTTTTGACCGTTTTTGAAATTTTGAAAAAATGCGTAACCACCCCCCCTTACGAAAAAGTCATAAAATGACTTTTTCCAAAAATCAACTTTTTTGGCACATTTGGGTGGTGCCGAGAGTCCTGATGTGATTTTGGAACGTTTCCCGGCGCTCATTGGCCCAAAAGTATTTTTTGACCGTTTTTGAAATTTTGAAAAAATGCGTAACCACCCCCCCTTACGAAAAAGTCAAAAATGACTTTTTCCAAAAGTCAACATTTTTGGCTTCTTTGGGTGGTGCCGAGAGTCCTGATGTGATTTTGGAACGTTTCCCGGCGCTCATTGGTCCAAGAGTATTTTTTGACCGTTTTTGAAATTTTGAAAAAATGTGTAACCACCCCCCCTTACGAAAAAGTCAAAAAATGACTTTTTCCAAAAGTCAACTTTTTTGGCACATTTGGGTGGTGCCGAGAGTCTTGATGTGGTTTTGAAACGTTTCCCGGCGCTCTTTGGCCCAAAAGTATTTTTTTACCGTTTTTGAAATTTTGAAAAAATGCGTAACCACCCCCCCTTACGAAAAAGTCAAAAATTGACTTTTTCCAAAAGTCAACTTTTTTGGCACATTTGGGTTGTGCCGAGCGTCCTGATGTGGTTTTGGAACGTTTCCCGGCGCTCCTTGGCCCAAAAGTATTTTTTGACCGTTTTTGAAATTTTGAAAAAATGCGTAACCACCCCCCCTTACGAAAAAGTCAAAAATGTACTTTTTCCAAAAGTCAACATTTTTGGCTTCTTTGGGTGGTGCCGAGAGTCCTGATGTGGTTTTGAAACGTTTCCCGGCGCTCATTGGCCCAAAAGTATTTTTTGACCGTTTTTGAAATTTTGAAAAAATGCGTAACCACCCCCCCTTACGAAAAAGTCAAAAATGGACTTTTTCCAAAAGTCAACTTTTTTGGCATATTTGGGTGGTTCCGAGAGTCCTGATGTGATTTTGGAACGTTTCCCGGCGCTCATTGGCCCAAAAGTATTTTTTGACCGTTTTTGAAATTTTGAAAAAATGCGTAACCACCCCCCCTTACGAAAAAGTCAAAAATTGACTTTTTCCAAAAGTCAACTTTTTGGCATATTTGGGTGGTGCCGAGCGTCCTGATGTGGTTTTGGAACGTTTCCCGGCGATCCTTGGCCCAAAAGTATTTTTTGACCGTTTTTGAAATTTTGAAAAAATGCGTAACCACCCCCCCTTACGAAAAAGTCAAAAATTGACTTTTTCCAAAAGTCAACTTTTTGGCACATTTGGGTGGTGCCGAGAGTCCTGATGTGGTTTTGGAACGTTTCCCGGTGCTCCTTGGCCCAAAAGTATTTTTTGACCGTTTTTGAAATTTTGAAAAAATGCGTAACCATCCCCCCTTACGAAAAAGTCAAAAATGGACTTTTTTCAAAAGTCAACTTTTTTGGCACATTTGGGTGGTTCCGAGAGTCCTGATGTGGTTTTGGAACGTTTCCCGGTGCTCCTTGGCCCAAAAGTATTTTTTGACCGTTTTTGAAATTTTGAAAAAATGCGTAACCACCCCCCCTTACGAAAAAGTCAAAAATGTACTTTTTCCAAAAGTCAACTTTTTTGGCACATTTGGGTGGTGCCGAGAGTCCTGATGTGGTTTTGAAACGTTTCCCGGCGCTCTTTGGCCCAAAAGTATTTTTTGACCCTTTTTGAAATTTTGAAAAAATGCGTAACCACCCCCCCTTACGAAAAAGTCAAAAATGGATTTTTTCCAAAAGTCAACTTTTTTGGCACATTTGGGTGTTTCCGAGAGTCCTGATGTGATTTTGGAACGTTTCCCGGCGCTCTTTGGCCCAAAAGTATTTTTTGACCGTTTTTGAAATTTTGAAAAAATGCGTAACCACCCCCCCTTACGAAAAAGTCATAAAATGACTTTTTCCAAAAATCAACTTTTTTGGCACATTTGGGTGGTGCCGAGAGTCCTGATGTGATTTTGGAACGTTTCCCGGCGCTCATTGGCCCAAAAGTATTTTTTGACCGTTTTTGAAATTTTGAAAAAATGCGTAACCACCCCCCCTTACGAAAAAGTCAAAAATGACTTTTTCCAAAAGTCAACATTTTTGGCTTCTTTGGGTGGTGCCGAGAGTCCTGATGTGATTTTGGAACGTTTCCCGGCGCTCATTGGTCCAAGAGTATTTTTTGACCGTTTTTGAAATTTTGAAAAAATGTGTAACCACCCCCCCTTACGAAAAAGTCAAAAAATGACTTTTTCCAAAAGTCAACTTTTTTGGCACATTTGGGTGGTGCCGAGAGTCTTGATGTGGTTTTGAAACGTTTCCCGGCGCTCTTTGGCCCAAAAGTATTTTTTTACCGTTTTTGAAATTTTGAAAAAATGCGTAACCACCCCCCCTTACGAAAAAGTCAAAAATTGACTTTTTCCAAAAGTCAACTTTTTTGGCACATTTGGGTTGTGCCGAGCGTCCTGATGTGGTTTTGGAACGTTTCCCGGCGCTCCTTGGCCCAAAAGTATTTTTTGACCGTTTTTGAAATTTTGAAAAAATGCGTAACCACCCCCCCTTACGAAAAAGTCAAAAATGTACTTTTTCCAAAAGTCAACATTTTTGGCTTCTTTGGGTGGTGCCGAGAGTCCTGATGTGGTTTTGAAACGTTTCCCGGCGCTCATTGGCCCAAAAGTATTTTTTGACCGTTTTTGAAATTTTGAAAAAATGCGTAACCACCCCCCCTTACGAAAAAGTCAAAAATGGACTTTTTCCAAAAGTCAACTTTTTTGGCATATTTGGGTGGTTCCGAGAGTCCTGATGTGATTTTGGAACGTTTCCCGGCGCTCATTGGCCCAAAAGTATTTTTTGACCGTTTTTGAAATTTTGAAAAAATGCGTAACCACCCCCCCTTACGAAAAAGTCAAAAATTGACTTTTTCCAAAAGTCAACTTTTTGGCATATTTGGGTGGTGCCGAGCGTCCTGATGTGGTTTTGGAACGTTTCCCGGCGATCCTTGGCCCAAAAGTATTTTTTGACCGTTTTTGAAATTTTGAAAAAATGCGTAACCACCCCCCCTTACGAAAAAGTCAAAAATTGACTTTTTCCAAAAGTCAACTTTTTGGCACATTTGGGTGGTGCCGAGAGTCCTGATGTGGTTTTGGAACGTTTCCCGGTGCTCCTTGGCCCAAAAGTATTTTTTGACCGTTTTTGAAATTTTGAAAAAATGCGTAACCATCCCCCCTTACGAAAAAGTCAAAAATGGACTTTTTTCAAAAGTCAACTTTTTTGGCACATTTGGGTGGTTCCGAGAGTCCTGATGTGGTTTTGGAACGTTTCCCGGTGCTCCTTGGCCCAAAAGTATTTTTTGACCGTTTTTGAAATTTTGAAAAAATGCGTAACCACCCCCCCTTACGAAAAAGTCAAAAATGTACTTTTTCCAAAAGTCAACTTTTTTGGCACATTTGGGTGGTGCCGAGAGTCCTGATGTGGTTTTGAAACGTTTCCCGGCGCTCTTTGGCCCAAAAGTATTTTTTGACCCTTTTTGAAATTTTGAAAAAATGCGTAACCACCCCCCCTTACGAAAAAGTCAAAAATGGATTTTTTCCAAAAGTCAACTTTTTTGGCACATTTGGGTGTTTCCGAGAGTCCTGATGTGATTTTGGAACGTTTCCCGGCGCTCTTTGGCCCAAAAGTATTTTTTGACCGTTTTTGAAATTTTGAAAAAATGCGTAACCACCCCCCCTTACGAAAAAGTCAAAAATTGACTTTTTCCAAAAGTTAACTTTTTGGCACATTTGGGTGGTGCCGAGCGTCCTGATGTGGTTTTGGAACGTTTCCTGGCGCTCCTTGGCCCAAAAGTATTTTTTGACCGTTTTTGAAATTTTGAAAAAATGCGTAACCACCCCCCCTTACGAAAAAGTCAAGAATGTACTTTTTGCAAAAGTCAACTTTTTTGGCACATTTGGGTGGATCCGAGAGTCCTGATGTGGTTTTGAAACGTTTCCCGGTGCTCTTTGGCCCAAAAGTATTTTTTGACCGTTTTTGAAATTTTGAAAAAATGCGTAACCACCCCCCCTTACGAAAAATTCAAAAAATGACTTTTTCCAAAAGTCAACTTTTTTGGCACATTTGGGTGGTGCCGAGAGTCCTGATGTGGTTTTGAAACGTTTCCCGGCGCTCTTTGGCCCAAAAGTATTTTTTGACCGTTTTTGAAATTTTGAAAAAATGCGTAACCACCCCCCCTTACGAAAAAGTCAAAAATTGACTTTTTCCAAAAGTCAACTTTTTTGGCACATTTGGGTGGTGCCGAGCGTCCTGATGTGGTTTTGGAACGTTTCCCGGCGCTCCTTGGCCCAAAAGTATTTTTTGACCGTTTTTGAAATTTTGAAAAAATGCGTAACCACCCCCCCTTACGAAAAAGTCAAAAATGTACTTTTTCCAAAAGTCAACATTTTTGGCTTCTTTGGGTGGTGCCGAGAGTCCTGATGTGGTTTTAAAACGTTTCCCGGCGCTCATTGGCCCAAAAGTATTTTTTGACCGTTTTTGAAATTTTGAAAAAATGCGTAACCACCCCCCCTTACGAAAAAGTCAAAAATGGACTTTTCCCAAAAGTCAACTTTTTTGGCATATTTGGGTGGTTCCGAGAGTCCTGATGTGATTTTGGAACGTTTCCCGGCGCTCTTTGGCCCAAAAGTATTTTTTGACCGTTTTTGAAATTTTGAAAAAATGCGTAACCACCCCCCCTTACGAAAAAGTCATAAAATGACTTTTTCCAAAAATCAACTTTTTTGGCACATTTGGGTGGTGCCGAGAGTCCTGATGTGATTTTGGAACGTTTCCCGGCGCTCATTGGCCCAAAAGTATTTTTTGACCGTTTTTGAAATTTTGAAAAAATGCGTAACCACCCCCCCTTACGAAAAAGTCAAAAATGACTTTTTCCAAAAGTCAACATTTTTGGCTTCTTTGGGTGGTGCCGAGAGTCCTGATGTGATTTTGGAACGTTTCCCGGCGCTCATTGGTCCAAGAGTATTTTTTGACCGTTTTTGAAATTTTGAAAAAATGTGTAACCACCCCCCCTTACGAAAAAGTCAAAAAATGACTTTTTCCAAAAGTCAACTTTTTTGGCACATTTGGGTGGTGCCGAGAGTCTTGATGTGGTTTTGAAACGTTTCCCGGCGCTCTTTGGCCCAAAAGTATTTTTTTACCGTTTTTGAAATTTTGAAAAAATGCGTAACCACCCCCCCTTACGAAAAAGTCAAAAATTGACTTTTTCCAAAAGTCAACTTTTTTGGCACATTTGGGTTGTGCCGAGCGTCCTGATGTGGTTTTGGAACGTTTCCCGGCGCTCCTTGGCCCAAAAGTATTTTTTGACCGTTTTTGAAATTTTGAAAAAATGCGTAACCACCCCCCCTTACGAAAAAGTCAAAAATGTACTTTTTCCAAAAGTCAACATTTTTGGCTTCTTTGGGTGGTGCCGAGAGTCCTGATGTGGTTTTGAAACGTTTCCCGGCGCTCATTGGCCCAAAAGTATTTTTTGACCGTTTTTGAAATTTTGAAAAAATGCGTAACCACCCCCCCTTACGAAAAAGTCAAAAATGGACTTTTTCCAAAAGTCAACTTTTTTGGCATATTTGGGTGGTTCCGAGAGTCCTGATGTGATTTTGGAACGTTTCCCGGCGCTCTTTGGCCCAAAAGTATTTTTTGACCGTTTTTGAAATTTTGAAAAAATGCGTAACCACCCCCCCTTACGAAAAAGTCAAAAAATGACTTTTTCCAAAAGTCAACTTTTTTGGCACATTTGGGTGGTGCCGAGAGTCCTGATGTGATTTTGGAACGTTTCCCGGCGCTCATTGGCCCAAAAGTATTTTTTGACCGTTTTTGAAATTTTGAAAAAATGCGTAACCACCCCCCCTTACGAAAAAGTCAAAAATGGACTTTTTCCAAAAGTCAACTTTTTTGGCATATTTGGGTGGTGCCGAGAGTCTTGATGTGGTTTTGAAACGTTTCCCGGCGCTCTTTGGCCCAAAAGTATTTTTTTACCGTTTTTGAAATTTTGAAAAAATGCGTAACCACCCCCCCTTACGAAAAAGTCAAAAATTGACTTTTTCCAAAAGTCAACTTTTTTGGCACATTTGGGTGGTGCCGAGCGTCCTGATGTGGTTTTGGAACGTTTCCCGGCGCTCCTTGGCCCAAAAGTATTTTTTGACCGTTTTTGAAATTTTGAAAAAATGCGTAACCACCCCCCCTTACGAAAAAGTCAAAAATGTACTTTTTCCAAAAGTCAACATTTTTGGCTTCTTTGGGTGGTGCCGAGAGTCCTGATGTGGTTTTGAAACGTTTCCCGGCGCTCATTGGCCCAAAAGTATTTTTTGACCGTTTTTGAAATTTTGAAAAAATGCGTAACCACCCCCCCTTACGAAAAAGTCAAAAATGGACTTTTTCCAAAAGTCAACTTTTTTGGCATATTTGGGTCGTTCCGAGAGTCCTGATGTGATTTTGGAACGTTTCCCGGCGCTCTTTGGCCCAAAAGTATTTTTTGACCGTTTTTGAAATTTTGAAAAAATGCGTAACCACCCCCCCTTACGAAAAAGTCAAAAAATGACTTTTTCCAAAAGTCAACTTTTTTGGCACATTTGGGTGGTGCCGAGAGTCCTGATGTGATTTTGGAACGTTTCCCGGCGCTCATTGGCCCAAAAGTATTTTTTGACCGTTTTTGAAATTTTGAAAAAATGCGTAACCACCCCCCCTTACGAAAAAGTCAAAAATGGACTTTTTCCAAAAGTCAACTTTTTTGGCATATTTGGGTGGTTCCGAGAGTCCTGATGTGATTTTGGAACGTTTCCCGGCGCTCATTGGCCCAAAAGTATTTTTTGACCGTTTTTGAAATTTTGAAAAAATGCGTAACCACCCCCCCTTACGAAAAAGTCAAAAATTGACTTTTTCCAAAAGTCAACATTTTTGGCTTCTTTGGTTTGTGCCGAGAGTCCTGATGTGATTTTGGAACGTTTCCCGGCGCTCATTGGCCCAAAAGTATTTTTTGACCGTTTTTGAAATTTTGAAAAAATGCGTAACCACCCCCCCTTACGAAAAAGTCAAAAATTGACTTTTTCCAAAAGTCAACATTTTTGGCTTCTTTGGGTGGTGCCGAGAGTCCTGATGTGATTTTGGAACGTTTCCCGGCGCTCATTGGCCCAAAAGTATTTTTTGACCGTTTTTGAAATTTTGAAAAAATGCGTAACCACCCCCCCTTACGAAAAAGTCAAAAATGGACTTTTTCCAAAAGTCAACTTTTTGGCATATTTGGATGGTGCCGAGCGTCCTGATGTGGTTTTGGAACGTTTCCCGGCGATCCTTGGCCCAAAAGTATTTTTTGACCGTTTTTGAAATTTTGAAAAAATGCGTAACCACCCCCCCCTTACGAAAAAGTCAAAAATTGACTTTTTCCAAAAGTCAACTTTTTGGCACATTTGGGTGGTGCCGAGAGTCCTGATGTGGTTTTGGAACGTTTCCCGGTGCTCCTTGGCCCAAAAGTATTTTTTGACCGTTTTTGAAATTTTGAAAAAATGCGTAACCATCCCCCCTTACGAAAAAGTCAAAAATGGACTTTTTTCAAAAGTCAACTTTTTTGGCACATTTGGGTGGTTCCGAGAGTCCTGATGTGGTTTTGGAACGTTTCCCGGTGCTCCTTGGCCCAAAAGTATTTTTTGACCGTTTTTGAAATTTTGAAAAAATGCGTAACCACCCCCCCTTACGAAAAAGTCAAAAATGTACTTTTTCCAAAAGTCAACTTTTTTGGCACATTTGGGTGGTGCCGAGAGTCCTGATGTGGTTTTGAAACGTTTCCCGGCGCTCTTTGGCCCAAAAGTATTTTTTGACCATTTTTGAAATTTTGAAAAAATGCGTAACCACCCCCCCTTACGAAAAAGTCAAAAATGGATTTTTTCCAAAAGTCAACTTTTTTGGCACATTTGGGTGTTTCCGAGAGTCCTGATGTGATTTTGGAACGTTTCCCGGCGCTCTTTGGCCCAAAAGTATTTTTTGACCGTTTTTGAAATTTTGAAAAAATGCGTAACCACCCCCCCTTACGAAAAAGTCAAAAATTGACTTTTTCCAAAAGTCAACATTTTTGGCTTCTTTGGGTGGTGCCGAGAGTCCTGATGTGATTTTGGAACGTTTCCCGGCGCTCATTGGCCCAAAAGTATTTTTTGACCGTTTTTGAAATTTTGAAAAAATGCGTAACCACCCCCCCTTACGAAAAAGTCAAAAATTGACTTTTTCCAAAAGTCAACTTTTTGGCATATTTGGGTGGTGCCGAGCGTCCTGATGTGGTTTTGGAACGTTTCCCGGCGATCCTTGGCCCAAAAGTATTTTTTGACCGTTTTTGAAATTTTGAAAAAATGCGTAACCACCCCCCCTTACGAAAAAGTCAAAAATTGACTTTTTCCAAAAGTCAACTTTTTGGCACATTTGGGTGGTGCCGAGAGTCCTGATGTGGTTTTGGAACGTTTCCCGGTGCTACTTGGCCCAAAAGTATTTTTTGACCGTTTTTGAAATTTTGAAAAAATGCGTAACCATCCCCCCTTACGAAAAAGTCAAAAATGGACTTTTTCCAAAAGTCAACTTTTTTGGCACATTTGGGTGGTGCCGAGAGTCCTGATGTGGTTTTGAAACGTTTCCCGGCGCTCTTTGGCCCAAAAGTATTTTTTGACCCTTTTTGAAATTTTGAAAAAATGCGTAACCACCCCCCCTTACGAAAAAGTCAAAAATGGATTTTTTCCAAAAGTCAACTTTTTTGGCACATTTGGGTGTTTCCGAGAGTCCTGATGTGATTTTGGAACGTTTCCCGGCGCTCTTTGGCCCAAAAGTATTTTTTGACCGTTTTTGAAATTTTGAAAAAATGCGTAACCACCCCCCCTTACGAAAAAGTCAAAAATTGACTTTTTCCAAAAGTTAACTTTTTGGCACATTTGGGTGGTGCCGAGCGTCCTGATGTGGTTTTGGAACGTTTCCTGGCGCTCCTTGGCCCAAAAGTATTTTTTGACCGTTTTTGAAATTTTGAAAAAATGCGTAACCACCCCCCCTTACGAAAAAGTCAAGAATGTACTTTTTGCAAAAGTCAACTTTTTTGGCACATTTGGGTGGATCCGTGAGTCCTGATGTGGTTTTGAAACGTTTCCCGGTGCTCTTTGGCCCAAAAGTATTTTTTGACCGTTTTTGAAATTTTGAAAAAATGCGTAACCACCCCCCCTTACGAAAAATTCAAAAAATGACTTTTTCCAAAAGTCAACTTTTTTGGCACATTTGGGTGGTGCCGAGAGTCCTGATGTGGTTTTGAAACGTTTCCCGGCGCTCTTTGGCCCAAAAGTATTTTTTGACCGTTTTTGAAATTTTGAAAAAATGCGTAACCACCCCCCCTTACGAAAAAGTCAAAAATTGACTTTTTCCAAAAGTCAACATTTTTGGCTTCTTTGGGTGGTGCCGAGAGTCCTGATGTGATTTTGGAACGTTTCCCGGCGCTCATTGGTCCAAAAGTATTTTTTGACCGTTTTTGAAATTTTGAAAAAATGTGTAACCACCCCCCCTTACGAAAAAGTCAAAAAATGACTTTTTCCAAAAGTCAACTTTTTTGGCACATTTGGGTGGTGCCGAGAGTCTTGATGTGGTTTTGAAATGTTTCCCGGCGCTCTTTGGCCCAAAAGTATTTTTTTACCGTTTTTGAAATTTTGAAAAAATGCGTAACCACCCCCCCTTACGAAAAAGTCAAAAATTGACTTTTTCCAAAAGTCAACTTTTTTGGCACATTTGGGTGGTGCCGAGCGTCCTGATGTGGTTTTGGAACGTTTCCCGGCGCTCCTTGGCCCAAAAGTATTTTTTGACCGTTTTTGAAATTTTGAAAAAATGCGTAACCACCCCCCCTTACGAAAAAGTCAAAAATGTACTTTTTCCAAAAGTCAACATTTTTGGCTTCTTTGGGTGGTGCCGAGAGTCCTGATGTGGTTTTGAAACGTTTCCCGGCGCTCATTGGCCCAAAAGTATTTTTTGACCGTTTTTGAAATTTTGAAAAAATGCGTAACCACCCCCCCTTACGAAAAAGTCAAAAATGGACTTTTTCCAAAAGTCAACTTTTTTGGCATATTTGGGTGGTTCCGAGAGTCCTGATGTGATTTTGGAACGTTTCCCGGCGCTCTTTGGCCCAAAAGTATTTTTTGACCGTTTTTGAAATTTTGAAAAAATGCGTAACCACCCCCCCTTACGAAAAAGTCAAAAAATGACTTTTTCCAAAAGTCAACTTTTTTGGCACATTTGGGTGGTGCCGAGAGTCCTGATGTGATTTTGGAACGTTTCCCGGCGCTCATTGGCCCAAAAGTATTTTTTGACCGTTTTTGAAATTTTGAAAAAATGCGTAACCACCCCCCCTTACGAAAAAGTCAAAAATGGACTTTTTCCAAAAGTCAACTTTTTTGGCATATTTGGGTGGTGCCGAGAGTCTTGATGTGGTTTTGAAACGTTTCCCGGCGCTCTTTGGCCCAAAAGTATTTTTTTACCGTTTTTGAAATTTTGAAAAAATGCGTAACCACCCCCCCTTACGAAAAAGTCAAAAATTGACTTTTTCCAAAAGTCAACTTTTTTGGCACATTTGGGTGGTGCCGAGCGTCCTGATGTGGTTTTGGAACGTTTCCCGGCGCTCCTTGGCCCAAAAGTATTTTTTGACCGTTTTTGAAATTTTGAAAAAATGCGTAACCACCCCCCCTTACGAAAAAGTCAAAAATGTACTTTTTCCAAAAGTCAACATTTTTGGCTTCTTTGGGTGGTGCCGAGAGTCCTGATGTGGTTTTGAAACGTTTCCCGGCGCTCATTGGCCCAAAAGTATTTTTTGACCGTTTTTGAAATTTTGAAAAAATGCGTAACCACCCCCCCTTACGAAAAAGTCAAAAATGGACTTTTTCCAAAAGTCAACTTTTTTGGCATATTTGGGTGGTTCCGAGAGTCCTGATGTGATTTTGGAACGTTTCCCGGCGCTCTTTGGCCCAAAAGTATTTTTTGACCGTTTTTGAAATTTTGAAAAAATGCGTAACCACCCCCCCTTACGAAAAAGTCAAAAAATGACTTTTTCCAAAAGTCAACTTTTTTGGCACATTTGGGTGGTGCCGAGAGTCCTGATGTGATTTTGGAACATTTCCCGGCGCTCATTGGCCCAAAAGTATTTTTTGACCGTTTTTGAAATTTTGAAAAAATGCGTAACCACCCCCCCTTACGAAAAAGTCAAAAATGGACTTTTTCCAAAAGTCAACTTTTTTGGCATATTTGGGTGGTTCCGAGAGTCCTGATGTGATTTTGGAACGTTTCCCGGCGCTCATTGGCCCAAAAGTATTTTTTGACCGTTTTTGAAATTTTGAAAAAATGCGTAACCACCCCCCCTTACGAAAAAGTCAAAAATTGACTTTTTCCAAAAGTCAACATTTTTGGCTTCTTTGGTTTGTGCCGAGAGTCCTGATGTGATTTTGGAACGTTTCCCGGCGCTCATTGGCCCAAAAGTATTTTTTGACCGTTTTTGAAATTTTGAAAAAATGCGTAACCACCCCCCCTTACGAAAAAGTCAAAAATTGACTTTTTCCAAAAGTCAACATTTTTGGCTTCTTTGGGTGGTGCCGAGAGTCCTGATGTGATTTTGGAACGTTTCCCGGCGCTCATTGGCCCAAAAGTATTTTTTGACCGTTTTTGAAATTTTGAAAAAATGCGTAACCACCCCCCCTTACGAAAAAGTCAAAAATGTACTTTTTCCAAAAGTCAACTTTTTTGGCACATTTGGGTGGTGCCGAGAGTCCTGATGTGGTTTTGAAACGTTTCCCGGCGCTCTTTGGCCCAAAAGTATTTTTTGACCCTTTTTGAAATTTTGAAAAAATGCGTAACCACCCCCCCTTACGAAAAAGTCAAAAATGGCTTTTTTCCAAAAGTCAACTTTTTTGGCACATTTGGGTGTTTCCGAGAGTCCTGATGTGATTTTGGAACGTTTCCCGGCGCTCTTTGGCCCAAAAGTATTTTTTGACCGTTTTTGAAATTTTGAAAAAATGCGTAACCACCCCCCCTTACGAAAAAGTCAAAAATTGACTTTTTCCAAAAGTTAACTTTTTGGCACATTTGGGTGGTGCCGAGCGTCCTGATGTGGTTTTGGAACGTTTCCTGGCGCTCCTTGGCCCAAAAGTATTTTTTGACCGTTTTTGAAATTTTGAAAAAATGCGTAACCACACCCCCTTACGAAAAAGTCAAAAATTGACTTTTTCCAAAAGTCAACTTTTTTGGCACATTTGGGTGGTGCCGAGCGTCCTGATGTGGTTTTGGAACGTTTCCCGGCGCTCCTTGGCCCAAAAGTATTTTTTGACCGTTTTTGAAATTTTGAAAAAATGCGTAACCACCCCCCCTTACGAAAAAGTCAAAAATGTACTTTTTCCAAAAGTCAACATTTTTGGCTTCTTTGGGTGGTGCCGAGAGTCCTGATGTGGTTTTGAAACGTTTCCCGGCGCTCATTGGCCCAAAAGTATTTTTTGACCGTTTTTGAAATTTTGAAAAAATGCGTAACCACCCCCCCTTACGAAAAAGTCAAAAATGGACTTTTTCCAAAAGTCAACTTTTTTGGCATATTTGGGTGGTTCCGAGAGTCCTGATGTGATTTTGGAACGTTTCCCGGCGCTCTTTGGCCCAAAAGTATTTTTTGACCGTTTTTGAAATTTTGAAAAAATGCGTAACCACCCCCCCTTACGAAAAAGTCAAAAAATGACTTTTTCCAAAAGTCAACTTTTTTGGCACATTTGGGTGGTGCCGAGAGTCCTGATGTGATTTTGGAACGTTTCCCGGCGCTCATTGGCCCAAAAGTATTTTTTGACCGTTTTTGAAATTTTGAAAAAATGCGTAACCACCCCCCCTTACGAAAAAGTCAAAAATGGACTTTTTCCAAAAGTCAACTTTTTTGGCATATTTGGGTGGTGCCGAGAGTCTTGATGTGGTTTTGAAACGTTTCCCGGCGCTCTTTGGCCCAAAAGTATTTTTTGACCGTTTTTGAAATTTTGAAAAAATGCGTAACCACCCCCCCTTACGAAAAAGTCAAAAATTGACTTTTTCCAAAAGTCAACTTTTTTGGCACATTTGGGTGGTTCCGAAAGTCCTGATGTGATTTTGGAACGTTTCCCGGCGCTCATTGGCCCAAAAGTATTTTTTGACCGTTTTTGAAATTTTGAAAAAATGCGTAACCACCCCCCCTTACGAAAAAGTCAAAAATGACTTTTTCCAAAAGTCAACATTTTTGGCTTCTTTGGGTGGTGCCGAGAGTCCTGATGTGATTTTGGAACGTTTCCCGGCGCTCATTGGTCCAAAAGTATTTTTTGACCGTTTTTGAAATTTTGAAAAAATGTGTAACCACCCCCCCTTACGAAAAAGTCAAAAAATGACTTTTTCCAAAAGTCAACTTTTTTGGCACATTTGGGTGGTGCCGAGAGTCTTGATGTGGTTTTGAAACGTTTCCCGGCGCTCTTTGGCCCAAAAGTATTTTTTTACCGTTTTTGAAATTTTGAAAAAATGCGTAACCACCCCCCCTTACGAAAAAGTCAAAAATTGACTTTTTCCAAAAGTCAACTTTTTTGGCACATTTGGGTGGTGCCGAGCGTCCTGATGTGGTTTTGGAACGTTTCCCGGCGCTCCTTGGCCCAAAAGTATTTTTTGACCGTTTTTGAAATTTTGAAAAAATGCGTAACCACCCCCCCTTACGAAAAAGTCAAAAATGTACTTTTTCCAAAAGTCAACATTTTTGGCTTCTTTGGGTGGTGCCGAGAGTCCTGATGTGGTTTTGAAACGTTTCCCGGCGCTCATTGGCCCAAAAGTATTTTTTGACCGTTTTTGAAATTTTGAAAAAATGCGTAACCACCCCCCCTTACGAAAAAGTCAAAAATGGACTTTTTCCAAAAGTCAACTTTTTTGGCATATTTGGGTGGTTCCGAGAGTCCTGATGTGATTTTGGAACGTTTCCCGGCGCTCTTTGGCCCAAAAGTATTTTTTGACCGTTTTTGAAATTTTGAAAAAATGCGTAACCACCCCCCCTTACGAAAAAGTCAAAAAATGACTTTTTCCAAAAGTCAACTTTTTTGGCACATTTGGGTGGTGCCGAGAGTCCTGATGTGATTTTGGAACGTTTCCCGGCGCTCATTGGCCCAAAAGTATTTTTTGACCGTTTTTGAAATTTTGAAAAAATGCGTAACCACCCCCCCTTACGAAAAAGTCAAAAATGGACTTTTTCCAAAAGTCAACTTTTTTGGCATATTTGGGTGGTGCCGAGAGTCTTGATGTGGTTTTGAAACGTTTCCCGGCGCTCTTTGGCCCAAAAGTATTTTTTTACCGTTTTTGAAATTTTGAAAAAATGCGTAACCACCCCCCTTACGAAAAAGTCAAAAATTGACTTTTTCCAAAAGTCAACTTTTTTGGCACATTTGGGTGGTGCCGAGCGTCCTGATGTGGTTTTGGAACGTTTCCCGGCGCTCCTTGGCCCAAAAGTATTTTTTGACCGTTTTTGAAATTTTGAAAAAATGCGTAACCACCCCCCCTTACGAAAAAGTCAAAAATGTACTTTTTCCAAAAGTCAACATTTTTGGCTTCTTTGGGTGGTGCCGAGAGTCCTGATGTGGTTTTGAAACGTTTCCCGGCGCTCATTGGCCCAAAAGTATTTTTTGACCGTTTTTGAAATTTTGAAAAAATGCGTAACCACCCCCCCTTACGAAAAAGTCAAAAATGGACTTTTTCCAAAAGTCAACTTTTTTGGCATATTTGGGTGGTTCCGAGAGTCCTGATGTGATTTTGGAACGTTTCCCGGCGCTCTTTGGCCCAAAAGTATTTTTTGACCGTTTTTGAAATTTTGAAAAAATGCGTAACCACCCCCCCTTACGAAAAAGTCAAAAAATGACTTTTTCCAAAAGTCAACTTTTTTGGCACATTTGGGTGGTGCCGAGAGTCCTGATGTGATTTTGGAACGTTTCCCGGCGCTCATTGGCCCAAAAGTATTTTTTGACCGTTTTTGAAATTTTGAAAAAATGCGTAACCACCCCCCCTTACGAAAAAGTCAAAAATGGACTTTTTCCAAAAGTCAACTTTTTTGGCATATTTGGGTGGTTCCGAGAGTCCTGATGTGATTTTGGAACGTTTCCCGGCGCTCATTGGCCCAAAAGTATTTTTTGACCGTTTTTGAAATTTTGAAAAAATGCGTAACCACCCCCCCTTACGAAAAAGTCAAAAATTGACTTTTTCCAAAAGTCAACATTTTTGGCTTCTTTGGTTTGTGCCGAGAGTCCTGATGTGATTTTGGAACGTTTCCCGGCGCTCATTGGCCCAAAAGTATTTTTTGACCGTTTTTGAAATTTTGAAAAAATGCGTAACCACCCCCCCTTACGAAAAAGTCAAAAATTGACTTTTTCCAAAAGTCAACATTTTTGGCTTCTTTGGGTGGTGCCGAGAGTCCTGATGTGATTTTGGAACGTTTCCCGGCGCTCATTGGCCCAAAAGTATTTTTTGACCGTTTTTGAAATTTTGAAAAAATGCGTAACCACCCCCCCTTACGAAAAAGTCAAAAATTGACTTTTTCCAAAAGTCAACTTTTTGGCATATTTGGGTGGTGCCGAGCGTCCTGATGTGGTTTTGGAACGTTTCCCGGCGATCCTTGGCCCAAAAGTATTTTTTGACCGTTTTTGAAATTTTGAAAAAATGCGTAACCACCCCCCCTTACGAAAAAGTCAAAAATTGACTTTTTCCAAAAGTCAACTTTTTGGCACATTTGGGTGGTGCCGAGAGTCCTGATGTGGTTTTGGAACGTTTCCCGGTGCTACTTGGCCCAAAAGTATTTTTTGACCGTTTTTGAAATTTTGAAAAAATGCGTAACCATCCCCCCTTACGAAAAAGTCAAAAATGGACTTTTTTCAAAAGTCAACTTTTTTGGCACATTTGGGTGGTTCCGAGAGTCCTGATGTGGTTTTGGAACGTTTCCCGGTGCTCCTTGGCCCAAAAGTATTTTTTGACCGTTTTTGAAATTTTGAAAAAATGCGTAACCACCCCCCCTTACGAAAAAGTCAAAAATGTACTTTTTCCAAAAGTCAACTTTTTTGGCACATTTGGGTGGTGCCGAGAGTCCTGATGTGGTTTTGAAACGTTTCCCGGCGCTCTTTGGCCCAAAAGTATTTTTTGACCCTTTTTGAAATTTTGAAAAAATGCGTAACCACCCCCCCTTACGAAAAAGTCAAAAATGGATTTTTTCCAAAAGTCAACTTTTTTGGCACATTTGGGTGTTTCCGAGAGTCCTGATGTGATTTTGGAACGTTTCCCGGCGCTCTTTGGCCCAAAAGTATTTTTTGACCGTTTTTGAAATTTTGAAAAAATGCGTAACCACCCCCCCTTACGAAAAAGTCAAAAATTGACTTTTTCCAAAAGTTAACTTTTTGGCACATTTGGGTGGTGCCGAGCGTCCTGATGTGGTTTTGGAACGTTTCCTGGCGCTCCTTGGCCCAAAAGTATTTTTTGACCGTTTTTGAAATTTTGAAAAAATGCGTAACCACCCCCCCTTACGAAAAAGTCAAGAATGTACTTTTTGCAAAAGTCAACTTTTTTGGCACATTTGGGTGGATCCGAGAGTCCTGATGTGGTTTTGAAACGTTTCCCGGTGCTCTTTGGCCCAAAAGTATTTTTTGACCGTTTTTGAAATTTTGAAAAAATGCGTAACCACCCCCCCTTACGAAAAATTCAAAAAATGACTTTTTCCAAAAGTCAACTTTTTTGGCACATTTGGGTGGTGCCGAGAGTCCTGATGTGGTTTTGAAACGTTTCCCGGCGCTCTTTGGCCCAAAAGTATTTTTTGACCGTTTTTGAAATTTTGAAAAAATGCGTAACCACCCCCCCTTACGAAAAAGTCAAAAATTGACTTTTTCCAAAAGTCAACTTTTTTGGCACATTTGGGTGGTGCCGAGCGTCCTGATGTGGTTTTGGAACGTTTCCCGGCGCTCCTTGGCCCAAAAGTATTTTTTGACCGTTTTTGAAATTTTGAAAAAATGCGTAACCACCCCCCCTTACGAAAAAGTCAAAAATGTACTTTTTCCAAAAGTCAACATTTTTGGCTTCTTTGGGTGGTGCCGAGCGTCTTTATGTGGTTTTGGAACGTTTCCTGGCGCTCCTTGGCCCAAAAGTATTTTTTGACCGTTTTTGAAATTTTGAAAAAATGCGTAACCACCCCCCCTTACGAAAAAGTCAAGAATGTACTTTTTGCAAAAGTCAACTTTTTTGGCACATTTGGGTGGATCCGAGAGTCCTGATGTGGTTTTGAAACGTTTCCCGGTGCTCTTTGGCCCAAAAGTATTTTTTGACCGTTTTTGAAATTTTGAAAAAATGCGTAACCACCCCCCCTTACGAAAAATTCAAAAAATGACTTTTTCCAAAAGTCAACTTTTTTGGCACATTTGGGTGGTGCCGAGAGTCCTGATGTGGTTTTGAAACGTTTCCCGGCGCTCTTTGGCCCAAAAGTATTTTTTGACCGTTTTTGAAATTTTGAAAAAATGCGTGACCACCCCCCCTTACGAAAAAGTCAAAAATTGACTTTTTCCAAAAGTCAACTTTTTTGGCACATTTGGGTGGTGCCGAGCGTCCTGATGTGGTTTTGGAACGTTTCCCGGCGCTCCTTGGCCCAAAAGTATTTTTTGACCGTTTTTGAAATTTTGAAAAAATGCGTAACCACCCCCCCTTACGAAAAAGTCAAAAATGTACTTTTTCCAAAAGTCAACTTTTTTGGCACATTTGGGTGGTGCCGAGAGTCCTGATGTGGTTTTGAAACGTTTCCTGGCGCTCTTTGGCCCAAAAGTATTTTTTGACCGTTTTTGAAATTTTGAAAAAATGCGTAACCACCCCCCCATACGAAAAAGTCAAAAATTGACTTTTTCCAAAAGTCAACATTTTTGGCTTCTTTGGGTGGTGCCGAGAGTCCTGATGTGATTTTGGAACGTTTCCCGGCGCTCATTGGCCCAAAAGTATTTTTTGACCGTTTTTGAAATTTTGAAAAAATGCGTAACCACCCCCCCTTACGAAAAAGTCATAAAATGGACTTTTTCCAAAAGTCAACTTTTTTGGCATATTTGGGTGGTTCCGAGAGTCCTGATGTGGTTTTGAAACGTTTCCTGGCGCTCTTTGGCCCAAAAGTATTTTTTGACCGTTTTTGAAATTTTGAAAAAATGCGTAACCACCCCCCCTTACGAAAAAGTCAAAAAATGACTTTTTCCAAAAGTCAACTTTTTTGGCACATTTGGGTGGTGCCGAGAGTCCTGATGTGATTTTGGAATGTTTCCCGGCGCTCTTTGGCCCAAAAGTATTGTTTGACCGTTTTTGAAATTTTGAAAAAATGCGTTACCACCCCCCCTTACGAAAAAGTCAACTTTTTTGGCACATTTGGGTGGTGCCGAGCGTCCTGATGTGATTTTGGAACGTTTCCCGGCGCTCCTTGGCCCAAAAGTATTTTTTGACCGTTTTTGAAATTTTGAAAAAATGCGTAACCACCCCCCCTTACGAAAAAGTCAAAAATGTACTTGTTCCAAAAGTCAACTTTTTTGGCACATTTGGGTGGTGCCGAGAGTCCTGATGTGGTTTTGAAACGTTTCCCGGCGCTCTTTGGCCCAAAAGTATTTTTTGACCGTTTTTGAAATTTTGAAAAAATGCGTAACCACCCCCCCTTACGAAAAAGTCAAAAATGTACTTGTTCCAAAAGTCAACTTTTTTGGCACATTTGGGTGGTGCCGAGAGTCCTGATGTGGTTTTGAAACGTTTCCCGGCGCTCTTTGGCCCAAAAGTATTTTTTGACCGTTTTTGAAATTTTGAAAAAATGCGTAACCAACCCCCCTTACGAAAAAGTCAAAAATTGACTTTTTCCAAAAGTCAACTTTTTTGGCATCTTTGGGTGGTTCCGAGAGTCCTGATGTGATTTTGGAATGTTTCCCGGCGCTCTTTGGCCCAAAAGTATTTTTTGACCGTTTTTTAAATTTTGAAAAAATGCGTAACCACCCCCCCTTACGAAAAAGTCAAAAAATGACTTTTTCCAAAAGTCAACTTTTTTGGCACATTTGGGTGGTGCCGAGAGTCCTGATGTGGTTTTGAAACGTTTCCCGGCGCTCTTTGGCCCAAAAGTATTTTTTGACCGTTTTTGAAATTTTGAAAAAATGCGTAACCACCCCCTCTTACGAAAAAGTCAAAAATTGACTTTTTCCAAAAGTCAACTTTTTGGCACATTTGGGTGGTGCCGAGCGTCTTTATGTGGTTTTCGAACGTTTCCCGGCGCTTTTTGGCCCAAAAGTATTTTTTGACCGTTTTTGAAATTTTGAAAAAATGCGTAACCACCCCCCCTTACGAAAAAGTCAAAAATGTACTTGTTCCAAAAGTCAACTTTTTTGGCACATTTGGGTGGTGCCGAGAGTCCTGATGTGGTTTTGAAACGTTTCCCGGCGCTCTTTGGCTCAAAAGTATTTTTTGACCGTTTTTGAAATTTTGAAAAAATGCGTAACCACCCCCCCTTACGAAAAAGTCAAAAATTGACTTTTTCCAAAAGTCAACTTTTTTGGCATCTTTGGGTGGTTCTGAGAGTCCTGATGTGATTTTGGAATGTTTCCCGGCGCTCTTTGGCCCAAAAGTATTTTTTGACCGTTTTTTAAATTTTGAAAAAATGCGTAACCACCCCCCCTTACGAAAAAGTCAAAAAATGACTTTTTCCAAAAGTCAACTTTTTTGGCACATTTGGGTGGTGCCGAGCGTCTTTATGTGGTTTTCGAACGTTTCCCGGCGCTTTTTGGCCCAAAAGTATTTTTTGACCGTTTTTGAAATTTTGAAAAAATGCGTAACCACCCCCACTTACGAAAAAGTCAAAAATGGACTTTTTCCAAAAGTCAACTTTTTGGCACATTTGGGTGGTGCTTAGAGTCCTGATGTGGTTTTGGAACGTTTCCCGGCGCTCCTTGGCCCAAAAGTATTTATTGTTCGTTTTTGAAATTTTTAAAAAATTAAACCACCCCCCCTTACGAAAAAGTCAACTTTTTTGGCACATTTGGGTGGTGCAGAGAGTCCTGATGTGGTTTTGAAACGTTTCCCGGCACTCCTTGGCCCAAAAGTATTTTTTGACCGTTTTTGAAATTTTGAAAAAATGCGTAACCACCCCCCCTTACGAAAAAGTCAAAAATGTACTTTTTCCAAAAGTCAACTTTTTTGGCACATTTGGGTGGTGCCGAGAGTCCTGATGTGGTTTTGAAACGTTTCCTGGCGCTCTTTGGCCCAAAAGTATTTTTTGACCGTTTTTGAAATTTTGAAAAAATGCGTAACCACCCCCCCTTACGAAAAAGTCAAAAATTGACTTTTTCCAAAAGTCAACATTTTTGGCTTCTTTGGGTGGTGCCGAGAGTCCTGATGTGATTTTGGAACGTTTCCCGGCGCTCATTGGCCCAAAAGTATTTTTTGACCGTTTTTGAAATTTTGAAAAAATGCGTAACCACCCCCCCTTACGAAAAAGTCATAAAATGGACTTTTTCCAAAAGTCAACTTTTTTGGCATATTTGGGTGGTTCCGAGAGTCCTGATGTGGTTTTGAAACGTTTCCTGGCGCTCTTTGGCCCAAAAGTATTTTTTGACCGTTTTTGAAATTTTGAAAAAATGCGTAACCACCCCCCCTTACGAAAAAGTCAAAAAATGACTTTTTCCAAAAGTCAACTTTTTTGGCACATTTGGGTGGTGCCGAGAGTCCTGATGTGATTTTGGAATGTTTCCCGGCGCTCTTTGGCCCAAAAGTATTGTTTGACCGTTTTTGAAATTTTGAAAAAATGCGTTACCACCCCCCCTTACGAAAAAGTCAACTTTTTTGGCACATTTGGGTGGTGCCGAGCGTCCTGATGTGGTTTTGGAACGTTTCCCGGCGCTCCTTGGCCCAAAAGTATTTTTTGACCGTTTTTGAAATTTTGAAAAAATGCGTAACCACCCCCCCTTACGAAAAAGTCAAAAATGTACTTGTTCCAAAAGTCAACTTTTTTGGCACATTTGGGTGGTGCCGAGAGTCCTGATGTGGTTTTGAAACGTTTCCCGGCGCTCTTTGGCCCAAAAGTATTTTTTGACCGTTTTTGAAATTTTGAAAAAATGCGTAACCACCCCCCCTTACGAAAAAGTCAAAAATGTACTTGTTCCAAAAGTCAACTTTTTTGGCACATTTGGGTGGTGCCGAGAGTCCTGATGTGGTTTTGAAACGTTTCCCGGCGCTCTTTGGCCCAAAAGTATTTTTTGACCGTTTTTGAAATTTTGAAAAAATGCGTAACCAACCCCCCTTACGAAAAAGTCAAAAATTGACTTTTTCCAAAAGTCAACTTTTTTGGCATCTTTGGGTGGTTCCGAGAGTCCTGATGTGATTTTGGAATGTTTCCCGGCGCTCTTTGGCCCAAAAGTATTTTTTGACCGTTTTTTAAATTTTGAAAAAATGCGTAACCACCCCCCCTTACGAAAAAGTCAAAAAATGACTTTTTCCAAAAGTCAACTTTTTTGGCACATTTGGGTGGTGCCGAGAGTCCTGATGTGGTTTTGAAACGTTTCCCGGCGCTCTTTGGCCCAAAAGTATTTTTTGACCGTTTTTGAAATTTTGAAAAAATGCGTAACCACCCCCTCTTACGAAAAAGTCAAAAATTGACTTTTTCCAAAAGTCAACTTTTTGGCACATTTGGGTGGTGCCGAGCGTCTTTATGTGGTTTTCGAACGTTTCCCGGCGCTTTTTGGCCCAAAAGTATTTTTTGACCGTTTTTGAAATTTTGAAAAAATGCGTAACCACCCCCACTTACGAAAAAGTCAAAAATGGACTTTTTCCAAAAGTCAACTTTTTGGCACATTTGGGTGGTGCTTAGAGTCCTGATGTGGTTTTGGAACGTTTCCCGGCGCTCCTTGGCCCAAAAGTATTTATTGACCGTTTTTGAAATTTTTAAAAAATTAAACCACCCCCCCTTACGAAAAAGTCAACTTTTTTGGCACATTTGGGTGGTGCAGAGAGTCCTGATGTGGTTTTGGAACGTTTCCCGGCACTCCTTGGCCCAAAAGTATTTTTGGACCGTTTTTGAAATTTTGAAAAAATGCGTAACCACCCCCCCTTACGAAAAAGTCAAAAATTGACTTTTCTCAAAAGTCAACTGTTTGGGCATATTTGGGCTCTGCCGAGAGTCCTGACAGGTTTTTAGGACGTTTCCCGGCGCTTCTTGGCCCAAAAGTGTTTTTTGACTGTTTTTAAAATTCTGAAAAATGCGTAAGTACCCCCCCTTACAAAAAAGTCAAAAATGGACTTTTCTCAAAAGTCAACTTTTTGGGCATTTTTAGGCTGTGCCGAGAGTCCTGACATATTTTTAGAAGTTTTCCCAGCGCTCCTTGGCCCAAAAGTGTTTTTTGACCGTTTTTGAAATTTTGAAAACTGCGTAACTACACCCCCTTAAAAAAAAGTCAAAAATGGACTGTTCTCAAAAGTCAACTTTTTGGGCATATTTGGGCTGTGCCGAGAGTCCTGACATGTTTTTAGAACGTTTCCCGGCGCTCCTTGGGCCAAAACTGTTTTTTGACCGTTTATTAAATGTTGAAAAATGCGTAAGTACCCCCCCTTACAAAAAAGTCAAAAATTTACTTTTCTCAAAAGTCAACTTTTTGGGCATATTTGGGCTGTGCCGAGAGTCCTGATATGTTTTTAGAACTTTTCCCGGTGCCCCTTGGCCCAAAAGTGTTTTTTGACCGTTTTTGAAATTTTGAAAAATGCGTAAGTACCCCCCCTTACAAAAAAGTCAAAAATGGACTTTTCTCAAAAGTCAACTTTTTGGGCATATTTGGGCTGTGCCGAGAGTCCTGACATGTTTTTGGAACGTTTCCCGGCGCTTCTTGGCCCAAAAGATTTTTTGGACCGTATTTGATATTTTGAAAAAATGCGTAAGTACCCCCCCCCTTACAAAAAAGTCAAAAATTGACTTTTCTCAAAAATCAACTCTTTGGGCATATTTGGGCTCTGCCGAGAGTCCTGACAGGTTTTTAGAACGTTTCCCGGCGCTTCTTGGCCCAAAAGTGTTTTTTTGACCGTTTTTGAAATTTTGAAAAAAAGTGTAAGCACCCCACCCCCCTTACAAAAAAGTCAAAAATCGAATTTTCCAGATAGTCAACTGTTTTGGCATATTTGGGCTGTGCCGAGAGTCCTGACATGTTTTTGGAACGTTTACTGGCGCTCCTTGGCCCAAAAGTGTTTTTTTGACCGTTTTTGAAATTTTGAAAAAATGCGTAAGCACCCCGCCTTACAAAAAAAATTAAAAATGGACTTTTCCCAAAAGTCAACTTTTTTGGCATATTTTGGGTGTGTCGAGAGTCTCGACATGTTTCCCGGCGCTCCTTGGCCCAAAAGTTTTTTTTGACGGTTTTTTAAATTTGAAAAAATGCGTCAGCTCCCCCTTACAAAAGAGTTAAAAATTGACTTTTCCCAAAAGTCAACTTTTTTGGCATATTTTGGCTGTGCCGAGAGTCCCGACATGTTTTTAGAACGTTTCCCGGCGCTCCTTGGCCCAAAAGTCTTTTTTGACGGTTTTTCAAATTTTGAAAAAATGCGTAAGCGATGCGAATGCGATTTCAGGATTTTGGCCCATCCTTATCGTCAGAGTTTCTCACCTAGCTCTACAAAGTCCATCCAGCCTACCACCACAGTTCCAAAAGTACACCAAAAGGCTGACAAAGGTAAAAATTCTTTAGCAGAGCTGGAGACGTGAAAGCAAAACAAAGGCTTCACTATTTTGAATGCAAACACATCCAAATAAAAGTTTCCTTTTGGGCAAAAACACCTCGACAGCGCCTTTCGGGTTTTGAATTGCGCTGACCAATTGGATTGCGCTTCAAAGTCACCGATTACTCTTCGAAGCGCAACAAGAGAGTACAGAGCAAAAACACACAGCGGCGGCACAATGTCGTCTTTAATACGTGTCGGTGAGGTTCATGCTTTCAGCGGCTAGCGCTCATTTAGAGATTACGACCTCCTAAATCCTGAGCGGCGTGCGGCACAGTTTCCCCGTTCCAGTGTGCCGCTCGAAATAATCTGGAAAGTGCATCAAGTGCTCGCACAGTTACAGCGCCATCAAAAGCATTGGATCGCAATCCACCGCGGTAAATCTACATGCTCACTTCCTCAGGCGAGGTCGGGGTCGATCTGATCAAAATGCATGACGGCTTGAAGGGCCAAGTTTCGTCACTGCAGTTTGCCTCGCTACGATGTTTAGCCAGGGTTGTTTTCAGCCAAAACAATCACTTTCCTTAAGCAGGAGTTTAAATATTGATATTTGACCCAAATTTTCTGGAAACAAAATGCCAAAAATGTAACAGAAAATTGAGTTAATATCAAATATAACAATGTTTATCAGTAAGCACTTCTGATCAATACCACAGCATTGCTAAAGCTGTTTGAATATTTTTTTTAGTTTCATCATATAGTGATGAACTGATGGATACCTTGTTTTATTTCAATTTAAACGTTGTTTTTACAACGATTGATATATCTTTTACAGTGGTTTGAAAAAGTCCCTGAGCCTTTGGAATTTCTCACATTTCTGCATAAATTCACCATCAAATGTTATCTGATCCTTGTTAAAATCACACAGATGAAAAAACTGTGTCTGCTTTAGCTAAAACCAGCCAAACATTTATTGGTTGTCATATTTTAATGAGGATAGTATGCAAACAATGACAGAAGGGGGAAAATAAGTAAGTGAACCATCACATTTAATATTTTGTGGCCCCCCCCCTTTGGCAGCAACAACTTTAACCAGACCCTTCCTGTAGCTGCAGATCAGTCTGGCAAATCGATCAGGACTAATCTTGGCCCATTGCTCTCTACAAATCTGCTGTAGTTCAGTCAGATTCCAGGGATGTCAGGCATGAATCGCTGTCTTTAGATCATGCCACAGCATCTCAATGGCATTCAAGTCTGGACTTTGACTTGGCCACTACGGAACATGTATTTTGTTCTTCTGAAACCATTCTGAAGTGCATTTACTTCTGTGTTTTGGACATTGTCTTGTTGCAGCATCCATCCTCTTTTTAGCTTCAACTGTCTGACAGACGGCCTCATGTTTTCCTGATAAACTTTTGAATTCATTCATCAGAGATGGTTTTGTATCCTTTCCCAGCTTTATACAAATCAAAAGTCCTTGATCGCAGGTCTTCAGACAGCTCTTTTGAGCTATGATGCACATTAGACAATGCTTCTCATCAAGACAATTCTTACCAGGTGTGTGTTTTATAGTGGGCAGGGCAGCTGTAAACCAATCATCAGTGATTGGCCACACACCTGACTTAAAATGTTTGGTCAATCAGTTGTTCTTTAAGTCTCCTTAGGCCAGTGCTTCTCAATTATTTTCTGTTACGCCCCCCCAAGGAAGACGTAAATGTTTCGCGCCCCCCCCCAACTCTCTGCCGCCACTGTAAATAGTATCATTCGTCTATATTACTATTATAAGTACGCCTCAGCCTAACATTGTGTCCTTTTTTTTCTATTAAAGAAAAAAAAGTAACATAGATCAACTTATAATAAAGTATAACTTTTTTAACATTGTGTTGCTTGTAACAACAGAAAAGACTTAACGCGCATCAATTTGCCTGAAGTTAAAAAATAAAAAATTAAAAAAAAGTCACATCCAAACTGTAAAAATACACTCAAGGTACATTTTTGACCATTTGATACTGAAAAATAAAATGTAATAAAATCAGTAAATAATAACAAATTCAAATTGATTAGAAACATTTACTCTTCAGGACAACATGCCAAAAAATTTGACCGAAAAAAAACAAAACTGAATAGAAGGGGGGGGGGGGGATCTTTGGACAGAAGGAAAGTTTTTATTTTCGCTGATTCACCACAGTGCTCACTGGTTTACTGATATAACACTGACAAAGCGGGACGATGGTGACAATTGGCAATATTCGGCACATTTTCGCTGAAAAACAATCAAGCGGCTTATCAATGAGATTGAGGTCTAATGTCTTTAAGTGGCGTCTTAACTGATTTGGCTTCTCCGCTATAATCATTTTTAGACTCAGTAAACAGTGGTCTTTCCTCATTTCCCACTATATTAAAAGTCAAAGGCAAACGGCCCGAAAAAAGCGCATTCTCGGCGGCCGAGGGAGAACCGTAGGTGAGGGCGGTGGTCGTGACGATCCCAAGCCGAAAACGGCACTTCTCGGCCGGACACGTGAGAACCGAAGAAGACAGTGGGTCGCTGCGTGAGTCCAGCTCTGCATGAGTCTCTTCCGTGTGCTCTTGCTTACTTCAAAAATACTGCACGCACTTTGAAAATGAGAGTGCCACTGCCACCCACGGAGTGGATGTGCAAGTACACTTTATTCTAGTACGGCAAAAAAAAAAAAAAAAAAAAAAGCATGTTCCCCGAGGTCACTCGCGCCCCCCCTGGCATCGCTCTGCGCCCCCCTGGGGGGGCGCGCCCCACCATTTGAGAAGTACTGCCTTAGGCAGAGGGTGCACTTACTTATTTTCCCCCTTCTGTCATTGTTTGCATGCTATCCTGATTAAAATATGAAAACCTATAAATGTTTGCATCGTTTTAAAGCAGGCGCTGTTTTTTCATCTGTGTGATTTTGACAAAGATCAGATCACATTTGATGGTGATTTTATGCAGAAAGGTGAGATATTCCAAAAGGTTCAGATACTTTTTTAATACCACTGTAACTCATAGCTGGCCAAATTTTTCGATGTTATTCTGAATCATCCTAATAGCACATATTTGTTGTTGTTTTCGCTAAGGCGAATTTCTTTAACTTGTGCTTTATTTGTTCCATCCTGTGTGTATGTTACAGATTACGTTCTCAGGTTATCATCTTTTATCTGCATGTTTCGATGCCAAATTTAACCACACATATTGTAAATCTTTACAATGACAGCAACATTTTGAATATTGATTAAACATTTAGAAAGTTGGGTCACCTGAAATAGCAAGCCATATTGTCTTTGTATTAAAATGGTGCACAGAAATTGGTGCATTTTCATTTTTAAATTCTTTATTTTGCTTTAGTTTACAACAAGTTGCCTACCTTGACTTATATCCATTTCTAATAAACATTTTCCTTTTATAGAGAAAAAAAAAAAAGGAAAGAAATTAAAAACAATGAAATAAGATCAAAAAAGAAAACATCTGGTGTTGAAACTGATAAGTGCAAAAGAATTCAGGCTGAACTCCGGCTTCATATGCGGGCCGTATTCAATGATATTTTCTAGAGTTGTTCGATAATGACTTTTTAAAAATGAAATACATGACACAATACAATGAATGTTCAAACAACCATCTAGTCTGATCAATACGGTGGCCGAGAGGTGTCAGGCGAAATGCAAAAGTCCAAACACTTTGCAAATAGAAAAAATCACGAACCCAAATTGTAAACGCTTTGCAAAAGTAAAAAGCACGAATGCAAACTGCCACAACACGATCCCCAATTCCTAAAGCGCGATTGCAAATTGGCAAAAGCACGAACCCCAATTGCCACAACACGACAGCAAATGGCTCGTAGCACGAATGCAAACTGCCACAACACGATCCCCAATTCCTAAACCGCGATTGCAAATTGGCAAAAGCACGAGTCCCAACTGCCACAACACGACAGCAAATAGCTCGTAGCACAACAGCAAACAGCTCACAACACAGCAACAAAATCACGCAACACAACGGCAAGAGGATGACCCGGAAGTTAAAAAAAAAAAAAAAAGGACGACACTTTATACACTTTATATGTGCTTTGTGACCATCTATACGGACCTCCATGAAGTTGCCCCTCCATCAGATGCAAATTTATATAAAAATGATGTCAATCGTTTGGCCTGCAACGGTTTTGTTGATACAGTATTATGCTTTTATAGAGATATTAATTTCGAGTGGTGACGTCACTCGTAGCTTTTCCTCAGTTTAGCTCCCGCGGCTAATGGAGCGTACCAACTCCCTCAATAACAGAGGGGTGTCCTAATAACTTGCACGAGCATAACACAAATTCGGGTCCATTTTGCAGTAAATTGGGGGGCTTGAGATATTGATTTCGAGTGATGACGTCCCTCTAAGCCTCTAAGCAAGTAACAAGTGCACATGACCCTGTGCTGTCATTTTAATCTGTTTGAGCGGGGCATGTGCGTTAATTGCGTCAAATATTTTAACGCGATTCATTTAAAAAATTAATTACCGCCCGTTAACGCGATAATTTTGACAGCCCTAATTTTAACATGAAAACATTTTACTATTATTAATTTTACGTTAAGTTCCACATTTTGATTAATCTCATGTTATATGATTAATTTCACATTTGTAGTGAGTTTTACTTTATAAAATGTTACATTTCACATTTTAATGTGACAAGTTTTACATAGCAACATGACGCATTTGAAATTGCAAAAAGAATTTTGAGGCAATGAAAAAGTAATAAAAGATTCAATAAAAAAACAAATAGTATACCGTAATTCTTGCACTATAAGGCCTGACTATATGCTGCCACCCACCAAATTTGACACGAAAATGGCATTTGCTCATAGATAAGCCGCACTGGACTAAAGTCCAGATAGTTGGACCGAAGAATATTTAACTGGTAACACTTTGTTTGACAGCAGCATAATACGACTGTCATAAGACCAAATGAACCACCATGAAGGTTTGAACCATTTGGCTGCAAGGCTTCATTGCTTCAAGAAGCTTCATTTGGCCATCACTGCTCCTTTGGGGGAGACAGTCAACCTCTGCTGCCACCTGCTGTCAGCACTGTTGTCATCCAACATGCCTCCTAAAATGCATTACAGCACTACAGATGTAAATAACCATCAAAATTCATGCTCCTCGCTAATTATTTCTTCAGTTACTGCTCCAGTTGTTTCATTAATTGCTAGTTAGTGTATTTGGTAACACTTTATTTGACAGTGGCGCCATAAGACTCTCATTAGACCATCATAATTATGACATGCCACTGTCATGAGCATTGATGAAGGCTTATGACAGATGTCATTTTCTGTCATCCTGCAAATTATCTAGAATGGATGTAAAAGATCTGAGCTGGAAATGGAGTAATAACATAATTTGTCGCAGGACATTTGATGAAGTCCGCCATAGGCATTCAATAATGCTTTGTTGATAGTGTCATGTCATAATTATGACGGTCTTATGACAGTCTTATGACGCCACTGTCAAATAAAGCGTTACCTAATAACTAAAGATGTCTCGATTGATCAGAATGCCGATCGATCCGGTCCGATCACGTCATTTTCAAAGTATCGGAATCGGCAAAAAAATATCGGACATACCTTTTTTGAATATATATATATATATATATAATGTTTTAATTAAATCGTTTTCTAAATTGTATTTAACGTTACATACAAAATGTCTTCCATTCATCCAGAGTCTTTAGTTTTGGCTTAAAGTAGGGCTATCAAATTTATCGCGTAAACGGCGGTAATTAATTTTTTAAAATTAATCACATTAAAATATTTAATGCAATTAACGCATGCGCTGCACGACCACTCACGCATTGTCGCGTTCAATCTACAATGGTGCCGTTTTACCTATATATAGAGCTAATAGGCAGCGTAAAATGAGTAGAGAGAATTTTGGCAGTCATTGGAGCCTCTTTTTAATTGGCTAAAGCCTCTCTCAACAATTAGAAATATCGTGGGAAGAAATGCAGAGAAGATATATCAATTGGTGCCACTCCGCACGGTCATGGTTGCACTTCCCATCATGCATTTGGGCAGAACAGTTAAATAGCTACATTATCATTTACTGAAAGCTCAACAAATACACTAGATGGCAATATTTAGTCACAATATACAAAGTCACATTTATCCTTTAAGAATGACAAGTCTTTCTATCCGTGGCTCCCTCTCACAGAAAGAATATTAATAATGTAAATGCCATCTTGTGGATTTATTGTCATAATAAACAAATACAGTACTTATGTACTGTATGTTGAATTCCTTCAATTCCTTTATTGTCATTGCAAGCAGAGCAAACAACGAAATTGGAAAGCTACTCCGTGGGACCATAAAACACAAGACAATAAAATAACACACAAAACATACCACTGAATAAAAGTATAGAATAAAAGTAGAATGTATATATTCGTCCGAGTTTTATTCATTTTTTTTCTTAATGCATTGCGAAAATTTATATGATCGGGAAAAATTATCGGGAATGATTGGAATTGAATCGGGAGCAAAAAAAAAAAAAGCAATCGGATCCGGAAATATCGGGATCGGCAGGTACTCAAACTAAAACGATCGGGATCGAATCGGGGATCAAAAAAACATGATCGGAACAACCCTACTAATAACCCAAATAAATCGAAATAAACAAAAAATTACGGTACTCGTCGCTTTTAACTGATGAGCGCATATGTTGGACCTCTTGCCGCAAAGAAGGAATCACAGTTACCCGGTAATATTCGTCGAGTGACAGTGACAATCTACATAATCACCCCGAGTGTCCATTGCGCTTAAAACATGGCGCCCACCGTAGGTCAAAGCATGTACTAGATATTATGCAATTTTAAATCAATAGCAATATTTTATGTGTTTCTTATAAAATATTTTAGTAAAACAGAACAATTGTGGCTGATTAGAGCCTACAAGTCCGAGGTTCTCTCTAAATTTAACTTTATTTATTTAACATCATGAAATGTATCATTTTGTAATGCAATCATTTTTGGAGTTGTAACGAGAAAACGCGACTGTGTCTTCTCAGCATACAAGTGCATCACGGACCAGCGCGAGCGACTCCCGCTCATCCTGGGCTTCATCCTGGCGCTCATCATCGTCATCACGCTGACCATCTACCACTTCCACCTCAAGCTGAGCGCCAGCAACACGCCGCCGCAGATGCCGCGCGATCGCTCCATGTACAAAAACATGTAGAGAGGCTGCGAATTATTGCGTTTCAGCGCCATTGACGGGGATAGACGTCCAATTGCTCTTCCAGTCAAAATGAATCGGACGTCTATCCCTGTCAATGACAGCAAATGAGTTAAGGTTCAAATAATGACTTTCCATTGCCTGTGTCTCTTTAAGTGACATTATCCTTTTCAAACTAACACACGTTCGTCATATTTTGATATTTTTTGGTCGTTCCGTGTTGTCATTAAGTGTTGCTTGTAAAACACGTGTGCAAAAACAAAAACACATACACACAAAAGGAAGCAAGCATGATCCGATCCAAATGTGTAAAATGTTATTTTCCTGAAAAACTATGCATAAAAACCTCTGCTGAAAACACTCCTTGTTGTCTTTGGGGTCTTTGTTCTCCTGCAAGGCGTTTCTGTCAATGGGACTGATGAGCAGGGAAGGTGCGCAGATGAACTATAGATTTTGTCGTCTAAATTGGCAAGAAATATTCTGGATGTTCTCTTGGTGTATAACTCATCAAACCACTGCCGTTGGAATGATTCATGTTCATGTGTTTGGTTAGGTTCTTTTATGCGCGTTTATTTTGCAGCATCTTTTACTGGCTGGGATTAGGGTTTCAAAAGAAGAAATTAAAACCAGGATTATGGTTATAAACTAAGGTACAGATTTCAAAGTAGGGATTTGAACTAGGGTTTAAAATCAGTTTTAGGGTTTCAAACTAGGGTTTAAAACCAGTTTTAGGGTTTCAAAGTAGGGTTTTGCACCAGTATTACGTTTTGTAACTAGGTTTTAAGACCAGTATTAGGGTTTCAAACTAGTATAACCAGTTTTGGGGTTTCAAAGTAGGGTTTTGCACCAGTATTACGGTTTGTAACTAGGTTTTAAGACCAGTATTAGGGTTTCAAACTAGGTTTTAAAACCAGTATTAGGGTTTCAAACTAGGGTTTCAAACCAGTATTAGGGTTTCAAACTAGGGTTTCAAACCAGTATTAGGGTTTCAAACCAGATTTTAAAACCAGTATTACGGTTTCAAACTAGGGTTTCAAACTAGGGTTTAAAACCAGTATTAGGGTTTCAAACTAGGGTTTAAAACCAGTTTTAGGTTGTCCATTTAGGGTTTTACCCCAGAACTAGGGTTTGAAAGTAAGCTTTAGAACCAGTATTAAGTTTTCAAACTAGGGTTTAAAACAAGTTTTAATGTTTCAAAACTAGGTTTTAAACCTCGGTTTTAAAACTTTTATTAGGGTGTCAAACTAGGGTTTAAAACCAGTTTTAGGATGTCAAAATAGGGTTTTAGGGTGTCAAAGTAGGGTTTTGCACCAGTATTACGGTTTGTGATTAGGTTTTAAACCCAGTATAAGGGTTTCAAACTAGGGTTTAAAACCAGTATTGGGATTTCAAACTAGGGTTTAAAACCGGTTTTAGGGTTTCAAACTAGGGTTTAAAACCAGTATTAGGGTTTCAAACTAGGGTTCAAAACCAGTATTATGGTTTAAAACCAATCAGGGTGTGAAAGTAGGGTTTTACACTAGTATTAGGGTTTCAAACTAGGGTATAAAACCAGTATTAGGGTTTCAAATTAGGGTTTAAAACCGGTATTAGGGTTCCGAATTAGGGTTTAAAACCAGTATTAAGGTTTTAAACTGGGGTTTGAAAGAAGTTTTAGCGTTTCAAAACTTGTTTTTAAAACCAGTTTTAGGGTGTAAAACTAGGATTTAAAACCAGTAGTCGGGTTTCAAACTAGGGTTTCAAACATGTTTGAGGGCTTCAAACTAGTTTCTAAAACCAGTTTTAGGGTTTCAAAGTAGGGTTTTGCACCAGTATTACAGTTTGTAACTAGGTTTTCAACCCAGTATTAGGGTTTCAAACTAGGGTTTCAAACTAGGGTTTCAAACCAGTATTAGGGTTTCAAACTAGGGTTTAAAACCAGTATCAGGGTGTGAAAGTAGGGTTTTACACCAGTATTAGGGTTTCAAAATTTGGTTGAAAACCGGTATTAGGGTTTCAAATTAGGGTTTATACCCAGTATTAGGGTTTCAAACCAGTATTAGGGTTTCAAACTAGGGTTTCAAACCAGTATTAGGGTTTCAAACTAGGGTTTAAAACCAGTATTAGGGTTTCAAACTAGCATTAGGGTGTCAAACCTAGGTTAAAACCAGTAATAAGTTGTCAAACAAGGTCTTAAAAACAGTTTTAGGGTTTTAAACTAGGGTTTAAAACTAGTATTAGGGTTTCAAACTATGGTTTCAAACTAGTTTTAGGTTTTCAAACTAGGGTTTAAAACTAGTATTAGGGTTTCAAACTGGGATTTAAAACTAGTATTAGGGTTTCAAACTGGGGTTTAAAACCAGTTTTAGGTTTTCCATTTAGGGTTTTACCCCAGAATTAGGGTTTGCAACTAAGTTTTAAAACCAGTATTAAGGTTTCAAACTAGGGTTTAAGACAAGTTTTAGTGTTTCAAAACTAGGTTCCTCGGTTTTAAAACTTTTATTAGGGTGTCAAACTAGGGTTTAAAACCAGTTTTAGCGAGTCAAAGTAGGGTTTTAGGGTGTCAAAGTAGGGTTTTGCACCAGTATTACGGTTTGTAACTAGGTTTTAAGACCAGTATTAGGGTTTCAAACTAGGTTTTAAAACCAGTATTAGGGTTTCAAACTAGGGTTTCAAACCAGTATTAGGGTTTCAAACCAGATTTTAAAACCAGTATTACGGTTTCAAACTAGGGTTTCAAACTAGGGTTTAAAACCAGTATTAGGGTTTCAAACTAGGGTTTAAAACCAGTTTTAGGTTGTCCATTTAGGGTTTTACCCCAGAACTAGGGTTTGAAAGTAAGCTTTAGAACCAGTATTAAGTTTTCAAACTAGGGTTTAAAACAAGTTTTAATGTTTCAAAACTAGGTTTTAAACCTCGGTTTTAAAACATTTATTAGGGTGTCAAACTAGGGTTTAAAACCAGTTTTAGGATGTCAAAATAGGGTTTTAGGGTGTCAAAGTAGGGTTTTGCACCAGTATTACGGTTTGTGATTAGGTTTTAAACCCAGTATAAGGGTTTCAAACTAGGGTTTAAAACCAGTATTGGGATTTCAAACTAGGGTTTAAAACCGGTTTTAGGGTTTCAAACTAGGGTTTAAAACCAGTATTAGGGTTTCAAACTAGGGTTTAAAACCAGTTTTAGGTTGTCCATTTAGGGTTTTACCCCAGAACTAGGGTTTGAAAGTAAGCTTTAGAACCAGTATTAAGTTTTCAAACTAGGGTTTAAAACAAGTTTTAATGTTTCAAAACTAGGTTTTAAACCTCGGTTTTAAAACATTTATTAGGGTGTCAAACTAGGGTTTAAAACCAGTTTTAGGATGTCAAAATAGGGTTTTAGGGTGTCAAAGTAGGGTTTTGCACCAGTATTACGGTTTGTGATTAGGTTTTAAACCCAGTATAAGGGTTTCAAACTAGGGTTTAAAACCAGTATTGGGATTTCAAACTAGGGTTTAAAACCGGTTTTAGGGTTTCAAACTAGGGTTTAAAACCAGTATTAGGGTTTCAAACTAGGGTTCAAAACCAGTATTATGGTTTAAAACCAATCAGGGTGTGAAAGTAGGGTTTTACACAAGTATTAGGGTTTCAAACTAGGGTATAAAACCAGTATTAGGGTTTCAAATTAGGGTTTAAAACCGGTATTAGGGTTCCGAATTAGGGTTTAAAACCAGTATTAAGGTTTTAAACTGGGGTTTGAAAGAAGTTTTAGCGTTTCAAAACTTGTTTTTAAAACCAGTTTTAGGGTGTAAAACTAGGATTTAAAACCAGTAGTCGGGTTTCAAACTAGGGTTTCAAACATGTTTGAGGGCTTCAAACTAGTTTCTAAAACCAGTTTTATGGTTTCAAAGTAGGGTTTTGCACCAGTATTACAGTTTGTAACTAGGTTTTCAACCCAGTATTAGGGTTTCAAACTAGGGTTTCAAACTAGGGTTTCAAACCAGTATTAGGGTTTCAAACTAGGGTTTAAAACCAGTATCAGGGTGTGAAAGTAGGGTTTTACACCAGTATTAGGGTTTCAAAATTTGGTTGAAAACCGGTATTAGGGTTTCAAATTAGGGTTTATACCCAGTATTAGGGTTTCAAACCAGTATTAGGGTTTCAAACTAGGGTTTCAAACCAGTATTAGGGTTTCAAACTAGGGTTTAAAACCAGTATTAGGGTTTCAAACTAGCATTAGGGTGTCAAACCTAGGTTAAAACCAGTAATAAGTTGTCAAACAAGGTCTTAAAAACAGTTTTAGGGTTTTAAACTAGGGTTTAAAACTAGTATTAGGGTTTCAAACTATGGTTTCAAACTAGTTTTAGGTTTTCAAACTAGGGTTTAAAACTAGTATTAGGGTTTCAAACTGGGATTTAAAACTAGTATTAGGGTTTCAAACTGGGATTTAAAACTAGTATTAGGGTTTCAAACTGGGGTTTAAAACCAGTTTTAGGTTTTCCATTTAGGGTTTTACCCCAGAATTAGGGTTTGCAACTAAGTTTTAAAACCAGTATTAAGGTTTCAAACTAGGGTTTAAGACAAGTTTTAGTGTTTCAAAACTAGGTTCCTCGGTTTTAAAACTTTTATTAGGGTGTCAAACTAGGGTTTAAAACCAGTTTTAGCGAGTCAAAGTAGGGTTTTAGGGTGTCAAAGTAGGGTTTTGCACCAGTATTAGGGTTTCAAACTAAGGTTTAAAACCATTTTTAGGGTTTCAAAATTTGGTTGAAAACCGGTATTAGGGTTTCAAATTAGGGTTTATACCCAGTATTAGGGTTTCAAACTAGCATTAGGGTGTCAAACCTAGGTTAAGACCAGTAATAAGTTGTCAAACAAGGTCTTAAAAACAGTTTTAGGGTTTTAAACTAGGGTTTAAAACCAGTATTAGGGTTTCAAACTATGGTTTCAAACTAGTTTTAGGTTTTCAAACTAGGGTTTAAAACTAGTATTAGGGTTTCAAACTAGGGTTTAAAACTAGTATTAGGGTTTCAAACTGGGGTTTAAAACCAGTTTTAGGTTGTCCATTTAGGGTTTTACCCCAGAATTAGGGTTTAAAACCAGTTTTAGCGAGTCAAAGTAGGGTTTTAGGGTGTCAAAGTAGGATTTTGCACCAGTATTACGATTTGTGATTAGGTTTTAAACCCAGTATTAGGATTTCTAACTCAGGTTTAAAACCAGTTTTAGGGTTTCAAACTAGGGTTTAAAACCAGTATAGTATTAGGGATTCAAACTAGGGTTTAAAAGCAGTGTTATTGTTTTACTAGGGTTTAACCGATATCTTGATATTATCTGACTCCAAAAATCCGGTACGATATCAAACCGATACTGATATATGCGGTCATCAGTGTTGTTAATCTTACTGAAAAAAAGTAATTAATTATAGTTACAAATTACTTCTCCCAAAAAGTAATTACGTTAGTAACTCAATTACCTGAATGTAAGAGTAATTAGTTACTTGGCAAAGTAATTGGTGATAATTACTTTTTTTTTTTTCCTCCAAAAAAAAAAAAAAAAAAAAAAAAAAAAAAAAAAACATTGGCCACACTATGTGAAGTTTTTTGTGAAGGTTTTTGGTACAATTGGCCCGAGCCCAATTCTTTACCCTAATTTACCCTTTACCCTGAATCAGCTGTTAAAAGTTGTTAAAATTGCTCCCATTCTTGCATTAGTTCCCTTCTCTCTACTTTCGACATATGAAAGTTCTAAAACTGTTTCATCATTTTAAGATAGATTCAAATCAAGATTTTGCCGATTTAGAAGTATTTTAGATAAAAAGTTACTTAGGTTCGCTAGGAAGGTTCTCTACAACAGAGCCGTCCTAAAAAGTACTGCTTTAAGATGGCGGCTGTCTACTAACTCATTTAGTGCCATGTCTGTCATTTTGCATCTAGTTATATCTATGTACAGTACATGTGATATCTATCATGTCTACCATATCTACCATAATATGCGCGCGTAGTTTGTACTAGCTATCGGCTACAACATGTATTATTGGAGCTACCTAGCATCGCGTTTGCTCGGCGTCACAACTTTCTTGCCTCCTCCATACTCCTGCTCTGTCGTCTCGGTGAGTCCGTCTCCCTCAGACTTTTCGACCAATATAGTAACGCATTGTAACGCATGCCTTTCCGTCCTCAGTAACGGTAACGGCGTTGCCAAGATGAGAAAAGTAATTAATTAGATTACCCACTACTGAAAAAAATAACGCCGTTAGTAATGCCGTTATATTGTAACGCCGTTATTAACAACACTGGCGGTCATGCACTTAACATGTTATTGCTAATTATATTGTGATGCCCCAATGCATGGTTTAATAATGATAAATGTAACAACTTCAAAGTTTTCAAAATAAAAAATATACAATATAAATAATAAACCTGTGCAACATTAGGAAACAACTTCAACTAAAGTTATAGAAAATAAATGTCCCATATGAATAATAAACATTGAAATGAGTCAATTAAATCAAGTTTACAGTAGTTACCACATAGAGCCACTAAGGGGTGACCAAAGCGTTACAAATACAGGCAGTCAATCATAGAACATGCAGATGCAATGACAAATCCTAAAAAGCATTTTGCATGTATTACTTTTCTAGTTTTTTTTGGTGATTATTTCTTTCTGGTAACGCTGTAGTTATGTGTAATGAGTTTATAATTCATTATTTTTTAATCATTTATTGTTCATTCCCCTTTGTCACGGACCCAACAGAGGAGAACCACAAATGCGTCACGTTTTCAACAATTTATTGACAGGACCAGCAGGGCAGGTGAAACGATGGCAACAGTACAGACAAGGGCTAGGCAGAAGCCAGGTTTCCAAAAGCAAATGGGAGGTCGAGTTACCAGGGCAGGAGAGAACGCAGCAGCCGGGCAGGTTCAGATTCGGCAACAAGAGTCAGATTTAGAGAGCTAGGCAGGCAGGTAACAGGCAGGCAGGCAGGTAACAGGCAGGCTTCGCAGACGCTCTGACAGAGTGGAAGTGAAAATCTGGGCTTTAAATGCACAGGTTGATTGCTGAATGATGCAGTGCTATTGGCTGGGCTGAAAGTAGGTGAATTGAGAACAGGTGGGGATAATTGAAGGCAATTAGGCAATGCTTCAGCAGGGGCTGAGGCCATGACCGGGGGTTGGACGATGCCATGCACCGGAGTGACTTCTTGAGCTCCTGGTTAACTCGCTCTGACTGGCCATTGGACTGTGCTAATTATTTCTTCCGCTACTGTTCTAGTTGTTTCATTAATTGCTAGTTAGGGTATTTGGTAACATTTTATTTAAATGTGGCGCCATAAGACTGTCATAAGACCATCATAATTATGAAATGACGCTGCATAGGTGGCGTTTGACTTTTAGGGCGGGGGGACACAACATGTTGATGACCCCGCAACGCAGTGTCAGCAATAAAATGAACTTACAAGAATATTTATAATAATAAGTTGAAAATGAACATTTTTTTTTGTTTCCCATCATTCTTGAGGGGAATTCTAAATCAGGCTGCTTGCAGGACAGCTATACTTTTCGCCAAGATCATCATCCATTGAATATGGTACGCCCGCTGGTGTTGTGCCAATGTAGTTATCTCAGTCAAAAATTGTGGGCGGAGCCATATGGAGGTAGAGTTGTGTCTTCACTATTCGATCAAAAAATATAAGTTGCTTCAATCAAAAAAAAAGTTTGAATGCAAAAATAAATTTGAAACTCAAAAAAATGCATTTGAAAGGTGCTTAAAAAATTTTTTTTTTTTGATCGGAGTCAATTTTTTTTTTTTAATTGAAGAAACTTTTTTGATTGAAGTAATGTTGCTTTGCGTTTAGGCCACATTTTGGCAAGGACATTTGTGTGTTTATTCAATCCAAAAATAAGTTGCTTTATACAAAAAAAAATTTTTTTTTTTTCAAAAGAAACTTCAATCAAAAAAAGAAAACTTTCAAGCATAGAAAAAAGGTTTTTGAATGCGAAAAAATATTTGAGACTCAAAAATTTGCATTTGAACACTTAATTTTTCATTAAAAAGTTGTCTTTGATTTTAGCAATCCTCTTTGTTTTTGGGCCATATTATGGGTAGGACAATTGTGTCTAAATCATTCAATCCCCCAAAAAGTTGCTTCAATCAAAAAAAATATTTTCAATCAAAGAAAAAACTTATTTGAGTAATAAAAATTGCCCTCCCCTATTTTATTTTTTTCTGAAAATAATATGCAAAGCAAATGACCATCTAAGGTGCTAGTCACATGATCTATTCGAAAAATAATTTTGATCCATTATTAAAAAAAATCTTTTTTTGTTCATTTCATAGATTTTGTTGTTTGTTTTCTTAATTTACAACTTTGATATATATAGGAAAGTCATTTACATGCAATGACACTTTTCAGCCACAAGGGGGGCTGCCCCCCGCCCCCCTTAAACTCTGCTTATGATTGCCATGAGCATTAATGAGTTAATGAGTAGCAGTTTATAGTCTGAAAACTACGGTATTTTGATTATTTGCTGCGGGCCAATAAAAACTGGGCCAAAGTTGGCCCGCGGGCAGTAGTTGGAACACCACATGGAAGATGCCACATCCAATTTGACGTCCTTTAGTAAGGAGATCATATTCCTGTGCAAGCCTTTGTGTTGCTTGGCTAGCGTTGGCCCTAATTCAGAGTCCAGGCACCCGATGAGCAGAGCGTAAAATGCGAGCAAAGCCCGGAAAGGAGGGCAATAAAGCGGGATAAAGGATGAAAAGTCTGCAAAAAGTTGTAACCATAAATCAGCTCCGTTCAGATCTGAGCAAAGCTCAGAGAATGAGATTTATGACGTCTAGGGAGGTGGCATTAAGCATGGCCGAGAGTTACTAATGGAGAGGCTTTAAGTTCTTTTACCTGGCTGTCAGAGTGATACACTTTCCCTTCACGCTGGGAGGAAACACTAGCCTCCGAGCTTTGAGCAGTCAGCGGTGAAAAAAAGACATCGATGTCATCACTCCTTGGGAGTAAGCGGACGCCGTATTTCTTCTTCTTGGAAAGTGGCTTAACTCTTTAGAGTCGTCCGGGTGGGGCTGCTCATGAAAAAAAATGAAAAATCTACTGAGTCAAAAAGTTTCTCACGATGAAACAAGACGGCGCTCTAGTGCCAACAAAAGTTGAAGTGATTAATTTGACGGCTCTGTGAAAACACATCAAACCCCAAATCCCTTCTCCAAACTTTCTGGGGCACGTTGGTGCACCCTTGCATTTATTTGTTTTTTTTTTAATTCCTTCTCATGCATTTTAATAACGGCCTTCACCTTTAAATATTCCTGCGGATCCTTAAAGCCAACCAAAAATAACAAGGCCGGAAAACAGGGCGCTCTGTGTTCATTATGAAATTCTGCGTCCAATTGCTTCGTTAATTAGGAAGCCCGTCGCCGCTTTGGCAGGATGGCGGACAGGCCTGTTTGCCAGCTGGGAGCCCTGCAAAGTAGCCAGTGCTAAGAGATTAAAAACTATACCAGAATACAGTACTGTATATGGCGGAAAACACAGACAAAGGAGAAAAGTAGTTTCTGCTCTTGCACCCCTCTTTAAAATAAGCTGCTGTATTTTAAGCCAGAAAACTATTGTGTTTAATAGAACAATATGTCTGTATGCTACAATAGCAGATTCATGGTGCATTAAGCCCCCGAATGCTTTTTAGTTTGTCCATTTTATCCTGGAAACCACCATTTACAGACGTCACGCAACCGTACTTATTAGAAGTACTTATATTTATTATTCGAAATGTCTGTCATTTTTAGCTTATTAATTGATGTCTAATATTTAGTTTAAAAGAAAAAAACGACTTTAAAATTTTATTCACTCGCATATTTTAAACCTTTAAACAAATTACGTCACAATAAAAAAAATGGTGTCTGTAAATAAGTCACGGATAACCTTATAACAATCACTTAATTGTATTTTTTGTATTTTGTTACTGTCTTATTTTCCCCGTTATTTGAGATGATAAATAATCGATCCAAACAAAGAAAAATTGAAGAAAAAAAAACATTTAAAAGGGTAAATATATGAAAAAGAATATCTCGGCCACTCCTTGATGTCTGCAATTTCTGCATCGCGACTCTTGTTATATTTCCATGTTCCACCCATAAAATCCCCCCAAAATCCGGTTGTGGCCATTCACATTTGTGGCTTGACACTGGATGATACATGCTACATAGAGTTTTTGGATCGAAACAAGGTAAGTACACGTTAATATCTTGTTAAAATCATGGCGTCTTTAAAGAGCATATGACACGAGAAAAAAAGTCTTAAATGGCATTATTATGTGAATTAGAATCATATTTTGAGACGATTCGACTATATACAACAATTTAGAAAAGCAAAGATGACGAGAAATGAGTCTTTTAATCTGCCGGTTAGCCACGCCTACCATTATAGGGCTTTAGCGTCCCCAACAGGTGGATGACCTCAGCGGTAGACTGGGCTCATCGGTTTTACTATTCAACCCATTGAGGGGGAATTATTCAGAACGAAGAAAACGCGACGAAGAGAGCCGCAAAATGTCATTGTTTCAGTCTCTCTACTCCAATATTTTTACAGGATATTCTTTTTATCCAAGTATTTTCCCCAATAGCTATATCAATGGCTTGAGAAGGACCAGTCAGCCCGTCGAGGGGGAACTATTCACAACGAGGAAAACGCGACGAAGAGAGCAGCAAAATGTCATTGTTTCTGTCTCTTTACTTCAATATTTTTACAGGATATTCTTTTTATCCAAGTATTTTCCCCAATTGCTAAATAAATGGCATGTTCATGACAAATAACAGTCTTGTGCTGAATGGAATATGAAATAATAAAAATGCATTTATTCAGGACGACATGGCAAAATTACTCCATAATGGTCAAAAATGTCGACTTCACCTTTACTGTCGCACCTCCCGAACGATATTTTATGACACCTAAATCGGACATATGTCATTTCCCTTCCCCGGCTTCGGAGAATGTAAACAAACCAGAAGCCGTGACAGCTAGCCGACATGCTAACCCGAACCGAGTGATGTTTCAAAGTCTTCGAAGTGGAAAATCACACATAACTATCCTGGATTATTTGACATGACGACCCGGTTGTCGATTGTCTTAGTGGATCGGCAAACCGCCCGGCGGAGAGCAATTTACAGTTCGTTCCCCGGAGGAGGGTGGCTGGATTTGTTGTGAAGCTAACGTGCTGCTGCTAATGGGCATTAGGAGAGCTTTTTACATGCCTATCAATGATCAAACGTAAGTAGTCCTTCATTTAAAGGAAGTTTGTAGTGTTTACTTTGTAATCGCTGTATTCGTATTTGACATAATACAAAACAAGATGTTTACTCACTTCCTCGTCAGTCCAATGGTCCCACAGTAAATATCCACGGTGAATGGGAACCTTTTGAAACTCCAAAAAGGCGCATACGCCTTTCCCTCATACAGAATGATTTTTCTGCAGCCGTTTGGCTGGCGTGGTGCGAAAAATAAACGTATTAATCCGCAAAATCAGCTGAATCCTTCGTCCTCATACACAACAGTACACTGTAGCGTGAAGAGGACGTCTTCTACCGTACACGTCACAGCGCCCTCCTCCTCAGTGCAAGACCGAAGCCGGAAGTCACTCATTTTCATGGCGCGGGATTCAAAAAACTAAATAAAAATAGCGATCGCTTCCACACACATCCAAGCTGCCCATATCATTCAGGGGCATAAAATACCGCGTGTATTATGAAATAAACATGCTTTTTCGTGTCACAGGCACTTTAATTATGCTCTCGTGTGCTTTCACCTCCATTTAGGGTTTTGCTGTTTACATTTTTTTTTTAATCCCCTCCTGTTCAAAAATTTTCCTCCCCCAGAAACTTGAGATGTTAAGCTTTGCAATGATGTATCACACATGCATATAGGAGAATTTTGAAATTTGGCCAAAGTGGGGGTCTAACAGTGGAACTCCAAGTCACCTGAGTCTTTTCCGCCACATATAATAAAGCTGGGTTAGGTCGTTAACACCGTGTTAACTGAAGGGAAGTATCTTTTCTTGTATTTACTGTTTGACTGTTTGTATTACTCTAACACACTTATGATAATCAATCAGGGAATAGTATGTTCTCTCGTATTTACAGTTTGACTGTTTGTATTATTCTAACGCACTCAATATCATAAAAAGGCATTTAATCATAGTTTAGGAAAACAAATAGACTATATTCGGATGTGATGTGAGAGGGTGAATAAATGAGCTTGAATGTGGAACACTGAGAGTACAGGGTGAGCACAGCCTTATCATATTGGGAGAACACAAACATCAAGAACGTCATGCTGACCGCCGGGCTCCACGTGCGCATTATGCATCTGTCTGAGGAAGACAAGCAGGCGATGGGCAAGACAGCTGTACCACCATATCCCACCATCAGCTCTTCTGGAGACCAACAATGGACAGGTCAGAACAATGACGGGAAATCTTGTCTTCCCACAAAGGACATCTGATGACGAGGATAACTCGACTGAGTAGTTGACACTCGAAACTCACGTGGCGCTAGGTGGCAAAATCCTCAACTCTCGTTGCCCTGAAAACATTAACGCCCGAAACCCTCCTGCCCAATCCACAACAGAGAATAATCCTAGGCAATGCCCAAACGCCATCCTCTTTCCGGGCCACAGCCCGCCTCACCAGAGACTTTAGAAGACTGAATGTTTAACTAGTATCTGTTCATTTCACAGCGTTGCACATAATCATTCTTTGTTCTTATAACATTGTGTTTCTCTACAGTACTGCTTGTGTACAAGGACTTCTTCCACTGTTTTATCTAGGTAGGGGCCTGGTTTTTTCCACTGTTTATTTAGACGGCAAATATAAACGGCATGAACTTCAAGGTCTGGGATCTTTTTCTGGAGAGCAGCTTGTGGCGCTATGGGAGATGTGTTCTGGGACCAGCTTTTAATGACTCTTTCCTTAATAAATGTATATGGCGGAAAACACTTCGGCGACTTGAAGTTCCGCTCTGAGAACCCCAATTTGGCCAAATTTCAAAATTGTCCGATTTGCACGTGTGATACATCATTGGAAAGCTTAAAATGTCAATTTTCTGGGGGAAGAAAATTTTGAACAGGAGGGCATTTAAAAAAATATTTTTTAAACAGCAAAACCCTAACTGGAGGTGAGAGCACGTGAGAGCAGAGTTAAAGACGCCATGATTTTAACAAGATATTATCGCGTACTTACCTTGTTTCGATCCAAAAACTCGATATAGCATGTATCATTGAGTGTCAAGACACAGATGTGAATAGCCACAGTCGGATTTTGGGGGGATTTTATGGGTGAAACATGGTAATATAACAAGGGTCACGATGCAGAATCGCAGACATCAAGGAGTGGTCGAGATGTTCTTTTTTTATATAGTTACCCTTTTAAACATTTTTTTTCAATTTGTCTTTGTTTAGATTGATTATTTATCATCTAACATATCGGGGGAAATGCGACAGTAACAAAAAAAATACAATTAAGCGATAGTTATGAGGTAGATATCCGTGACCTTTTTACAGACACAATTTTTTTCATTGTGACGTAATTTGTTTAAAAGTTTAAAACATGGAAGTGAATAATTTATAATAATAAAAATGCAATAGAGTAAAGGAACAAGAAGAGGTCCATCTAGTCAGATGAGACGGGGGTGGCAACGAGGACGTCCATCCAGCCAGGGGTCCGGATAGTCATGAGGCTGCAGCTGAAAAATAGCCCCTCCCCAGTCACACCTCGGTGACTAGTGATGAAGAGACTAGTCAACTAGATATTAACATTGGAAAATAGAAATAAAGTAAGACAAGTGGTAGGTAGCGTGAGAAAGAGGAGTTAGAACTCAGTGGATGTACTTCCCCCAGCATTATAGCTTCTAGTGCAGCTTAGACTGAACTGTGAGTCTAGTCCATCTTCAACTAGCCTGACCATAAGCTTTGTCGAATAGGAACGTTTTTAGTGTAATCTTAAATGTGCAGACTGTCTTGGCTTCTTTAATACTAGCTGGAAGCTGATTCCATAAAACGGGCTTGGTGGCTAAAGGCTCTAGCTCCGACAGTACTTTTAGAAACCCTGGGAACTACTAGTAGACCTGCATTCTGAGAGCGGAGTGTTCTGTTGGGGCGGTATGGAACCAGCGCATCGGTGAGATAAGATGGTCCCAACCCATTAATGGACTTAAATGTAGGAAGGAGGATTTTAAATTTAATTCTAAACTCGACTGGAAGCCAGTGAAGGGCCTGGAGCACAAGGGTGATGTGCTCTCTTCTATTAGTTCCTGTTAAAAATCTTGCTGGTGCGTTTTGGACTAGCTGAAGACCTTTTAGAGAATTTTTAGGACAAGCTGCAAGTAGGGAGTTACAGTAATCCAATCTAGATGTAACGAACGCGTGAATTTTTCTGCATCGTTTTTAGTTAAAAAAAATTTCTAATTTTGACTATATTGCGCAGGTGAAAAAAGGCCTTTCTGCAGGTTTGTTTAATATGAGCTTTAAACGATAAGTCTGGGTCAAATAGAACGCCTAGGTTTTTAACTGTGGTGCTGGAGGCTACACTTACATTGTCCAGAGTGACTATCTGGGCAGTTAAAGAGTCTGTCACACTTTTCGGGCTTATTATAAGGACTTCTGTCTTTTCAGGGTTAAGTAGAAGATAGTTAAGTATATCGGATAATGATATTGTGATTATGGCTTTTTTTTGTTCCTGAAATGTGTGTTGTGATCTCCTGTTTATTAAGAGAATGAAAGAACCTGTAAAAAGAAAAAGAAAAAGAAAAAAAAGAAAAGTTTTTCCCCATAACTTAATACCAGTGGTCTCCAAACGATTCCACATAGGGCCGCAGTGGGTGCAGGATTTCACTCTAACAAAACAAGACCACACCTTTTCACCAATCTGGTGTTTTATAAGTGTAATCAATTGATTGCAGTCAAGTGCTGCTTGTTTTAGTAGAAACTTCATTGGTTAAAAAGTCTGTGCTTGATCGTTATGAACAAAAATCAAGACCCACAGCGGCCCTCGTGGACCGGTTTGGAGACCCCTGCTTAATACTTTATATCTTAAGAATTTATCTTATAAATGTGCTTTTCATTCAGAATTATTGTTTTTTTTGTGTGTCTATAACAAAGCTATTAATAACAGTTTATCGCAAGAATCTTCAGCTAATAATCACGATTTACTTATAGTATATTATTAAGAGTACAAAACTCAACTATAATGTGATATGATAACCACACACCAAAAAAACTGTGATTGCTGTCACGATTGCCTTCCAATAGGCCCTTTTTTTGCCTTCCACTATACACATGTGCTAGGGGGCTCAGGCTGGGTTCCTGTGGGACACCGTTCGTCACTCATCACTGCTACGTTGATAACATCATCAGGTTTTCTGGTGTTCACACACACACACACATACAACATGGTCAACTTCCAAATACACGTACTCGCAGACCCCTTTGTGATTTGCAGATGTCTGACAGGAAGTTGTTGAGGAGTGTATAAAGCCTGGTTTCCTTCCTGCTCAGACGGCATTGAAGTCAGGCCAACAGCTCTTCAGCCCCCTCTGTTAGGCCAAATTGTGTACTAGCCTTAACCTCCCTGTCTGCAGCTGTCCCCTGATGTATTCAGCTCAGGGACCGCACATGTGTGCAAAAGCCTTGTTTGCATATCAAGATGGCTGATTAGCAGGGCGGCATGCGTGAGCACAACCCTTAAAGACCACCGAGCCAAAAGAAAGGTTGACGAGATGAAAGGGGGCAACGGTTAAAAAAAGGTGTATCGTGCAAAATCGGTCATAGGTGGCGGCATCAATAAACAACGGCGTTTCCAGTTACAATATTCAGCAGATTTCCCATTTACAGTAGAAAGGGAGGAAGAAAAAAAAACATAAATATATAATTGAATGATTGGCCTTCAGGTCAGATGCAGCTGCTTTGAGTTTGGGATACTCCAGATGTCAGAATATTTTAGGGGTACATTAGACGCTATTGGTTTTATTATGCATCCACAGTTATTCTGTACCTGATGTACTGTACATTTTTTACATGGAGATATCACTACGAAACACAATGTGAACATGACTGTTTTAGAGCACTTTTATTAGGTACTTTTTTAATATGGGCACTTTCAGAGAATATAGTGGTTAGTGAGCAAAGAATTAAGGCAGAGTATATTTTTCAGTTTGAAACATTTCACAGACTTCGCAGTGATTCCGGATTTGTATATTTTTATCCAAATTGTTATCCTTCCTGCCCATTATGCTCAAATTGACTTTGAGGTATTTGTATTGTTCATTTCATTGTCATCAATATTTATACTTAGATACAAGGGCGTAGGTTTGGTCTCAGAATTGGTAGGGACAATATGGCAGCATAACCTGCATGTACAATTTTGTGTTGTGTGAGCAACATATGAGGTTATGCAGCACCCCTCTCTCCCTAAGCAGCTTCTTGCTGACGTTTTTGTAGTTCTATAGTTCACTACATTCCTCACAGTTTAATTAACGTTGACAGTAGAAAACACAAACAGAAGGACACTTCTCTCTAAGCACCTTCCTACTTGAGTTTTGCAGGTTAGCAAGTTAACACAGTTTAATGTTATGCTAACTCTGATTCAGGTCGGACTTTCTGTACCAAAATTAGTGGTGTTTTTCCCACCTCCACAACACTGGCGTCTTTTTAAATTACTTACAGTGGCTGCTGCTGGTCGAAAAATGAACTCGTTATATCCCTCCTCTTCGAAGGAGACGGCATGTTGTCGACATGTATTTCTTTCGGGCTGTGTGTTTTCACCCCCATGCTTCACAGTGGGTATGGTGCAATTCAGTATTCTTTCTCCTCCAAACATGAGAACCTGTGTTTCTACCAAAAAGTTCTATTTTGTGTTTATCTGACCATAACACATTCTCCCAGTCCTCTTCTGGATCATCCAAATGCTCTCTAGTGAACCGCAGATGGACCTGGACGTGTATTTTCTTCAGCAGGGGGGCACGTTTGGCAGAGCAGGATTTGAGTCACTGGCAGCTAATTGTGTTACTGATAATAGCCTTTGTTACTGTGGTCCCAGCTCTCTGTAGGTCATTCACTAGGTCCCTCCATGTGGTTCTGGGATTTTTGCTCACCGTTCTTGTTATCATTTTGACCCCACGGTGTGAGGAGGGAGTTGAAAGTCCGTGTTGGCCAACAACAGCCCCAAAGCATCATTGCTCTAGAGCAGGGGTGTCCAAACTTTTTGCAAAGGGGGCCAGATTTGGTGTGGTAAAAATGTGGGTGCGACCTTGGCTGACGTCCTTTACGTAGAACAATATACTTAAGCAAATTTTATCTCGCGACGAGCCTTTGTGGTGTTCTCTTTCGACTCTAGGGCTCTTGCAAAATACTGCTGCTGTGAAGTTAAACTAGCTTCAGTTTCTCGCTGCGTATCTTCCCTGTAACCTTGTCGTACATGTCAGCGTGTCTTGTTTGGTAATATCGCCTCACATTGAACTCTTTAAAAACAGCGACTGTCTCTTTGCAAATGAGGCAGACACAGTTGTTGCGCATTTTAGTGAAGAAATAGTCCAATTTCCACCTATCTTTGAAGCGCTGGCCGTCGCAGTCAACTTTCTTTTTTTTTGTTGATTGTCGCCATTTTAGAAAATTGGAAGTAAAGGGTCACACTGGGTAATGTTCCTTAGAGTGCTGCTGCCTTTTTGGGTAAATGAGGAGCAGCATTTAGTGCGTATGCTGGTAGCAGTACTGTTGACCAATTTATCAAGTCTGTGTGTGGGCCAGACGTTATTGATTTTATGACAGAGGCTGGGGGCTGGATGAAATTTGACCACGGGCAGCATTCGGCCCCCGGGCCGCACTTTGGACATGTCTGCTCGAGAGGATATCTGCATGGAGGAATGGGCCAAAATACCAGCAACAATGTGTGAAAACCTTGTGAAGAGTTACAGAAAACGTTTGGCCTCCATTATTGCCAACAAAGGGTACATAACAAAGCATTAAGATGAACTTTTGGTATTGACCAAAAACTTATTTTCCACCATGATTTGCAAATAAATTCTTTAAAAATCAAAAAACGTGATTTCCTTTTTTTTTTTTTTCCACATTCTGTCTCTCTTTGTTGAGGTTTACCCATGTTGACAATTACAGTCCTCTCTAATATTTTCAAGTGGGAGAACTTGCACAATTAGTGGTTGACTAAATACTTATTTGCCCCACTGTATTATGTATTACTCCCGCAATGGTTCGTGGGTAGTTGTGGCAATGATGACTGAGAGGGATGGTTGCCATTGTTATGTTCTGGTGTTTTCTGTTCAATAAAGACACTGCTCCTGGGGTCATGTGCTGTTTGGGGCACAAGAGCAGCAAGTGTGAAATATAAAATCTGTCTCATTCATCTCCACGTCGCTCGCTACAATACTGTTTACAGTACTGTTTACAACATTACCTCTGCATCTCTAAGAAAGGTATGTTTTATCTGCCGTTCGGTTGTATTGCGTTCATTTGACACAAATCCAAGCAACGACGGGCCATATTGCATGTAGACAAATAGAAGCAAAACATTCATGGTTGGAGTATCAGAAGCAGAGAATAAAACCTCATCAAACTCATATCTGGGATGTCTGCTCCTTCCAGACAAAATGGATAAGACGTTAATTGCTGTCAATGGCATCCAATGAGTTAAGAGAATTTTCCATCCAATTTGAAATAATGCTAAAAAAACGATAAGTGCTCTGACCTTTTTGAAAGTGAGTCGCCATTGTCTGCAAAAACAAAATGTCCTTGATTTTGAATTTCTGATTTAAAACAAAATATGTTACAGCCGCTCGCCCTCACACAGACAATAAAACATCCGCCTTTAAATATCTGCTCTACTCGCACAGTGTTCCTCTCAACTCGGCGTGATACTACAAACGACATACACATAGCTTTTGCCTTAAGGCCAGAACTGACACCCAAAAAAAAAGACCGACTCCTCACACGCTACTACATTCATCATCCTCGAAGCACCCTCGAGAGTCATTTGATCGCAACGTATAGCAAAAGCAGGATGTCGTGAGCGCGGCGTCAGTCGACGGCCGACTGACAAGAGGCTGGAAACTGTCGGGGGGAGGCCGCGTTTCTTTAGCCGCCACGCTAATCGCCAGATGAAACATCCCTGTGTCTGCTTGTTTGTTGCGTTCGAAGAGCTTTTCGAGAAGTTCACCTTAAAGTGGAGACGAGCTAAACCGCGTTCGGGATGATTAATAATTGCTTTCACATGATCGCGTTGCACCACTGTGCTATTAAATCACTCGGCCTGGGAAATTGATAAATGCCCCAATTTTGGCGCCATGCAAACATGGAGCAGAATTATAATAATGTAATCTTTGCCTGGCCCAATTTAAATAAATCATACCGGAGTGATATCAAAAGAGAGCCAACGGTGTAACTAAAGCCAGCTTTGTTATTGACAAATGGGGAAAAAAAGAGAAAAAAAAAAGGAAACTGACTATTTCATTTGCCACTGGGATGGTGCCTCTTTAAGAATGAAAACCACAAATTGCTCCCAACAATTCCTTTACCTCTGGAGCTGACCACTTTAAAATTGGCTCGGTCGGAGATTATAAATACGGCTATTTGATGGCTCTGTTATTACGCGCTGTGAAGGGGGGTGGAGAGGGACTGGGGGGGGGCTTTGTGGCTGCAAGGACTGATGGTTTCTCTTGATGTGGGCGAGAGCTTTGAGCTTCCACGCCGCACACGTTTGGTGTTCGGCAACAGGAGATGGCTTCCAAATGGAGGCCGATGTGCCTGCCTGTGTGCGCACTTCAGTCAACAGCGTGAGTTGACATGACAAAAACAGTGAACCAGACTGATTGTCACGGAACTCAGTGGCTAAGTAAAGCACAGAGGAAAGAACTCATTACGTTTTGTTGCATCTGGTAGAAGTGGGAGTAAAATACAGTGTCTTGATCATATTATAGTATAATTGCAACAACTTCCAGTTGACTGAATGACGAGGTGGCCTGAAGGATATGAGGTAATCTCACAGTCTTCAATTTTTATTATTAAATCAAGTGTTGACAAGTTCTTTTGGAGAGCAGGCGTGTCCAAACTACCAGTGTTTATTGGCCTGCAGCAAATTATGAAAATAAGCTTGAGTTCAACCTACATTCTGTTGCAATTATCAATTTCATCACTAGATAGAGCTACTCACATAAATGGTGCTTTTCCATAAGCTCAGTGGTCAAAACTTGTTTAAAACATGTTAAAACAAAGTTAGATCATAAAAAACAAAATCTAATGTGATAAACTGAGCTATCTTGGTTGTGATTATCTTGATTCTTTTGCTATTCTATTTTGTCTTTGTTCTGAAAAGTTTATATCTGTCATGTAAATATAAATTCAATGATCCCTCGTTTTTTGCGGTTAATCGGGACCAGAACCCGCTGCGATAACTGAAAAGTCGAGCACTGGCCCTCGCAAAGAAAAAAAAATGTATGTGTCACTGTATTTATTCAGGTTTAGCATTGGAAAGAGATACATTTAAGACACATTTAACCCTCAGCTGCTTGACATGGAGAATGGAGATCTGAGTGTCCGATTGATCTGAACAGTTTTAATTAGAAGTGTGCGAAATTTCCGATTCTTAGATTATTCGCAATTCAGCCGTGGAAGATTTGAGAACGATTCACAAACATCCAAATTTCGATTATTGAAATATGTCAAGTAAAGCGGGAGTAAAACACACTCCGCGCGCCGCGCGGTCTTCGGGACGCAATGAGGAACGGAGCGAGAGTAGCTAAACATCATGCTTGGCATTACCCGGCCCCTCGGGTAATGCCAATGATCAACTCACGGCTCTAGCTCAACTCATGCCGCGAGATAAAAAAACAACAACATACCTGACTGCTGCCAACAGCTGCTACAAAGTACGTCCACATAATGGTACGGTAGATATCATATTTATATAGGACTAGTTGCATTATAGACTCGGTGGCGTTAGCAGCACATGTACAAAAAGCTAGATGCAGGCGTTAGTAAACGGACGCCATCTTAAAGCAGTAGACTTCCCTGCAAGGCTGCTGTAGCGAACCTTCCAAGCGAACCTAATTAACTTTTTATCTAAAATACTCCTAAATCGGTAAAATACTGACTTGAATCTGCCATTAAAATAGTTTTAAAACTTTCACATGCCGAAAGTTGACAAAAGGGAAATTGTGGAATAACGGGAGCAATTTTAACAACTTTAACGGTTGATTCACAACATTAAATTAATTGAATGTAGTTTAAAGCTGCTGATACAGAATGGGGATTTGAGTATATTATTTATTGTTTTTAACTGTTAACTTGATACTGAAATAGTCGTTTATTTAAGCCTGCGAGGCTTTATTTAATTTTTTTTTTTTTTTTTTTTTTTTACAGTTTTTGTAACTAATGTACAAAACAATAAAGTCAGCTAATAGCGGGGGGGGGGGGGGGGGGGCATTAATAATCGATTTATAATCGAATCGTAGCCTCTGAATCGTAATCGAATCGTTAGGTGCCCAAAGATTTCTACCTCTAGTTTTAATGTATCACATGGGCGTATGACATGGAGGGGCGCCGTATAGGGGTAAAAAGTGATATTGATTCTAAGGGCCCATGACCTGATGGGGCCCACAAAGAAAATTAGAACATTAGGTAATCGTTTGCAAATTTAAATATTAATCATTATAATTTTAATAGGATTAAAATAAAGGGTTTCTTTTTCTTGTTTTGTTTTTGGCAAAAAGTAAACACCCAGAGAGCATATGTATTGCCAGCAAACCCCGTATTTTCATTAAATGGTTTGGTCCGCCCTTCCTTCAATCAGACCGGGAGCAGCGGTGTGCATTTACACCAGTCAATGACTCGGAGTGAGCGATACTGCAGAAATGTTTTCAAAACAAAAATCGGGTTATCAAAAGAGAAAAGAAAAGAAAGCAAAACAGTAGAGGGCTAGAAAAGGCCAACAGAATGTGACAAAGTACTTCACAAAGGAAGGTTGGTGTCTTATGTCAGTGCAGTGCTGAAAATTAACTTGTTATCTTAGCCCACTCCTTGCTAGCTAGTGTTGGTGCACTTTTATCTTACATTTAATCAGTACAGCAGGCAAACCGTTACCAAGCTCTTCATACTAAAACAGTTGTATACTGTATACTGTAGTATAGTTAAGTTAAAACAAAAGATTTATTCTAAGTCATTCATTATGGTGTTTGATTTGAGAATATTTCTAATAAAAGTATATTTAGATTGTAAAAGATGGCCTTCAGTACATTTCTTATAGATATCAATCTATTCATTATTGCTCTATACGCTGTATGTTTACATAAATATATTTTCCTCTTAAATTAATGCAGAAAATGCACAAATTAGTGTGTAAAGATTCACCAGAATGCAGGAAATTACGTAATTGATACTCTAAGTGTGTGTGTGTGTCCCGGCACTGGTGGTGGGGCCCAAAGTGATATCTTTTCATGGGGCCCAAAATCCCTGGCAGCGCCCCTGATGATCCATTGTGATCATTCAATGTACCTCGTTTATTAGGAGAAAGCAGCGAACAGGAAGGGTTTATGGTGGAACAAAAGAAAAGAGGGCGAGAGAAACAGAAAATGCACAAACAACAGCAAGAAATATATTAAACGCCTCCTCTAACTAACTATGAATATGTTGGAGCTATCGTAGCTAGTTGTATTTCCGGTTGACACCACGTGGGGGGCTTGATAACCAAGGAAAGGAGGGGGGTCTGAGAAGTAGTGAGGGATCACTGTGCAGCCTGTCTGTCTGTCAGTCGTTGGTAATTTTCGGACCATAAGCCAATGCTTTTTTTCTGTCATTTTGAATCCTGCGGCTTATCGTGCAGTGCGGCTTATTTGTTGATTTATTTGGGTTAAAAGGTAACACTTCATTTGACAGTGACGTTACGTATATAAGACAGTTATATTATATAATAATTATGACATGACACTATCATTGACATTAATGAATACTTATGTCAAATGTCATTAAGTGTCATCCGGCAAATTATGTCACTATCTCCATTTATGTCCAGCTCGGATCTTTTACATCCATTCAAAAGTGAGATAATTTGCCAAATGACACAAAATAACAACAGTCATAAGCATTCATTAAAGCTCATGGGAGTGACATATAATTATGATTGTTTTATGACAGTCTTATGGCGCCACTGTCAAATAAAGTGTTACCAAATACCATCGCAAACTAGCAAACAATGCAAACAAAACTAGCAAACAATGGACCAACTGGAACAGTAACTTAGGCTAGGTTCATACTACAGGTTTTAATGCACAAATCCGATTTTTTGTCATATCTGTTTTTTTGGCGTGCCCGTTCAGACTGCCTTTGTCCATTGAACCCATTCAAGTATTACACATGCTCACTAATTCGCAGTCCAACACACGCTGAGCAAGACGACCCGCATGCGCAGAAGCATCAAAACAAATGACCACACATGCTGGCTGTCATCCATCATTCCAGGGATATCATATTTTGCTTTTTAAAAAGAGGACACAAATAAAAGACATAAATAATCCCAGTTTAGGCTTACATTCAAGGTATATGGATCGCTAGCATGCACGCACTGTCCGTGCACGTCACACACACATACGGGCAGTTTGCCCCGACTCTCGGCCGTGTAAGCAATGTTGAAATATTGCTTATATGGAGCAGACAGAAAACCGATCGTTTTCAGGCTTATCCTCAACCCATTTTTATTTTTTTTATGACTGTTGTCAATCCCGACACTTCCTAAAAAGCAGTGTTCAAGGCAAGCTAGGCGCTAATAACGCACAGCTGCACCGCTACCGTAGCGTCTGTCTCGCTTTTTGATGACGTAATTGCTGCATGAATTCCGATTTGAGAGACTGGACAGTACAGACCACCGCGACAGTCTGGAAAAATGTGGCCCAGATCGGATTTGAAATACATACGAAAGTGAGCCAGATCGGATTTGAAATGGTCCAGTTCTATGTGACTTCTCACGTTCAGACCGTCAAGTTAATGCCTCACTTGAGTCGGAAAAACACGAAAAAATCAGATTCGTGCATTAAGACCTGTAGTATGAACGTAGTCTAAGTATATAACAAGCACAGAACATCAATTTGGATTGTTATTTATCTGTAGCGCTGCAATGCATGCTAGGAGGCATGTTGGACAACAACAGTGTTGACAGCAGGTGGCAGCAGAGGTTGACTGTCTCCCACACGGGAGCAGTGATGGCCAACTGAAGCTTCTTGAACCAATGAAGCTTTGCAGCCAATTGGTTCATAGGTGTTTCATTTGGTCTTATGACAGTCTTATGATGCCGTTGTCAAATAATGTAATACTGCTTAATACCTTTTAGTGTAAATATCCCATAATACAGTGAGGACAGCTGCGGATTATAGTCCAGTGCGGTTTATCTATGGCGGCTTATAGTCAGGTGCGCCTTATGGTCTGTCTGTATGTCTGTGTCTGTCTGTCTGTGTCTGTCTGTCCGTTTCTGTCTGTCTGTGTCTGTCCGTCCGTCCGTCCAATTTTTGATCTTATCTATTATTTAATACTGTATATAATGTTAAATATTATAAGAGGGTCATTCAATAAATAAGGTTTTTTTTTTCAGATAGAAGCTTACTTTTTATTTTATTTTGTTAACTTTTCAACATAGTCTCCCAGCACTGTCATACACTTTTCCCAACTGTGCACAAGCTTCAGTATTTCCTCAGTGTATACATTTTTGGAATGATGTCGCTCACAACAAACCACGATCGCTAACAGCCCTCTCTCTCAAAATGGATTGGAAGTCTATCTCCGTCAATGGCAGTCAATAAGTTAATACTTGAAAATAAAAATAATTCAATACATTTTAATGACCCCATCTTTTTAACCCGATTCTGATCCTCTAAAAATCACGTGATCGGGCCCGAATCCCTGCACATATAAACCCACACTCACACCAAGAAAAGCTCCCATAAAGTAAGTTGTTAATTTGAATAATTTTACTCAAAAAAGAGACAACTTTAGGGTTGACCATTGTAGAGCTCCAAATAATTGGTGTTTTGGGTGTCGACCACACAACAGTAAACGTTGGCATGAGCCTCGCATGCATCATCCGTCCCCATTTCACGGAATTTCCAGTAAACAGGGTGATTAAGACTCCCCTTCCGTTTCTGCGCTACGGGGTCAACAAAGGAGCCACGGAGTCAAACGGCGACCGGCCAAACGAGTCACAGCGGGAATCTTTTTACAATCCCCAATTTAACGGGAAGCAGCGCTTGTTTTCCCTTGCTCTTTCCGCCTCCTACTTTGCTTTGTATTTGGCTACCTCGCAAGCACGCATTTCTGCTTGTCTTACTGCCGTTGTGGCTTATTGCTGCGGGCTGACTCAGCCCTCGACGTCTATTCTCGGACCTTGACAGCTGCTTCAACGCCGTTAACCCCCCCGTCTTTTGTTCACGCCGCCCTTTCTCGCCCGCTTGACCTGCCAACCGATGAAGCGTAAGCACACCACTTAAGGTCAACAAAATGAGTTTATGTTTCTCTAAGTACGTTGGCCACTCCAAGGGAACGTGATAGGGCACAACTGCGGCGGCCCAACATAGAACTTAAGAAAACAAGATGACCACAGCTATGTTGATGTGCTCCTAGGCTTTGGGGTCAGGACAAGATGTGCAGATGTTCTTTAGGGTAGTAGTGGTGGTGGTGAAGGTGAGAAGTCATCTCATTACTAACCAGCCCGGATGTTTTGGAACGCCACTGCTGTGATCCATGATTACCAAGAGGCAGAATTTGTAATCAGTGGTTCTGAAGAAGTGTGGAATGAGTACCACTAGAGCTGCAGCTAGTAGTATTCTACTGAAAATTCCATCAATTAATTGAGTAATCGGATAAAACATATATATATTAGGGCTGTCAAAATTATCGCGTTAACAAGCAGTAATTAATTTTTTAAATTAATCCCTTTATAATATTTGACGCAATTAACGCACAAATGCCCCGCTCAAACAGATTAAAATGAGAGCACAGTGAAAGGTGTACTTGTTGTGTTTTTCCCGAGTTTTGCCGCCCTCTGCTGGCGCTTGGGTGCGACTGATTTTATAGGGCATTAAGCATTGTGTAAGTAATTATTCACATCAACAATGGCGGGCTACTAGTTTATTTTTTGATTGAAAATTTTACAAATTTTATTAAAACGAAAACATGAAGAGGGGTTTTGATATAAAATTTCTATAACTTGTCTTTTAAGAACTACAAGTCTTTCCATCCATGGATCGCTTTAACAGAATGTTAATAATGGTAGTGCCATCTTGTTGATTTATTGTTATAATAAAGAAATACAGTACTTATGTACCGTATGTTGAATGTATGTATCCATCTTGTGTCTTATCTTTCCATTCCAACAATAATTTACAGAAAAATATGCCATATTTTATAGATGGTTTGAATTGCGATTAATTGCGATTAATTGCGATTAATTCATTTTTAAGCTGTAATTCACTCGATTAAAAATTTTAATCTTTTGACACCCCTAACATATATATATATATATATATATATATATATATATATATATATATATATATATATATACATATATACATATATACATACATATACACATTTCGGTTAAGAGCAATTATAAATATACATGAGAAAACGACATTTCACCTAATATTGAACCATTTTTAGACAATCAATGTCTTTATTTTAGATGTACATTGTTGAAAACAGCAAACAATTGCATCTCAGATGTGACTAGAAAAACAACAAAACAAATTCACTACTTTCACTAAAAAAAAACTTTGTATCAAGATATTTTAAAGTTCTAGTTCTAGAATTTCTTGCTTGAGCTCCTCAACGTGAAGTTCGCCACAGAGCCAGAAATTGTATTTATTATTGTATTTATTGTATTTATAAAAACACATTTTGGAACTACAAATGGGAATTTGCTTGAGATTACGATGGGGCTTTGCTGTGGTAGATACAGATCTATTAGGTCACTTCATGTTGATTTGGAGACATTTCGGGGACACTTTCTGTTGATATAAGGTCACTTCCTGTTAATGTTTTGACATACAGTACATGGCCGTCAATAGCATGGACATGCATGGCTGTCAATGGCATCGATTTACTTAGGCGCCAACTGAATGTCAGTAATGGTAAGCGTATGGCCAAAAATCAAAACCAAAGGTTTTTCTGCCATTGAAAATGAATGGGAAATTTGGACGTGCATTGCTGTCAATGGCATGGACGTGCATGGCTGTCAGTGGCATCGATTTACTTGGGCGCCAGTTGAATGTCAATGGGCTGTAATGGTAAGTGTATGGTCAAAAATCAAAAGCACAGGTTTTTCTACCATTAAAAATGAATGGGAAATTTGGACGTACATGGCCATCAATGTCATGGATGCACTGTACATGGCTGTCAATGGCACTGACTTAGATGGGCACTAGTTGAATGGGAATTGGCTGTAATGGTAAGCTGTCAAAACTCACATCCTATGTTTTCCTGCCATCGAAAAAGAAGGGGCAATGGCACCCCTATTAGAAATGAATGGGCAAGTTTTGGGCAAATTTTGAAGGAACTGAAAATTTTGGCAAATTTTGTGGACAACTTTTATGTCCTTGACCGTCCTGGAAGTTTTTTTGTGTAAATTATGCGATTTGGTCAAAAATTGTAGTTATTGTTAATAGTTACTGTATTTTTTTTTTCCCCCCGAAAACCCCCGTTTACAGGCGAACAGAAAATTTTGGTGGGTCAGTCGAAAAATTCCCTGCATGGCGCGAAAATTCTGGTCATTTAGATATCTGAATGGTGACGGTCGATCAAACGGTTTGGGCTGTGCTGTGCGCTGAAGAAACACTATGCAAAAAAAAAAAAAAAAAAAAAAAAAAAAACTAAATGGGCCTTTAGCAAATGCCCAAATAATGACTAAAATGTGCTGTTATACATGGAAATAGTTTTTTAAAAATGTAAAAAATGGATATGGGCATTTAAATTGAAATTCGACTCTTGAACCTTTGACGTAAATCCATCATAAAAATGTTGAGTAGCAGTGCCTCCCTGTCGAAATATGATCAAATAATGCATTTGGGTACAGCCATAATTGAGTTTATATTATGTATTTGTGCTGCGGCTTTGGTCCAATATCATGTAATTACATTTAGCTTTTAGCAGCTTTCGGTAGCAAGGTTAGCCTTTTCGTTGCACTCTGCGGTGGACTCCTGGAGCATATGGCGTGTGTTAAGGTCTATGATTTTGCAGTAAAAGACTCAATAAAATCATTACCTCCCTTAGCATGAAAACAAGCCTGGTGTCCACAATGATTGTTGTCCCATCAACGCCGACTACAAGCGTGTAGGCTTTTTTCCCCCCAACCCGCAAAATAGCCACTGATCTAATAAATGTGAGTTAATCATATTTGCAAAAGTTTCAAATACCAAAGTATTAACAATCCCAACACATTAGTGTTCAGCACTCCATGCTTCATTCCATTCAAATGAATATAACGATAAACCAAGGGCGGGAGGAATCCTTCCATAGTTTGAAAACTCCCTGTCTGTGATGCTGTCGTCCTCCTTTTTAAGATGCGACATGAATTCAAAGCGCCTTTTATATTAGTGGCGGGTGAGAAAGCATAAACTGGAACCATCTGCCAGAGAGGGAAGGCTGAAAGGTAGAAACGCTCGCTGTCGTCGGGGCCCCGCGCCGCTTATTACTGGTGTTGAGAGAAAATAACAAGACGGAGAGAACAAGGTGTTCTGGAAAATAGCTCAAGGTATTATCTCATCTGAGAAGGATGCGAAAACCAACGGGGCTTTTAAGCGTTCTCCGCTTGGTGCAACGCAGACGTCAGGAGGAAATTAGGAACTCCAAGTGGGAATGATTGATGGGATGCCTGAGGATAGACGGGATAGAACGCGAGCGTATGCGCTTCGCAAAGTTGTGCTGACACAAAATTTTGATCGGGGTGTCAGCAGGCCTTGCTTTTTGATAGCTGACATGGCGGATGGATATTGAGTTTGAGTTCTTAACCGACATTCCCCGAATACGTGGATCGCAATCCTATTGGTTACGTAAGACCTAACGCATTACAGCCGGTAAACTAATGATAAATATCAGAGACCGCCTTTGTCAAAGTTTTTGATTTTGAGCGAGATCTCTGGATGTTTTTACCCACTGAAATTGAAGGCGGTAGTGGTGTAAAAAACTGACCATAAATCACTCAACTGCAGTAAAAAACCTGATAAAATCTCCATTCATTATGTGAAGAATGAAAGCATTGTCTTGAAGGCTATGCCATAGAGAGGAATACATACAGTCCCTGACAAAAGTCTTGTCGCTTATCCATTTTGTAGAAGCAATTGCTAATAACCTGACTTTTAATTATTCAATTGGTTTCAGAAATGGCTCATATGAAAGCTAAGACCCTCCCAAATGATGTTCAATTTACAAAAATATATTTGTTTCACTGAAAAAAGATTGATCATTTCATGAAGACATAAAGGTAAAATTTTGGCAAGACAAAAGTTTTGTCGCCTACACAAAGTAGTGTGAAAATTTAACAAAAAATGTACTTCAAATACAAAAACAGGTTACATAACATAAGCGAATTAAGTAGTGGTGCTGTGAGATCCAAATTTAATATTTTGTATGACTTCCATGGGCTTGAAGGGCTGCATCCACGCGGTTCGGCAAGGATTCTAACAATTTATTGATGAAGTCATCAGTAACATCAAAGAAAACAGTCTTGCATGCCTCCCAAAATTCATCAACATTCCTGGGTTTCGTCTTCCATGCTTCCTCTTTCATCCTGTTCATGTCTGGAGACTGGGCTGGCCAGTCCTGGAGTATCTTGATCTTCTTTGGCTTGAGGAACTTTGAGGTAGAGCTTGAAGTATGCGATGGAGCACCATCCTGCTGCAGAATTTGTCCCTTTTTATGGTTAGGAATGTAAGAGGCAGCTAAGATTTGTTGATATTTCAGACTATTTATGTTGCCTTCCACCCTGCATATCTCTCGCACACCCCATACTGGATGTAACCCCAGAGCATGATTTTGCCACCACGAAACGTCACTGTTTTGTGGCAAAAGGTGGATTTTTCAGATGAATCTTCGATTGAATTACACCACAGTCACCGCAAATATTGCAGGAGACCTACTGAAAACTGCATGGATCTTAGATTCACTCAGAAAACAGTGTTGTGGTGGCAAAATCAAGAAAAGGGTTGAAGGAAAAATCCCGATGACTTGGGAAGGAAGAATCCCGCTGCTTAGCTTAGTATTTTATTGATCCCCGTCGATCTGCTGTCACCGACGCATTGTGTTTTTCCCCCTTTTTCGCGATCGCATTTATTTTTGTATTTAATAAACCCTTGACCACATCCCTCCATTGTTTTCTGCATTGAAGTTCAACCTTGTTTACGCTGTAGCAGACCCTAACATCGGCAACAAAATAAACCACACACTTCCAAAGATGGACGATGGACTTTCTTCCTTGGCTCTATGATCCCGTAGCAATTTAATTTCGTTATGTTTGCAGTTTAATTTAGCTATTTCCAGCTTACTATGTTGATAATTGGGATGTTTATTTACCGCTTTTCATCTTACTGCAAAGAGAAAGGAAGTGACGTTGGGCCCGCCATGATATTTACGTCATCAGTCATTGTGCTGTGACCCAGGAATTTAACGCCTGCTTTCACGCACATCGCTTCCCAGGAAATGTCTGTGTAATCTCAGTTTTAGTCGACCCGGGAAATTGTTTTCCCGTTCTTTCGGAGTGTGTGAAAGGGGCTTAGAGTTCTTTTTTACCTCTCTGAGTATACTGCGCTGAACTCTTGGCGTCATCTTTGGTGGACGGCCACTCAATGGGAGCGAAGGAACAGTGCCAAACTCTCTCCATTTGTAGACAACTTCTCTGAATGTTGATTGATGAACATCCAGACTTTTGGAGATGGTTCGTATCCTTTCCAAGCTTTATTCAAATCAACAATCCTTGATCACAGGTCTTTTGACAGCTCTTTTGACCGAGCCATGATGCACATCAGACAATGCTTCTCATCAAGACAAATCTTACCAGGGGTCGCGTTAACCGAATATTTTCCGTCGTTGACCGATTTTTTAAAACGGTGACGGAAAAAACTGAAGTCCACCTGTCATTTTGACAGGTTGCAATTCACACCCCAGACCACAGGGTGGCGAGTGAGCATATTAATTAGCTATTGTCTCTCTTGATGCATGACGTCGTTGGCCTTACCCTGAAAAATGTCAAGGCAACTGAGTGTCCGAAGTTTCGAGAGGAGACGAGCGGCGCAGGGTACTGAGAGAGGCGGGCTGCAGCCAGGCTCTCTTGGAGATGGAAGTTTCTTCAAAAAGCCCCAAAACGACGATGGTGTTGATAAAAGAGGTGAAAAAACAGGGACTGCACAAGCGGGCACGCAATTCAAGTCCATGCACACCAGGAGGAAGGTGTAAGACTCCGTTCAGGCCACAGCAGGTGAACTGTTAATTTCATTGTTCCATATGTAGCCTTACCTACTGGTGCCACAGTCAGCTGTTTTTGTCACTGCGGAGAAAAAGTTACATATTCATCTGCTTGATGTGTGATGGCACGGTGTGGATTCTCTGTTAAGCTTGTTCGGACAGAATATTAATTTAAAATGAATGAAAACTAAATACTATTGAATATGTTGAAGCGGTTTGCAATGTTAAGAGTCTTGTTAGCTTGAATTGCTGTGTCCAGCCGCTGTAGCTCTGCTGCTCTCTGAACTCTATTCAAGCCGGAACGCGCGCGGCTCTTAAGTGTCTCTGTCACGTGACTGTGTCGTAGCCGCTAATGCGCTCGGCCAAATGGACACACAAGTACGGAAGGTGAATTATGCCAAACAAAGGGTCACCACAATGTCATTATCATCATTTTAAAAATTTAAGTAACGGGTAAAAATAGATTATGACCGGATTTTTATGACCCTGTCAGTCAAAATGACAGACAGCGAAAAAGTCTAGCGCAACCTCTGATTCTTACGTATGTATTGGGCAGGGCAGATTTAAACCACTCATCGGTGATTGGGCACACACCTGATTTAAAATGTTTGGTAAAACTTGGTTTCAATTTCTTTTTAAGTTTTCTCAGGCAGAGGGTTTACTTACTTATTTTCCCCCCTTTTGTTATTGTTTGCATGCTATCCTCATTAAAATACGAAAACCTATAAATGTTTGGGTGGTTTTAGTTAAAGCAGACACTTTCTTTTCATCTGTGTGATTTTGACAAAGATCAGATCACATTTGATGGGGATTTTATGCAGAAATGTGAGAAATTCCAAAAGTTTCACATACTTTTTCATACCACTGTATACACCCATTCATACTGTTCATGTATCACAAATTTCTCTATAGCCATGTCCAGCATATCACAATTTTGTTGTTTGCTGTTTGATACTACCGAATATAGCATAATGTCGCTGACTTTTTTTTAGATTTTTAATAGGGTGAATTAGTATTGCTGTCGTTTGTACTAGTGTGATTAACAATGAATAAACTACTATGGTGACAAAGAGTATACGACCACAACAAAGTTATACGAAGGCTAAAACTTATTTTGATTGATTTAAGTGTATGGGAGGCCAAGACAAATAAGTACATTTCCCTCTCACGTCAATTCAAAGTTAGCCATAAAGCACAGCCTGAGCGAGGCCTACAGACCACTGCCTCTGCTTTAATTGAAACAGGACCGCCAATCCAACAGCAACAGCCGCATTTATTTATTTTGAAGACGTTTAACATGTCTGAGATCTTTGTCTCGCAGTGCTAATTGCTATTTCCGACAGGAAGACGCAGAGTCCATGGCTAGTTTATGTACAAAGAGATTTGAATCTGAGCCCTGATCTCCCGAGTTGAACTTTATGGAAAATATGGAACATAAGAGCGTCTTTGACAACGCAGGATAATCCCAGACTGTTTTGCTAAGGTTGGTAAATATTTAAAGTGTTTGCCCTGGCTGTAAACCGTCGGTAATTGGCCTTGCGTATTGCTTGTCGAGCGCCGTTGTTTGCCCGCATTTCTTCAATCCATTACATCATGAGAATATTTGTTTAGGAGTTTGATGAGGGGTCTTGGAAAATCCACAAGAATGCACGAAATTGCCCATCCTCTTCGGCCTGGCGTACACTCGACAAGAGGCTGGAAATAGGAGAAAATTCTGGATGAAAGGAATGTAATTATGGCGTGTGTGATGATCTTTTGAAGAATCCTGCACTGATGACTTTCAGATCACTTAGGAGGAATGTCAAGTTTTAAGCTTAATGTCCTTCTACTGCATAGGTCTGGAAACTGCGGCTTCAAAGATGATGTGGCTCTTTCATCCACCTGCAGCGACTGTGGAAAATAATTATTTAATTTAGTTTTAGTGTACTTAGTTGAAAATAGGCATGTGCCAGTTACCGGTTTCAAGGTATACCATGGTATGAAAACGTCAAGGTTTCAAAACCGCTAAAATTTTCCGTCATGCCGTCCCTACGGTATTAGCTATTTTTTTAATGTCCAAAAAATGCAGGGCTCACCCCTCCCCCTCAAGTTGTTGCTCAGTGTCAGTGAGTCAGCTGTGCTGCACGTTGGCCAGAGGACATGATACAACTGAACTTTTTCCACCATCGGAGAAAATGAAGTTGCTGGTATGGGAATACTTCGGGTACAGGAAAGTTACACGTATTAGGTGGGCCAACGGACATGTAAAACATGTTTGCAGGGGGGTGGCTAACAGAGAAGGCAATATCTCCAATATAATTTTGCATTTATACAAAATTAAAGGTTCGTAAACACTGTCATGAACGTTTCCCACTAGCTACGAGACTTAACTCCAGCGTGTGTAGTGTGTCTAACAGTGGTAAAGCTTACTGTAACGTAAGTGTGTAAACGAGGCACATAACGTGGCTAACTAGCATGCCAATTTGATTTTATTTCGAATATTTCATTCATTTCTTTGTTTTGCTGTTGTTCTTTTTAACTCAACATTGTACTTATATTCCAATTTGCTAATATGTTGTTCAAAAAAAAAAAAAAATCCTGTTTAATGGAATAAGTTTTTTTTTTTTTTTTGTAACCCAGAAATCTCAAAATAAAACATTTTAGAGCTGTAGTTGCAATACTGCGAAACCGTGATTTTTTTTTTTTGCTTGTGGTTATCATACCATTAGAATCTCATAACGGCACATGCCGAGTTATTAATTATGATAAATCTATTACGAAAATGTGTTTTAAAAAAACTGATCACAGTTTGTGTTGCAAGCAAAGCATTACCTATCACTATTTGCCCATTTTCTGGTAAACAGATAATGCTTCTGGACATTTAAACATGGAGTTTATTCATTTATTTATTCAGTTATTATTATCATTTAAAAAAAAAACCCAGACTCAAGATATTCATTACAATCCATTCTAAGGATTAAATGCAAAATACTGTATATTTCGTTTTCCGAACCCTCCCGCTAGCTTAATTTCAATTTGAAAAGGAATAGGTATGACATTTAAGCGCAAATGAAAATTAGCATTGCTCGCTTTTTTTGACTCTCAAAAGAATTAACACACAAACTCCACCACATTACTTGTCATAGTTGTCAATAAAAACGAGTTAAAAAAACAACAAAGAAAGCCTAACGCTTTCAATCAAGAGTTCTTCTCCTCAGCACTAGAGTAGCATGCAAACACTTCTCTAGTGCTGTAACGATTAATCGGTTAACTTGAGTAATTTGATTAGAAAAAAGCTTCGAATCAAATTTTGCTGCTTTGAGTATTTGTTTAGAGTGGCATTATTATGGTTTGTTTTGAAAGTATTTGCATGTAGTTTTATTAATTTGTGTGGATACACTGCCCTCTAGTGGCAACAGTGAATATGACATAACCCATTTAACATGGATGACTCCAGCTGCTCCCTGTTGAGACCAACATAAACTAATATTTTTGTTCTTATGCATTTGCAATTTAGTTTATAGGTATATTTAGGTGTTTTTTTTTTTTTTTTTTTGTGGGAACATTTGTTTGAACGATTTATTAAGAGTATTGTAAAAAAGAAGAAAAATAGCATTATATAGCATTTAAGCTAGTGATTTTTGCATTGCAAGTTAGCCAATTGTTCTTTTGTTATACTTAGATCCTCATTTATTTACATTTTTACTTCTGTTTGAGGCTAAGCGCAGGTATTTTGATTTATTTTTAAATAAAAGTGCAATTCTGCTTAGTTTGATGATATTTTGTGTTCGCATTTAATGAACTTTTAGCAAGCCATTGTTTCATATCTCCTCAAATCTATTCTGCAGTTATCTATCTATCTATCTATCCAAATTATTCGATTATTCAAACTAACTAGTTGATAGATTAATCAACAACAAAAATAATCGATAGCTGCAGCCCTACCTTTCTCTGTGAAGTGCTCGCACACACTCAGGACTTCTTTTCATAAAGTAACTGCAATTTTGAGGAAATGTCTTATTTTTCCTTTCTTTTTGAATTATAATAAGCCTGATTAAAAAAAGCACAATAAACAGTGTTCCATGATTCTCTGTTTCAGCTGTGTCGATTATTACAGATGTTTGACGCTAGATTTATTATCTCGCAAATATTATATTGATACTTGCAGAAAGAGCTTGTCTGAACCGTAACAAAATGACAAATATTTAGGTCACGCTGAACGAAAAAAAATGTAAATCCAGAACAGAACGCTGAAACATTTGAAAATTTTTAATGTAATCTAATAAATGTGCTGTATTCCTGCCAGTGTAGCCTGAGGGAAAGATATTCTTTATTTTTTTAGTTTTGAAATCACTCCCATGCAGACGCCAACCGTCTGCACTGGGTCTGGGGTGGGCTAGCCTAGCCGATGGGGGCCACATGGATGAGTACGGCCTGGTGAGCCAGACAGTTACGGATCGCTTGCTTTTAATTAGCGGCTTCGCTCGCTGCCCGCGTCGAGCTGCGAGCCCACCGCAAATGCACGGGAGATGTCACATCCCCCCGCGGACCCCCCTCATCCTCCCGCGCTCTCGCTCAGTCTCCGGCATTACTGCAGCTTTTCGAGGCAACACAATGCCCAATGTGCGCGCCAGACCCGCAGCAATTAGCTTCTAAGGTTCCCCCTCTATTTTTTTCCCTTGCGCCGTCTCTCTTTTCTTTTTAATGTCAGAGCTTGGAAAGGCTCAATATAATCAAGTCAAGAAAAGTTGATGCTGTTTAGAATTCCATGTGTTTCCACAGAGGGGGGGGACTGCGTAGTGAGGCTGCATGTACCATCCTGCTTACAGTGGTTGGGTGGGCGGGAGTTCGGGGGGGCAGAGGGGTTCAGTTTAGCAGACACCCCGGCTCCGAAGCAATAGACTGGCCGACTGGTGTTTCTAAACACTGCTGAAGCCGTACTCCCGTCACTCAGCGCACATGCAGTGTTCCAACAAGCCCCCCTTACACATTTTCCTCAGCCTCACTTTTTTTTGTGTTGCTCAGCATCCAAGACATTTCTGGAGTTTCAGTGGTTGATTGTCACCTCACGTTCTAGGCTTGTTCAAAGATGGCGTCCCAAACCATTGGGGCATTTTCAACTCATTAGAAACTTAAAATGACCCCTACCCACAGTGACTACCCTGAAAATAATCAACTCACCGCCTAAAAAAAAATCATTTCAATGGCTAACATTAAGACACATGTGGGGAATTTTAGAATCATGCAAATGTGGTGAACTTAACTCACTGGCACTCACTACCAGGCCACCCAGTAGAAATGAGTTTTACTGCAGGATTTTAAAAAGTGTTAAATTTAACAAGGTGGCATTAAAAATACATTGAATTTTGAATGGTAAGTCTTAAATTGCACTGTATTGCTTGAAATGGTGTCTAATTTGGTCGCAGTCTGGAGCCCTGTATGGATGTACCGAAAGCTAAAATCTTGGCTGAAACCGATTTAAGGAAAACAGAAAGGTCGAATAATAGACATGTATACATTTTTAAAAAAAATTTGATTTCATTATTTTCTGATGAATGCACTATCCCGAGTAGACGTTTTCACCCTCTCGAAAGCTTCCACCACAGAATGACTCGGTATATTAAGAGCAACTTTTTAGTTTCTGTGAGCTTCTTACACTCGTCGTATTGTTCTGCGTGTTTTTAGGACAAGTGGCTGATTAGACCTAAGGTGGAAAAGTTCTTTGGCGTTGCACCCAAGGGCATAGGTTAGCGTAGGGACGTAACAATAGCAACTTTTCAGGATGCTCAAACTGTCCCCAACAACTTTTAATCAAACTTATATTCATTACGTAATGAGTTCAGTTATATAGCTAATTTAGATTGTCTTCCCTTATGCTGTGAGGATAGAATAGACCCTACCATTATTAAATTAATTATTTTCATTCTTTTCAGACTTACATTGGCAAGGATTTCTGTTTTCTGAGTCAATCTCGGATCCATGCAATCTCCAGTAGGTTTCCTGCAATATTTGCGGAGACTGTGGTGTAATTCAATGGAAGATTCATCTGAAAAATCCACCTTTTGCCACAAAACAGTGAAGTTTGATGGTGGCAAAATTATGATCTGGGGTCACATCCATTATGGGGGTGTGCGAGAGATCTGCAGGGTGGAAGGCAACATAAATAGTCTGAAATATCAGCAAATCTTAGCTGCCTCTTACATTCCCAACCATAAAAAGGGACAAATTCTGCAGCAGAATGGTGCTCCATCGCATGCTTCAATCTCTACCTCAAAGTTCCTCAAGGCAAAGAAGATCCTGCAGGACTGGCCAGCCCAGTCACCAGACATGAACATCACTGAGCATGTCTGGGGTAGGATGAAAGAGGAAGCATGGAAGACGAAACCCAAGAATGTTGATGAACTCTGGGAGGCATGCAAAACTGCTTTTTTAATGTTCCTGATGACTTCATCAATAAATTGTATGAATCCTTGCCGAACCGTATGGATGCAGTCCTTCAAGCCCATGGAAGTTATACAAAATATTAAATTTGGATCTCACAGCACCACTACTTAATTCGCTTATGTTATGTAACATATTCTTGTATTTGAAGTACATTTTTTTTGTTCAATTTTCACACTACCGGTACTTTCTGTAGGCGACAAAACATTTGTCTTGCCAAAATTTGACCGTTATGTTGTCATTAAATGATAAATCTTTTTTCAGTGAAACAAATATATTTTTGTACATTCAACATCATTTGGGAAGATCTGAGCTTTCATATGAGCTATTTCTGAAAAGGAATAATTATAAGTCGGGTTATTAGCATCTGTTTCTACAAAATGGATAAGCGGCAACACTTTTGTCAGGGACTGTACTTGAAAAAAATTAATTTAAATACTGATTACTGATTACACCTCAAAAACTTAATCTAGTTACTTTACTGATTATTTTATTATCAAAGTAACTAAGTTACTTTAAAAGTAATTTATCGGTTACTTTCTACCATTTTTTCTCCCTTTGCTGCCTCAACATAAGAATGACAAAAGAAAAATGGTATTGCATGTAATTGACTTTTCGATAATTGAATTGAAAGGGGAAGATCAGAATTTTTCACATAAGTCTTAATCTTCGAGTTAGCGGGGGTTCAATTAGTTGATGGAGTTGATTTTAACCACAACTCGCGCTAGCTTAGCCACTCTGGAGCCCTGAAACTAACAAATAACTGACAAATTGCATTGAAATTGTCGAAATCAACTTCACCGACTAATTAAACTCGCGCTAACTCAAAGATTAAGCCTTATCAGAAATTTTTCATAGGGGTGGCCAGATGGGGCCACTTAAAATCTTGGGGTGGCCAAAGCTAAAAGCCATAATTTCAGGTTTTCATTATATTATTGCAGTAAAAAGGTCAGGGGAAAACTATCAGAAAGACTTAAGGACACGGCTACTGATATACTTTGGTGTATTGTGTAATATTTGATGTTAGTAATGATTTAATGTGCATAGTCCGTAACTGTCCAGTACACATTTTGAGTTCCACAACAATTCTGTTTTATTGTGTTATGTACGTATATATTAGGCATAAGGTGTACTTTTAACTTGGGCTGTCAAACGATTAAAATTTTTAATCGAGTTAATCACAGCTTAAAAATTAATTAATCGTAATTAATCGCAATTCAAACCATCTCTAAAATATGCCATATTTTTTGTACATTATTGTTGGAATGGAAAGATAAGACAAGACGGATTTATACAGTCAACATACTGTACATAAGTACTGTACTTGTTTATTATAACAATAAATCTACAAGATGGCATTAACATTATTAACATTCTTTCTGTGAAAGGGATCCACGGATAGAAAGACTTGTAGTTCTTAAAGGATAAATGTGAGTTTGTATACTGTGACTAAATATTGCCATCTAGTGTATTTGTTGAGCTTTCAGTAAATGATACTGTAGCGACTAAACTGTTCTGCCCAAATGCATGATGGTAAGTGGTGCAACCACGACTGTGTGTGGTGGCTGCAAATGCTATATCTTCTCTGCGTTGGATACACTACAGGGTGTTAAGAAAAAGATCAACTCCTGTCATTCTTCCCCACGTCGCTTCCCACAATATTTATAGTTGCTGTGGGAGAGATGACAAAGCTTTTGCCAATTAAAAGCACGGCCCCAATGAATGCTTGTATCTACTCCACTCATTTGACACTGCCTCTTAACTCTGAATAGAAATAAAATGGTGCCATTTTAGGCTGTTTACGGCAATGAGTCGTACCGCGAATGCCTTAATTGTGATAAACATTTTCACGTGATTAATTAAAAAATAATAATTACCGCCCGTTAATGCGATAAATTTGACAGCCCTACATTTAACAAAACAAAATAAATGCATTCATTTGGGATGAAATGCATAACTGATGCTACAACAATCTAATGATATACTGGCAAGCGGGGTGGCCAGTGGGGTGGCCAACCAATTTATAGGGGTGGCCACGGCCACCCCTGGCCACCCCCTGGTGTCGCCACTGAGCCTTATGTCGAAAATGTTGAACTTCAGGTTAGAGTTTAGGGGTTAACAACATATCAGTGCCAATGTAAAACAATGCGAATTTACTGCACAATAATCAACAACACACAAATGAATTGCACAGTACAATAAACACAAGGGTGGAGGTGGGCGCAAATGGGCGCGCACAACCCGGATGTACGTTGTACACACATGCGGTCAATTTGGCCACAAAACATGGCGACAACTAAGCACTTTACACTCAGTCGGACAACACACCCCATAAATGTGCAACACGAATACGATGTGAGCAATGCTTGCCATTGACTACCCACCGTTGCAACGGCAAAGCTACGAAACGTCCGCGCATGTAGCGGCTCCAACCTATCGCTGTAAACCTCCAAAACAAAGGAAAAGTAGTCACGTACATTCATGGACACACACAGATCAACATTCCCTCACACATCTCAACAGGGGGCTGCACTCAGCTCGAATGTGCACCTGTGATCCTCACGTGTCCTAAAACACTTAGCGTGCGTGACTCAAGACCAAAAAAGAAAGTAACTATGAGCGGTTACCATGGAAATGAACGCGTGGTGGGAACCTTTTTAACATTTTCTATTCAAAATGCTCTTCGTACATGGCTACAATAGTCTTCATTCTACATATATTATGAGGCAATAACAAAATAGTAACGCACAGACACTTAGGAAACTAACTTTAATCAGATTACTGGTTTGGAAAAATGAACTACACTAACGCGTAAGTGGAACCAAGGTTCATTAAACTATTCAGTGGTAAACTTTCAGTCATCAAAACATTTCACTGAAAAGCGATAATGATATATTTTTTAACTAATTTTGGCCGATACTTTTCCGTGCCAAATTTTCGGCAATAGCTCTAAAATATATGGGAATTTATTTATTTTTACTGATTTATAGACATTATTTCCCCTAATTGTGTACCAATTTCTGAATTTCTTCACAAGTTGTTCAACTCCTCAGGTTACTCTGTACACTCAAGTGCAACGTGCTAATGTGTTCGCACCTGCACGAGCTCAGGCAGGAAGTAAGGCTCTTTTACTTTGTGGGGGGAAAATGCGCGGGTGGATGTGACCGCCGCCTCATCCTTGCGGACTTCTCTTCAACGGCGAATAGAGACGGGCTTGTCCTCTGTCAGGCTTGCGTTGCGCCATAAGGGGAAGCCTTTTCACGCCTGGCTTAAGAAACCCTAACTTGCTTGTATATGACCACTGTGGGACCTCAAGAGTCCCGACCGGTTAAGAATAACACAGCCTCACATATTAAGTACCCTTTTGCTCCATAGGAAAGCCCTCTGGTGGTAGTTCCGTACTGCCATTTGTCATTTTACCTTCTGCGTCAGCATGTGAATCCCTTAAGTAGAGCCTTTCTGCTTTTGATAATTAGATTTCGAGGCATTTCATGGATCATAAAGTGCATAATCCCGCCTTTGAACGGCTTCTGCCAAGACTAATTAATGGCCTAATAATAGTGATTGGACTTAAATCAGAGATGTTTCTTTTGGACAGCAATTGGTGTGTTCTTTTCATCCCTAAATTTCCTTTCATAAAGCCAAACGTTTGCAAATATTGTAATCACAAAAACGGAAGTCTATTATTCTAAACTGATTTGTAAAACATTTCAAATTGGATTTTTCCAAATTAGGGCCCTGAATTATTACTACTGTATATAAAGAAAACATCTGTTATAAAATTAGGATGTTTGAAACTTGGATATTTTCAAGGTGGACTAATAGTAATTAACATTCAGTGCCATTAACCTGGTTGTCCAGTTCATCATGGATTGAACATCTAGGACCATCAATAACAACCAAATGCATAGGCGGAGTTTGACTTTTGGGGCAGGGGGGGGCACAACGTGTTGATGACCCCGAAATGCAGTGTCAGCAATAAAATGAACTTACAAAAATATATATAATAATAAGTTGGCAATTAGCGTTTTTTTCCCCCCATCATTCTTGAGGGGAATTCTAAATCAGGTTGCTTAGGCAATACTTTTCGCCAAAATCGTCATCCATTGAATATGGTACGCCCGCCGGTGTCGTGCCAATGTAGTTACCCCAGTCAAAAATTGTATCCCCTGAGTGGAGCCATAAGGAGGTAGATTTGCGTCTTTGTTATTCAACCAAAAATGAATTTAATATTATATAAAATAAAATTATTCAATTAAAAAAAATGTGTTTGAATGCAAAAACAAATTTGAAACTCAAAAAAAAAAAAAAAAAAAAAAAAATCATGCGAAAGCTATTTTTTTTTTTTTTTTTTTTGTTTTATATTGATTGAAGTAACTTTCTTGATTGAAGTAATGTTGATTTGTTTTTGGGCCACATTTTGGCTAGCACATTTTTGTTTTTATTATTCAGTCAAAAAAATAAGTTGCTTCAAAAAAATATAATTTTCAAAAAGAAAACCACTTCAATCAAAAAAAAAAAAAGAAAAATTTCAATCAAAGAAAAAGTTTTTAATGTGAAAAAATATTGGCGATTGAAAAATTTGCATTTGAACATGTTAGGTCCGCAAATGCGGAAGCAAGGTTGGACCATGCAGCAGACAACAAGCGGGGATGGCTTACAAAGGTTTATTACTCACAACGAAAAACAACACGCGATCGCGGAAAGGTGGAAAAAACAAAAAGGGTCCGTGGCCGTAGGTCGACGGGGCTCAAATACAAACTCGAGGGTAAACTAAGATAACAGGCACGGAGCCGAAAAAGGCAAATAAAATACAATACTCGAATACCTGCACAAGGTAGAGATTCAAAAGGAGGCAGCAGCCGAACAAAAATCCTAGGCAGCGTAATATAGTATACGTAATATAAAGACAAGCGACTAATGCGAGATGTCAAATAGCGACCAGCAAGGCAAATATCTCGGCAGCTGTCTTTGAGATCTCCCGTGCTTAAATGCAGTGTTGATGAGCGTGCATCGGCTGCAGGTGCGACGTCGGGAACGCCCCCACAATCAGCTCTGCAACAAAACACAACCCAACCAGCAGCAGAACGTGACAGTACCCCCCCCTCAAAGGGAGCCCCCTGGCGACCCACCTGGCTTCCCGGGACAGCGCGCGTGAAAGTCGCGGATGACAGAGGGATCCAGGATCCAGGAGCGGGGGACCCATTGGCGTTCCTCAGGACCGTAGCCCTCCCAGTCGACCAGATATTGAACCCCCCTGCCCCTCTTCCTGGAATCTAAGATGGACCTCACAGTATAAACAGGGTCACCATCGAGCAGACGCGGAGGTGGAGGAGGTGGTTCCGGAGGGCAAAGCGGGCTGGAGGAGACCGGCTTCAGCAGCGAGACATGGAAAACAGGATGAATCCTGAGGGATGGAGGCAGCGCGAGCCTCACGGCCACCGGGTTGACCACCTTATCAACTTTATACGGTCCGATGAAGCGGGGACCCAGCTTCTTCGAGACCCCAGCAATGTTCAAGTCCCTTGTTGAAAGCCAGACCTCCTGGCCTGGCTGATACTGGGGGGCCGGTCTCCGGTGACGATCAGCCAACTGCTGGTTGCGCTCTGCCGTCCTTGAAAGCGCTGCACGAGCATCCCGCCAAACTTTATGGGCTCGTCGCAGGTGGTGCTGCACCGAGGGTATGGAGACGCTCGACTCCTGGGTAGGGAACACAGGGGGCTGGTAGCCGTAAGCGGTCTTGAAAGGCGACATACCTGTGGCAGTGCTGACGAGAGTGTTGTGCGCGTACTCCACCCAAGGGATATGGGTGGACCAGGAAGACGGGTGCTGGTGGCAGACGCACCGAAGAGCAGCAGCGAGGTCTTGGTTTGCCCGTTCAGTCTGGCCGTTAGTTTGAGGGTGGTACCCTGATGACAGGCTAGCCGTAGCCCCAATTGCTTTGCAGAAGGCCTTCCATACTCGCGAGACAAACTGAGGACCCCTGTCGGACACCAAGTCAGTAGGAATGCCATGAATTCGAAAAACGTGGCTCACGAGTATGTTCGCAGTCTGTAGTGAAGAAGGCAATTTGGGCAGAGGAATGAAGTGGACCATCTTCGAGAACCTGTCAACGACTGTCAGCACCACCGTCTTTCCCTGGGACACAGGAAGCCCAGAGACGAAATCCAAAGCGAGGTGAGACCACGGACGGGATGGAATCGGTAGTGGTCGCAGGAGGCCGGCGGGAGCACTGTGGGACGACTTGTTGCGGGCACAGACAGAGCAGGCGAGAACGAACGCCCGGATGTCTTCGTTCATCCCAGGCCACCAAAACTTCTGGGAAATTAGGAACTGTGTCCGGGAGACCCCTGGGTGACAGGCCACTCTGGAGGCGTGTCCCCATTGTAGTACCTCCGGCTTGAGTTCTTGAGACACAAACAGTCTATCCTTGGGGCACCCGGCTGGTATGTTCCCATCTTGCAACGAGTTGGCGACTTTCCTCTCCACCTCCCACTGAAGAGCACCCAAAACACGGACCGCTGGCACAATGGGCTCGGGAACAGACTCGTGGTGGACTGGACTGAAAACCCTGGACAAGGCGTCTGGCTTAGTGTTTCGAGACCCAGGACGGTACGTGATGGTAAAATTGAAACGAGTGAGAAACAGGGTCCAGCGGGCTTGACGTGAATTCAGGCGTTGGGCTGCCCTGATGTACGCCAGGTTTTTGTGGTCCGTGAAGATCTCGAATGGCACCGATGTTCCTTCCAACCAATGCCTCCATGCCTGTAGCGCCAGAACGATGGCTAGCAGCTCTCTGTTACCAACGTCATAGTTACGTTCAGCAGGAGTGAGGCGACGCGAGAAGAAGGCACAGGGGTGAACCCTCTGGTCGACTGGGGAACGCTGAGACAGAACCGCCCCCACTCCCGAATCCGAGGCATCCACCTCTACGATAAACGGCAAATCGGAGTTAGGGTGAGTTAGAACAGGAGCACAAGTAAAAGAACGTTTAAGCGCTGTAAAAGAAGCCTCAGCCTCTGGGGTCCATCGAAACGGTACTTTTATGGATGTAAGCCTCGTCAAAGGTTCGGCCTTCTGACTATAGTTTCGGATAAAGCGCCTATAGAAGTTGGCAAACCCAAGAAACCTTTGCAAGTGCTTCCTTGATGTAGGAGAAGGCCACTCGACCACAGCCTGTATTTTAGCTGGATCTGCCTTTAACTGGCCCTTCTCCACAACGAACCCCAGAAACTGGACCGACTGTGCATGGAACTTGCACTTCTCAGCTTTCATGTACAACCGGTTCTCTAGCAGCCTTTGTAAGACCAGCCGAACATGCTGCTTGTGCTCGTCAAGGTCTCTGGAAAAAACAAGAATATCGTCCAGATAAACAAAACAAAACCGGCCGATCATGTCCCTGAGCACGTCATTAACCAAATTTTGAAAAACCGCAGGCGCATTAGTGAGTCCGAACGGCATGACTAAATACTCGAAATGGCCAATGGATGTGTTAAACGCTGTCTTCCACTCATCCCCCTCCCTAATCCTCACCAAATGGTAAGCGTTGCGCAAGTCTAGTGTGGTAAAAACGGACGCTGATTGCAACGGCGCGAATGCCGAGTCCAGGAGAGGTAGGGGGTACTTGTTCTTGACGGTTATGTCGTTCAGGCCCCGGTAATCAACGCACGGGCGGAGGGACTTATCTTTCTTATCGGTAAAGAAAAAACCTGCCCCGACTGGGGATTTGGACGGTCGGATTAGCCCGGCTGCAAGGGACGATGTTATGTATTCGTTCAGGGCCTCCTGCTCAGGTTTCGACACCTGATACAACCTGGAGGAGGGCAATTTAGAACTTGGGATCAAATCAATGGAACAGTCATAGGGACGATGAGGTGGAAGCGACATGGCTAGGTCCTTGCTAAAGACCAGCTTGAGGTCGTGGTATTCATTGGGCACCAATGACAAGTCTACTGGTTTCGGCTCACGCGGCACAGACGCTCCCGGGGAATAAGAGGCCGCGTGCAAGCAATGCGAGTGGCAGTGAACACTCCAATTGTTTATCCTAGGAACCTCCCAGTCAATGTCTGGGTTGTGCTGCTTCAGCCATGTTAAACCAAGAACAACTGGAGCCAACTTTGTTGGCATGACAAAAAACGGTCGACGCTCGACGTGGTTACCAGACACCGACAATGTTAAAATCTCCGTTTTATGGGTTATGGTGGAAATCAAGTCTCCGTTAAGGTCCCGCACCTCTCGGCGCTCCTTCAATTCAATTAAGGAACCACCAAGCGAGTCAATGACAGAATAGTCCACGAAGCAGTCATCAGCTCCCGAGTCGACTAAAACAGTTACCTTACAGCTGCGTTTTTTCCCCGTAATGATCCCGGACAGTTGTAGTCTCGTGTTCTTTAGCTGTTTAGCAGACTTTGTGGTCATGTGTTGGTACTCACATTGTCCTGGCGGAGTACCACTAGACGGGAACTGCATCGCTGCGTGGCCACTATCCGAAGTCGGTACCTGGGCGAAGCGGCCGCTGCAGCCCGCATGGGGGTTCGCTGGACAGGAAGCGACGAGGTGGCCGGGTTCACCGCAGTACAGGCAGAGCCGCGATGCCATGCGTCGGTTGCGCTCCCTTGCGGTGAGTCTCTTCCCTCCGAGCTGCATGGGCTCCTCGCTGGTCGTGGACTGCCATTCAGGGTCAGACGAAGGAAGAGAAGCCGGATGGGAGACCCCCATGCGCGCCGCTGGGACAGCCCTCCCGATGTCTGCACTTGTTGACCGGCCGCGCCACTCCACGCCTCTCTCACGCTCCCGCTCCCTAAGTCGATTGTCCAAACGGACCGAAAGTCCAATAAGATCCTCCAAATCCACTGCTTCATCGCGGGCGGCCAGTTCGTCTTTCACCAGTGGATTTAGCCCCCTCCGGAATACACAGCGTAAAGCCGCGTCATCAAAGCCGCTCTCAGCTGCGAGAATGCGGAAAGAAACCGAATAGTCCGCGACAGAAAGTTTTCCCTGAGTCAGGTCTAGCAGGCGACTGCCAGCCTCTTTACCGCGAATGGGGTGATCAAAAACCCTCCTCATTTCCTCAACAAAACCAGGAAACGTGTTACGAATCTCGGGGTACTGATTGCTGATCGCCATGGACCACGCTGCCGCTTTACCGGTTAGGAGGCTCATGACGAACGCGACTCTGGATCTATCAGAGATGTACGTGTGGGGTTGTTGGTCAAAAACTAATGAACACTGATGCAAAAACTGCCCGCATGAACCAGGTTCCCCACCGTAGCGTGGCGGGTGAGGAATGTTTGGCTCACGCAACGGAGTGGAAGCTGGGGCAGAAGGCGTGGTGAGGGGAACGTGCGCTGACGCCGCAGTTGCAGGTGAAGCGGGGCGGTAAGCGCAAACCCGGTCCACACGCGCCTCAAGAGAGCACATATTAACTGTAAGAGCGTTTATCGCCGACATGATCTCTTTTAGCACACGATCGTGCGGGTCAGCGTGCTGTCCTGACTCACTGTCTGCAGGGTCCATCATTATGGCCGAGATATTCTGTTAGGTCCGCAAATGCGGAAGCAAGGTTGGACCATGCAGCAGACAACAAGCGGGGATGGCTTACAAAGGTTTATTACTCACAACGAAAAACAACACGCGATCGCGGAAAGGTGGAAAAAACAAAAAGGGTCCGTGGCCGTAGGTCGACGGGGCTCAAATACAAACTCGAGGGTAAACTAAGATAACAGGCACGGAGCCGAAAAAGGCAAATAAAATACAATACTCGAATACCTGCACAAGGTAGAGATTCAAAAGGAGGCAGCAGCCGAACAAAAATCCTAGGCAGCGTAATATAGTATACGTAATATAAAGACAAGCGACTAATGCGAGATGTCAAATAGCGACCAGCAAGGCAAATATCTCGGCAGCTGTCTTTGAGATCTCCCGTGCTTAAATGCAGTGTTGATGAGCGTGCATCGGCTGCAGGTGCGACGTCGGGAACGCCCCCACAATCAGCTCTGCAACAAAACACAACCCAACCAGCAGCAGAACGTGACAGAACACTTCATTTTTAATAGAAAAAGTTTTCTTTGATTGAAGCAATCATTTTTGTGTTAGGGCCATATTATGATTAGGGCATGTGTATCTAAATCATTCAATGTCAAAAAAATGTTGCTTCAAAAAAAATTTAAAAAATACTTTCAATCAAAGAAAAAAAATATTTTAAAAATAAAATTGTCCTCCCCTATTTTTTTGTTTTGTTTTGAAAATTATATGCAAAGCAAATGACCAAGTTGCTAGTCACATGATCTGTTCGAAAAAGAATTCTGACTCATTATAAAAATATATTTTTTGTTCATTTCATTCATTTTTGTGTCAGTTTTATTGCTTTACAACTTTCACATGTATAGGAAATTCAGTTACACACAATGACACTTTTCGGACACCAGGGGGAGCCTGGCCCCTCTTAAAATCCGCTTATGGCCAAACTTAACTAGCAAAATCAGACTTTATCAGACCAACGGACAAGGAAACAGTTCCTTAACACGTGATATGGAAACCATACCATACAGGTGTTCTATTTGAAGATCAAAGTGGCCTTAAAACTTCAATTTGACTTCATTAACCGCCCAGATAAGGCCAAGCTGCCAAACAGAAACAGTTGCTCTCCATTTCCACTCGTTCCTATCATTCGTCTTCTAAATAAATCCGCCCTTCAGTCGGGATGGATCGTCAGCAAATGTGGCGTTATTAATCTGTGTCTACAGTTTTAACAAATGAACCCGCGTGATCATATGGAAACAATCTGGCCCGTGCCCTCCGAGAGACAGAAAACAGAGCCAAATGAAGAACATCCTTTCTCTTAAGGCCTGTAATTTGTTTTTATTACCTATTAGGTAAAACACCTCATTTATCAATGTCAACGCTGCGCACAGAATGATAGCTGTCGGCATGTAAATCAGCTAATGCCATGTATGGCTCAGAATTAAGTGGGCCCTTTCTTATGAAATGCTCCACTCTGTAGGCTCAGTGACCCAGCGAAGCCACCCACGACCAGACGTTTTTCTTTCACTGCGCTGGAAGAGCAGGAGAACACTTAAAACACAACTGATTAAGCACAGACCCAACTGTGTTTTGCACGCCGTCTGAGCGGGTGCGTGTTTTGCTTTTGCTATGAACTGCAAAATGCTTGAAATTCAGAAACGTGATAGAATGGTCCTAATTAGCATTGAAGGGGAAGACAATACCTAATATAAATACATTTTGCATGAAAGATGGATGCAGAAATTATGGCTTGTACCCTTACATGGCACTCATTTAACCCAGTGGCTGCATGTATTGGACGTCTAGTGCCGTAAATTGTACGGGGAAAAAAAACTAGTGTTACGAGAAGCATGACCCGGCGTTTCTCGGGTTGGTGAATGCAGTACAACCGAATGGCAGATAAAACAAACTTTCCTTAGAGAAGCAGCTGTAATGCAGTAATAAAAAAAAAAGTCAGGCCAACTGTTGTGTAATTCACTGGTAGAGTCATCTGAAAAATCCACCTTTTGCCACTTTTCCAGCGTCCATCCTTTTGACAGGCAGTGGGCTGTGGCAAATGCCACACGGTTTTTTAATTGTCTTTTGTTTAATGCTGGTTTCTGGGCACTGATTCAACCATGGAGGCCATTTCTAGACAGAATTCGACAGACTGTTCTGGTTGACACAGGGACTTCAGGTGACCAGGTCTCGTGGAGCTCTGCTGCAGTGGAAAAAGCCAAAAAAGCGCACCGGAGTGGCCAAAACATTGACTGATTTCACCAAAACAAAGCACTGTTGTGTCCTGTCTCTTCAATGCCAAGCTTGGTTGCACGTCGGTCGTGAATGAACACGTAAAGCTCCGTCACCCAGTTGTAATTTTGGAAGACGAGAGGAGACAACAAGCTGGCAGATCGTAAATCCATCTAACTAACGACATGTTTTATTAAAGTTGCTAAGCCTGTCGTGATATGAGCCCATTTATCGCACGGTAAATAAAAATGAGGGTGGTAATTTTCACTGCTGTGTTTTATCGCCGCGTACGTGCATACATTTGTGCATGAGTGTTGATTGCATATGAGACTCAAGTTCCTTTCACAGATGTTTATTGGTCACCAAAACGCCGTAGAATCAAAGTTCATACATACAAAATAAGGAAACACATCGATATTAAACACTGTAAACGTTAGCATTGGTACATTGAGGCTAATGGGTAAAATAGACAACCTACTTTAGCCTGCTATAAAACATTGGCAATCTTCTCCAAAACGCAAACTTACCGTTAAAAGGTGACACTTCAAACATGAAAAAATCGCTGGTTAACAGCATTTGATAACGGGGAAAAAAAAAAAAAATTACTGACACCACATGCAATGACAAAAAGTGCTTTTTTTGCAGAGTGTAAAGCTTACGGTTAGCGGTTTAGCAAACGTACTTCAAGTGAACATTTCAAAATAAAAGCACGTCATGTTTGTCATATAAACGATTTCTGGAGTTAATCCCACATACTTCAGATTTTACACTAAAAATAGCTTTAAAATGACACCCTTGATAAAAAATCTGAAGATGCAGACTCTTGACACCTTGTCCAATGCAGATTCTTGCCTCTTGACAAGGTGATGATGCTGAAACTTTTGTTTGGTGCTGTTCCAGTGTGATTTACAAATATGACTGACTGAAGAAGACATCAAAATTCCCTCAGTCCTTGATAATATGGGACCAAATCTTCAATAAATGCACAAGTTTACATTGAAATTTTAGACAGCTTTCTTATCCCTTCAATTGAAAATATGTTTTTCATTTTCCGCATCATGCCACAAAGCTAAAACTGTTAAACCATTCCTTGGAGAAAGACTCATCCAGTCAATGTCATGGCCTGCAAATAGCCCAGATCTCAACACTGGTGATAACCTGTGGTGGAAATTGAAAAAAAAAAGGTCCACAGCAAGGCTCCGACCTGCAAGGATGATCTGGCAACTGCAATCAAAGAGAGTTGGCACCAAATTGATGAAGAATACTCATCAAGTCCATGCCTCAGAGACTGCAAGCTGTCATAAAAGCCAGAGGTGGTGATACTAAATACTAGAGATGTGTTATGATTGTTATTTCTTTGTTTGTTTCTCTTGATGCCATATTTTTTTCCTCAGAATGGAGTGATTCCATATATATTTCCATGCACTTGCTCTATAAAATTAACATTTACTGACCACCACAACGTTTTTTATTCATTTCTTTTAGTGTTTCTGAATGCTAAAGAGTTGCACTTTTGAACTAATTCATTATTTTTTAAGCTTTTTATCTGAGTTAGTTCTACATGATAAAATGTCTGAGTGGGTGCTAATCCGAGACTGTTGATTCCATACTTTTTGCTAAGGGTTGTATATAGCAGGGGTCCCCATCTGCCGGGCCGCGGACCGGTACCGGCCGCACAGAAATAATAATTTAATAACGACCGCATTCTGGCCGAATGTGGCCTGTGCCCCTGCTTAACACACCAATATCTCTGTCTACTCTAGATATAATACTATGGGATAGATTAAAATGTTGTCATAGGAGTCAATTGATTGGACTGCTAACAGGACATCTTTTTTGTGTATATATCTATGTGGGGTTGTCCTCGATAATAGCGTATTACTAGACTGCAGGCGCAGCACATTTGTTCCCGGAAATAATTAGCCTCCACACGAGCGAAGATAACTGGAAAACAGACGTCTTTGGAGATATTTTCACGGCGAAAAGGATATTTTTACGGCGAAAAGGGCACCTGACGAGCCTACAACCTCGAAGACCCACGAACTGCGAAGGAGTGGATTCGTGACCCATTTGTGAATAAACAGAGATCGCAAATGACGGCGACCTTATTAAACGTACATTTGAGACAACAACTCTACCGAGGTTCTGGATTAAAGTCATTCTGGAATATCCTGATGTCGCGACAAGAGCATTGAAAACCTTGCTACAATTTCCAACATCGTATCTTTGTGAAGCGGGCTTCTTAATGTTTAACGACAAGGCGAAGTCGTTAATGGTGAGCGCGGTGTGCAGCTGTTGTGTGCAGTTTACATGGCAGGATGAATCTGAGGAGAACTTTTCTAGAAGTCCTTCCATGATCAAACGTAAGTTAATATTCCTTTCTTTCAAGAAAGTTTGTAGTGTTTACTTTGGAATCGCTACATTTGCGCATTTTGCGGCTATGTTTAACGTTACGCGCATGCGCAGAACCGCATCGTTGCAATTTTTGATGGGTTGCAAACTTTGTCAGAACACTGGTCCATGAAAAAAAAAGACCGAAATAACACCAGTCCGTGGTGCAAAAAAGGTTGGGGACCCCTGGTATATAGTATTGTCTAGACATGTGTATAGGTTTTTGGGTTATCATTTGATTAATTTTTTTCTCAAGGAAGAGATATTTTTGTGAGGGGAAAAAAATACTTTGGAGGGTCACAAGGTAAATGTATACTTTATTTTACCTCACTAGTATTTCTTTTTTAATCTTGCGTTCCCACAATTTGGGAGTCCTGGTTTAAAATAAATACAGGTTTGTTCTTGTGATCCTACCCGTCCTGTGACTGATTTTGTTGAAACCTTTCCCCCCCATTTCATTTTATTCCTCATTTCTGAACCCATAAGTGTTAATCTCACATTCCCGTTGAAGCGCATGGCACCCCCCTGCTGCTCAGCTCCGCACTTCACATCATAAATAAAACCTTTCAGAGTATATTTAGGCCGTCTCCCGAATATAACTGGCAACTTTATTTCTCACTGACAAGTCTAAATATTGTTTTGTCCGTGAACGCCTCATGTAGCGTTGCCTTAGCACGGGTGGGGGGTTTCAAACTCTCACGTCCGGTGCACATCCGCCTGCCAGCTAGTTGACCGTGAGGCGCGGCATGCCATCACAAGCAACCCTGAACCTGCTACAGTACATTCAGCGCGATGAATGACCAGGCCGGTGCCAAGTAATACAAGTCGAAATTGACGATACGGAACCGTCCAGCACTTTTTGTTCGAGCATATCTGTCAGTCTGGCAGCCGGCTCGCTGTCTTTTATAGCCGCCAGTAAAACGTCGGGAGGACGTGGTCGCGCTCGCACGAACAATAGCGAGATTGTGCTGCCGCTGCTCGTCTCTTTTTCTTTTATTTTTCAAGCGTTTGTTATTCTCACTCAAACGGGCAGGCTGGCTCCGCAAGCCAGGGCCGCCGCGGCGTCTTGGAACCCGGAGTCCACGCAGGCCAGGAAAAACCCGCCGGAGCCAGACGGATTAAAAAAAAAAAAAAAAAAAGCACAACACGCCGACGCCACGCAACACCCAATCTGGTTCCTGTCAGGGGGACATCAAGGGAACACCCGCAACGCAATCTCCAAGCTTCTCCCCTTCCTTTGCTTCTCTCGATACGTCTTACAGATGACTGAATCGTCGCCAAATGCTTCCCCCCCCTACTCTCTTGTGTCTATGTTTGGAGCCTCAGTTATGGATTGGTATCAATTTGGGATGAAATGATAATTACGCTGTCATATTCAATTCGGCTAGGACGACGCGAGAAACAGGAAATGAAATGAACACGAGCACGATCCCGGCTCGTTTAATTGGGATTCAAATTAAATCCCGCCCCATGAGCTCCGGATGGTCTGTCAGTTTCGTGCCATCCCAACTGAGAGGCCTTCATGCCTGGCCTCATCCCCCCAGAATGCTGCTTAAAGTTTAATGCTGCACGTAATTACCGAATTCCACATTCAGTTCGGAGACAGTGTGCCTGGTACCGTTAATTTTGGAACGTCGCTTCAAGAGCAATGATTCGTGTCACGTCTTTCCAGGGAGATGATTTGGTTGCCTTTCCCCGAAGCAGTCTCTTTAGAGTCAAAGTATGTGGAAAGAAGGACATAAATAGCAAAAATCCAAAAGCAATTGCTCAACCTAAAAGAATGTTTAGAATTGACTGTAAAATGAAAGGGGATACGAACCAGGCAGACCCAGGATAGGTGAAAATTTGTCATTTGCAATTATATTTTTAGCTTCCCCCAATCTTTTAACACACTTGAATTTACTAAAATGTGCGTTTAAAAGTTTTCCTAACCTTTATAGAGGAAACGAAAACACTCACTAGCTCACACAGTTTTTGGAATACAGTGATCCAAGCCTGTTGACAAAGGGGGGCAACCGGGTATGTTGTCCCTGGCCTCAGGACCATATGGGCCCCTGAATGAACCTTAATTTATTTTACATTCATATATTTCTTTTTTTTTTATTTAAATCATTGTCTGATTGAATATTATGTTCTACTCGATATATACTTAAAAACTTTAACATATTAACACTAGGAGACCCATGGGCATAGGCGGATCTACTATTCAGGCGAAGTAGACGATCGCCTTAGGCCCCCAACCAGTAGGGGGCCCCCAACCAGCCGCCCTTGCCCCAACGAGCAACGGCTTGGGCCACCGTAGCCAGCAGAACCCCCAACTATTCGTCATGTTCATGTATCATTATGTCACCATACCAAACAAACAAATAACAAAACAAAAAAAGAAAGCCATTTGAATGCCACATTTATATTATCTCCCCCACACACACACGCATTACAATGGACTGTTCCACGACGACGGACTGAGTATCAGTCGCTTAGCTTCGTTTAGCGCCGTTTAGCATCGCTTAGCTCCGCTTAGCTGTTCGTTAGCTTCCCTTTGCTCTCCTGAGGTTTTCACGCCACTAAGTTCGCTATTTATACAGCTCACTTGCTACTTTGCACGTCGCCAATCGTTTATTTCGAACACATGAGCGAATGTGCTCTCCATGAGAGCCAAAGTGCAGTGAGGGAGAAGTTGAGAACAGGCCTCTAATGCCTCTTTTAACTTTCTTCTTCTTCACACTGAACATAAAATACACGACATCACACCCTGTGGCGAAACAATGTAGTACAGTTCCAATCAGTCATACAATAACACTGAATAGCTGGTTAACAGCAAAAGCACGTCATGTTCGTTAATATTATAATATGTTGAGTAAATACTACAGAATACAGATTCTACACTAAGAATAGCTTTCAAATGACACTCTTCATGACAAATATGATTGGCAATGAATAATTATTATAATTATTACACTACTATTACATATAGTACTATACTATAATATTATTGCTAGAATTTTTTTTTTTAAGTATTGTTTTGAATAATGTTGGAAAGGCAAAGTCAGTGTTCTGAATCTGTTTACTTTCCATTCTTTTGCACTAGTAAATGCGATCAGCATTTAACCTCATTGTTTATTTGTGATTAATTATTGTTGTTTACATGATTATTTGTACTTTAATAAAGAATTTAAGTGTTCCAAAATGGTTTTGTGGATTAATAAGCGTAAAAAAAAAATGTCATTACTAAATTACTAAAAAAAAAAAAAAAAAAAAAAAAAATTATTAGATTAGTCGACTAATCGTAAAACTAGTCGGCTGACTAATCAGGAGAAAATTTGTTGTTTAGGACAGCCCTAGTGTACCAGAACATATTTCCTCCACGCCCTTCTCACCTTTTTAACCCCTGACCTATGAAGAGGGCCCCTGGATATGTTCGCCTTAGGCCCGAAAATTGCCAAGTCCGCCACTGCCCATGGGTGTCCCTTTTTGGGACACCCTGGGATCTTCCCCAAGACTGTCCCACTGTGGGACAGAGTGTAAGGGATTACCAACAGTGTCCCTTTTTGGGAAATCCTGGGATCACCCCCCAAGACTGTCCCACTGTGGCACAGAGTGTAGCCTTTGTTTTGTAAATGGAGCCATTACTGATGCACCGCAGGGTGGCACGTGAGGAAGGCCCGATCCCATTTCTATTATTCTACCCCTACCACTTCCCCCTACCCCTTGGCCCTTCAAACTGAGCAATAAGGGGTAGGGCTTGAAACGTCAGCCCTACAAGTTGGGACACCCCTTCACACTCACGTACGTCATAAGTCCGTTCGGCCAGTTGTTACGTAACCAAAAGCTACGATAGAAAGTGCACTTGTGCGTTTAGCGTAACTGAAAAACAAAACAAACTTTAAAAATGAAGAAACACAATGAACAATGAACTAAAATTACAATTAGTGGTGTCGATTTTTTTTATTTATTACACTCCTAATTAGTGTACTTTTTATCGTGATTAGTCCTTTTTAACTATTACTTTTTCTGACTGAAGAAAACACATTGAGAGTAGATAATATTCTAACAGCTGATGACCAGTATTATTTCTTTTTTTTTTTTTTTTTCATTTAATTTAAATAAAGCAAACACAACAAACACTTGTAACTAATGGAAGTGTCCACAACACATGCACATAGATTTAATTAGTAGTTTAATAGTTTAATTTAATTTGGTTTCAAATTAAATGTAATATTTACACCATTGTATGAAACCTGAATGATAGTTTGTTTCTGAACCAAGAGTGGTATTTACTAATCTTGCATATTTTTTTCCAGCAATTTCATGTGAGGTGCTTTTCTTGTTACCACTGTTGCTTGGTGTGCTTAGTTTAGTTGTCTAAATATCTATATACAGTATATCAATGTATATCCACAGCAAATTGTTTGATTTATCTTTTCAAATTTTTTTTACATACAGTGGTATGAAAAAGTATCGAAACCTTTTGGAATTTCTCACATTTCTGCATAAAATCCCCATCGAATGTGATCTGATCATTGTCAAAATCACACAGATGAAAAAATATGTGTCTGCTTTAACTAAAACCACCCAAACATTTATAGGTTTTCATTTTAGAAAGAGGATAGTATGCAAACAGTGACAGAAGGGGGAAAAATAAGTAAGTGAACCATCACATTTAATATTTAGTGCCCCCCACCCGCCTTTTGCAGTAATAACTTCAACCAGACACTTCCTGTAGCTGCAGATCAGTCTGGCGCATCGATCAGGACTAATCTTGGCCCATTCTGCTCTACAAAACTGCTGTAGTTCAGTGAGATTCCAGGGATGTCTGGCATGAATCACTGTCTATACTCATGCCACAGCATCTCAATGGGGTTCAAGTCTGGACTTTGACTTGGCCACTCCAGAATTCGTATTTCGTTATTCTGAAACCCGCCTGAAGTTGATTTACTTCTGTGTTTTGGATCACTGTCTTGTTGCAGCATCCATCTTCCTTTTAGGTTCAGCTTTCTGACGGACGGCCTCAGGTGTTCCTGCAAAACATCCTGATAAACTTTTGAATTCATTCTTCCATTAATGATTGCAAGTCGTCCAGGCCCTGAGGCAGCAAAACAGCCTTAAATCATGATGCTCACTTCACCATGCTTCACGGTGGGGATGAGGTGTTGATGTTTGTGAGCTGTTCCAATTTTCCCAAACAATTCAACTTTGGTTTCATCAGTTCACAAAATGTTTTTTCAAAACTTCTGTGGAGTGTCTAATTGCCTTTTTGCAAACATTAAATGAGCAACAATGTTAGGAGTCATTCCATGAACACCATTCTTGGCCATTTTTTTTTTACACATACTTGATGTGTGCACAGAGATATTGGACTGTGCCATTGATTTCTGTAAGTCTTTAGCAGACACTCTAAAGTTCTTATCTACCTCTCTGAATATTCTGCGCTGAATTATTGGCGTTATCTTTGGTAGATGGCCATTCCTTGGGAGAGAAGCAACAGTGCCAAACTCTCTCCATTTGTAGACAACTTCTCTGACTGTCAATTGATGAACATCCAGACTTTTAGAGATGGTTATGTATCCTTTCAGCTCTTTTGACCGAGCCATGAAGCTCATCAGACAATGCTTCTCATAAAGACAATTCTTACCAGGTGAGTGTTTTATAGTGGGCAGGGCAAATTTCAACCACTCATCAGTGATTGGGCACACACCTCACGTAAATTGTTTGGTAAAAATTGGTTTCAATTTCTCTTTAAGTCTCCTTAGGCAGAGAGTTCACTTACTTATTTCCCCCCTTCTGTCATTGTTTGCATACTATCCTTATTAAAATATAAAAACCTATAAATGTTTGGGTGGTCTTAGTTAAAGCAGAAACTGTTTTTACATCTGAATGATTTTGACAAAGATCAGATCACATTTGATGGTGATTTTATGCAGAAATATGAGAAATTCCAAAAGGTTCAGATACTTTTTCATACCACTATATAGTGAAACTAAATGTAGTCTTAGTATTCATACCTGATTTTTAGGGGGAATCACATTCGTAAAGTAATAATGTATATGTGTGTGTATTTACCAATTTCTTAACACGACTACTGAATTCCACAGTCAGTACATTCCCAGGAGACGACTCGGTTTCCTTATCCCCAAAGCCAGGAACCGTCCGTTTATTCCATCTCTTGAACCAAACCCAGATTGGCGTTCGCCAGCATATTTTGTACGAGCCTTGTCTAGCTGGGCTTTTGCGCGTGGCTGTTATACGACAAGTCCGATTCCTGGCGGACTGCGCTTTGTCGCCTGGATTTGTTTAACCCCGGGGATCAACCTTCAGACGGGGCATGTGTGCTGGTAATGGCTGCCAGATGAGGCTGGGCCGGCAGTCTCGGGGCCTCGCCGATGCTGCGAAGACGAAGAATGAGCGCTCACATGTGCGAACAAATGCAGGAACTGTTCTGGGAGACAACTGTGCAAATAGAACAAGTCGTCTTAGAGTAACTTTTTTAAAGAAGTGTTGATACAAAGGCGGGCTAATGCGAGGCGCCGTTTGCTGATGTGATGTCACTGTGGCTTTTAAGCCGTCTGGCCGTCTTGCCAAGTAGTAAGATGCGAACTGTCCAAAGGTGAGTTAGTCCCGGTGGCGTCTGGACATTGGGCAACCACAGTCTGACCGGATGAACGCTCAACCTGTAATGTGAAGAAATTGGAACTGATCCCACTCACAGCCGTGCGTCTTCCTTCACAAAACAAACAAATAAATGTCGGAGATTAAACACGGGGGGCATCTTTGGCACTTGCCGCGACCACCCGGGAAGCCACAGTGGCTCCCGATTTTAGCCGACTCCCACAAAGTACACAAAAACAAAGCTTCATTGCCAAGGATATACAGTGTATAATTAATTGGAAATAGTATGTTGTGAAGGCGAATAATCTCAATAAAACGAAACGGAAAAGCAGTTGTATCTGATTTTGATCTTTTTCGTGCTGTGCGGCTAAAAGTAATTCCTTCCTTGAAATGTCATCATGTTCTACGCCGGTCTCCATGACTCTGAATTAATTCGCTCCCCTCTGCAGCCCAGGCGGTAAATTTCCTACTAGTGTGTAGCTTGGAGAGTTTGATGAGTGCACCGGATGATTGAATTAGACCTCGGGGTCTTGATTTTAAAAAAAAACCTTGAACGACTCGAAAGATGCACGGCAGGGGAGGTCGGCAAGAAGCTAAACTGGCGGCTTATTATGGTTTGAATCCAGTCCCAGTTCATTTTACCCTCGTAGTTCAACAAACGTAAACACCATAAACCAATTCGGAAGCGAGTCTTGGTACTATTCTAACCGAACTTCAACCACGAAAGCAATTGTACTTGTGTCCCCTGCATCTGAAAGTTTTAGGTTTTCCACCTTCTACCCAAAGCCTTTGTTTTATATCGCAGTAATGATAACTGACAATTGATGGCTCATTTGCTTGTGCATTGTATCCTGCTACATTGTGCAGAAAATTCTGGACAATGACTTCAGATGTGGAGGGATATTCTGAGTTTGGTCAACAAGTCATTGTATGTACAGTTGGTTAGGCTATAGCTATCTGAATAAATGTTATTTTTTTCATTAACAGATGCATACTTAGCCTGTTGTTTTTTCATTTTTTGGTTATTAGTAGTGGCTAAAGTCACTAGAATTTCTTGCCGGAACTCCCTGACGTAGAAGTCGGCATGGAGTCCTTTTGTTCGTCTCCTTGTGCCCTGCGATTGACTGGCAACCGATTCAGGGTGTACCTGGCATACTGCCCATAGTTAGCTGGGATTGGCTCCAGCGCCCCCGTGAACCTTTTGAGGATAAGCGGTTCCAAAAATGAATGAATGACAGGTTTCAAACATGCATTAGGTTACTGCATTACACTTAAACAAGGCATACATGAGAAATCGATTTTAGGGCTGACAAAATGATCGCGTTAACGGGCGGTAATTATTTTTTGTAATTAATCATGTTAAAATATTTGACGCAATTAACGCACATGCCCCGCTCAGACAGATTTAAATGACAGTACAGTGAAATGCCCACTTGTTAATTGTGTTTTATGGAGTTTTGCCGCCCTCTGCTGGCGCTTGGGTGCGACTGATTTTATAGGCTTCAGCACCCATGAGCATTGTGTAAGTAATTATTGACATCAACAATGGCGGACTACTAGTTTATTTTTTGATTGAAAATTTTACAAATTTTATTAAAACGAAAACATTAAGAGGGGTTTTAATATAACATTTCTAAACCTTGTACTAACATTTATCTTTTAAGAACTACAAGTCTTTCTATCCATGGATCAATTTAACAGAATGTTAATAATGTTAATGCCATCTTGTTGATTTATTGTTATAATAAACAAATACAGTCCTTATGTACCGTATGTTGAATGTATATATCCATCTTGTGTCTTATCTTTCCATTCCAACAATAATTTACAGAAAAATATGGCATTTTTTATAGATGGTTTGAATTGTGGTTAATTGCTATTAATCACGATGAATTAATTTTTAAGCTGTAATTAACTCAATTAAAAATTTTAATCGTTTGACAGCCCTAATTGATTTCCATTCAAAATTGAATTCTTTCACTGATTTACGAAATTCCATGTAAAACCCCATCTAATTTTTACTTTCCCTCCCTCATTTCCTCAAATCTAAATGCAAAACCTCGATGTTAACTATTCAAGTACGTACTTAGGATGTACATTAAAATTGAAAATAATGTAAACACTGACTTTTTTTAAGTATTAAAGATATAAGTAACGTACATTAGCCAAAAATAAGTACATATGACTTACATTATGCAAAGTGAAATGGAATATATTTTGAAAATAAAGCAAACATTAACTTTTTTTTTTTTAATTACCGTATTGGCCTTAATATAAGATGGTGTTTTTTTGCATTGAAATAAGACTGAAAAAGAGGGGGTCGTCTTATATTCGCGGTCTCGACATTATACCCATTCACAACACGAGATGGCGCCAGATATCATTGAAGCGATGTTCTGTCATGACAGAGCTCAGCTACGCTCAAGTTTAAGCAGTTTGCATTATTTTATTGCAATGTTTTTCCTTATTCAGATTTGTTTCAAGACTACAGTAACAGTTAGACTTCACTTTCATGGTTAATGTAGTTATTGCAATTTTGTTGTTCTATCACAATGGAATGGTTTATTTACATTTCAAAAACCAGAAGCCATTCATTTACGAATGTGCTTGCACTTTAGTTTACATATTTAAATGTTCAGATCAGAGGTTGCGCTAGACATTTTCGTTGTCTGTCATTTTGACTGACAGGGTCATAAAAATCCGGTCATAATCTATTTTTACCAGTCACTGAAATTTTTAAAATGATAATGATGACATATTCAATAGTATTTAGTTTTCATTCATTTTTAATTTTGTAACGCTTGCTTGGCAGCGAAAAATTAGACACTGAAGTTGTATTTTTCTCCCTCTTTTTACTCTGCTTACCGCCAACAACACCAACAAAACAACTCCACTCCCAAAGAAAAAGAGGCAACCATATAGACCCCAATCACCAACGTCACACAATGATCTTAATTGTGGTTGTCAGCCCAAAATCTTCTAAATATATATTAAATGCATCTTACCAGATATAAAATGACTACTACATAGTCTGTGGTGATCGTTTGGTGCCCCGATTTCTTGTCGAATTACAGCAGTCCATCTCGCTCTCCTCTTCGGTAATTCCAGCTCCAATAGCATATATTTAAAAATGCTACCGTTCACAAGTTCGTAGTTGGATCACGGCGATCTCGGCGAACCATCGTCTGTCACAATTCCTGCCTCTCTCGGCCTCTCCCGGGAGTCGAGCTGTCATCATCATTGTGGAACGCAAACTATATATGTTCGATATATGTCCATCAACGTACAAGTCAAGTTGTCTTCTCTTTTATAACAGCATTTCCCAGCTGTAAACAAACGAATAAAAACTTGTAACACTTGGATATATGCGGTGCATTCAAACACGATTAGCAACAGGCGGCTAGCAGCAGTAGCAGAAGCTAGTTGTTGTAAAAATGATTAAACTTCGTAATTACAATCATCATCGTAATATCAATAGCAAAGGCAACAAGTCGTTTCATGCGCCAGATTTTAGGTTTCGTATTTTTAGAGCACATTACCTTCCATAACAGCGGGGGCATGACTGCAGGAGCTGTCAGTTTTGTCCATCTCCTTATGACGAGTACGAGCACCCATGGTTTGGAAATCGACATGGTACGAAGCATGGAGGCCTTGGCTTGGTTCTCCACCCGCCTACATCAAAATAACATTCCCGGGATCTTGTATAAAGACCTTCCAACTTCGATTCCACCGCCATTGACTTCAATGGTAAACAGGCGGAAACGGAAGGGGAAGGAAGACATAAGGAAGTAAACCGGTACCTCGAAAACTTGTCTATACACAGGCGGCAATCTAGTCCACCAATTGGATCACGCGCTGGCACACCGGGTGCACCAATAAGAACCTCGCGTTGATGTGTCAATCACGGTGCCGCCGCCAGACCCCGGTTACACTACAATATTCTGACAGAATAGCCAACGACGTCATGCATTAAGAGAGACAATAGCTAATTAATGTGCCACCCTGTGGTCTGGGGTGTGAATTGCAACCTGTCAAAATGACTGACGGACTTCAGTTTTTTCCGTCACCGTTTTAAAAAACCGGTCAACGACGGAAAATTTCCGGTTAACGCGACCCCTGGTTCAGATATTAAGATTTGAATGAGGCAAAATAACATGTTTTTTCTCTCAAATATATTGTTATAATCATTTGTTTCGGATATACTGTAATTATTTTCTGTATAAAAATTAATTTGGTGTTCAAAAAGTCTTTTTTTTAAACTTGAGTCTTGAAAAAGAGGGGGTCGTCTTAAAATCAGGGCCGTCTTATATTTGGGCCAATACGTTATGGGGAAATGAATAAGTAGCCTTACATAAATGAGCAAAAATAAGTCCAAAGTCCATCTTAACATGGAAGATGTTCTGAGCCTCTCAAATAAAATAAACCTCATCAACTCTTTCCTTTCTCTTAAAGAGCTGATCAATTTTCCGTTGTATTGCCCTTTTAATTCAACGAGCTTGTTTTGTTGTTCCCAAAAAAAACGTGCATTTGAACCAATCCATAGACTTCATTATATATTGACATGACACATTCCCCATTCACTGTGTCACGCCTTCCCAAAGGGGGCAGTCCCACACTCCGCTTCATTTATTAGCAGTCGGTCACATGCAGCGATCTAACGCCGAATGTAGGTTGAAAGCTGCATACAAACAGGAAGGATTGTCTCACGGGTTTTGTTTGAGGATTCAAGGTAATTGTTATATTTTTCGTACCATGCATGCATTTTGAAACATTGTGAAAAAAATCAATGGGAGTAATTAGCCGCTACAGCATTGGCGTTATACTTCGCAATATTTACGTAAAATAACCGCTAACTGCCCGTTTTTCTGCTTTTGACCAAGAATCGAGACTGTTTTACGTCCATATCTATAAAGAATTCAGGGTTTTAAGCATTTATTCACAAGAATTTTCAACGGAAAAACCTCTTTGTTTACATATGGCGGCCACTAATTTGCTTACTGACTAGCATCATAGTTCGCAATATTTACGTAAACTCAATGCTAACTGCACGTTTTTTTTTGTTTTGTTTGTTTTTAAGAGACTGTTTTACGTCCATATCTATAAAGACTACAGGGATTTAAGCATTTATTCGCAAGAATTTTCAAGGAAAAAAGCTCTTTGTCTGTGATTCCACTCGGTCAGCTTTGATGGCCACGCCAATAACGCAGGCCTCCTATTAATCAGCCCCGCGCCCCGTGACCCATCAATATACTATGAAGTTTATGACCAATCAGAGCTAACTATCCATACTGATCACACGTCAGTATGTCAACCAAATGAACGGACAGCAGAGTCCAGTCCTTTTTTTTTTTTTTTTTTTTTTTTTTTTTGCTGCCTGTATGTGCACAGCGACTTGTCAGATAAAGAGAGACGCTTTGAAGAACTACGTAGAATAAATAAATGAATAATAAGTATTGGTGGAAACACATTACGCTACACAATAACTTTTTTGGCTTGTTTTTAACACTTGTGTATGTAAATCTTACGTTAGTATATTGTTCTTATTGAAGACGAGTTTGTGGCAGTGTGGCAGGTTTTTTTTTCTTTTAAATCATGGGGTTTTGACAGTTGGTGTCATATTTTCGGGATCAAAGCATCGTTCCACCCTGTTCCAGCTCCGAATATTTTACCGGAACCGGAACACCTTTCCCCTTGGTCATTATTTGAACGTAGTCTATAATGTTTGTTCTTGGCCTCTGATAATATGAAATCCCGGCCCAAAATGCGAATTATACTGCCGAGCGACTTATGTTTTTTAAAGCTCTTCACTGTGCATTTTTGGCTAGTGCGACTTATACACAGATGTGATTAATAATGTGAAAAATACAGCAATGTGTTTTCACATTTTGCATTCGTGTATTTGAGTCTTTTACCCATTCAATGAACAGTCAGAAGTACATCATTTAGCAAGACTTTCCTTTTCTTGATTTAATTCCTGAAGCAGTGTACCTGAAACTGATTTCAGCTTGTGACCCCAAGTGACTAAAGCAACAATGCAATCATTGGTAAACTCAAAAATTTTGCCTGTGCTCCAATCCATTTTAACTGGGAGAGCTAGGAATCGCTGGGAAGCTTTTCCACATCAACCGCCACTCAGGATAATTTATCATGGCAACCCCCCTGCTCTGGCAGCAAGAACAGAACAAACAAGACCCAGGGGTTTGATAAAGATGCCGAGTGATGAAAAGGCTACCAGAAATCAACCCCCTCTCCTCTTTTTAAGCCAAACATACGCACCTGGCCTTGCGCAGTCCACTTTCCTCTTCCTGTTTTCTGTGTTTTTTTCTAAAACCCCCCTCTCCCCTCATCGTTGGGAGCAGGTAAAGGGGGGTATTCAAGTGTCGGAGCCACCTGGGGCAGCAGGTTGAGAGAAATGCCGGTGAAGTCAGGCTCTGGAACATGTCTGTGGGCAAATTACTCTGCCGCTACTGATTAGTCGGGCCGGCTTCTCACCTGGCAAACTCAATATCGTGACATCACCACAACAAGAGGTAGCATTTGCTTCAGTTACAAGGTGTGAAATTTAAGCTTGTCAATCGTTAATATTACTGTAATGGGACTATTTTGCAAGAACTCACTTTTGAATTGCGTGTGCACAAATATTGCGGTACAGTAATTCATCAGTAATTCATCAGTGTCTCAACTCCTGAGCTTTTCCAGTCCCCGTTATAGTCATTTAAAAAATTTTTTTTAGTTAGATGTGTGTGGCAAAAATGTTAACTCTTCCAGATTAAAGCAGCATCAATGCTTTTTAACCATAGACACCTTCAGTCGCTAATCTGCCCAAAACATTAGGACTGCAGCGATCGATTATTTAAGTAATCAATTAATCTATCAACTAGTTAGTTCGAATAATCGAGTAATCGGATTAGGAACATTTAACGTGTTGAAGAATACATTTTAGGAGATGTAAAACAAAGGCTTGCTAAGATTGCACTTTCAAAAGAGCAATAAAAGTGAATACAAAATAAATTCCCGAGTGTTTCTTCAAGCCATGCAGAATTGCACTTTCATTTCACAAGAGCAATTCGGAATACATCAAAATACCTGAGTTTAGCCTCAAACGGTAATATATATATATATATATATATATATATTTTTTTTTTTAATTAAAAAATGAAGATCAAAAAACAACTAAAGAACAATTGGCTCAGTTCCATAGCAAAAGTCCACCAATTTAAAATGCTATAAAATGCTAACTTTTTTTTTAAACAATGCTCCTTAATCATTCAAACACACATTCTCACAAAAAATAAAAAATAAAAAAAAATAAAAGCTAAATATGCCTATGAACTAAATTACGAATGCATTGAGGAAAAAAAAACAAAACAGCTCGAAAAAAAAACGTACTTTATGTTGGTCTTAACAGGGAGCAGCTGGATTCAGCCATGTTAAATGAGTTGTGTCATATTCACTGTTGCCATTGGAAAGCATCGTATCCATCCAAATAAGTAAAAACTAAATGCAAACACTTTCAAAACAAATCATTACAACGCCACTCCAATTAAACAAATCCTCGAAGCAGCTCAACTTGATTCGAAGCTTTTTTCTAATCGTATGACGAGTTAATTAATCTTTGCAGCACTACAAAACATTAAATGTTATTGTTTTTAAAAAATATATATATGTTTTTTAATTAACTGTCATATTCACTGTTGCCACTGGAGGGCGTATCCACCCAAATAAAAAAATGTGAGCAACATTTTTTCCTGTTTTCTAGCGTGTTACAAAATAAAACGGTGACAATCAGTATATGGCTACAGCTATCGATTATTTTCAATTAATCTATCATCTAGTGAGTTCAAATAATCAAGTAACATTTGTTGTGTTGCAGAAAACATTTTGGGAGATGTAAAACAAAGGATTGCTAAGATTGCACTTTAAAAAGAGTATTAAATACAGAATAAAATTCCTGAGTGTTTCATCAAACTATGCAGGATTGCACTTCCATTTAAAAGTAAATTAAAATACCTGAGCTAAGCTTCAAATGGTATAAAAATAAGTAAATTAGGATCTAAGTACAACAAAAAATGACTGGCTAACTTGCATAGCAAAAGTATGCAAGCTATAATGCTATAAAATGCTAACTTTTTTTTACAATGCTCGTAACAAATCATTCAAACACATGTTCCCACAAAAAGCAGCTAAATATGCCTATAAACTATATTACAAATGCATAAAAAAACATTAGCTCGAACAATAAGTTACCTTACGTTGGTCTTAACAGGGAGCAGCTGCATTCGGCTAAATGAAATGAGCTATGTCATATTCACTGTTGCCATCGGAAGGCATCGTATCCACCCAAATAAGTAAAAACTAAATGCAAACACTTTCAAAACAAATCATTACAACGTCACTCTAATTAAACAAATCCTCGAAGCAGCTAAATTTGATTCCAAGCTTTTTTCTAATCGAATGACGAGTTAATTAATCTTTGCAGCACTACAAAACATAAAGTGTTATTGTTTTTAAAAAATATGTTTTTTAATGAACTTTCTTGACTTGATTTACTGTCTATTTGAAAGCATAAACACAAATGAAAGATTTTACAATCTTATTCACTACCATTGACAATGATATCCTCAAATCCATTTCAACTAGGACAGCTGTCTAATTGGATTGGACATCTATGGCGGCGGTCAATGGCAGCCAATGAGTTTTATTTTATTTTTTTTTTATTTTTACCATCAATATGAAGCAATTCCACTACTAGGTTACACCCACACAATGTGAAACAAAGTAGAAGTACAAAAAAAACCCGGGCGTCAGTGCAAATGGCAAAAAAATTCCCGACTGGCGTTTCAGCTGAAGCGTACATAATAATTAAGTCTGACCACGCTTTTCCTCTTCGCTCTTCCTCACCCTCCAGAAATAGACGCTGATATTCCCCCGCTTGCTGCCTCTGCCTTTTGTCCGGGGTCAATGCTCTCCAAGCTCTGCCATGAATATCCCCATCAGGGGGAAAAGATGGAAAACTGCACTTGAGAAAATCTGTGCGTCGTTATCCATTTGTCACTTAGGCTTTTTGAGATACCGAAGAGTTTACTTGCCATGACCAGATCAGTTTTTTTTTGTTTTTTGTTTTTTTTTTGGGTCAAGTCAATTGATTTTGAGTATCGCCTGTCATGGAGTCTTATCTGATACCATTGTGAAACAACACTTTTGTACCATCAACATTCGTTATACTTTTAATTTAAGGTCATCGTTTTGAACGAGCTCCATTTCCTAACCTGTTGGTTCTTTGAACTCTCTCACGATAATGCTGAGCCATCAAAATTTAACTACTTTTACCTTTGGGGTTTGTGTGGCTTTTCAGGCATAGTTACTTTGGAGTATCTTCAAGCATGCACTGAATTTTGGCCTTGTGTGAAAGCTTGCCATCATATAACATTATATAGTTATATAACATTAAGTAACTTGCTCCTTTGGCTTTCGATTAAGGTGGCCGAAGTATACGTATATATAGGGCTGTCAAAATTGTCGCGTTAACGCACGGTAATTAATTTTTTTAATTAATCACGTTAAAATATTTGACGCAATTAACGCACATGTCCCACTCAGACAGTATTCTCCCTTTTGGTAAGTTTTGCAGCAAGGCTTTTTGTGCTGTCTAACAGCGAACTCTTGTGGTCGCTTTGCGACAAGGTTTATTGTTTTCTTGCCAGTTCAATATGGCTGCACGACGTCTTGGGCTGACGCCTACTTTGTAATGTTGTGCTTACATGATCTTTGAACAAGATTTGTCGTAAGTATGGTTGTTGTAAAGAATGTACATATTATGTTAGTAAGCGAAATGTTATATTTTTTGTATGAGACGCTTTTTTCTTTATGTTTAGTGAACCTGTATAGAGTGCTAAGCTAACGTTGTTGCTAATGCAACGCTTGTGTACTTTTTTTTTTGTAGTTTTACGACGGTCTAAAGAGGACAATGGTTTGAGGCTATTTTATTAATAAATCAGACGAAAAAGGAAGAAGTCTGATTATTAAGGCGTCGTTAACTAGCTGTCTAGCTTTGGAAAAAGTAGATGCTTCGGAGTGAGGACAGCATAGACAGATTTAAATGACAGTAGAGTGAAATGCCCTCTACAGTCCTTATGTACCGTATGTTGAATGTATATATCCATCTTGTGTCTTATCTTTCCATTCCAACAATTTTACAAAATATATATATAATTTACAGAAAAATAATGCATATTGTATAGATGGTTTGAATTGCGATTAATTACGATTAATTAATTTTTAAGCTGTAATTAACTCAATTAAAAATTTTAATCGTTTGACAGCCCTAATATATATATATATATATAATATGCGTGTGTGCGTATATATTTAAAATTAAGACTTTATTAAGACTAAAATTTTGTCTATAAAAGTTGTAAAGCAAGAAAACAAACAAAAAAAAATGAATGAAAAGAACAAAAAAACATTTGAATAAAGCATCAAAATTATTTTTCAAACAATTCATGTGACTAGCACCTTAGAGACGGTCATTTGCTTTGCTTAGCCAACACCACCTGAGGACAGAAGATGTAAGATGGACATACGTAATTTTTTCAAACCTAAGCCTTCAAAAGCGACAACAGCTACTAAGCAAGAACCAAGGATTGAAGACGTGGACCATGAAATGCCAGAGAGCCCTGCCAAAATGGTGAGTGGAGTTTCAGTTTGCCCCACTAAAGATGTTAATTGTACAACAGAGCCCCCACCGGGCGTATCATAGTCAATGGACGACGATCTTGGCCAAAGCATAGCTGTCCTTCGCGGGCTGATTTAGAATTCCCTAAAAAAAAATGACGGGACACACACACACACACAAAAAGTTCATTTTCAGCGTATGATTATAAATATTCTTGGCTGGAATATTCAGTCAAAAAGGATGCAACGTCTACTTTACCACTAGGTAAGACAGAAAAACGCACACGCTCACACAGGCAAGCACACACACTCAGCTGGGATGCCTGTATGTACGAGCATGGGCTAAGCTACTATCCGAGCATATATGTTGTAAGTTAATTTTATTGCTGGCACTGTGTTTCGAGGTCATCAACATGTTTTGGCCCCCCCGCCACAAAAGTCAAACTCTGCCTATGGTGTGACCAATATATGGACATTTTTCAAGATCGAGTATTGGCCGATTAGGGCTTAGGCTATCGATTTTTTTAGCTGTCGATTAATCTTTGAACTAGTTCGAATAATCGAGTAATCGTATTAGGAACATTTAATGCGTTGCAGAATAAATTTTAGGAGATGTAAAACAAACGCTTGCTAGGATTGCACTTCCAAAAGAGCATTAAACAAAAACAAACAACAGCGAACAAAAAATATAGTTCTCAAGTGTTTCTTCAAACTATGCATGATTGCACTTTCATTTAAAAATAAATCAAAATACCTGAGCTTAGCCTCAAACAGTATTAAGAAAATAAATAAATGAGGATCTAAGTACAACAAAATAACATTCAGATAACTTGCACAGCAAAAGTCCGCTACCTTAAATGCTATAAAATGCTAACTTTTATTATTAACAATACTCTTAACAAATCGTTCACGCATGTTACCACAAAAAAAACAACTAAATATACCTATAAACTAAATTACGAATGCATTAAAAAAAAATATATATATATATATATATATGCTTATGTTAGTCTTAACAGGGAGCAGCTGGATTCAGCCATGTTAAATGAGTTATTTCATATTGACTGTTGCCACTAGAGGTCAGTGTATCCACCCATATCAATCAAACTAAATGCAAACACTTTCAAAACAAACCATTACAACGCCACTCTAATTAAACAATTACTCGAAGCAGCAAAATTTGATTTGAAGCTTTTTTCTAATTGAATTACTCGAGTTAATCGAGTCATCGTTGCAGCATATATTAGGATAACTTTTCTGTTCGCTGTTTCCGTGTTGATCTTTCTTATAAAGGTTGACCGATACATTCGCCGGCAGATATTTGGACTGTTTTTTTCAAGATATCAACCAGTTTATAGCCGATATAATTGGATAACTGTTAAGTTCACTGTTTGAGTGATAATCTTTGTGAAATTTTGTGATTTTCCACTATTAGAGTAAAGAAGTATCTGCCTCAAATATGGGCTTACAAAACTGGCTTTAGACATCAACAATCGACTGAATTGTCTTTTATTATTATTAAATCGGTATCAGCCTTTGAAAATCCCATATCGGTTGACCTTTGGTTTTCATTGCTTTGGGCTGTTTCTTTCTTGCTTGCCTGTCATGAGGGTTTGGAGGCCCTAAAATGGCAACATAAAATAAAACTATTGTCTACTGTAATAATAATAAAAACTGTTACTTGTATCTACAAAGAGTTTACTACATGTAGTTTGCACTATTGTAAAAAATTACAGGACTGATTGATGTACAAATAGCCATTGTTTGAACAGTTTGGTCTATGAACTACATATACAACGTTGAATTCTTTTATGTTTATGTATCACTTATAGATAACCTTCAACAAAAGACAAATGAACAAGCTTTTTGTTTCTTATTTAGAAAACTGACTCGGCCAAAGTCATCTTTTGGTTTCCACAAAGCGATGTTATACGATATGATACAATTTTTTTTTAATTTTTTTTTTAACAGAGTCCAGGCGCGAAGTATAAATTGTGTAGAAGTGGTAAAACTAAAGCAGCAAATGTTTTTATTTTTCATCAAGTCAGATTTTAACCTAATGGGAGTTGACTGTACAGAAAAATTCCGGAGTAGGTGAGGGTTCACTGTAAATATGAATGTGTCAATTTTAAAGAATCTTTAAGTGAAAGAGGATATTAAAATTCTGTCATAAGCTGTCCGATGGTGTTTTCTTCTTTTTCTTCTTCAAGCAGGCTTGCTTATTATTGAATGGCGTCTGTGTGAGCTCAGCATAGGCAGGAGGACATCTTATTAGGAGGTTAACAAAACACTCATCAGCTAATACCGCTTGTAATTGCAGCGGCGGTGAGGAAACGCAGCATACTAACACCCGGTATGGAAACAATCTGACAATGCAAACACTTCACCGAAGCCACAACTTGTGTGCGTGGAACTGCGTGCGCGCAGATGGCGGGTGTGTGAAGCGTCAAATTGGAGAGGGGGGGCTGGTGTGAGCGCACATCTGGAGGGAATTTATAGCATAATTCCGTCTATTATTGCTGCGGTCGATGCTTAAGGAGCGCGCGTACAATTAGCGTCCACTCGACGAGGCTGCAAGTGGCCGTTGGCCTAAACTAATAAACTATGCTGGAGAGCACAAGATTCATTTAGAGTCATCATCATCACCATAACGCTGCTCTTTCCTTTGACACTCTCTGTGTCGACTGTTCATCAATAGGGAACACACGACTGTTTGATTTTCAGCACCTCACCCTCTGGCCGCCTGCAAATTCCTGTTCAAATGCCTTTATTGGTGATGAAAACATTTGCTATTAGGGCTGCAGCTATTGTAATCGAATACTTGAGTAATCGGATTAGGAACATTTAGTGTGTTGCAGAATAGATTTTAGATTTTAGATGTAAAACAAAGGCTTGATGAGGTTGCACATTCAAATGAACATTAAATGCGACTACAAAATAAAATTCCAATTTTTTTTTCAACTATGCAGAATTGCACTTTCATTTCACAAGAGCAATAAATGCATTTGGAAATACATTAAAATTCTATGAGCTTAGCCTCAAACGGAAGGAAAAATAATAATAAATGAGGATCGAAGTACAACAAAAGAACAATTGGCTAATTTGCAAAGCAAAAGTCCATTAGCTTAAATGCTGTAAAATGTTTTTTTTTTTAAACTATGTTCTTAACAAATCGTTCAAACATATATTCCCCACAAAAAACTGCTAAATACACCTCTAAACTTAAATGACGAATGCATAAACAATCATATGAACTCAAACAAAAACTTTTTATGTTGGTCTTAACAGGGAGCAGCTGGAATCAGCCATGTTCGATGAGTCATATTCACTGTTGCCACGAAAGGGCAGTATATCCACACAAATCAATAAAACTAAATTCAAATCCTTTTAAAACAAACCATTGCACCACCACTCTAATTAAATGAATCCTCGAAGCAGCAAAATTTGATTTGAAGCTTTTTTCTAATTAAATTACTCGGGTTAATTGATTAATCGTTGCAGCACTATTTGTTATACAGTTATACCTTACTACTTCGCTCCTCAGCTTTTGTGCCCTCAGTGCATCGCGGACTTTTTGATCTTGTTACAAGTATCTTGTTATAAGAATAAAAGAGTTTAACAACATATTTATGTACACATTACTTATATCTACAGCGGAAAACACTCAGGTGACTTGAAGTTCCGCTCTGAGACCTCCATTTTGGCCAAATTTCAAAATTTTCCTATATGCATGTGTGATACATCCTTGGAAAGCTTAAAATATAATTTTTCTGGGGGAAGAAAAATTTGAACAGGAGGGTGTTAGGTCTAAACTTAATACTTGTATCTAGCAAAATAATAAAGACCTAGAGGAGGACGAAGACAAGGATCAGAACGGAGACAGAGATAAGGTTTTACGCTGACGGCCGTCAGGAGGAAGGTTGATGCGGAGCGGGTGGCTCACAACAAGCTTATCTGACCTTCCCCTGAGGAGCGCAGCCTTTTATTAAAAAGTGGGAGAGCATTCATTGCACATGCGTAAGTTTTGTTTTATCGAGATTGTATAATTTACTGAGAACAGAAACCAGAATGAAACATTATGGTGACGTTTACTGAAAACAGAAACTTTACTCACTAAAGCACATGTGAATAGACTGTTACATGAGAAAACATAATCATAACACCTAGTTTTAAACACACATAATTGCATTAATTATTGTAAATACTGTTATTGTGCAAAAGCATTAAAGCACATCTTACAGAGGGCATTTAAAAAAAAAAAAAAAAAATTTAACCAGCAAAATCCTAACTGGAAGTGAGAGCACGCGGGAGCAGAATTAAAGACACCATGATTTTAACAAAATATTATCACGTACTTGTTTCGATTCAAAAACTCCATGTAGCATGTATCATCGAGTGTCAAGACACAGATGTGAATGGTCACAGTTGGATTTTATGGGTTAAACATGGTAATTTAACAAGGGTCGCAATGCAGAAATCGCAGACATCAAGGAGTGGTCGGAATGTTTTTTTTTCATGAATTTGCCCTTTTAAACGTCTTTTGTCAATTTTTCTTTGTTTGGATCGATTATATCAGTGGTGTCCAAACTATTCCACATAGGGCCGCGAGGTAGATATCCGTGACTTTTTTACAGACGCCAATTTTTTCATTTAAAATTTCAAATACGGGAGTGAATAATTTTTTTAAGTCTTTTTTTTTTCAACTAAATATTAAAAATCTATTAATTGTGATAAGCTAAAAATGACAGACATATTGAATAATAAATATAATCACTTACCTTGTTTTTATGGCTAGGTTGAAACAAGAGCGGTTGCGCGACGTCTGTAAACGGGGGTCTTCAGGGTAAGACGGACAAGTTAAAAATAGTTCGGGGACTTAATGCGCCATGAATCTGCTAAGGCAGCATAAAGACATATTGTTCTATCAAACACAACAGTTCTTTTGGCTTAAAATACAGCAGTTTATTTTAAAGAGGGTTGCAAGAGCAGAAACTGTTTATCAGCCTTGTCTGTGTTTTCCGCACTACGTAGGTTTGTACTTACACAAACACACACACTCACACGCATTTATCATATGATAGCGTAGACAGTATGTATTATTATTTATAAAATATTTTATGTATGTTTTTTTTATTTCATAAATATTTTATTTCTTTGTTTCAAACTGTTCTTTAATGTTCTAAGGATAACATGCATTCAAAGGGTTTTGTATACAATTATTGATATTGTACCGTAATTTTCGGACTATAAGACGCTACTTTTTTCCTTCATTTTCAATCCTGCGGCTTATAGTCCAGTGTGGTTTATTTGTTGATTTATTTCAGTGACTAGGTAACATTTTATTTGACAACGGCGTCATACGACTGTCATAAGACCGTCATAATTATGACATGACACTATCATCGGTATTACTGAATGCTTATAACAGATGTCATTAAGTGTCATCTGGCAAATTGTCACTAACTCCATTTATGTCCATCTTGAATATTTTACAGCCATTCAAAATGCGAGATAATTTGCCGAATAACACTAAATGAAATCTGTTATGAGCATTCATTATTGCTCATGACAGTGTCATGTCATAGTTATGATTGTCTAATGACAGTCTTCTGTCAAATAAAGTGTTACTAAGTACCATAACAGCAATTAATGAAACAACTGATATAGTAACTGAAGAAATAATTAAAACTGAACATGAATTTTGATTGTTATTTACATCTGTAGTGCTGCAATGCATGCTAGGAGGCATGTTGGACAAAAACAGTGTTGGTAGCAGATGGCAGCAGAGGTGGACTGTCTCCCCTAAGGCAGCAGTGATGGCCAAATGAAGCTTATTGAAGCAATGGTGGTTCATTTTGACAGTCGTATGATGCCGTTGTCAAATAAAGTGTTACCGGTTAACATCTTTTGGTGTAAATATCCCATAATGCACTGAGAACATCTGCTGCTTGTAGTCCAGTGCGGCTTATCTGTGAACAAATGCTGCTTTCGTGTCAAATTTGGTGGGTGCGGCTTATAGTCAGGTGTGCCATACAGTGCGAAAATTATGGCATATACAACAACAAAAAATGGGGGGGTTGACACTACTTCGTGGTTTTTCACTTTAAACGGTCAATTCTGGTCCCCATGAACAGCAATAAGTAAGGGATCACTGTACATTAATAAATATTGGTCTGCAGACTCTTTTGTTTTCAGATTTAAGATGAGTTCCAACTCATATCAAAAAAGTCAGCAAACAACTGCCTCTGATAGTTTAGCGGTTCTAGTAGTCTTTTCTTGACATTCTTTGCTAACAAAAGCCTAAAGGTTTTGAATTTTTCATAATTTATTCTCCCTTGACTAGCATTCCAGTTCCAAAAAGAAGCTAAATTGTCTTAATTTTTTTTCTCTAACTTTTTAAAACTGGTATTTGAAAATTCTCTATGACTATGTTGATTTAGTGTTGAGCATAAGCTAATAGATCTTTTGAATGAACTCGCTGTTGACTCCCCCCCCCCCCCCTTTTCTTAAATGATTATTGACGAGGCGTTGGAGCGTTAAGATCTCAGCTGGGAAAAGTGAGTTCCGTCTGTGATTTAGGAGCTTCTAACAGCACTGGCTAAAGCAGCTCGTAAACCACAACAGTAAAGCGCCGCCTTCCGTGACCCGCCCGCTTCTTCACTTTCGGGGTCAAGTAGCTACACGTGTCAGGTTCGTGACCTTTAACCCCTCCCCTCAGCCATCTTGAGTCACTTTTTCTTCTCTGCCTTTTTGTCGCTGCTTCTTCACACGCTCCATTTTAAATATATCTCATGCTCAAATGTCCAGGCAGTGTAAGAAGTAACTTTCTTATTGCCATGCAAGTCAATAATCAAATGAACTGACAACTTTAATCGCTTAGAATTCTTGATCAACTTCCAATTTCCCCTATTCTTGTCATTTCAATGTTTCAACTGGCATCTCAGAATTCTGTCATACTCCATCAAAGCAAAGTTATTAGCTAATTCAAACCAAGATATTTGTAATAAATATAAAGAATTTTTTGGTGAAAAAAACAAAATTTTTTCCTGTTTTCTAGCATGTTACAAAATGAAACAGTAACAATCGGAATCAGAATAAATTTTAGGAGATAAAACGATGCTAAGATTGCCCTTTCAAAATCAAATCAATATCAAATGTGAATACAAAATATCATTCCTGAGTGTTTCATCAAACTATGCAGGATTGCACTTTCATTTAAAAATAAATTAAAATACCTGAGATAAGCCTCAAATGGTATATAAATAAATAAATGAGGATCTAAGTACAACAAAAGAACGACTGGCCAACTTGCATAGCAAAAGTTCGCTAGCTCAAATGCTATAAAATGCTAACTTTTTTTTATACAATGCTCTTAACAAATCATTCAAACACATATTCCCTCAAAAAAGCGGGTAAATATACCCATAAACTAAATTACAAATGCATAAAAATACACATTACATCACACAAAAACATATTTATGTTTGTCTTAACAGGGAGCAGCTGGATTCAGCCATGTTAAACGAGTTATGTCTTATTCACCATTGCCACTAGAGGGCAGTGTATCCTCCCAAATCAGTAAAACTAAATGGAAACACTTGGGGAAAAAAACATTACGATGCCACTTTAATCAACCGAATACTCGTAGCAGCAAAATTTGATTTGAAGCTTTTTTTTTTCCCAAATCAAATTACTCGAGTGAATCGATTAATTGTCGCAGCACTAAATAAGTGTGTATAATTTGTGTGAAATTTAAAACGCCATGTATAATACACGCAGCAAAAATACTGTGAAATAATTCTTATTATTGAAACAAAAATACACCATTACAAAAACATGAATTCAAGCAAAAGATAAGAAAAATACAAACATACCGTATTTTTCGGATTACAAGTCGCTCCTGAGTATAAGTCGATCCAGCCATAAAATGCCCAACGAGGAGAAAAAAAAACATATACAAGTCGCACCGGAGTATAAGTCGAATTTTTTGGGGAAATTTACTTAATAAAATCCACACATAGAACAGACATTTCATCTTGAAAAGGCAATTTAATATAAAAATACAATAGAGAACAACATGCTAAATAAATGTACAGTGTACAGTGTATGAACAACGAAATGTGAATATACTGTCCTACGTTACGGCTCGGTCCTGGCTATACAGCGAACTCCCAAAAGACAATGCTGGACGTCTGTATAATTTGCTGAATCAATTTGGTCCTCGATAGAAAACAGGTTCACATCAACGTAAATAAATGATAATTATTATTATTATTATGATAATGATAATATTTGGTTAGACTCGTCATGTGTCATTATACTCGAAAGTGTTCTTTCTATTTTATCCATATGTGACGACCGTCAATTCTCCTCCTGTGTTTTATTCCAACACATTGTCAACGACAGCAAAATGGCTGACGGCTAGAAATCCGAGCAGTTCTTGAATGCGACACGAGCAGCTCTCCTAAACATCATCTCCAAACTAAACACCCGTCACTTCAAAACTACTCGATGGACTATTTTGGTCGCCTATGTGAAAATACAGAGAAACAGGAAACTTTTTTGATAAAAACTACGAAGGTAATTGAGAAAGCACTCAAAGGCAGCTAGTTACCTTGTTGCTAAATCCAAAAAGTCCCACAACGTGATAGACATTATTCCTACCTGCCTGCAAAGCCATTGTCTGCGAGATGCTCGACCCTGATGTGGTTAAAGACATTGCTCAAGTCCCCCTGTCTGATAATCCTGAGCTTTTTCAAGCCTAACTGCTATAAAAAAAAAATTCATAACAATAGAGACAGAGCTGTTGAAGAATAAGGATATCGACTTTGTGTTCATCTAAACAGGCTCAAGTTTCACACTGAGTAAGTATACATACTGAGAAATTATTTTATAATTAAATATACTGTACAGAGAATAATTTTGGAACATTTTTGGTTTGTGGTGTGCCGCAAGATTTTTTTCAATGTAAAAACGTGCCGTCAGTCAAAAATGGTTGAAAAACACTGCTCTAGATCAATAAGCCTGTCCGTCTTACTGTGTGTTGACTTTGTTGCAAGCATCAGTGATGGATTGATGTTTCAGCTAACTGAAGGAGACCTGTGCCGTGATCGTATAGTGGTTAGTACTCTGCGTTGTGGCCGCAGCAACCCCGGTTCGAATCCGGGTCACGGCAGGTACAGATCACCTTTTTTCTTTAGATATGTTTGCATTTTTCACTGAGACAGTATTCCACAGTGACATGCAGAGGAACTAGACTGATCGTGGGGATAGTGGCACAATGGATAATGTGTCTGATTATGGTTTAGAAAATTCTAGGTTTGACTCCTGACTCAAGTATTTTCATGTGGTAGTGAGACCAATGTAAGACTCTTGTGTTTCATTATGTTGACCTGGAATATCTGGGTTACTCAGGCAAACTCACAAAGAAGGCCAAATTTTTAATCTGCCGTTGCTAGCATTTAATCTGCGATCACATATTCATGAAAAAAAGGTAAATGGAATTTACAGTACTTCAGAAGAATCCCTGCTCTTCTCTAAACAATGAATTTGCACAGAATACTTGTTCCAAACATTTGAATCGTGGTTGTTTCAATATCTACTATAGATAAGGACTGTTTATTGGCTAGAATGAATCTCACATTGTTTTTTACGTCTGCTGATCAAGAAGCCTGTCCGTCTGACTGTACGTCGGCTTTGTTGCACACATCATTGATGGACTGATGTTTCAGCTAAATGGAGGAGACCTGTGCCGTGATTGTATAGAAGTTAGTACTCTGCGTTGTGGCTGTAGCAACCCCTGCTCGAATCGGGGTCACGGTAGGTACCGATAATTTTTTGTCTTTAGCTTTATTGTCATTACACAAAGCGTCATGAGATTCAAAGCTGCCCCGTAGAGTGCACACACACTTACACATAGAATGGATTGAAAAATATGTCCATATCTCCAATATGCAAAATAAAATGTCAAATTTCTAATCTGCCATTGGTAGCATTTAAATCTGCGCTCACATATTCATGAAAAAAGAAGGTAAATGGAATTTACAGTACTTCAGAAGAATCACTGCTCTTCTCTAAAAAATGAATTTGCACAGAATAGTTGTTCCAAACATTTGAATCGTGGTTGTTTCAATATCTGCTATAGATAAGGACTGTTTATTGGCTAGAATGAATCTCACATTGTTTCTTACGTCTCCAGATCATGAAGCCTGTCTGTCTTTCTGTGCATCAGCTTTGTTGAAAGCATCAGTCATGGACTGACGTTTTAACTAAACAAAGGAGACCTGTGCCGTGATCGTATAGTGGTTAGTACTCTGCGTTGTGGCCGCAGCAACCCCGGTTCGAATCCGGGTTACGGCAGGTGCACATAAGCTTTCTTATCTAAATACATTATTTGCATTTTTCGCTGAGACAGTATTCCGCAGTAGTATGCAGAGGCTCTAAACCGGGGGTCAGCAACCCGCAGCTGTACAGCCGCATACGGCTCATTAAGCGCTGCCCTCATGGGTCCCTGGAGCTTTTTCAAAAATTATTGAGAATGGAAAAAGATGCAGGCGGGAACTACATTTTTTATAGTTTTAATTTTTTTTGTAGGAGGAGGACTACTACTATGACACTAACACTCCTCTAATTTATTGATATTGTAATGAGTTAAACTCGAGGCGGGATCGTACAACAGAGTAGTCACATTCTCTATAGGTTGCACTGCAGGGAAAATAAACATTTATTTTTCTGGACTAAGGTGCATCAGATTATAAGTATCAATGAATGGCCTATTTGGCCTATTTCTAAACCGTATTCATGTATAGGGCGCACTGCATTATAAGGCGCAGTTGTAGTAGTGGTTGGCGTTGTATTATGCATCCACAAGATGGAGCTGAGCTAAATGGAATGTCATGCCATGATTAACCAATATCGAAGGCGCATCGGATTATAAAGCACACTGTCGACTTTTGAGAAAAATGAAGGCTTTCAGGTGCGCCTTATAGAGCGGAAAATACAGTAATCATGAAGGCTCAATATGTATTGGTAGCATACTTAATCATTTTGATAGTAGGCTAATTTAGCTAAGATAGATACATACAGCATGAGTTCCCTTCATTATAAGGCTAATATAAGGGTGTTAATTTTTTGAGGATCCAGCCATTTTTGTTTTTTTTGATCCGATACGGCTCTTTCAACATTTTGGGTTGCCGATCACTGCTCTAAACAGATCGTAGGGCTAGTGGTGCAATGGATAAAATGTCTGACTACGATTCAGAAGATTCCAGGTTTGTCTTTTGGCTATCTTCAGGTTTATTTTTCAAATGGAATTTATCGTAATGCAAAACTGCCGTCTTTGAATTTGGTCGCCTGGTTGGGGGGTCCTGGTGCCGGGAGTGGTGATGGGGCGGCGTAGGGTCGGTCGCCAACAGGCTTACACTCATAAGGGATTCACACGATTACTGGGTCCCAGATTCTACCCCTTTCAACCACTTAGCTTATAGATTCCCCCAGCCCCATCCCCCTCTTTCCCTGGTCAACAGGCCCCCCCACATGGTGTCAACCGGAAATACATCTAGCTGACAATAGCACCAACATATTAGTAGTTAGTGTAGATGTTCAATGTATTTCTTTTTGTTGTTTGTTTGTGTTTCTTTTATTTCTTCTCTTGTGTTTCTTTTTTTCTGTTCCCCCATAACCCCTTCCTGTTCGCTGCTTTGTCATAATAAACTAGGTATGTTGAATGATCACATTGGGAGTATGCCATACTCTCAATGTAAAACATTAAAACTGTTCAGACCAACCGGACACTTTTCATACCCATGTTTGAGAATGGTCTTGCATATTAGCGAGGGGCCTGGCTTATTCATTCACTCCAAAGGTTGGGGATGGCGTGTTTGAGTGAAGCGAGGCCACATTCAACTCTTGTTAGCAATTTTAACACCACAGACTCTCCCTTTGAAATGCTAAATGCGGCACTAACGGTAATTCCAATTGGAATTGGTCATATCAGGAGTTATCAGTAGACCGTTAAGTTCTTCATCCTGTTTTTTTCTGTGGGTGCTGCCCAGTGTTTACACTATTATTGATCTAAATATAAATATATTGGAATAAAGTGAGTATTGGATGAGTAACGCACTTGTGGTAGATCTCCACCCTTGATAATGAGGGAGGCTGTTTTATTCCCCCGTCACCCACCAAGTGGTTTTGCATACTTTTTTTTTTTTTTTTTTTTTCGTTTTTCTTCGGCCGCTGCAATGCTTTGTCACTTTTCCAGTAAATGTGTGCGTGTTTGTGTGTGCTTGTTTTTGTTCTGGGCTGTGCCTGTGTTTTTGTCTTTTTAACTATTTTTACAAGGTTTGGAATGTCAAGTCATAGAAAAAAATTGCTTCCGATGCATAAAACAGTTATTCTTTTTTCCTCTCTTCTTGTGAAAATGATCGTTTAATGTGTGTTTTTTTTTGTAATGTAGCGCTGGTGCTGTTCTCTTGACAATGAAGAAAAATTTAAGAATATTTTGCTTTTTCAAGGTTGTTTTGTATATCTGCAAATGTTTTTATTGTTTAACTTTTTGCCTTAACTTTTTGCTGTTAAATGATTATGTCTGAGTGAATGATCGCTCTCAGCCCTCCCGGTCAAAACGGATTGGACGTCTATCGCCGTCTGCACTGCAAAAAGTAGCAGATGGATCCCTTTTTACTAGTGACCAATATTAAACAAACTGAGAGCTTTACATGAATGAAGAGCATTGTTGTTTTTGTCAACGACGACGATAACGAAAATGTTTCGTCAACGAAGATTTTTTCCGTGACGATGATGTAACACTGACGAGCTAAAAACGTGTCTTGAGGGACTAAAACATAACGAGACGAATGCCAGTATTTGTGTGAAGAGACGACAAAGACATGAAAATACGACATAGTCTCTGTCTTATCTTCACAATGCATGACCAAAGATGGGTTGTAACGCATTACATTTACTGCATTATATTAAATTGAGTAACTTTATGAGAAAAATTAAAAACTTGTTACTTCAGTAGATGTGTGAAGAAGAAACGCTACTCTTACTCTGCTACTTTGGGCTACACAAGTCGTTACATTTTTCTTCTTTATTCTAAATATTATATTTAACTTTTTTGCCAGAGAAGCCAACAGTGGGTTTCACCAGTGAGATGTCGTAACAATAATCACATGACTCCATTATACCAATCAGACTCAAGCTTGCCGTTCTACGATCATGCCGGCCATCACAGCCCTGTAAAAATTAAGTATCTGACATAGAGCACTGCTGTCATCATGAGTCGAAATCGCAGATTTTAACCTCTCTCCCAATTTTCATTTGGCACCGATTGACCAAGGAAAACCGGGGATATGATCCATTTAATTTGACCAAAGGACACTCATGCTCTTTGGACAATTCTGTGTTGCTTGATTTCTTTATTTTTCTATCTCACTGTAACGCAATGGGGTTTTTTTGTATTTGTTTGGCTTAATGTGTTTATGTATAATGTTGTAGTACAGTATACTAATAACAGTTCATATAAATAAGTTTGTGCTGAGAAAAAATACAATTGTTTGAAAAGAAAATCAAACATCAGAAGCAGTTACTCACAATGTTACTAATTATTTGAGTATTTTTTTCACCAAATACTTTTTACTTGCAATAGAGTACATTTTTTGGTTGACTACTATACTTACTTATTTCAGTAATATTAGTTTGAAGTAATACTACTCTTACTTGAGTAATTTTTTTGGCTACTCTACCCACCTCTTTGCGTGACATTTTCATATTGTACGCGAAGTACTTCAACTTGCAGTGTACCGGCATTAGAATGTGCTTCAAGTTATGCTGTAGGTTTGCTTTTTTGAAACAAGTCGAAAGATTTGTTTTCATATCTTAGCAAGAGAGAATATGTAATTTTGCTTTAGCCTTTAAAACACTGTGTTGAGTGATAATCACTAAATGCAACTCGTAGCATAGTTTTCGCGCTAGCCAGGGTTCCCGCGGGGTGTTAAAAAGTCTTAAAAGCATTGAACTTATAAATTTGGAAATAATACCTTAAAAAGTCTTGAAAAATTGATGTCCTGGTCCCTTTGCAGAAAAAAACAGCCCCAAAGCATGATGTTTCCACCCCCATGCTTCACAGTGGGTATGGTGTTCTTCGGATGCAATTCAGTATTCTTTTTCCTCCAAACACGAGAACCTGTGTTTCTACCAAAAAGTTCTATTTTGGTTTCATTTGACCATAACACATTCTCCCAGTCCTCTTTTGGATCATCCAAATGCTCTCTAGCGAACCGCAGACGGACCTGGACGTGTACTTTCTTCAGCAGGGGGACACGTCTGGCAGTGCAGGTTTTGAGTCCCTGGCGGCGCATTTAGTTACTGATAGTAGCCTTTGTTACTGTAGTCGCAGCTCTCTGTAGGTCATTCACTAGGTCCCCCTGTGTGGTTCTGGGATTTTTGCTCACCGTTTTTGTTGTCATTTTGACACCACGGGGTGAGATCTTGCATGGAGCCCCAGATCGAGGGAGATTATCAGTGGTCTTGTATGTCTTCCGTTTTCTAATAATTGCTCCCACAGTTGATTTCTTTACACCAAGTGCTTTACCTATTGCAGATTCAGTCTTCCCAGCCTGGTGCAGGTCTACAATTTTGCCTCTGGTGTCCTTCGACCGCTCTTTGGTCTTGGCCATAGTGGAGTTTGGAGTGTGACTGACTGAGGTTCTGGACAGGTTTCTTTTATACCGATGATGAGCTAAAACAGGTGCCATTAATAAAGGTAACGAGTGGAGCCTCGTTAGACCTCGTTAGAAGACGTTAGACCTCTTTGACAGCCAGAAATCTTGCTTGTTTGTAGCTGATCAAATACTTATTTTCCACTCTAATTTGGAAATAAATTCTTTATAAATCAAACAATGTGATTTTCTGGTTTTTTTTTTTTCATATTCTCTCTCATGGTGGAGGTTTACCCATGTTGACAATTACAGGCCTCTCTAATCTTTTCAAGTAGGAAAACTTGGTGGTTGACTAAATACTTATTTGCCCCACTGTAAGTCTGAAAGGGGCTTTAGACTAAGATGAAAATTAAAATAGCCAGCAGTTTTTGACTGCACTAGGATAAAATAAAGAAATGGCCATCAAGGAAAAAAAGGACTAGCTAGGTGTTGATTGCAAGTGACTCGAGCGTCGTGATTTATATTTGCATGCCACTCCCATTGTTTTTTGTTTTTTTTTCCCGTACAGTATGTTTAACTCCATAGTGCATTTTTTTGTTTAGTCCAAGACTGTTCCATTCAGTGCTTGTGTCTGTGAGCTAGGTCTGGAAAGAATACATTTAGTGGATGTAAGACTCCAGCTTAAAGGCATCCTGCAGCTCATTTGCCTCCGTCATCCTTGGAATTATCGGTGGGAGAAAATATTTTTAAAAAAGCAAAAATTCTCAAACCATCCAAAGGAGCGTAACTGTTAATGACAAGCCTGGGAATGAACTTTTACAACTTCCCCATTTAGTTTCTGTTCATGACATGAACGCATATGTAATACTAAAAAAACGACTTCTAATGGGGGAGGAGGGGGAAAAAATCAGTAATTTGCTCCAGTTGGGTAATTCATTCCATTTGTTTAGTTACAATGAGCTTTGGTCCGGCCGACTCAGGAAGCGACAGAGACGACTGTCTTCAAAAGCCAGCCGACTGGCCGCCGATCAGTCGGACACTACGCGGCGCGACAAACGAGGGAAAACGTAGTCTCGCCCAATGTTGGGCCTCCACGCTTGAGAGGAAACGGAGTGTCGGGCCTCCCACTCTGCCACTTAACTCGCTTTTTGATCTCTTGTAACACGCCAATAAAACGGAGCAGAGTTAATGCAATCCAAAGGAAACTCATTAATTTGCCATGGCAACAAGCGCTAAAATTACTGCAACAGAAATTGTACTTTTAGAGATCATTCTAGTTTTTAGGAGTTTAGATTTTATTACATGTAAGTCAGCATTTATGGTGGAGTTTGTCGTTTTCAGGCCAGTAATATAGATATACGAGGACTGTAACTAGGTTCGAATTTTAGTATCATGAAAACAGGAGGGAACACTGTAGTGTTATCCTAATTCATATTGGTTTGTTTTGGAAAGGACAGTCAGGTTCAAAGGCAAACAATAAAGACAAAGATACTGTAAATCAACGACATGAGTTTGTTAATAAACATTACTGTGCTTGGTAAAATTAAAGCTTGTCGTCATCTTTACCGTCCGGCTTGCAGCTGTGTCTGTCTTCTATCATTTTCCTTCCCTTGACAGGCTCCTGTATAAGTCACTTTTACATCGCTTGCAAATCGCTATCTATTGAAACCATGTGTCTCGTATTAAACCCTTCCACTTCCAATAAATCAGCCGTACTTGACGTTTTAACTTTATTGCAACTGCATCCGCGTCATCTTTTGCACGTTGCAGTACTGCGTATTAATTATTTGATGAGTTGATCTTGACTTGATTGCGTTTGACATCACAAGATGGAACGATGTCGAGAGCTGATTCGATTCAGATTGTTTGGAATCGCAGATTCGTGATGTCAAGTCACTGTCTAAGAGTTAAGATGCTTAATTTGAGGTTGAGTTTTTGATAAAATTATGAACAGTATATACACTCACCAACCACTTTATTAGGTACACCATGCTAGTAACGGGTTGGACCCCCTTTTGCCTTCAGAACTGCCTCAATTCTTCGTGGCATTGATTCAACAAGGTGCTGGAAGCATTCCTCAGAGAGTTTGGTCCATATTGACATGATGGCATCACACAGTTGGTGCAGATTTGTCGGCTGCACATCCATGATGCGAATCTCCTGTTCCACCACATCCCAAAGATGCTGTATTGGATTGAGATCTGGTGACTGTGGAGGCCATTTGAGTACAGTGAACTCATTGTCATGTTCAAGAAACCAGTCTGAGATGATTCCAGCTTTATGACATGGCGCATTATCCTGCTGAAAGTAGCCATCAGAAGTTGGGTACATTGTGGTCATAAAGGGATGGACATGGTCAGCAACAATACTTAGGTAGGCTGTGGCGTTCCAACGATGCTCAATTGGTACCAAGGGGCCCAAAGAGTGCCAAGAAAATATTCCCCACAACATTACACCACCACCACCAGCCTGAACCGTTGATACAAGGCATGATGGATCCATGCTTTCATGTTGTTGACGCCAAATTCTGACCCTACCATCCGAATGTCGCAGCAGAAATTGAGACTCATCAGACCAGGCAACGTTTTTCCAATCTTCCTTTATCCAATTTCGATGAGCTTGTGCAAATTGTAGCCTCAGTTTCCTGTTCTTAGCTGAAAGGAGTGGCACCCAGCGTGGTTTTCTGCTGCTGTAGCCCATCTGCCTCAAACTTCAACATACTGTGCGTTCAGAGATGCTCTTCTGCCTACCTTGGTTGTAACGGGTGGTTATTTGAGTCACTGTTGCCTTTCTATCAGCTCGAACCAGTCTGGCCATTCTCCTCTGACCTCTGGCATCAACAAGGCATTTCCGCCTACAGAACTGCCGCTCACTGGATATTTTTTCTTTTTCGGACTATTCTCTGTAAACCCTAGAGATGGTTGTGCGTGAAAATCCCAGTAGACCAGCAGTTTCTGAAATACGCAGACCAGCCCTTCTGGCACCAACAACCATGCCACGTTCAAAGTCACTCAAATCACCTTTCTTCCCCATACTGATGCTCGTTTTGAACTGCAGGAGATTGTCTTAAACCATGTCTACATGCCTAAATGCACTGAGTTGCCGCCATGTGATTGGCTGATTAGAAATTAAGTGTTAACGAGCAGTTGGACAGGTGTACCTAATAAAGTGGTCGGTGAGTGTATATGTTTTTATTTAGGACATTTTAGGCTGTCTGTTGCTATGTCATGTTGAAGACTGAAAGAAAATTTGATATATTTTGCTCAATTTTGCCCAAATACTTAAATTATAACTTTCTCAGCTATCATCCTTCTAGGCCTTAACCTGACTCGTCTTGTGTTTTGCAAAACCCAAGCCCGTTACCCTCGATCTCAACCTTGGCTGCGGACCCGGAGAACCGCACCAGGCAGCAGGACCCCTCAGGGGGTCTGTCGCTGGCTTCTCTGCATCCTATTATTTGCAGAAAATCAAAGCCAGCTCACATATGAAAAGCTTTTTGGAAGTAAATTTCAGTGGCCTGTCATTTATCATGGGGATATTTTACAGACCCACCCACGATAGATTGACATCTGCATTAATCTGATGTAAAGGCCAAATAAAAACACTTTATACAGTTCTAACCTTCCAACATAAAGATAATTTTAAGTTATGAAAAGTACTCTTTGAAAACACAATCTATAAAGTAGTCTTTCCTGCCAGTTATGAAATGTGAGACATTTGTTTAACATCACTTTGAAGAAATGAGAAAAGAAGGCTGCCCAAATAAGCGGCATATCGTTTCAACTTTTTTTAAAGCCTCCATTGAAGTTCACTGAAAAACTAAATAAATTTAAATACTGTATAGTTAAACCAGTGCCGAACCGTGAGCACCACAACTGGTCCCTCTACTCCGCCACCACTGTCAAGAAAATACATCGCCACAAGAGAAAAGTATCTTTTTTCAGTTATTAACAGATTTCACTTGGCTAGTTGGACAGTGTTCGTCAGTTGCATTTGTAGGACTACTGTATATTACCGTATTGGCCCGAATATAAGAGGGTGTTTTTTGCATTGAAATAAGGCTGAAAAAGAGGGGTCGTCTTATATTCGCGGTCTAGACATTATACCCATTCACGACGCTAGATGGCGCCAGATATCAATGAAGCGATGTTCTGTCATGACAGAGCTCAGCTACTCTCAAATTTAACCAGTTTATATTATTTTATTGCAATGTTTTCCTTATTCAGATTTGTTTCAAGACTACAGTTACAGTTAAGACTTCACTTTAATGGTTAATGTGGTTATTGCAATTTTGTTGTTTTATCACAATAGATTGGTTTATTCACATTTCAAAAACCAGAAGCCATTCATTTACGAATGTGATTGCACTTTAGTTTACATATTTAAATGTTCAGATATTAAGATTTGAATGAGGCAAAATAACATGCCTTTTCTCTCAAATATATTGCTATAATCATTTGTTTCGGATATACTGTAATTATTTTCTGTATAAAAATTAATTCTTTGTTCAAAAAGTCTTTTTTCAAACTTGAGTCTTGAAAAAGAGGGGGTCACCTTATAATCAGGGCCGTCTTATATTCAGGCCAATACGGTACATTGAAGGGCTAGTTGCGCAATTGCTAATGCATCTGGCTATGGATCAAGTGCTTCCATGTATGACTCCTGAATAGGTCAAACACAATTTTTCATGTGGATGTTATCCTGCTCCATCACTGCTTTCTTAGACTGCCGTCATCTGAAATGCCTGGGTTACTCCAGCTAACTCATGCAAGTTTAAAATTTTCTTTTCAATTGTCTCGAAACTGTATTTGGTACCCTTTAATCTGTGTTGTTTATTACGTCTCAGGTGTGTTTAAACGTAGATTTTTATTTATTTTTTGGGCGGGGGGTCTCCTAAAGAAAAGGTGATCAATGCTCAATTCAATTCTAACTAAGAATTACTGTATTTTCCGTACTATAAGGCCCATGATGGCAGGTGACTGTACACCGGGTCCAGCGTCAGCTCACCAGATCCGCATAGCAATCACGCTTGCTGAGCGTCAGTATGCCAGATGCTGCGAGGATCATCAATCTGACAGTCCAAGCCTGATAGCAAGTGACTGTGCACTGGATCCGGTGTGAGCTCGCCAGGTTCACATAACAATCATGTCTGCTGAACGCCTCAATGCGCCAGATGCAGCCGGGATCATCAATCTGACAATCCAAATGATAGGTTTCGCACTTGTCCGGGGCGGACCGTGCAAACCTGACGCACTAAAAATCTGAAATTTAACGGTAGACGTGTGAGGTCACAAAAGTGTGCACCCTGAAGGCGGACGTCAACTGCAACACTAAACGGGAGAACACGCAGGATTCAGGACATGTCATCTCGGTGTACAGAAATTTTTATGGTAAGTGCTTTATTCAAAGTCATAATATTGTTTTGAAGGCACTTCTTGACTGCTCAAAAAGTTTGAATACTATTATTCCAATTGAGCCCCTCTTCCTTGTGTTTGTGTATTTGTGTCACTGCCTTAATTGCACAGATGGGTGAGCCTGGGACCAGGTGCCGCTGATCATTGTCAACAGCTTACTTAAACCGGTCCTTGGCCTAACATCATCGCCAGATCAACAACTCACCGACATGACTTTCAGCAAGCAAAGAATCTTGTAATCCTGATACTGAGCCCATTTTTGCATTTTCCGCCTAGATCCTGTACTGCTTGCGTGCCAGAACGCCTGCCTGGCCGTTCACTAGTGATGGTGAGATGAAGCCTCATGAGGCATTGCTCCACTTGAGCTAATTGGTTTGAGAAAGGGTTCATTTCTCGGAGCTTCATGTGTTCACGGAACCACCTACTGGCTAAGTGTATAAGCACAGTCATTTGTCTCCCAACCACATAAGTGATTCGTTAAATTTTGTGTGTGTGTCTGGTATTAACGCTTCGAAGGCTCTGCGCACCTCATGACATCACTACTTTTAATAGACCAATTTAATTTGCAATATAAACAGATTACAGTATTATACATTGAACAAAATGGACCCAAAATTTAATGCCGATAACGGTTTTGTGTGCCACATCTGGGCCATACATTAATGTAGAGTCTGCTACTTTGGACCAATTTTGGCCCAAAACTGGTTGCTGATCCGGCAATTGACTCCCTACTGAATTTGGGCCATTGTTCAAAAAGACACTGGGGCGGATCCTTTACGGAATTCGGCAGAAATTTGCAGTACATCTGGCCCATGTCCCCTCCAGTTATATTTTGCTATCAGGGAGAATCAGAGTATAAGCCGCACCGTCAACGAATGGCCTATTTTGTAACTGTTTTCATATATATGGCGCTTCGCACATAAGGCCCAGTAGTAGTAGTATTATTATCTGTTGTAGTAGTAGTAATTGGGGTTGCGTTCTGCATTCCCTAGATGGAACTGCGCTAAAGGGAATGTCATGTCAATAGTAACCAATATTGTTCCATACATAAGTCGCACTGTTGGCTTTTGAGAAAAGTGAAGGCTTTTTAGATGTGGAATATATGGTAATCAGAATTGTGGTTATTTCAAACTGCACCCATTGGATGCATTTCACATTTTTTTCATACATGTCGGGATACAGATGTCACTAGGCCTTACTGTACTCCAGCTTATCTGCAGACAACAGTGTTGGACCGACATTTCCGCTAGGTGACGAGCGTGTCTCTGCATTGTGGTAGCAGCAAATTCAGCTGGAGTTGGGGTTATGGCAGATATAGCACACCCTGTTACATTTTCATAAATTAGGCTTCAATTGTCCGGTAAAGGTAGGATTCCAGAGTTTCATACAAGTGGCACTCCTATAATGTTGGGCTAGTGGCGCAATGGATAACGCGCCTGACTACGGATCAGGAGATTCCAGGTTCGACTCCTGGCTAGCTAGGTTTCTCTCTTTCGTGTTGTCCCAAATAGCTCTCTACTATTATGTTAACTTGTGGGGTTTGGGTTACATTGACTGGCACAACTGCATTGTAAGGATAGTGTACCAATGGATTATGTACCTGACTACATATCAGGTGATTCTAGGTTTGACCCGGGGCTACCTCGAGCTGTTTTTTTTGTTGTTGTTGTTCTTCATGTGACGGTTATGCTAGTCTGAAACTGCTCTTTGATTATGTTCACCTTTGACATTAGGTTTTCTTCAGCTAGTGCCACTTGCTTGTAGGTTTAGTGGTGCAATGGATAACACCCCTGATAAGGTGATTCTAAGTTTGACTCCTTGCTAGCTTGTGTTTCGTCTGTTTTCATGTTGTGGTTAAATCAATCCCAAACTCCTGTCTTTGATTATGTTCACCTGTAACGAATAAATTACTTTGGCTGTCCCAGGTGGATTGCAGGGCTAGTGGTGCAAGAGATAACATGCTTGAATTCAGATCAGGAAAATCAAGGTTGGACTCTTTTCTAGCTTGACTTCTTGTTTTTCTTGTAATAGCTTTCCCAATCCAAAACCACTTTTAATATGTTAATCTGAATTGTCTGGGTTACTTTGGCTAACTCTTGAAAGGATGGCAACATGAAAAAAAATCTTCATTTCTTTGTCGCAGGGACGGATGGACATTCCTGCCAGACTTAACTCAGAAAATCGCTAAAAAATCGGTGCTACGGTAGAACCAAAGAAACTGAACTGTTATATAGTAGTGCTCGTGCTACCACCAATATGATATCATGTAGAAAACTACAATTTTTTTCCTGTTGAATATCAATATTGCTAGTTGGACAGCAAATTTGAGCAGAGTTGGCGTTCAATTTCAGCAGCAAATCAAAATATTTCATGACATGGGAGTCTGTATTTAGGTGGACAGCTGTTCAGCATTCAGAAACGCTAACAAGCTACAACCGGGGAGGCTTTTTGATTCCACATTCTCTGATGTTCACTTTGCTACGGCAGCCTTTCCGTAAATATTTTCAAGTCTGTCAGTTAATTCTGAGATTCCCTCGGCGGAGGCCGTCTGGGAAAATAAACGCGGTGCCGCCGCAGCCATGGAGTTGTTACTTTTACGCGTGGAAACGTTGCTTATTTTGCTTCACTCTCAGAGTGGCGCTTCAGACAGTTTGAGGCGCAATTTCAACAACAGCGTTGCACTCTGTAATTACCAGCGATGAACGATGTAGAACAAAGAGTCTTTGAACACGGCCTAAGGCGGATAATATGTTACCAAAAACAAGAAATTCAACAACGAAACCTTGGAAATAATGTCAGTTATTTGTCTGGGAGAATTTTAATAACTCTCTGGTGTCATTTGATGTTGGATGTAATGCCTAAAATGTTCAATGGTTCAATTTGGTCACTCAAGTGGGCGGCATATCAATCTACATCTCATGTTAACACAGGCTTCACAGATTGTTAGAATTTTGTCCACGAACGGTGAACAAAGTGATAAGAAAAAACGCACAACACAGAAAGTCCTGGAGCTTCATCTACGTCGTGCTGATTCAATTTTGGGAGATTCCGTGGGTTCCTCTGATTTAATTTTGCAGTTTTAACTTTGTTTATAGACAAGTTTCACGGCGAAATATGGGCAGCACCATCTTGGAAAATGTCTGTTCCAAACTTCCGGTTTAGAAAAAAAACTATTAGTTGCGATTGAAGTAAGCATTTTGTTGACAAAGTCAAAACTGCAACATCAAACCAGAGGAACCCATGGAATTTGCAAAAATGGATTCAGCACGACCTAGATGAAACTCCGAGATGTGCTGTGATTGAACTCCTGGAAGCACCTATATAGGTAGTTTGAAGTAGAATGTTTTGAAGAGCGTCCAGCTTCAAAGCGCAGAAGCGTAGAAGGCACATAGTCTCGATATATGTCCATCAACGTGACACATGGGACACATGAAAATGCAGGCATAGGACGAACATACCTTCCATAACCAGTGTTGGGCACGTTACTTTAAAAAAGTAATTTGTAGGGGTGTCAAACGATTAAACTTTTTAATCGAGTTAATTACAGCTTAAAAATTGATTAATTGTAATTAATCACAATTAATCACAATTCAAACCATCTATAAAATATGCCATATTTTTCTGTAAATTATTTTTGGAATGGAAAGATGAGACACAAGATGGATATTTACATTCAACATATGGTACATAAGTACCGTATTTATTTATTATAACAATAAATCAACAAGATGGCATTACAATTATTAACATTCTGTTCAAACGATCCATGGATAGAAAGACTTGTCGTTCTTAAAAGATAAATGTTAGTACTAGTTATAGAAATTTTATATTAAAACCAATCTTAATGTTTTCATTTTAATAAAATTTGTTAGATTTTCAATCAAAAAATAAACTAGTAGCCCGCCATTGCTGATGCTGATGATATAAAATCAGTCGCACCCATGTGCCAGCAGAGGGCGACAAAACTCGCTGTCATTTTAATGTTTGACCGGGGCATGTGCGTTAATTGCGTCAAATATTTTAACGTGATTAATTTTAAAAATTAGTTACCGCCCGTTAACGCGATAATTTTGACAGCCCTAGTAATTTGTAATAGTTACTCACTACTTCTTCCAAAAAGTATCTGAGATAGTAACTGAATTACTGTATAGTAGAAGTAACTAGTTACCAGGGAAAGTAACTATTTCCGTTGCTTTAAAAAGAAGTTGTTGTATGTCAAAGAATTTGAAATTTTCTGAGCAGTATTCTAGTCAGTTGAATAGAGAAGAACAGACAGACTGTTATAGAACCTTGTAATATTTATTACACCTCAACAGCAACAGATTTATCCTACACTTGAAGTGCAACAAAAATAAACAGATTTGAATTGCTTACCACAGATGTCGACAAAAGCTTTGCCCCGGGACATAAATTACACTTTAATACATGCACGTTCTTTCCTTTAATTTCGACCAACTTGAAATAGTGTTTATATCTCCACCTCGTAAAGGACAAATTTTCGTCTGAATGTTCTGCCATCATATCCCTCTGTTTCTGTTTTACGTGTGTGTGTTTGTCACGCGCTGTTCCAATTTGTGTGTGAAAACACAGACTCTGATGTACGTGCGCTATTGGGCTTGAGCGTTTACGTCACAGAATGGGGGATCACGTGAGATTTGACAACAACGCAGCCATATTGGAAGCAGGTCTGGCTCGCGGGACATTAAACTTTAACTTGGCAGTTCGATAAAGAGACAAACTAAAGGCGAAGAACAGATATGTGATCAAACTTAAAGGCCAAATGTGAAGTAAGGTTGGGCATCCATGTTTTTGAATAATATCAATGGCTAAACAATTATAAGCATATTTTCTTTTTTTTTTTTTTTTTTTTTTTTTACGCAACCCTTCTAGATTCTTTGTTTAACCCATAGCAACGCCCTTGACAACGAAAATGCTTTTCTTCAACAATCTTTGGAAATCTTCGGAATTGACGTCACACCGAGAACTGCGAGGGAAGTCCACCATACACACAGTATTGTTGCATTGCTTCTCGGTAAGATGCCACGGCGGTGTGTGGCGATGTATTGTTCTAATCCTAAAGAAAAGTTGTATGAGTGGCTGAAGGATAGCAGGGCACGTGAATGGACATCTTTTGTTCGCACTAAGCGAATGAATTTCGTTAGTTTGTGTATTACGAGAGCCGCTGACAGGTGACAGCTGACAACTAGCGTGTTGGTTTAGCTTAGCCATTGAGTCAATCTCGCAGTGAATCAGCGAGCGGCGCAGGTCACACAGTGAATCATGGGAAATGTAGTCTCGGGACAACACCTAAGTGGTGCTTTGTAATCTGTTCGCTTGTGTGAAAAAACTACATTTCCTCACGCCATTAGACGCCACTTCTACAGGCTCTAACTATCGCTCCGCACAGCCTGCCGAGAGCCCCAAGCTGTGTTCGTACTGTTAGCTCCATCTGTTAATAAAGAAACAAAGTTGTCAGCACGTCATGTGTTCGATACCTTTGTCAAAAAAAAGCTCATAACAAGACACTATGCACAATCTGTTTATGAGACGCTGGGACTTTCCAATCTTGTAATCTCGATGGGTCTCGTCTCCATTCCATGTCAGGTAGTCTAGGCGCATTGTTTGCATCCTGATTAGCGTCTGGCTAATACATGTTAGGTCCAACATAAAATTCCAACCTCCTCTTCTTCCTCCAACTCTTCAAAAACTTGGATCTCCTCCCTTGCGCTCGATCTATCGCTTATATCGCTGTTTGAATCATTGTTTGAAGAGCTTTGTATGGCGGCCATATGGAGCGCTGCCATCGCTGTTCTTGGTGCGACGTATCACTTCCGGGTTCGTCCCCTTTCAGGCTCGAACTTCGGAAACGCGATTATTTTTGTCAAATATACAACATATAAATTATTTTTTCATGCTTTATTTGTTAGACAATGTTTAATTACTTTAATTGTGACCTTATTTGGCATGTTATCAAATTACTTCACATTTGGTCTTTAAAGCGCCACACAAAAATTAATAAATTTAATTGTGTAAGCAGGATCTGTGTATTATTCCTATTATTTAATTACAGGTGCTCATTTCAATTTATTTCATTTAAATGGGCTATTATTTATTTTGTTTATATTTTACAAATGTGATGTAGTATTCATTTATATTGTATATTTTATGTTGTATAACTTTAGTTCCAATGTGAATATTAGTTCCTATTTGTTTTGTTGCGATAGGAGGGTTTTGTATTGAACACAGGGCCGTGTTGGTTATTATTATAGCAGAGAAGACAGCAGTAAATCAACAAAGACAAGTCAACTGTGCCCCGATCTACCACTCAAGAGATCTGATGGACTCAAAAAGTGGGTTACGATTGCATATTAGTTTGAAATTCGACCGGATCCACCGTATTTTTACACGAGTGACTTCCAGCCTGCCCGGTCCTAGCTACCGGTAGTAGCATTGACGCAGGAGGGTCGCGTCTCGCGTCAAATAATAAACTCTGCCGTTGTTTTCGCGTGCGTTGTGTTGAGCCGCTTCTGGGACGAGTCTAACACGCGGCAGCACTGCGACTGGTGTGCATTGGCTGATTGACTTTAACGCCCGCGTTTCACTGCGTTCTCGCGGCGGCCACGTTGTCACGCCGTTGACGTTTCTGGGTTATACTGTCCTACCGTGTTGGTCCTCATTATAGTAGAGAAGACGGAGTAAATATAATCTGCACAAAGAAACTGTAACCCGATCGACTCACAGCGAAACTCGAAAAGTAAGGGTTACATTATGTCAGAAACTCGTTCGGTACGCCTCCGTTCCGAACCGAGCACCACGTACCCAAACGGTTCAATACAAATACATGTACCGTTACACCCTTAGTATCTAGATACATATCGAATTGGCTTCATGCCAGAGATTCCCAACCCTAGTCTAAATCGGATGTCCGTAGCAGAAAATGTCAAAGATGGCGCTGCCCATGTTTCGCTCAGGAAACTTAGAAGTATAGAATTTCACTCTGAAATTTTGATGACATCCACAAATAAATGCTGAGATGTGTCAAAGTATTTGAATTCAGAGCCATTGCAGTTCATTTGCTTTGTAGACAAATGGTGCTGTGAAAAGCTCCAGTAAATTCAGTTGAGTGAGCTATCTTCTCCACAATTACGGATTTTGAATAAGCAGCATTTTGCAAATTTCTTTAAAACTTTTTTTTTTGTGCTTTTTTAAACAATAAAACATTGAAAATCCCGAGAGTGCAATTTGTTAACTAAGATGATTTTTAGAGAAAACACAGTAGTGGAGTTCATTATTGCTCGTAATTCTTTCTTCGCGTTGTAGAAATGTTGACACACCGGCCTCAAAAATGTCCCGCGTCAAAGCAGCATCGCTTCTGAGCCAATCGTCAGCCTCTGTTGTGAATGGGCCAGTGACCATCGTGGCCCACAACCCTCTGAGTGGTCTCGCTCCGAAATAGAATGGTACATTCCAAACCAATATAACAGCGGCAGCGCACCATCGTGCGACCGCAGTAAATGGCCAAATTGTTGTGCATGCTCTATGAGGCACGCCTTTAGAGAGGGAAAAAAAGAAGTCCCAGTGGCGCTAACATCAGGTAGCGTTTAAGTGTCCTTCTCTCTTAATGTATGACGAAACATGCCCAACATGCCATAAAGACACCACCCGGGCCTTCAAAAACAGGATATGGTCTGCAGTTCTCGTTGAGTCCACACAAACACCTTTTAAAAATAAAGCATGGCTTCTGTTTGATAGAAAAATATAAAATAAAACAAGACAAATAGTCACAAAGCGGCTGCCGCCCATTTCCTGGGAAACTTTGCTATGGTGCTGTAGATGTTTTTTAGAGGGTGTACTCCCAGCTGTTTTCCCGCCCTACTGTTGTAAAAGGCAGGAATGTCCCCAAGTTATAAGGAGATGACAGGATGAGGGAGAAAATTAAATCAAAATTGCTCAGTTGGATGGTTTTGTTGTGCTCAAAACACATTTACACCCACCAGGTTTTCTTTCAGGAAAAATATTCAACTTAGGTTGTCAGACAGACGGACAAAATACTTCTGTGTAATTTGATGAAAACTAGTGTTGCACTATTACCATTTTTTGCCCCGATACCGATACCACTTGGTTTGAAATTTATATATGGCGGAAAACATTCAGGTGACTTGAAGTTCCGCTCTGAGACACCCCAATTTGGCCAAATTTCAAAATTGTCCGATATGCATCATTGGAAAGCTTAAAATTTTGGACAGGAGGGCATTTTTAAGAAAAAAATGTTTTTTAAACAGCAAAACCCTATCTGGAGGTGAGAGCACGCTAGAGCAGAATTACAGACGCCATGACTTTAACGAGATATTATCGCGTACTTACCTTGTTTCGATCCAAAAACTCCATATCGCATGTATCACTGAGTGTCAAGACACAGCTGTGAATGGCCACAGCTGGATTTTTGGAGGATTTTATGGGTGAAACATGGTAATATAACAAGGGTCGCGATGCAGAAATCGCAGACATCAAGGTGTGGGTGAGATTTTCTTTTTCATATATTTACTTTTTTAAACGTTATTTTTCAAATTTTCTTTGTTTGGATTGATTATTTATCATCTAACATATCTGGGAAAATGCGATAGTAACAAAAAAATTCAATTTAGCGATAGTTTTCAGGTAGATATTTGTGACTTTTTTACAGACGCCATTTTTTCATTGTGACATAATTTGTTTAAAAGTTTAAAATATGCGAGTGAATAATTTTTTAAAAGTTTTTTTTTTAAAACAAAATATTAAACATCAATTAATGATTCTAAGCTAAAAATGACAGACATTTTGAATAATAAATATAATCACTTACCTTGTTTTCATGGCTGGGTTGAAACAAAAACGGTTGCGCAACGTCTGTAAACGGGGGTTTCCAGGGTAAAACGGGCAAATTAAAAATAGTTCGGGAGCTTAATGCGCCATGAATCTGCTATGGCAGCATACAGACATATTGTTCTATCAAACACAACAGTTGTTGTGGCTTAAAATACAGCACTTTCTTTTAAAGAGGAGAGCAAGAGCAGAAACTGCTTTTTTCAGTCTACTTTTTTTGCTTTTACAATTGACTTCAAGTAAAAATGGGCATGGACCTCAACTTCCGCACATTCAAATGAGAACAACCAGCGGTACATGGGTGACGTAATTACAGCGTGACAAGGCTTCAAAGATGATATGCATAATTTTGTCGTCGCTGACACGTTCAGTGTTAAAGGGTTAAACAGTGAAACTTTTTAAAAAAGATATGACAGAAAACACTCAGGTGACTTAAGTTCCGTTCTGAGACCCCCAATTTGGCCAAATTTCAGAATGGTCCTATATGCATGTGTGATACATCATTGGAAAGCTTATAATCTCAATTTTCTGGGGGAAGAACATTTCTGAACAGGAGGGCATTTTAAAAAAAAAAAAATTAAACAGCGAAATCCTAACTGTAGGTGACAGCATAAGAGAGCATAATTAAACACACCATGACTTTAACGAGATATTTTTGCATACTTTCCTTGTTTCGGTCCAAAAACTCATTAAGAATGTATCAGCGGGTGTCAAGACACAGCTGTGAATGGCCACTGCCAGATTTTGGGGGGATTTTATGGGTGAAACATGGTAATATAACAAGGGTCCCGATGCAGAAATCGCAGACATCAAGAAGTGGTCGAGATTTTCTTTTTCATATATTTAACCTTTTAAATGTTTTTTTTTTCAATCCCCAATTTTTCGATTCATTATCATCTAAAATATCAGGGAAAATGCAACAGTGACATAGAAAAAAAAATTGGGGGGGATCGATTAATTATCTTCAAAAATATCAGGGAAAATGCGACAGTAACAAAAAAAAAATAATAATAATACAATTAAGCGATAGTTATGAGGTACATATCCATTACAGACACTATTTTTTCATTGTGATGTAATTTGTTTAAAAGTTTAAATGCGAGTGAATATTTTTTTAAAGTGTTTTTTTTTTTTAAACTAAATATTAGACATCAATTAATGATTCCAAGTAGAGATGTCCCGATCGAGATGCCGATCGATCGGGTCCGATCAGGTCATTTTCAAAGTATCGGAATCGGCAAAAAAATATCGGCCATGCCTTTTTTAAAAATATATATATGTTTTTTTTTTTTTATTAAATCGTTTTCTAATTGTATTTAATGTTACAGACATAATATGTTACACTCATCCAGAGTCTTTAGTTTATGCCTAAGGTAGGGTTATCAAATTTATCCCAATAACGGCGGTAATTATTTTTTTTTAAAAATGTATCATGTTAAAATATTTAACGCAATTAATGCATGCTTTGCACGACCCACTCAAGCATTGTCGCGCTCGATCTGTAATGGCGCCGTTTTACCTATATAGAGAGATAAAAGGCAGCGTAAATTGAGTAGAGTGAATTTTGGCAGCCTTTGGAGCCTTTTTTTAATTGGCTAAAGCCTTACAATCCCTCTCCCTACGATTAGAAATATCATGGGAAGCAATGTGGGGAAGCAAGGTAGCAATTGATCTTTTTCTTAACATCTTATGTTATTTCCCAACGCAGAGAAGATATATCAATTGGTAGCACCACGCACAGTCATGGTTCCACTTCCCATCATGCATTTGGGTTGGATGGCTGCAGTATCATTTACTGAAAGCTCAACAAATACACTAAATGGCAATATTTAGTCACAATATACAAAGTCACAAGTCTTTCTATCCGTGGATCCCTGTCACAGAAAGAATGTTAATAATGTAAATGCCATCTTGAGGATTTATTGTCATACTAAACAAGTACAGTACTTATGTACTGTATGTTGAATGTATATATTCGTCCGAGTTTTATTCATTTTTTTCTTAATGCATTGCAAAAATGTATATGATCGGGAAAAATTATCGGGAATGATTGGAATTGAATCGGGAGCAAAAAAAAAAGCAATCGGATCGGGAAATATTGGGATCGGCAGATACTCAAACTAAAACGATCGGAATCGGATCGGGAGCAAAAAAACATGATCGGAACAACCCTAATTATAAGGTAAAAATGACAGAAATTTCGAATAATAAATATAATTACTTAGCTTCATTATATGGTTGGGTTAAAACAAAAGCGGTTGTGCGGTGTCTGTAAACGAGCGTCTTTAGGGTAAAACAGACAAATTAAAAATAGTTCTTGGGCTCAGTACACCATGAAATTGCTATGGCAGCATATAGACATATTGTTCTATCAAACACAACAGTTCTTATGGCTTAAAATACAGCGGTTTGTTTTAAAGAGGGGGTGCAAGAGTAGAAATTGCTTTTTCAGCCTTGTCTGTGTTTTGTGACATATATCGATTCTTTGTGGCAGCATATTGATAACCTTTTAGGCTATAAAGTGTCGCGATATACAGAATCACATTTTTGATATATCGTCACACCACTAGCCTTTAAAGCCTTTTTAATCTACTACAAGTGAGTTTGGTGTATGCTCTTTGTGTTTGTTTATATTGTTGAAAAAGAAAAGGGTTGATGGGAAAGACATAGGTAATAGTGATACAAAATCATAGAATAAATACAGTATGCTACCTATTTTTAAGCAGCGTTGCAAGCTCTTAATAACAACTCTTGCCAAGGGGACGCCATTGTAACCAGAAGAATAGTAAAAGGGAAGATAGGTCAGATATCGATGTGACAGGGTAGGGTGAGTGCACAAGCAATGTTAGTGATGTGTAGGAGCGAACACAGTGTTGGGACAAATCATGTGTGAACATTCCTCATCCTACTATGTAATCGCTAATCCTGACACAAACAGTGATATACCAGTATGTGTCTAGTGATCACGGCACTCATTTGAGAGACTTCTTTGACAACCAGAACAGTCCAGTAATAATCGTTTCGAGACTTGGAGAACAGACGAAACATTTTCTCCCGTTATTTAAATGATAATACTCTTTAAATCTTGGATCTTTGAGCGCTCTGGAAGATCTGCCTCGCCTTGTCAATTGTCAAAGAGCCTGTAAAGCTCTTGCGAGTCATCTGCTGCGTATCAAAGCATCGGCAGTTTCATCTGTCAAAGTAGCGTCGTCGACATCAATGCGTTCCAGATCTGGCAACCTGATAGTCTGCCTTTCTTCTGCTCCGTAAACAGATCATCCATTCAAAGCCCCTCCATGTTTCAGTTAAGACCGGGCCGAGCTCGGTGTCCACTGACTGCTTCCACGTGTGTGTAGGCGGCGTTGAGGTGTGCGATGTACACTGGTGGGTATGTCGGTTCATGAGTCACTGAAGAAGGAACATGACGGATATTCTTAGCGGGGTCTTACTCTCATTAACGTTGGAGTGTCTCGAGATGGCCTCGGTGACAATCCTGAACCGAGGGGTCGGGGGGCCATTACGCCCCACGGTTGGGAAGCCTAAGTTCACAGGCTGTAATTGTGCCTGTTCAGAAAGCGCTACATTACTCAATCAACAGACGCCTTGGTGTTGTGGATGTGCGTAGGTCGTCGCCTTGTCAACTGCCACTGTAATTGCCGCTGAGTAATGTTTGAACGGGGAATGAAAGTTGGAAATCTGGAGGCCATTTTGGGACGTCACCCAACAGGCCAGAAGTTTCCACGGTGGGGAGCCTCGCCTGTTACAAGTAGTCAGTTCAAAGGATGGATTTTCACTTCAGGTCCAAGTGTCCAATCCCTCATTAAAGCCTAATAATATACAGTTCAATTACGATTTTGTGGAAGCTCACCAGCCTGCACTGTCATTTGCTTGTACTTAGATTGGGTTTGTTGCTGTTTAAAATTCATTAAATCATGCTGGCATGATTCAACCACAGATGATATAAATCCGATTTTGGCCTGGCAGTGTGATCAGGCCCCAAGTGGCAAAGAAACACTGCCAGCACAGAAGCCTCCAATCCATCCCAGCGTCCGCAAAGACAATGGGTTTACATGGAGGTTTAAGCACTCAAGCCCAAAATGACTTCCAGAGTTGAGGTTCCTCGGCATTTCGGAGAGGATGCAGGGAAATAAACGCATGTGAGGGTTCGTGCCGGATCAAAGATGGTGATTCGCCTACACTGTCCCTCCTCCATTAAGAGGAAATCCACCAGCGGATGGTGACCATATGTTATGCGCATTAATCCCCCATCCAGGAGAACATAAAAATGAAAGAGATGAACTGAAAGGGGTCGAGGTGGAGATATATAAAATAACTATATAAAGTCTAAACTTTTTATATTAGCCACACTGGATGTTCCACGCTATCAAGTGGGGTTTTATTAAAGCCTCTACATGTAACCAGTGAAATAACGCAATATATCACTCTGTGAATGATAGACCAGTGGTAAGGTGGTTTGGTCATCCGAGACTTTTTATTGGAAGAACAACGGAAATGTGCACTGTGTGATACTTAATGGTTTTTAGATCGGATTTTCGAAAAGGCCGCCAACTTAGCCTCAGGCGTCGACAGTCCACCATTTATGCTGTGTTAACAAATATTAGGGACATACCGAAAGCAAAATTCTCTGCTAAAACTGATATTGGAAACACTTGGCCGATAACCAAAGGGCCGAAAAATACACATGCGTATAATTCTATATTTTCATTTAAAAGAAATTATTTTATTTTTTTCCGATTAATGCCCTTTGCCTTGGCATTGGTTCGACAACCCAGGAACCTCGAGAAATTTACTTTGAACGGTGACGATTCTGAAACCTCACGGAAGAGTAAATTCCCTCAGCAGTGAGTGCTAGCATCATCAAAGCATTCTTTACGGTAGACGTAGAAACACACGTCATGGCAAAATCGGTCTCACTCCTCCAATTGCTAAGCCAAATGAGATCTCGATTATTTTAGTAATCAAATTAACCTATTGACTAGTTAGTTCAAATAATCGAGGCATCAGGAGATGTAAAACAATGGCTTGCTAAGATTGCACTTTCAAAAGAGCATTATATGCGAACACAAAATAAAATTTCTGAGTGTTTCTTCAACTATGCAGAATTCCACTCTCATTTAAAAATAAATCAAAACACCCGAGCTTAGCCTCAAACTGTATTGAAAAATAAATGACGATCTAAGAACAACAAAAAAACTATTGGCTAACTTGAATAGCACAAGTCCGCTAGTTTAAATGCTATAAATTGGTAACTTTTTTTTTTTTTTTAACAATACTCTTAACAAATCGTTTAAACACAGGTTCCCAGAAAAAACAGCTAAATATACCTATAAATTAAATCATAATCGAATCGAATGCATAAAAACCACTAGCTTATGTTGGTCTTAACAGGGAGCAGCTGGATTCAGCCATGTTAAACGAGTTATGTCATATTCACTGTTGCAACTAGAGGGCAGTGTGGCCGGCTGATGAAGAAGATGTTTGAAATACAGTGGGGCAAATAAGTATTTAGTCAACCACCAATTGTGTAAGTTCTCCTACTTGAAAAGATTAGAGAGGCCTGTAATTGTCAACATGGGTAAACCTCAACCATGAGAGACAGATTGTGGGGAAAAAAAACAGAAAATCACATTGTTTGATTTTTGAAGAATTTATTTCCAAATTAGGGTGGAAAATAAGTATATGGTCACCTACAAACAAGCAAGATTTCTGGCTGTCAAAGAGGTCGAACTTCTAACGAGGTCTAACGAGGCTCCACTCGTTTCCTGTATTAATGGCACCTGTTTTAACTCATTATCAGTATAAAAGACACCTGTCCCCAACTCAGTCAGTCACACTCCAAACTCCACTATGGCCAAGACCAAAGAGCTGTCGAAGGACACCAGAGACAAAATTGTAGACTTTCACCAGGCTGGGAAGACTGCATCTGCAATAGGTAAAACACTTGGTGTAAAGAAATCAACTGTGGGAGCAATTATTAGAAAAATGGAAGTCATACAAGACCAGGGGTCGCGTTAACCGAATATTTTCCGTCGTTGACCGATTTTTTAAAACGGTGAAAAAACTGAAGTCCATCCGTCCTTTTGACAGGTTGCAATTCACACCCCAGACCACAGGGTGGCGAGTGAGCATATTAATTAGCTATTGTCTCTCTTGATGCATGACGTCGTTGGCCTTACTCTGAAAAATGTCAAGGCAACTGAGTGTCCCAAGTTTCTTCAAAAAGCCCCAAAACGACGATGGTGTTGATAAAAGAGGTGAAAAAACAGGGACTGCACAAGCGGGCACGCAATTCAAGTCCATGCTCACCAGGAGGAAGGTGTGAGACTACGTTCAGGCCACAGCAGGTGAACTGTTAATTTCATTGTTCCATATGCTACATATGGTAGGCTACCTATCTACTGGGGCCACAGTCAGCTGTTTTTGTCACTGCAGAGAAAAAGTTACCATATTCATCTGCTTGATGTGTGATGGCACGGTGTGGATTCTCTGTTAAGCTTGTTCGGACAGAATATTAATTTTAAATGATCGAAAACTAAATACTATTGAATATGTTGAAGCGGTATGCAATGTTAAGAGTCTTGTTAGCTCGAATTGCTGTGTCCAGCTGCTGTAGCTCTGCTGCTCTCTGTGAACTCTCTATTCAAGCCGGAACGTGCAGGTCTCTTAAGTGTCTCTGTCACGTGACTGTGTCGTAGCCGGTAACACGCTTGGCCAAATGGACACACAAGTACGGAAGGTGAATTATGCCAAACAAAGGGTCACCACAATGTCATTATCATCATTTTAAAAATGTAAGTGACGGGTAAAAATAGATTATGACCAGATTTTTATGACCCTGTCAGTCAAAATGACAGACAACGAAAAAGTCTAGCGCAACCTCTGTACAAGACCACTGATAATCCCCCTCGATCTGGGGCTCCATGCAAGATCTCACCCCGTGGCATCAAAATGATAACAACAACAGTGGGCAAAAATCCCAAAACCACACGGGGGTACCTAGTGAATGACCTACAGAGAGCTGTGACCACAGTAACAAAGACTATCAGGAAAACAATGCGCCGCCAGGGACTCAAATCCTGCACTGCCAGACATGTCCCCCTGCTGAAGAAAGTACACGTCCAGGCCCATCTGCGGTTCGCTAGAGAGCATTTGGATGATCCAGAAGAGGAGTGGGAGAGTGTGTTATGGTCAGATGAAACCAAAAACATACCCACTGTGAAGCATGGGGGTGGAAACATCATGCTCTGGGGCTGTTTTTCTGCAAAGGGATCAGGACGACTGATCTGTGTAAAGGAAAGAATGAATGGGGCCATGTATCGAGAGATTTGGAGTGAAAATCTTCCATCAGCAAGGGCATTGAAGATGAGACGTGGCTGGGTCTTTCAGCATGACAATGATCCCAAACACACAGCCAGGGTAACAAAGGAGTGGCTTCGTAAGAAGCATTTTAAGGTCCTGGAGTGGCCTAGCCAGTTTCCAGATCTCAACCCCATAGAAAATCTGTGGAGGGAGTTGAAAGTCCGTGTTGCCCAACGACAGCCCCAAAACATCACTGCTCTAGAGGAGATCTGCATGGAGGAATTGGCCAAAATACCAGCAACAGTGTGTGAAAAGCTTGTGAAGAGTTACAGAAAACGTTTGGCCTCCGTTATTGCCAACAAAGGGTACATAACAAAGTATTGAGATGAACTTTTGGTATTGACCAAATACTTATTTTCCACCATGATTTGCAAATAAATCAAACAATGTGATTTTCTGTTTTTTTTCCCACATTCTACCTCTCATGGTTGAGGTTTACCCATGTTGACAATTACAGGCCTCTCTAATATTTTCAACTGGGAGAACTTGCACAGTTAGTGGTTGACTAAATACTTATTTGCCCCACTGTATAACAAAACGTTATGGTGACCTAGTTGAGTTGAGGGGCATACGTGTGTGTTTTTGAAATAAATTAACATTAATGTTCTACAGAAAAAGTGCTAAGGTTTACTGAAGCTCTTTAGGGCTCATATCATGTATGTACAAATAATCACATTACATACCATGCATATGATTTTCAGCTGTTGCACTAGTTTTTGCGTTACTCTACTTTAGTGGTAGCTTATCAGAGCCTGGCAAATAAATGCCGCATGTGCTCCCCCCTGCCCCCCATCATGAATGTTCCCCTTTCACGGGCGTTTTGATAATGGTGTTTTTGGCTGCATCCCAGCCCTGCTGCACCTACAGTATGCATAAGTCAAATATTTGTCTTAGTTCAAAAATACATGGCTATATTGAGATGGAAGCGGGGCGACGTGATTTAATGGACACGCTAGAGAGAGAGAGCGAGAGGGAGTGAGAGAACGAGTTCAGGCGCCAAAAGCTTGTGCAAGTTTGGTGGTCTTGCCAAAGATCAAGACCCGCCGACGGGACGTTGTGGAGACGACCAGATGCCGCTATTCACTACGGGGACATGAAAGTGTTAAGGAGATGGTGGAAGCTTGTGGAGGGCGATTAGTGCACATCAAGGGACGATTGGAGGGTTAGATTTATGACTTTTTACCTTCCCTAAACAGTCAGGGGGGAAAGGGTAACATAAGAATTGTCTTCTGGAGGATATTCTTCACGCTGAGGGAATTTAGTGACACTTTAAAATACAACAGTAACTTCTCTTGTGAGTGTTTCAACTTAGAGTTTCTCAAGTTTCGAGCTGACATTGATTATTTTTGGTTGTTTTTGCTTTGAGTCGCAAGCCAAAATTTTAGTGACGAGCACGCTCTTGATATGCTGACGATTGAAGTGGAAAAGATAAAAGGTTGCTGATGCGCTTTCAGATGACATAAATATAAAATGAAAACACTTGAATAGAGTAATAGTAGGCCAACTGATGCTTAGAACAAGACTAATCGGCCATGTTCCAGACGACGAGCGTTAAAGGCACATACAAACTACAGTCCCTGACAAAAGTCTTGTCGCGTATCCATTTTGTAGAAACAATTGCTAATAACCTGACTTTTAATTATTCAATTGGTTTCAGAAATGGCTGATATGAAAGCTAAGACCCTCACTGAAAAAATATTTATCCTTTTATGAAGACATAAAGGTCAAATTTTGGCAAGGCAAAAGTTATGTCGCCTACAGATAGTATGAAAATTGAATAAAAATGTACTTCAGTTAAAAAAAAAATGTTACATAACATAAGCGAATTAAGTAGTGGTGCTGTGAGATCCAAATGTAATATTTTGTACGACTTCCACGGGCTTGAAGGACTGCAACTATGCGGTTCGGCAAGGATTCATACAATTTATTGATGAAGTCATCAGGAACATCAAAGAAAGCAGTCTTGCCTGCCTCCCAGAGTTCATCAACATTCTTGAGTTTCATCTTCCATGCTCCCTCTTTATCCTACCCCAGACATGCTAAATGATGTTCATGTTTGGTGACTGGGCTGGCCAGTCCTGGAGGATCTTGATCTTCTTTGCCTTGAGGAACTTTGAGGTAGAGATTGAAGTATGCGATGGAGCACCATCCTGCTGCAGAATTTGTCCCTTTTTATGGTTAGGAATGTAAGAGGCAGCTAAGATTTGTTGATATTTCAGACTATTTATGTTGCCTCCCACCCTGCAGATCTCTCGCACACCCCCATACTGAATTTAACCGCAGACCATGATTTTGCCACCACCAAACTTCACTGTTTTGTGGCAAAAGGTGAATTTTTCAGATGAATCGTCCATTGAATTACACCACAGTCGCCGCAAATATTGCAGGAGACCTACGGAGCCCGCATGGATCTGAGATTCACTCAGAAAACAGTGAAGTTTGGTGGTGGCAAAATCATCAATCAACTGTTTTCTGAGTGAAAAAACGTACATCCCTAAATGTCCAGATTGAGTACTGCTTGTCATTTTCCCTTCAAAATGTCATGTGACTGGTTACAGGAGTGCTGTCAGCATTGCTGCAGAGATTGAAGAGGTGGGGGTCAGCCTGTTAGTGCTCAGATCATATGCCGCACTCTACATCAAATTGGTGTGCATGGCTGTCACAAAGATGCAAAAATACTCTGTTTTATATTGAACCGTTCGATACGCCCTCTTCGATTCAATATGGCAAAACATTCGATCCAATTGAAAAAGCTCCCAAAATGTATTTTCCGAACTTTTTGGTGGTCTCTCACAATAATGTCCGGTGCATCTTTGCCTTGTAAATAAAGCTATGAGAAGGCTCCTACCCGCTAGCAGCCCCACTCCATTCCTCCCCCAAACTGCCTGAAGTGCGGGAGCCGTGGTGCACGAGGACCATTACTCGTGAGTAAACACAGAAGCTTGTGGAGGCGGCTTGTTGGTCTCAACGTCATATAGATCCGTTTTTTTTGACATAATTGACATAGACTGTCCATACGGATATGTGAAACAATGCCCGCTATATATTGTTGCCGACTCGGCTGCAACGAATAGTTTCGGTCTGACAGCAGACAGCGCCTTAAACCCTGGGACACAGAGCACTAACTCACGGTTACATGATGAACAATGAGTTGCAAATTAAGAGCGCTGTACTTCAAACTCGTCCTGTTTATGAAAGTCGATTGTCAAATGCTGGTGTTGTGCAGTAATGAGCAGACGTGACTTCTGTGACGTCTGTTAACTTTTTTAATGGCCTGACAACAGTCACGCGCACACACTATATATCATCAAATAGCAACCTAGATGTGCTAAGTTAGATCCCATGCCATTGGCTGCGTGAGCCCAGAGTGATCATGGGACGCGTAGTCCAAAAACTACATCGATTAATTAAAAACCGCCATGACTGAATGGAAGTTAAGCAGGCCAAATCAATCCATACCACTGACTATAGATAATGCTGCAAATATTAATAATTCAGTACGTAACACAGATGGACTTGGACCACAAATAGGATGTACTGCTCATGTAGTAGCATAGCATAGCACATAGCTACTAAGAGTAGCAATCAACAGTGTGACCTGCCTCACTTTACAAACAGTAAAGATTGTTCCCAGCACTTTTATACTAAATTTCTTCAGATCAGTAAGAGGTAAGCACACAAATATTATGCACTAAAATGCATGTTAATATGATGGCATTGTTATTTTTGCTTGTTAGCAAAATAAAAAATAAAAAAAGTAAAAAAAAAAACACTTGTATTTTTTTTTTTTTTTTTTTGAGCATTAAATGTATTGAATCTAATCGAAAACCGTGTCCCTCATATCGAAAATCGTACCGAACCGTGAATTAACTGTATCGTTGCATCCCTAGCTGTCACCCCAGGAGGAAGCCTCTTCTGAAGACGATACACAAGATAGCCCCCCCGTCTCATCAGACCATAGGACATGGTTCCAGTAATCCATGTGCTTTGTTGACATGTCATCAGCGAACTTTTTGCAGGCTTTCTTGACAAGCAGTACTCAATTTGGACATTTAGGGATGTACGTTTTTTTCATAGGGGTGTACTCACTTTGTTTCCAAGGGTTAGATATTAATGGCTATTGTTTGAATTATTTTGAGGGGAAAATAAATTAACTCTATTATATAAGCTGCACACAGACTACTTTTCATTGTGTCAAAGTGTCATTTTGTCAGTGTTGTCCAATGAAAAGATATACTTAAATATCTGCAGAAATGCGAGGGGTGTACTCACTTTTGTGATACACTGTAACTCCAACGTACTGTAATGATACTTTTTACAAACCGTTTATGTCTATTACGCCATCATTGTGCTTCACTTTCAAGGCATGACTGATCGATTTACGATCAATCAAACTGTTACACTAATGTAGCAATTGGATTAAGCCTATTGATTGGTCATGCTTGGAGAGCAGGCCACATGGACGACCTCCTGAAAAGGGGCTCTTTTGTTACTCTGGTTCCTTTTGAGCTGAATTCAATAAACATGGTATGGTACTGAGCAGACAATCATCAACATTGTCTTATAAACTACATTTTCTTGAAGATTATTTTCATGGTGTTCAACAATGAAATTGCTGTACTGCTGAATACATTTGGTCTCACAGGAGAACTAAAATCACAAAAAGTGAACATCTGTTGACATGAAGTTGTTTTCCTGCATATTCCTTTGCATTCATCAAAAGAAAGCACCCTTTGCAGGAATATTGAATTTTTAGGAATCGCTTTCCAAACCAGGTATTCCCTGCCATATTGTGAGAGACGTTTATAAAGCATATACGTCGCACTTCATACATCACCGTTAACGTCGAGCGTCACGGACCTAGGAATAATATTTGCCTTGGTTTATTTTCCTGTGTGTTCAAACGTTTGATGAAATGTTCTGGAGTAGCGTTTCTTTGTGTGTTGTCCTTTTGGATACTGCAGATGTTTCCAGAGGGCTCTTCTAAAGTTACGCCAGGAAGGGAATGATGGTTTTTTACTCCTGTTGAAGCTCTCCAAATAATCCCGATGAATGATTTCCATACATTATCGAATATGATCATTTGGTCTCCAGTACTTTGCTGACTAAAAAGAAAGACAACATAATGTTGTCAGCTATGGGAAGTTGAGCTCAGATATGTGATGGAAAATACAAAAATACCGCCATCTGTCCTGTAGGGAGAAACTTCAAAACTAAAGTGCATCACGTGTTTTGGGGGAATTTTTGGAAGAAGAGGGTGTCCATTAATCACATTTTCAGAATCCAGACAAATGCTCCTAAAAAGGAAACAAGCGGTTTTTGCTTAGTTAAACTCAATTAAACCTGAATCAGGTCCTCTTCCTTACCAATTTTTCTCTATACCAAGGGCGTAGGTTTGGTCTTAATATTGGTAGGGACGATATAACAGCATAACCTGCATGTACACTTTTTGCTTTTGTAGTCTCTGTCCTGTCCATTCCTGCTAAAAAGTAGGATACTTGTTTTCTTTTTGCCATCCTCTCAAAAGGGTTTCTAAAATTAGCTGACAATGCGGAAAACGAAACTGAATAGAGGGAACTTTACTTCTTGATCTCACGCACATCAGCCGCTATTTTCGACAGAAAAGTACAGCAACCCCACTTGAGCAGTGTCGCTGCCTCATCTGCGTTGCCAATGCAATAGATAGATAGATAGATAGACACAACGACACGTATGTCTGCCACTTTCCCACTAAAATTACTGCGAACCGACTTTCTAGTTGCTAGTGACCGTCACCGTTTCACGCAATGCGCAAAGGAGTCAGGTGCAGCCATCAAATGAGCCAGATCTGGCTCACGAGGCATAGGTTCCCGACCCCTGTGCTAAATGATCAATGCAAAATAAATCTGTATTGATTTATACTAACTTTCACACTGCAAATTTATAACGTCTCAATCTGATATTTTTCTTAAACCTCGTCGAATAATTTTCTCCATCTTGTTTTGTTAAAGACTAGTTAAAAAAATAATATGTCAGATTATTCCACTTAAATTAGGTAAATGTTACTATTTGTTCTTATTAAGCCCATACATCAAAAAGTTGGTCATTTTTCACCTAAATCCAGAAAAAAATGCTTTAAAATAATGTCATGTAATGTAGTAATAACAATAATCTATTCGTGAATTAAAAACATTTCTGACAAACAAGCTTTTTTGGTGGGGATTAAACATACAAACGTTTTGCTTAAAATAAGTCTGTTAAACTTAGTTCCAGTTAGCTATTTTTCTTATTTCAAGAAATCTAAGTAAAATTTACTTGAAGCACTGGCAGATCATTTCACTTACTACTAGTAGATTTACGCTGAAAACAAAGGAACTTAACTTGTTTTAAGAAAGTGTGTTTTTGCAGTACATACTGTATGTATTTGTTCAGGTGATACACCGTTCGATTTAAATCTCTGTTTTCAAAAACTACTAATGAAAATTTTTTGAAAACTTCCAGAATAAATCTCTGGATTTTATTAGAAAATTCAAAGTGCAATCTTTGAACATAAATTATATTATCATTCAAAATAAATATACAAAGTTATTAATAATCTCTAAGCTATCCAGGAAGCAATAAATAAATACACATTTGATATTATGAACACTCAACATTGTCTGTCAGAAATAAAGAAATTAAATATAACTGAAAAAACTTCTTAGTAAGGGAATAACAAAAATAAATAAGAAATGGAGCCTTCTTTCAGGTAAAACACTACTGCTTTTGTCCACAAGCACAGTCAAACGCAACAAAAAAATGAAAGCTTCCATGGACTGCTTTAAGACAACATAAAATAAAAATGAAAATTGGGGAAAAGGGGGTAAACCTCGGTTCATTACATTTCTCACAGTTTAATTAACCTTAACAGTAGAAAACACATACAGGAGGATATTTCTCTCAAAGCAGCTTCCTACTCAAGTTCAGGAAATTCACACAGATTAATGTTATGCTAACTCAGATGCAGGTCGGACTTTCAGGAGCAAAATTAGTGGTGTGTTCATCACCTCCACAACAGTTTTACATTACTTACAGTGGCTGTTGCTGGTGGAAAAAAAAAAAAAAAAAAACTTCTAATAGTCTTCTAAGGGGGCGGAGGAGGCGGCATTGTTGTATTTGTGTTGGAACTGTGATTGCGCGTGTGTGTGTGTGGAAAGGGGGAGTCAAGTCATCAGCCAATCAAACTTGCGTTTGAGGGAAGAAATGGACCGGCACATTCAGCAAGTGAACAGGGGGCAATGTCAGTCTGAAAATAATAAAATTCACATTAAATTCACTTAAAATGGTTGGGTCAGTTCTATCTTTACATATGTGGGAAGACAATCTAAACGATCTATCCAAATTAAGTCATTATATAAGGCAAATAAGGTTGCTTAAAAGTTGGTAGGGACAATTTGAGCATCCTGAAAACTTGGTAGTGTTATGTCCCTACCGTCCCTATGCAAACCTACGCCCTTGCCCGATACAGCCAATACTTTATTTACTGCAATGTTCCCTTTCTATGAAAAAGACATAACCTAGACTTTGTACATAGTTTGGAATGTGCCATCACTAAACTATGTAATTGCGGCCTTTAAATCATAATTATAGTGACTGTAAGACAATTACTTCAATCTCATAAAATGGTGAAATGAAAAAGCACAAAACTGTAAGAGAACATTTTTTTCTGCCGCATAGCAAATTGCACTGGTACCTTGATTTAACAGTTTTATTTCGATTCATCGTGAAGTTTTAAGATCAATATGCTGTAGTATTTCATATACCTTTGCCGCCAGAGTTAATGAACTCATTGACTGCCACTCATGAAGATAGACGTCCGATCCAAAGTCAAAGTAGTCAAAATGGATTGGGTGACTATTGTTGTCAATGTGAGCTAATGACCTAATAGAAATGTCACTTTCAAATGAACCTAAAAACTGCCAAAAAGACTGAATGCCTGCACCAACTTTCTCCGAGAAGCTCCACTTAAACCCCGCCTAAAAAGTCGATGCTAATTACAGTCAGACACTCTGACAGGTTTGACTTTACAGCGTAGCGTTAATAGCAACAATTTTAAAAAAAGGCAAACAGCTTCTGGGGGAATTCACAAGTTGTTTTCTCCGGGCTGGAGTGAAAAAATAAGACTGATGATTACAGATGCTGGCTCTTCACAAACGTGACTCATGGCTTTCATGCCAAACGCCTTCATTTCTCCATGTAGTTTACCGTCACAACAGCTGGGACATAAACTATCACTAATCCTGATATGGGCACGAATGACAGCCGCCTCCTTGAAGGCTGGTGTGCTGCCAAGGGAGGTTGACGCCCCGCTGAGAACAACGTGCTATCACTTAAGCGGCTTCTCGATGACTGGGCTTGCCGATGAAAGAGAAGCGAGGGCTGTGAAAGTAGAGACTCATCGGCATGTCTGAATAATAAGGAACAGCCACCGAGCCGCCAGTGTTGTCCACGTCCGTTGCCACCATCTAAATGTCTTTTAGGCTCACTAAGGGCCCGATTTACCTAAAGTTAGTGCAAGTAAAAATGACTCAGATTTGAACATTTGACCTCTGAACTTTGAGGTAAATGTGCTAACCTTGAATAAATACTGTGTTTTCTGGATTATAATTCACACCTTTTTTAAATTTGGCTGGGCCTGCGATTTATATTCAGGTGAGACATACAGTATGTGGTTTTTGTTTTTGTTTCTTGCCCCCCCCCCCCCCCAACCCCACTAACATCCATAAGAAGGATGCTCTAGGTGCACCACCTAGTGCAAGAGTTGTTCAGAAGTGATAATAAAGATGAAAATTTGAAATGTATTTGGTAGTGATTTTAAATGAGATTGAGGGATTTGGTAAACAGGTCGTTGTTGAGCTGTTTAGACTATAGTTATGTAAATAACTGTTCATTTTACGTCAAGAAATGTCTATTTAGCTTGTTGGCACCCTCCACCCTAATATGTGACAAATACTTTTTTGTCTTCATCATAAATTCTGATGCGACTTTATATATTTTATACTCAAAAACACTGTAAGAAAAGTGCATGGGTGCAGTCAGCGAATGTGTTGATTGATCAATTCAGAAAGCCCATGAAAATATCTTCATGCTTTATATGATTATTTCTTTCATTTTTTTTTTATTCCTTAAAGGGAACCACGGATAGAAAGACTAGTAGTTCTTAAAAGGACAAATGTTATTATGAGGATAAAAGAATTTGATATTAAAACGCCTCTTGCTGTTTTCGTTTTTATAAAATTTGTAAAATTTGGTTAACTAATAGGTCGCCATTGTTGTTGACGTCGCAGGGCGGTGACTTCACTGGGTTAGGCTGCCAGGCTTCCATAGTATGACTTTAGTGACATAAACATGTCATCAGTTCAGCCCTTTAAATTTGAACCCGAGAGGAACATTAACATTAACAGCACTCTCAATATTTCAGAAAAACAATCAGCAAAAGCAAAATGAACAGGAAAGACAGGATGAGACGAGATGAGAGTAGGACAAAACCGGTGTACTGCTAAAATGTGCGTCACTGGCGAAACGTCCTACAAGAGGCAAATATGACGCCCAAAGTACTACCGTGTGCTTTTAGCTTATTTTGTTTAGATGCATACAGACAGAACGTACTAAAGATGCCTAAAGAAATACTTAAACGTAGTAATATCAAATTACAGATCAATAATCTGCTTTAAAGCTACCACAAGAAAACACAATGCTTAAAAGTAAGAGAGAGAAACACTTGCAAAAAGTATTTTGAGGCGATGAAAAGGTAATAAAAGACTCGATAAAAACACAAATGGTAAATACTCGCCGATTTTAACCGATGTACGCATGTGTTGGTCGTCTCGCCGCGTAGGAAGGAATTCCAGAACACCGGTAGTGTTCGTCTAGTGACAGTGACAAACTACATCATCACCCCGAGCTTCCATTGCACATATAAAACATGGTGCCCTCTGTTGGTCGAAACATGTACTCAATATAATAATCAATGGTAATACTTTATATGCTTCTAATTAAGAGTGTGACTTATCTCAATACAACGATATATCGCAATATTTTGTAACCCGATCGGTTATCGATATGCTCCCGCCAAGTATCGATACTTTTATTTGACATATTGGCCATTGGATGCTGTAAACTGCTCAATGTTTGTTGAGCAATTCCTTGGCGGTCCACTAGGGGCGCTCAAGTATGGCGGTGAAGGTAAAGTGCGCACAACTCGTCTAGAGAAGAAGAGAGGAAGCTCCAAGTGGGTTGAAAAAAAAAATAAAGCTTCGTGGGAACGGTGGAGGAAAAAGTGACGAAATTATTGCTACAAATCACCATTTGGACACACTTTAGATTTTACACCAACAAGAAAGGAAGTAAGGTGAACAAGGACTTTGCTCCATGCAAGAATTGTCTAACAAAAATAAGGTTCACTGGCAGCTGGCGACGAAGTGGACACGGATTCCTTCACTGCTTCGCTTTCATCACTTGAGGTAAGAAAGTTTTGCAATGTAATTGATTTTTTAATTTACATGCATTATTTTGATGACATTTGGTGTTGAGTGATATAAAATAAACCAGGACCCTAAACTGGGCGAAAATGAATATCGAACAAGCCTACATGAATTTACTGATTTATTTGATATTGAGAACCACTTTTCATCTAGTTTACTACTCAAACTGTTATTACTGCCATTTTAATGCGATAAGCTATAAAAATGGTTTGAATAGCTTCCAAGATATATAAGGTGATGTGCATGATAATTAATGTAGCCTACATATTAAAAATAGGTAATTATTGCATTTTTAATTTTTATACATTCAATTCATATTTTTTTTAATTCACTCAATACTTCCAACACACACAAAAATCAGGATTTCAACTCAAAAGCTATTAAGTAACTAATATTTTTTATTTTATTTTGTTGTGTTTAAGGTTAGGAAAATTGTGACTCAGTCCAACTTCTCAAATGCTGAAGCAGATGGTGGAAGTGCTCAAACCAACGCTTTTGGCAACAAAAGTCATTTACGAAGAAAAGACCCACTAATTTCATCATTGCCCCACTCCAAGCTCAACTGCTGACTGACACCTACAGCACTGTTATTTATTTTTTTAAAGATTTAAAACTTTAAAGAAATTAAGGGGTGCCATTCATCATGATCTCTCCAAGAGATATCAGTGGTTGTGGTTTGTTTCCTCTTTATGTGCAAGTACACAATTTGCAGTAGCTTCATATTTTATAGCAATGTTGCACAGAAAAGGTGTCACTGTTTAATAAATGACTTAAACAGTACTTTTTCTATTTTGAAATATATATTTTTTTTTCGTTTCAACAGTTATATCGTAGAATATCATGTATCAAATTTCTGACCAATGTATCGATAATCGCTGTATCGTGACATCCCGAGATAATCGTTATCGTGAGCCTTGTATCGCGAATCCTATCGTATCATGAGGTGCCCTGAGGTTCCCACTCCTATTTCTAATAACATATTTTAGTAAAAGAGAACAATTGTGGATTATAAGAGTGTACAAGTCTTTAAGTCCGAGGTGCCCTCTATGCTGTTTGGACACACACTATGGTAAATCTGAGTGTCTCTAAAGCAGTGGTCTCCAAACTATTCCATATAGGGCCGCTGTGGGTGCAGGATTTTGTTCCAACAAAACAAGACGACATCTTTGCACCAATCTGGTGTTTTACAAGTGTAATCAGTTGATTGCAGCCAGGTGCTTCTTGTTTTAGCAGGAACCTCATTGGTTAAACTGTCTGTGCTCGAGCGGTAGGAACAAAAACCAGGACCCACTGGTTTGGGGACACCGGCTCTAAAGGATGAAACAGTTTAGATTTGCCACAAGCCATTTTGGGATACTCCCATTGTAGATGTTTATTCAAATAATGCAGCTGGACAGAAGATGGCTTAAGAGGAGAGAGAGACAGAAAGAACAGAGGGAAATGGTGATATAGAAACGTGATTGAATATATATGCTACCTAGCTGTAAGTAGCCTTGCAAGCTCCTTACGACTACCCTTACCGAAGTGACACCAAGTGGGGAGGTGTAACACCTAGTAAGTTGGGTTGGGAACCTCTTGGTACCTCACAATACGATATGTTTTGCGATACAAAGCTCATGATAACGCTAATCTCACGATATGGCGATACAACGATTATTGATACATTGATCAGCAAATCATTCAACAAAACAACTAATAAACAGAAAAACAAGCTATCTTCAGCCTTCTGGTGTGAGTTTATCACTAGTAGATGTCCAATCAATTTGAACTGGGACGGTGAAAGCGAATGAACCCCTCCCACTTCAAACGGGCCCCTCCCACTTCTATGGCTATCAGTAGCAGCCAATGCCAGGCAATAAGGTCATTTTGGGCCATTTCAGGTCCTTACCTGTTGATTTTCTGTCACTTCCAGTTGTTTTTGGGGCATTTTATGGGTCACTTCACATTGATTTTGGGTTGCAGAACAAGAAGTGACCTGGGAATGAATAGGGAGTGACTTATACTCAACAGGAAATGACCTGTAGATGCCCTAATATGAACAGAAAGTGACCTGTAAATGCCCCCAAAATCAGAAAGAGAGACTGTGAATGTTCTGGTTTCAATGGTCGTTCATTCGCCCTTCTAAGTCTTAACGGATTGGGCCTCCAGTGCTGTCAATGGCACCCATACAGCTAATTGAGACACTATTAAGGTGGAAGATTTAGGTAGCAACTTGTTTTTTTTCCGAACATTGACATCTTTTTAAAACGATATCTTGATTATTGGCATGAGCATATCGATAACTTTTTGGGAAGCAAAGTATGACGATATACAGTGGGGAGAGCAAGAATTTGATACACTGCCAATGGGAAAACCCATTGATATTTTGTCACACACCTACTAGTAAACAATAGTATACGAAGTGGGAATATAGGTCAGATTAGAGTATGACAGGACAGCATGAGTGTGCAAGCATGTTAGTACCATACTTTCAACAATTACCATCAGCATAATTTGCAGAATTTGTTGGCGTAATCGCTCAACCGCGTGTTATTTTGTATTTAGAAAAAGCGAACTTTAGGTGTTGACATGTTGACGTTTTGCCAAGGTGGCCATGGTGCCACTCGAGTATGTGGTTTACCATTGGATAAACTTTGACATTTTCCATCCAGAAAAACGTATACGTCACGGTGAAATGTCCTTTACTGTGTACGTTTTCATCAGGCTTCCTTCCACCAACCGTCGTTCCCGCTGCCTCTAACACTGTCAGTTTGCATTCTCGGGAGTTCATCAGAGGCACTTGTATTGTTTTTGCACGGTCAGACCTTTTTTCCGGGTATTTTCGCAGTCCTCTGTTTGCACACCTGGCTGAATTGTGAAAGTTTGTCTTGGGTCATGTGTGTGTTTATGCAGCCCGGGCCCCAGAGGTAACCCCGTCATGCCGACGACTAGTGAGCCGGCAGCTTGTGTGTGATTGCATATGTGCACACGAGTGCGCGTGTGTGTGATTGAGTGTGAGAAAGATTGTGAGCGTGTGTGAGGCGACTTTCAAAGTGGCCTTGCTTGGAGAAGAGCCACGCTCCCTTTCAGCAATCAAGCATCGGCGCCCCACACTCCTCGTGCACAGTGTGTATGTGTGTGCACATTGCTTGTGTGCAAAGCGCTACCATGTTTTCAGAAGCACAGCTCAAGACGGTGCCGGCAACTAATGAAAGCCAGCTTTCATTGCTTCCAATTGGACAGCGAGGCGTAAGGCATTATGTAACACATATAGTGTAAACATTGCAAAATTGTCTCTCAACAAATTAGACATGTTCGTTTTTGTTACGGACCGCTTAAGTTGCTGCCCCTATGATTTGACCCCGGATAAGGGGATAAAATGAAGGGATGGATTTTGTCATATGCAATGGTTTTGTTACGCATTTCAGTTAGAGAAAATAGTCTTAATTGCAAAGTGTGTATTGTGGAAATTTGAAAACGCGCTATTTTGCAGCAGATGTAGATGATACCAGATTGGGTTGTTCAATTCTGCACTTAAAGTGCCTGTGACACGATAAAAAAAAACTTAAATAGCATTATTATGTGAATTAAAATCATATTTTGAGACGATTCGACTATATACAACAATTTGACAAAGCACAGATGACAAGAAATGAGTCTTTTAATCTGCCGTTTAACCCCGCCTGTCATAAGAGCGCTCTCGCGCCTCCACCTGGGTCATGACGTCGGCAGTGTAACGATTTCAGCTGATTTAGAATTCAGCCCAATGGGGAAGATTCAGAATGAGGAAAATGTGACAGAGAACAACAAAATGTTATCTTTGTTTTGATCTCTCCAATATTTTTACAGGATATTCTTTTTATCTAAGTATTTTTCCCCAAACGCTAGATAAATTTTATGGTCATGACAAATAACAGTCCTATGCTAAATGAAATATGAAATTTTTACAAATGCATTTATTCAGTACGACAGGGCTAAATTAACTGAACAGTATTTTATGCCACCGGAGTCAGTCCAGCTTTTGTCATTTCCCTGCCTTGGCTTCGGAGATGGAGGAAAGAACATAAAAAAAAAGGAGGCGTAAGATCTAAGCGACATGCTAACCCAAATTGAGCGACTCTTCCAAGTCTTTTCCTCGCCTTTCGAAAAAAATTTAAAAAATCCCACACGACACGGCGGCAGGGTTGATTGTGTTTACCGATCGGCCAGCCCCCCCCCCCCCCCTCCGCGCAAGCAAATTTCAGCTCTTTGCTCTGCTGCGGCCGCAGCAGGGAGTAAGGCAGACAAACCGGCCGACGTCGGAGCGTGAGGCAGCCCAAGTCGAGTATAGCGCTCTCTAGGCGGGCAAGTGAAAGGGGGTCGAAGTCTCGACACAATCGAGAACCGGAGACGGGAGCAGGGGGCTGACCGGGCCCAAGCTGAGGATAGCGCTCCATAGGTGGGCACGCCTTTGTCGGCCGGCGACCATGGTGTGCGACAAGCTGCCGGTCGTCTGCCGAGTGGCCTTCTCAGTGGACAGGGAGCATTGTCACCCACGAAACGCAAGCCATCTCCTTATCAAAACGTTTGCCATGATCCCAGTATTCGGCATACCATAAAACACGTAGCTTACTCACTTCGTCATCCGTCCAATGATCTCTTGATTGTCGGACTTGTTTTGCTCAGTCTTCGCATGAACAGGATCTTTTGGAAATCCAAAAAACTACTCTCCCTGGTGTAGCAACAAAAGCCTGCAGCACATTGGGCTGGCGTGACACAAAACAATTAATTCACAAAATCAGCTGAATCGCAGTACTTCTGCAAACGATAGTAATGGCTGTATTGTTAAGATGATTAGTCCGCTGACGTCACATTCACCTTCTTCCTTAATCCAGATTCTGGCCAGAAGTCATTTTCAATGCGCGGGATTAAAAAAAAATTGAATAAATATATCGATCACTTCCACACATCCCCAAGTGGTACATTATATTCAGGAGTATAGAATACTGCGTGTAATATGTAAAATGAAATAAACATGCTTTTTTGTGTTACAAGCACTTTAATGATTGGGCTTCCAATAATCATAGGCCAAATTCAAAGCAAGATAGCATTTTTCGCTATTCGCGGCGGGGCTCAGTCCCTGTTACTGTATTTCGGTAACAAAATAAAGTCCTGTCTGACAAAAAAGTACTTTCCCCCCACAAAAATCGCATCTGATTTACTGACTCATAAATAATGGACGCATCAGAGACGCAACATGTAAGTATAAACAGATAATGGCTTTACAACCACACGGCGAGTCTCCATCCTAACAAGGAGCAATTGGAGCCGCGGACACTTCTAATGATATCAGCGCCGCTGTTTACCTCTGCTCACCCCGTAACCGCGAGACGGTGAGTAAGCACGTAGCCGCCTGCTGCTTATGCTATTAGCGGCGCTGATGAGAGACGTCTGAGTGTCTGTAAAGTCAACCCGTAATTATCATGGCTGTGTGTCCGCGGGGCAAAGAAACACAGATTTATAGATTTATTCCGTCTTCAAATTAGCATCGTGCCTCGCATTCCGGCATTTCATCTCTGCTGGAATGTCCCGAAAGTTGACGAAACGTTCGTCCAGTGGGTGTGAGTTGCACGCCCTGGTATTTTCAAGGCGCTGCATGGATCAGAAAACCTCGGGCTTCAATCGCGTTTCATTGTCAATATTTGATTGGTCCAGCTAGCTTGGTGACTTGCCCATATTTGGAAGTGGTTGCTAAGCAGCCTACAGGAAGTAGCCTGGAGTCCTTTTTTGCTTAGATGAACTTGAAGTAAACAATGCCATGACAAGACACTGGGACATTGCAAATTTATTGACTTCCCCCATTTTCTCCGCTGTACAAATCCGCCAATTTTTTTAGCTTTAAGGACTCTGAGCTCACGCAGCCAACTGTTTCTGCGGCTCCGAAGCTGAAATTCGATTGAGAAAAAAAATCAATCTCACAATTTTCCGTCTTTGGGCGGTAGTATCGGAGTCGGAATGGAGTCTGTGTGCTCGGGTTTCCCACCTTTTTCCCTTGACTAGCCAGTGAATGCATTTGGCAACGTACGGTTTGATGAATAATTTTTGTTTTGAATGTGTTGCTACCACAAGCAGCAAACATCCTCATTTTATTTCTCCCAAGTGACTCAGATTTTCCACATTTAGGACTAGTCTGAATTTATCAAGGCTCATCAATTAGCATTCGTAGACAGCGGAGCGTCATAAAGCATTTTGATTGATGGGCTTTGGAGTTTTAGCACTGTAATTCAATTAGGATACCATTGGGGACGACGCAGTTTGTCACTTATAATTAAATTAACTCGAGTTAATTGCTTTTATAGGTCGTTGCTACTGTGCTTCATCGTACTCCAACATGTGACTGGAATGTTTTGCTGGAATAGCCGAGCATAAACATAATTAATACCTGACATTGAATGCATTTTTCTTTCATGATTGAGACAGTCAAGCGGCATCTCATGATATGGCAACGTAAGTCATCCATTTTGTTTTTGTCTTATTGATGGAACCAGATTGGTATTTTGAGTTTTTAGCTTAAATAATGGTAGTACAATTTCATTAATATTCTGATTCTCAAACCATTTAAAGCGGAAGTTCCGATTTTTTTTACATTAGACTTAATCTTTGATTTAGCGGGGGTTAACTTAGTCAGTGGAGTTGGTCAAGTCAACAAATTTTGTGCAGTTTGTTAGTTATTCATTTATATCAGGGCTCTGGAGTGGCTAAGCTAGAGCGAGTCAATGGCACCTTATGCCAATAAAAAAAAACGATACTAACAGATCTAACATGGTCAAATAAATTCAAAATGTAGCTCGTTGTTCAAAATACCCATGCGGCCAAACCAGAACATTTTTTTTTTTTTAGATGGGTAATGCGACCACAATAGAGAGTGCTTCGGCCACTTGTGCTCATGCTGCATTCGAGGAAGGTGGGAAGTTGGACTTATCCCACTTGGATGGTAGCAGTTGCGACCTGAAAGCGTTCCAAGCGTTTTTTATTTTGGCCATCAAAAGACATTTTAACCTCCAGCTAACATGGATTTTCGTAAGCGATCAAATATTGGAGGAAAATATGACGGCTGAAGTGAATATACCACACTGTAAACTGCCTTCTTTAGTTTTACTATTGAAGGTCTGCTTTTCGATTGAAGCAACTCGTGGAGTCAGGGTACCTTTTTTTTCTGACTTCGCGACTAGGGCCTTCCAGTTTTAGTGGCGTTCAAATTATATTTATTCTGATCGGAGGTTGGAAAACTCCGAATTCCTACCTTCCTCGAATGCAGCATCAGTCTACGGAGTCTTGGCTGAAGAACGGCAACATAGCGAAACTTGCATTTACAGGCTGTGGAAACAGACAGAAGAAATGGGCAAATGAGAGTTTCCACAAATTCCCTATGAAGAACAAGGAACAATGCAAACTGGATACTTGCTGCTAGCTACGACATAAACACACAGGTGGAAAAAATATCACTCTCCTCTGCAGCCTGTTATCTGCAGAGCTACTGGATTACAAATGTTGCTGTTCATACTGTAGTTATTGACATGCAATGTAAGTTTTAATAATTTCATTCTAAAAACATAGCCAACACTATTGATTGCATGAGTCTTCAGTGATTTTGAAGTCTGCATGTTTTATTTTATTGGCACGCTAGGACAGGCTCACTGACTCGCACTAGCTAAGCCACTCCAGAGCCCTGAAACTAATAAATAAATAAATAACTGAACAGAATTAGTTGAAATCAACCTTACTGACTAGATTAAGCCTAATGTAATAAATTCTGAACTTCCCTTTAACTCTTTCAGTGCCATTGACGGTGATAGACGTCCTATCATGTGGCTCTTTTCATCCTACTGATGTGAATTTAAATGAGTTTATCGCAAGTTTATCACTAGCGAATTAACAGATGCCAAACCTTTCACTTCAAGTGGCTCTTTTTATCCTTCTAATGTGAATTTAAATGAGTTTATCACAAGTTTATCACTAGCGAATTAACAGATGCCAAACCTTTCACTTCAAGCGGATTGGACGTCTATCACTGTCAATGGCGCCCAATAAGTTATGAACCGTTGTCAATCAAAGATACATCAAATATTTCATGAATAAATTAAACATAAAAATTATTATTAAGTTTATACTATATAATATACTTATATTATAAGTATACTTAGTTAGTTCAATATACTTATATTATAAGTAGGGATGGGAATCGAAATCCGATTCCAATTCGGAACCGGTTCCGAGTGTTTCGAGGCCTCGACATCACAATGAAAAAGCCTTAACGATCCCTTTAACGAGTCCTGAAGACGCATATTGCGTCGTGACTGTCTTGTTGTCCAAATGCATCAAACTAGCATGGCGCCAAGAACCACTCGCTCCAAAGTTTGACTACACTTCACCAGGAAAGAGTGTGAAAATGAAAGGTTACGACGGGTAAGCACGAGCATTGCAGCCATAAACATAACAATGACAGCACGTAGGTTCAAACGCTTGAAAGTGTGTCTTCACAGTACAAAGTCCCGGCTATACAGTTAGCTAAACTCCCAAATGACGATGCAGAAGACGTTGGTATAATTTGCTGACTTTTTCAACCATCACTTGAAGAGTGAAACTAAGAATAGAAATGAAACAAATCAATTTCGTCCCCAATAACAAACAGGTTTGCATCAAAGTAAATCAGCGATGATTAGCTGCTAATAACAGTATGGTTAGCATTCGTTCGCTAGCATTAGCACATCGTTCAAACCACTACACAACTGGACTTAAGTGTCCGATCGCGAGTGGAAACACAACAACAACAACACAAAAGATGATACATACAGGCGTTGCCTCTGTAGATATTAACATTAACAAAGAACGTAGGCTCGTAGAAGTGTTTCCCTCTCTCACTCACTTGGATGCAGCATTTCTTCTTTGGGTGTATGCGCGCTCCAGTGGTCCTCAAACTGCGGCCCGCGGCCCAAATATGGCCCGCCTCCACATTTGGTCCGGCCATTTTGAATTTTTTTTTTTTTTTTCTCAATCGTGTTATTTATTTTCTGGCCTTTTCCTTGAAGAATTCAGAGAGGGTTATTTGGTTATTATCTATTGTATTAATAGTGTTTTTATTATTAATTATTATTATTATTATTATAAAGAATCCAGAAAGGGTTATTTGATTGTGGCTTTCTGAAAAACAATAATTTTTTACATTTATGCACTTCTGCAATCGTCACACTTTTTCTGTAACAAACTGACCCCGGCCCCTCATCAGAGAAGGGAAAAGTTATGTGGCCCTCACAGGAAAAAGTTTGGGGACCCCTGCTTTAACACATATTGCCAAAGGCAGAACAAAAACCTATCTGCCTATATATATATACCAATATTTTTTATTTCTATTAGATAAATGTTTCAGTAAAATTTTACACATTCTTGTGTATTTGCCACTTATTGCCACAGTTAACATTGAGGCTTTGGGCCTCTTTTGATCTCGTTGTGAGTTTGTAAGGTTGCGACTTCTGATTAAACAAACTCGATGCCAATCAAAACATTTGTTCTTCTTTTTTCCCAAATAAGAATCGATAAGAGAATCGATAAAGAATCGAATCGTTAAGCAATATCGATAATGGAATCGGAATCGTAAAAATCCTATCAATTCCCATCCCTAATTATAAGTATATTGAACTAAAAAGCTAAAAATAACTAAAAAAAACTGGCAATTTTCTTGCCTTTTAGCAGTAGTTTTGGAGCCTCAACACAGTGCTTTGTTCCTGTGTTGCTGTTCTGTATAAACTGCACTGTTACGAATTGATGAGACAAAGTTGACACTGCAATTATCTGACTTTGAAAGTAGTTTCAGAGCTATAACAATGTTGGTATAGTTTGATTGACCTTATATGTACACTATGTATGGTCATTATTTTATTGCCATAGTCACAAATCTAATGATGGTTTATGACTTTGGACTAAGCATGTGCTGGTATGTTATTCTGACGGTATAGTAACCTTTAAGCCAAAGTATCACGGTTTCACAATATTGCAATTACAGCTCTAAAATGTGTTACATTGAGATATCTGGGTTTAAAAAAATTCCCATTGAACGGGATTTTTATTTTTCAAAACATATTAGCAAATTGGAACATGTTGGAAATGTTTTAAGTTGAAATAAATACATTTACAAAAATAACAAAAGATTAAAATAATAAATTAAAATAAATGCAGTCCTTTAGGTGATTCTAAACCGGGGATCAGCAACCAGCGGCTCTCGAGCCGCATACGGCTCTTTCGCTTTGTCCTAGTGGGTCCTGTAGCTTTTTCAAAAACGTTTGAAAATGGAAAAAGATAAGGGAGAGAATTTTTTTTTTTTTTTAATATAGTTTCTGCACGAGGACAAACATGACACAAACATTTATCTAATTCATTGATGTTGTAATTAAGTTAAACAGGTGGCATCGAGTCACATGGCGCATCATTCTCGATAGGAGGCAATATACATTTAATCATGTCGGCTCATTATGTGTTTGTTGCCAACTTAGTCATTTTGATAGTAGGCTAATATAGCTAATATAGATGCATCAACATGTGTTGCCTTCATTATAAGGCTTCTACAGTATAAGACTTTTAATTTTTTGCAGCTCCAGACATATTTGTTTTTTTGGTCCAATATGGCTCTTTCAAAATTTTGGGTGGCCAACCCCAGCCTAAACCCACAGCCACCGCTCAACAGTATTACCATCAGAACAAAAATAATTATTTTCCATAAAAAGCATGTGTGTATGACTCGTATCATGGTTACGTTATACACATGCTCTCTTTCTCAGCACAGACAGTTGCCAGAGAGAAAAAAAAACACATGTTTTACCACCGCTAGACACACTAAACACACTGGAGTTAACTCTCGTAGCCGGTGGGAAACGTTCATGACAGTGTTCACTAACCTTTAATTTGTATAAATGCGAAATCATATTGGAGGTATTGCCTCCTCGGCAGCCCCCCTCCGCAAACATGTTTACATGTCGGTAGGCCGTCCTCGTCTAAGCCACGGCCGTCTGTCACTTTTCAGCAGCCGAAGTATTCCCATACCAACGATTTTGGGTTCTTCGATAGGGGAAAAAGTTCAGGACTTTCACCTCCTCCAGCCATCCTGTAGTACAGCTGACTCGCTGACACTGAGCAACAACCGGTGGGGGAGGGTTATGCCTTGCAGCTGCAATCGAGGGTTTTCTTTCTGCATTTTTGGGTCATAAAAAATAGCTAATACCTTAGGGACGGTATGATGGAAATTTTTTACGGTTTTGAAACCTTGACGTTTTCATACCACGGTATACCTTAAAACTAAAGATGTGATCGAGATGCCGATCGATCGGGTCCGATCACGTCATTTTCAAAGTATCGGAATCCGCAAAAAAATATCGGCCATGACTTTTTTGAATATATATATATATATTTTAATAAAATCGTTTTCTAATTGTATTTAACGTTACAGACATAATATGTTACACTTATCCAGAGTCTTTAGTTTAGGCTTAAGGTAGGGTTATCAAATTTATCCCAATAACGGCGGTAATTTTTTTTTAAAAAATGTATCACGTTAAAATATTTAACGCAATTAATGCATGCGCTGCACGACCCACTCACGCATTGTCGCGCTCCATCTGTAATGGCGCCGTTTTGCCTATATAGAGAGCTAAAAGGTAGCGTAAAATGAGTAGAGTGAATTTTGGCAGCCTTTGGAGCCTTATTTTAATTGGCTAAAGCCTTACAATTCCTCTCCCTTTGATTAGAAATATCATGGGAAGCAATGTGGGGAAGCAACGTAGCAATTGATCTTTTTCTTAACACCTTATGTTATTTCCCAACGCAGAGACAATATATCAATTGGTAGCACTATGCACAGTCATGGTTCCACTTCCTATCATGCATTTGGGCATGGCCTTTAGTATCATTTACTGAAAGCTCAACAAATACACTAGATGGCAATATTTAGTCACAATATACAAAGTCACAAGTCTTTCTATCCGTGGATCCCTCTCACAGAAAGAATGTTAATAATGTAAATGCCATCTTGAGGATTGTCATAATTAACAAATACAGTACTTATGTACTGTATGTTGAATGTATATATTCGTCCGAATTTTATTCATTTTTTTCTTAATGCATTGCCAAAATATATATGATCGGGAAAAATTATCGGGAATGATTGGAATTTAATCGGGAGCCAAAAAAAAAAAACAATCGGATCGGGAAATATCGGGATCGGCAGATACTCAAACTACAACGATCGGGATCGGATCGGGAGCAAAAAAACATGACCGGAACAACCCTACTTAAAACCGATAATCGGCACGTCTATTTTGGACATTTGTGTTTGCTTTTTTAATGTGTAAACAACTCAACACTAGAAATACAAGAGCAATTCTTTTTTTAAGTCAAAATGCTGATCAAACGACAATATAGTCCATAATTTGGTCGCTTGGAAGCTGCCCTGCTCTCCCTGCCTACATTTGTCATCCATAAGTACTTGGATCTTCCCTTTTTTTTTTTTTTTTTTTTTTTTTTTTTTGGGGCCGCAACAAAGACGAAAGCAGCTTTATGCCCACAATGTCCTAAATTCAGCTGTAGAAGGCCCGGGCGTCGAGTCACGGCATTGTGAAATCATGTGAGGCGGGCAATTATCCGCCACAAAAAGAAGACAGCGGAGGCTTTTGTTTGCACCATTGTCGCGGCCACACGGGCCACACTCATAACGGCTCGCTTCTCCAACGGGAGAGCCTCGCTGCCATCAGGCTGCCTTTGTTCTCGCCGGCAAATAAACAGAGTGGAATATAATGGGCCGCTTATGTGTAAGATCACTGAGGTTGCCTGGCGTGCCCTACGCACACTGAGTCACGGGCCTTGTGCGTCGTCCTCACACTTTCCCGGTGACACATTTCTGTTTATGGCTTTGGGCGTCATGTGACTTGCTTCGGGCTTGCATCATCGCAGCGACGGGGTGTTATTACGAGTGCTGACTTTGCAGTTCAGGCACGTAACTGGACCAACCCGTCCGTGAAGTGTTCCACCGCACAAAAACAGAGGATGCAACTAAAGTGTTCCCACGCTGTACTGCTGTTTGTTTGCACCCTTGCTATAACACAGATTTTAGGGTGGAATGCATCTGAATTAATTGACTTTAAAACTCAATTTTGGATTATTACAATAAGAATGTGGCTTCTGCTGTACATCTAATTAGTTACTTATCTCTTCCGGGTGCATGATTAAGGCCTGCAGGGGTAGATAATAAGGGAAATTAGCCACTGGTCCAGGTCTTTTGAAGTTACTCGCCCCGCTATCAAAACCACTGACCCAGGTCAAGACATCAGTTATTGATCCCCATAATCACGGAAAAGAACAATTTACCTGAATAACATGAATAACATTAATTCTTTTGCAGGAGATTTAGTGAAAAGTGCAGCAAAGTCCCCCTGATTTTAATGCATCACACACCAAGGTTGTGGGATGGATGGGACCTGTTTTAGGGGGTGCTCACGGTTACCTCCTCACGGCAGGCCCAGTCATTTCTGCACCTTTTTTAACGCACCATACACATCATACTCCACAGGAGAGCTCCGGCGAAGGGCGGTGGGACAGGCGGCTGGGTCGAAATTCCATGCAGCAGCCCCACTGCCCCAAGCCGAGCTCTCCTATTTTAATGCATACATTGCACTACCCTCCCCACACAATCCCATCGCGGTGCTGGGTAATGGCTGCCAGCCGGGAACCTGGCAGCCACTGTAATAGGGTGGTAGGTGGGTCCAACACTTTTCCTCTATGGCGTGGCTCCCGGGGCATGGGGGGAGGTCAGGGCTCTGATCTCACGTCGCCCCGCGGCGGCTCCTCGGTGTTCTCCTGCCTCCGCCTTCCCCTCTTTTCTCTCCCTGGGTATCATCCCTGCGCTCCATCGCGGGTCGCTGGGTGGACGCCGGTGTATTGGCTGGATGTCGCTTGCTCCGGCCCTGCCCTGGGCTTGGTGGACCACTGGGGGTCCCGTGGCGTACTGTGCCGGTTGGGGGCTGCGGCTGTGGCTCGTGGTCCAGGTGAGCGGACGGGGGTGGGGATGGGCGTGGGGTTGGTGGTGCGTCCCCTCTTTCTATCCATGAAGGCCGGTTGGTGGGAGCGGGGGTGGCCCGGGGGTCCACCCTGGATCCCTGGGGGGTGATGATGGCTCTTTTGCTGGGCAGCAGGAAGAGGGATGGTTAACATAAACACGTCATCCCCACCCACGCATTATGCAGGGTGCATCATGGTTTGGGGCTGTTTTGCTGCCTCAGGGCCTGGACAACTTGCAATCATTAATGGAAGAATGGATTCAAACGTTTATCAGGATGTTTTGCAGGAAAAACTAAGGCCATGTGTCAGACATTTGAAGCTAATAAGGGGATGGATGCTGCAACAAGACAATGATCCATAACACAGAAGTAAATCAACTAGGGTTGTTCCGATCATGTTTTTTTGCTCCCAATCCGATCCCGATCGTTTTAGTTTGAGTATCTGCCGTCCCGATATTTCCCGATCCGATTGCTTTTTTTTTTTTGCTCCCGATTCAATTCCAATCATTCCCGATAATTTTTCTCGATCATATGCATTTTGGCAATGCATTAAGAAAAAAATGAAGAAAACTCGGACGAATATATACATTCAACATACAGTACATAAGTAATGTATTTGTTTATTATGACAAAAGATCCTCAAGATGGCATTTACATTATTAACATTCTTTCTGTGAGAGGGATCCACGGATAGAAAGACTTGTAATTCTTGAAGAATAAATGTGACTTTGTAAATTGTGACTAAATATTGCCATCTAGTGTATTTGTTGAGCTTTCAGTAAATGATATTGTAGCCATGTAACTGTTCTGCCTAAATGCATGATGGGAAGTGCAACCATGACTGTGCATAGTGGCACCAATTGATATATCTTCTCTGTGTTATAACATAGGGTGTTAAGAAAAAGATCAACTACAACCTTTCCTCCCCACATTGCTTCCCACGATATTTCTAATTGTTGAGAGAAGGATTGTAAGGCTTTAGACAATTAAAAAAGGTTCCAAAGACTGCCATAATTCACTCTACTCATTTTACGCTGCCTTTTAGCTCTATATATAGGTAAAACTGCGCCATTATAGATTGAACACGACAATGCGTGAGTGGGTCGTGCAGCGCATGCGGTAATTGCGTTAAATTTTCAACGTGATTAATTTTTTTAAAATTAATTACCGCCGTTAACGCGATAAATTTGATAGCCCTACTTTAAGCCAAAACTAAAGACTCTGGATGAGTGTATGACATTTTGTCTGTAACGTTAAATACAATTAGAAAACGATTTAATTAAAAAATATAATATATATTTAAAAAAAGGCATGTCCGATATTTTTTTGCCGATTCCGATACTTTGAAAATGACGTGATCGGACCCGATCGCATCCCGATCGATCGGGACATCTTTAAAATCAACTACAGAATAGTTTCAGAACAACAAATTACAAGTTCTGGAGTGGCCAAGTCAAAGTCCAGACTTGAACCCCATTTAGATGCTGTGGCATGACTTAAAGACAGCAGTTTTGTAGACAAGCATGGGTAAAGATTAGTCCTGATCCATGTGCCAAACTGATCTGCAGCTACAGGAAGTGTCTGGTTGTAGTTATTGCTGCAAAAGGAAGGGCCACAAAATATTAATATGATGGTTCACTTACTTTTTTCCCCCTTCTGTCATTGCTTGCATACTTTCTTCATCAAAATATGAAAACCTATAAATGTTTGGGATGTTTAAGGTAAAGCAGACACTGTTTTTTTCATCTGTGTGATTTTGACAAAGAGCAGATCACATTTGATGGTGATTTTATGCAGAAATGTGAGAAATTCCAAAAGGTTCAGATACTTTTTCATACTACAGTATTTGTCAACTAGCACCTCCCACCCCCGTCAGACTATCCACTCGAGGGGTCTCATTTATGATCATCACACCCAGACCCTTTTCACATTTGCTTTGCCTCTGAAATGCTTAAATATCAAACAAGCGCTCTATTTTCAAGTAATGGCACGAGAAGAAAGTACTGGGACACAAAAATTGGAACTCAGGAGCATCATGTGAGGAGTAACTGCCTCGAAGGGGATCGACCTATATTTTTGGATTTGTTTTGGAATCTGAGACATTAAAAAGATAATATTATCTATTCATATGAGTACATTTTTTTGTGTTATCATTTAAAGAGACAATCCATTCATTTTAAAAGTTCATCTTACATTACTTACTGTTCATATATATATTTTTTTTTTAATCGATCATAATAACAAAATAGATGAAAACTAATCGAGATTATCATTTTGGATTTAATCGTGCAGTCTTACTATTACTATATTTCTCGTGATGGAGGTACTTGGTGTAAAAAGTTTGAGAAACACTGTCTATGTCAATTTACTTCGAACAAGAGTTAAAACAACTTGTCTGCGAACACATAGAAATCACCGCTTGTCTGTCACCATATGCTTTTGAACTACAACTGAGTGTTTATGCTGCAGCTTGATTAAAATGAGCGATGAAGGGGTTGAGGGGGAGAAATCAGCGGTCAGCCGCCTCTGCCAGTGATCTGATGATCTGGCCTGCCCCCACCCCCGCTTCGTTTTTCATTCATATAAACTGTAAAAGCTATTCTTAATGCGTGTTTAGGTTGCGCTTGCGCCATTCGATATTAAACATTTCCCTCTATTTTCCTTGCGACTCCAAAAACAGCCATCCAGACACCACAAAAAAGATCACTGAACACGTAGATAATCACTGCTGGAGTCAATAAGAAAAATAGAACATTTTCCATGATACAATATGGCCCAACTCGCCGAACGAGTCACTTCTTCAAAAGTCTTGTGTAGCCTTGCAGATTAGATTTCTTCATCTATGTGAGGTTTGTAATAAACTTTTCCATGACTTGTGTTTATTTTCCAGTGAAAGTAACTCAATTTTTGAATTAGTGTAAATGAGCAATAATTCACTATACCTGTGATCCTGATGCAGCATTAAACCAGTTTATTACTAAGTTGTTACTGCTACTCGAATACATCTAAGACAGCGGATCAGTCCAGTTTGTGAGTTTACTTATGGACGTAATGTTATATCGAAAATCATAGTTCTGTTAGAACTGCGGTTTTAAGATCATGGTTTGAGTCACGTTACGCAACATGAATAGAATGCAAAATATAAACGTTTTAACTCGCTGGCTGCCAATGGATGGCGCTGGAGGTCCAATCCATTTTGACTGGGAATGATCTCTGCCAGCCCTTTTAGTTTAAATAGTCTACAGTTGTCAGTGGCAGGCAATGAATTAACAGTTCGCCATCATTTTCGGACTATAAACTGCTACTTTTTTCCTTCAAAAGGATCGCATGTCGAGGTGTTCGTATGTCGAGGTACCACTGTGTATACACCCCCCCCGACACACACTTTTAATACTAAATTACTGCATTCGCTGCCATCCCTCCCACTTCAGATGGGTTGGACATCTACTAGTAATAAACTCATTGAAATTCACAGCAGTAGGATGATTGGACGGCACTCGATTGAACGTCTGTGATCATGTTGGGAAGGACGTTGTACAGCCATCTTGGATAGACCGACCAGCCATTAGAAACTAGATTTTGAAAAGTACATAATGCACAGCATTGACACGTTATATCTTAGTACGCCCCGATACCAAAGACGTCATTTTAATGGTGTATCGATACCGTGAGCACTATTAGAGGTGATGAGAAGGTGACTGCTCATTGGCTGCGAATGGTTGGTCGAAACCACATCCCTGCACGGCCAGACAACACAAATTCCTACTTTTGCGGTAGTCCTACAAATACAGCCTAATGTGTCATCATTAATAATAATGTGTCATCATTAGTAATTTCATCGCCGTTTTCTTTTTCTAAAAGTGAAAGGGCAAAATGAATTACATTTGGAAATCAGATCTTTGCAAAAGAATGGACCATATCGCCAAACCCTAGCGTCCACGTTAGCTGTCATTATCCCCTCGCACTTTTCCAGAAATGAAAACAACCTCCTTCCAAACTGAAGAAAGGAAGGAAACCATAGCGAGCGCGTGTAATTTTCAGCAACACGTGAAACCTCTATTATGTTTCTGCGAGAGCTTGTGATAACAACGTTGAAGGTGCTTGCATGTGTGGTCCCGAGTGGTAGAGCGGCGGGGTGGGCCTTCCAGAACCCAGACCAGAACTTATGGCGCGTCCAAGCTCTTCATCTTTAACTTGAGTTGCCGGAGTATTCGGCCACCGGAGGAGAAAATCTTATGAATTAAATATTATATTCCGTATCGTATTCCAGCTTTTCACGTGAACGCAGCTGTCAAGAATTGTCTAACACAGCAGGACTCCCATATTCCCCCTTCAATACCATGCCTTGTTTACATCTAGCAACAGTGCGATTTAGAAACGTTAAATCCGCAAAATACCGGGTTTCGCTTGAACTCCAGACGTCGTCGCAAATGCGCTCTTGCGTGACTCGCTCGGCTCCTCTTACGACGTAATTGTCCCAAATCCCCTCCAATCAAGGACCTTCATCTTTGTGTTTTTGCCTCCACAGCCCGAAAAACAAAAGCAGAAGCCAGAGTTGGCTTGTGCGCACCCCCTATGATCAGATCTGGGATCGGGTGAGTTCAACCTCCATTGTCCAGGTTTGACAGGATGGAGGTGAGTAAACCCTCAAACATGTTTTGACCTCTCAAAAATTATTAAAATAAAAGGTTTCAATTGTTCAAAAACATACAACTAATGTAATCTCCCCAATGTGTATTTAAAAGAAGTTCTGAACATTGATGGTTTTTCATAAAATGAATGAGATTGGTGACCTGGTCCCTTCTTTACATGTCTAGTTGAGTAAATGTTACGTTGTCATTTTCTAGCAGTACAACCTTTACATTACTGCGATTGGCTGGCAACCAATTGAGGGTGTACCCTGGCTACTGCCCATACTCCCCGTAGTTAGTCGGGACAGATAGACTCCAGAACCTCAGTGACCCTTGTGAGGAAAAGCGGCATGGAAAATGAATGAATGAATGAACTTTCACATTACATCAGGGTGCCTCTGTGCTCAATTACTAGTTCACAATTAACTACGACCGGCCGGCTCACTCTACTCAGAACCTACAAACAACAAAGTCCACGATTATTTAATATACAGTGATCCCTCGCTACTTCACGCTTCAAACTTTGCACTCTCAGTCCATCGCGGATTTTTTTTTTTTTTTCCAATTAAAAATAAATAAATAAATACAGATGAGCTGTCTCGATACGATCACGAAAGCCCCCTTTCACACATACCAGAACACCGTTATAATCCCAGGATTTAAGCGGGTAGCCCTTGTGTGTGAAAGCAACTCCCGGGTCAACTGACACTGAGATTACGCGGACAAATAACGGCTCGCGTCTTAGTATTATATCCGAGACTTTCCCTGGGCGAGGCATGCGTGAAAGCATGCGTTTGATTCCCGGGGAACATCACGATGGACGATGATGTAAATACCATAGTGGGCCGATCATCATTTCCTCTTTTTTAGACAATACAAAACTGAAACTGGGCTCTGAGGACCTTTTCTTATGCATCCCTAAAATATGCCGACCAATTTTCATTGTGATCTGTCAATGACTAATGGAAGACTAGTAATTTTTGTGTCCTCCCCAAGAAGAAGGAGAGGCAGCACAAAGTAAGTGAGGAATTGAGATCTCCATCCAAGTTGTCCAAAAATTCTGTAATTTTCCTGACAATTTGTGGTGCAGGTATTTCTCCTGATAAGCAGATTTGTAGAACTGCATGACTGGAAAAGATTGAGATATACAGAGGGGCAAATGCGTATTTAGTCAACCACTAATTGTGCAAGTTCTTCCACTTGAAAATATTAGAGAGGCCTGTAATGTAACATGAGTAAACCTCAACCATGAGACAGAATGTGGGAAAAAAAAACAGAAAATCACATTGTTTGATTTTTAAAGAATTTATTTGCAAATTATGATAGAAAATAAGTATTTGGTCAATACCAAAAGTTCATCTCAATACTTTGTTATGTATCCTTTGTTAGCAATAACGGAGGCCAAACGTTTTCTGTAACTCTTCACAAGCTTTTCACACACTGTTGCTGGTATTTTGGCCCATTCCTCCATGCAGATCTCCTCTAGAGCAGTGATGTTTTGGGGCTGTCGTTGGGCAAGACGGACTTTCAACTCCCTCCACAGATTTTCTATGGGGTTGAGATCTGGAGACTGGCCAGGCCACTCCAGGACCTTATAATGCTTCTTTCGAAGCCACTCCTTTGTTGCCCTGGCTGTGTGTTTGGGATCATTGTCATGCTGAAAGACCCAACCACGACTCATCTTCAATGCCCTTGCTGATGGAAGGAGATTTTCACACAAAATCTCTCGATACATGGCCCCATTCATTCTTTTCTTTATACAAATCAGTCGTCGTGGTCCCTTTGCAGAAAAACAGCCCCAAAGCATGATGTTTCCACCCCCATGCTTCACAGTGGGTATGGTGTTCTTTGGATGCAATTCAGTATTCTTTCCCCTCCAAACACAAGAATCTGTGTTTCTACCAAGAAGTTCTATTTTGGTTTCATCTGACCATAACACATTCTCCCAGTCCTCTTTTGGATCATCCAAATGCTCTGTAGTGAAACGCAGACGGGCCTGGATATTTACTTTCTTCAGCAGGGGGACACGTCTGGCAGTGCAGTATTTGAGTCCCTGGCGGCGCATTGTGTTACTAATAGTAGCCTTTGTTACTGTGGTCCCAGCTCTCTGTAGGTCATTCACTAGGTTCTGGGATTTTTGCTCACCGTTCTTGTTATCATTTTGACGCCACGGGGCGAACGCCAGAGTGGAGTTTGGCGTCTGACTGACTGACTGACTTTGTGGACAGGTGTCTTTTATACCGATAATGTGTTAAAACAGGTGTCATTAATACAGGTAACGAGTGGAGCCTCATTAGACCATGTTAAAAGAAGTTAGACCTCTTTCACAGCCAGAAATCTTGTTTGTTTGTAGGTGACCAAATACTTATTTTTCACTCTAATTTGGAAATAAATTCTTGAAAAAAAATCAAACAATGTGATTTTCTGTTTTTTCTTCTCCACATTCTGTCTCTCATGGTTGAGGTTTACTCATATTGACAATTACAGGCCTCTCTAATCTTTTCAAGTAGGAGAACTTGCACAATTGGTGGTTGACTAAATGCTTATTTGCCCCACTATATTTATATTTACAGTGATCCCTCGTTTTTTGCGGTTAATGGGGACCAGAAACCGCCACGATAAGTGAAAAACCTTGAAGTAGCACAGAAAAAAAAAGATTTTTTTTTTTTTTTTTTTTGTGATAATTATTTGGGTTTTTTTGTGTGTGCTCAATGTATTTATTCAGATTTAGCATTGGAAAGATACATATAAGACATGTTTTTTTCACTTTTTTTTCCCAAAGTATAAATTTTTAAAAAATATTTATTTTAATAAATGTTTTTTTAAGCACTTCAAATGTAATGATTAAACTAGGTTTTAAACATGTTACTGTCCCACCGAATTATTTTTAAACAAGAATGAAGTAGTATGCTTGACTTGTTAGATTCCTATGAGACATCTAGACCCCTAAGGTCGTCTGGAACGGGTCTTCTGCATGTTCCAAGAACAAGAACCAAGAGGGGTGAGGCAGCATTTAGTTATTATGCTCCTCACCTCTGGAACAAGTTACCCGAACGTCTGAAGTATGCTCAAACTGTTAGCTCCTTTAAATCAGGGCTAAAAACGCTTTTGTTTGGCACTGCATATCCATAACTGTCTATATATTTCAACCTACCTGCCTTCTATTCCTATTGTGCTTATCTCCATTGCTGATTTCAATGATTATTAGTAGTAGTAGTTTTTGCTTTATTTTTATTTTTGTTTTATTTTTATTTATTTATTTTTATTCTGTGATTAGATGTGATCATTTGTCTTGGTTTTTACGTTGTGTTGATTTAAATGTGATTTTTATGGTCTTCATGTGATGTAAAGCACTTTGAATTGCCTTGTGTTGAATTGTGCTATATAAATAAATTTGCCTTGCCTTGCCTTGCCTAGTAGCAGAAAAGTGCTAGACTTTAATAAATACTTCATTGAGTGAGTCTACTCAAATCCGCTCGGAGCTGCTCACTTACACAACATAGGTTGCCACAGCAACTGTTGAACAAGTTAAATGATGATTGACGCATGCAGCGCTTCTGAAATTCTTGACTCTGGCAAGATCTAACACATTCATCTGTCAATCTTCGTTAACTTTAATTCGCAACTCCAGTGTATGTGCACTGCCTGCCTGAAGAACAAAGAGCATGGCTGGGAGGGAGGGAGCGAGAGTGAGACTAGTTGATTGCCTCGGGACAGCTCTCCTGTATTTTTTTTTTTTTTTTTAATTAAAAAAAAATCCGCAATGGACTGAGGACCCGAAGTTAGAAACACGAAGTATCTAGGGATCACTGTATATTCCTTCCACATGGTAGCAAAAAAAAACCCAAAAAAACAAAACAAAACAGGTTGAAAACCCGACAGAAAACGCGTGACCTGCATTAACTCAAAACCTTTTGATATCAAGTACAAAATCTGTCCTATGGCCCTCATTTGGCTCCAGGGCCGCAGGTTTGGGACCCCTGATTTAAAAGTAATAAAAACACATTTAAAACCTATTGAAACCCACTTTTTATAGTATTCCTCATTGCATTTTCTCACTTTGGTTAAAAACCAAACCATCTTATAATCAAAGTCTGCTCTGTGGAAATGACAGTCAATGAAGTTGAATTCGGGATCATCTCTTCCTCTTTAGACCTGCTCTTAATGTTGTAACCCCCCCCCAACAAAAACAATCACTTAAGATGAAACGTGATTTCGAAGTAGCTCACTGTATATGCTAAGAAACCAGATAAATACAAACAGGGTTTCTCTGCCGCCTCATGCGTTTCCTGCCACACCAGTTGCCTTTTTTGATTTATTTTTCATTCCGTCTTCATTCCGTCTTTTAGGCCAGGTCGTGACGTCCAAATTACTCTCCCGTCAGATTGCTGGTAATTTGCCGCGCTCGTCGGTCCCGCGCCTTTAACGCTTTTGACAGCGGGGCATCCGATCTCGTCGGCGCGCGGCGCTAAAAGTTGTTATTCAAAAGGCTAACGTTTCCAAATATCCAGAAAATACAGCAGGGATATTTTTAGCGGCAAAGGTAAACGCCACGGCTGACACCGAGCATTAAATCTCCGAGTGAAAATAGCCGGCGTGCGTCTCGTCGATGCCCAGGGCGTGTTTGCCTGCCGCCAACAGCCGCACGGCGACGTCCAATCCCGAGCTGGTCCTGTGACCCGGGAGGCATGTTCTTGTTTTAGACGGCAAATATTTACCGAGCGGCCAGCGCCAAGGTAAATTCTTCACCGCGCAGGAATACGGTAAGTGGCAAGGACATGAGGAATTGCTGGGATTTAATGTCATTATTCTTTAGTGTCCTAAAACACACACATATGGATGCTATTAAAATGTGTTTAATCACGGCTAATTGGGGCCCCACCGACATCAATTATACAAATAACTATATAAGATTTCATAGCTCATGAATATATGCTTTATTGATTCAAGCATGGGATTTAAATACTTGACAATGGAACAAACCTCATCATAAAACCTGATACTTGAATAGAAATTTGTGTTAAAAATACAATCAATCCAAAGGTATTGGAACATTAAGAGCGATTCTTTTAATAATTTTAACTGGAACATTAGCATTGCTGTCAAGTCATGTATGAAATATGTTTTTTAATGAGAGCAAAAGTATTGGACCATACAGATGACAGATGTGTGTCTCATCCATGCCCAGAAGACAATCCTGCCTGAGTTAGAATTCATCAACTAAAACCTCACCCAATCACAAACATACTCATGTCTTATTAGTCAGAAATAAGCAATTGTGAGAGACATAATTACAAATAATTATACAAAAATCAATGATTGTATACACTTTCCGTCAGTGCTCTATTGCATTTCTGATTCAAACAATAAATATTACTAAATGTGTCTGCTCATGTTTCAGATTTGGCTGCAAAAACACATTTATACTCAACTAGCAGTATGGCCCTGGCGTTGCCTGCTTTTTGTAACTTGAACATATAATACAAATAAACATACTTTCCTTAAAGATGCACCTGTAATATAGTAATCGTTGAAAGGACACCATCAAGGGGTTAATATGCTATTACTCTGCACAGTTTTTATGTTTCACACTTGCTGCTCTTGTCCCCCATACACCGCACGACCCCAAGAGACCACACCTTTATTGAGAAGAAAACACCAGAACATAACAACGGCAACCACCACTTCCAGTCATGGTTGCCACAACTACCCATGAACCATTGCAGGCGTAACACATAATAAATAATAGTCACTGCAGTGTGAATATCCAGCAAAAATGAATCCCTTACGGAAAATTGTACGTTTTTTTTTTTTTTTTAATCCAGCGTCTTGTTGTGGAGTACTGAAAGCGTATCATTGCACATTTAAATTTTGTACATGAAAGCGTAAAGTTTGAAAGCCAACTGCGACCCTGCAATTGCAAGAGACATGTCTGTTAGCCTCCACAGTCAGGGATCTTCTATGCTAATTTTTGGAGTTTCGAATTAATTTTCAGCACTAAATGGAGGCCCACAGAGATCAAACCCATCCAAGAACACTCCCAGAAACATAAGTATTGGCAAAATCCACCCCGCTTTTTCGGAGTCCATAGAGAATCAACACACACACAGACACACATTTATATATAAGTAAGTAGATATTGATTATGGATAAAGGTGTAATCTACATGAAAATTAACATTCTAGAACCCCCCCTCCCTGCAAAATAAGAGGTTTTCAAAAACCAATTTTTTCTGCGAAAAGCTTTTATTTTGTTAGAAATTCAGGTGACATTATGACTCGGGGTCAATCGATATCAGAACTTTTTTCCAAAATTGGTCATTGGCCAATTTACAAAGAAAAAAGGATTTTGATCTGGCATCTTTGTGGGCAACTGACAGTAGGACTCCGGGTGGACCCTGCAGCAGCTTGAAGGCAGGCTGCTATAGTAAGATTCAGGCTTTCCTGTTTTGTCAATATTGTTTTTTGTTTTGTTTTGTTTTTTTATCTTGCATGAGAGAATATGCAATGTTGCTTTAGCCTTTAAAGGGGTTTACTGAGTGACCCTTACACTCTAAATGTATTTTGTAGGATTAGCGTAGCATTCACCTTACCATTAGCTTTAGCATGCCGAGTATCCTCTTAAACTCACACTTGTTGTGACGTCCTGGTGGGTTTAATTATTCGAAAATAATGTACTGAGTGCTGCGTTTCTTTGGTTTGGTAGCACGAGACCGAATTATTCCTTTAAGTCTCAGGTCATCATTGTAAATTTGAAGTTATTGAAGCACTTAAAAAAAAAAAATGCCTTTCATAATCTACGCACTTTAAAAAGAAATACTGTAATTTTCGCACTATAAGCCGCTACTTTTTTACCTTCATTTTGAATCCTGCGGCGTATAGTCCAGTGCGGCTTATTTGTTGATTTATTTGGGTTAATAGGTAATACTTTATTTGACACTATCATATGCATTACTGAATGCTTATGACAGATATCATTAAGTGTCATCCGGCAATTCATGTCACTTACTCCATTTATGTCCAGTTCTACATCAATTCAAACGAGAGATAATTTGCCGGATGACACAAAATGACATCTGTCATAAGCATTAATTAATGGTCATAGCAGTGTCATATCATAATTATAATTGTCTAATGACAGTCCTATGACGCCACTGTCAAATAAAGTGTTACCAAATACCATAACTAGCAATTAATGAACAACTGGAACAATAACTGAAGAAATAATTACATCCGTAGCGCTGCAGTGCATGCTAGGAGGCATGTTGGACACCAACAGTGTTGATATCAGGTGGCAGCAGAGGTTCACTGTCTCCCCCAAGGGAGCAGTGATGGCCAAATGAAGATTATTGAAGCAATGACACAGTGGTTCATTTGGTCTACTGAGAGTTGTATGATGCCGCTGTCAAATATAGTGTTGCTGGTATATTTTGGTGTAAGTATCCCATAATACAGTTAGGACAGCTGCGGCTTATGTCCAGTACAGCTCCCTTTGAAAAAATGTCGTTTTCGTTTCAAATTTGGTGGGTGGAGCCTTATAGTCAGGTGCGCCTTATAGTTTAAAAATTACGATATATCGGCCTCAAATATCGGCATGCAAAATTGGCGTTGGGTATCGGCAATTGGCTAAAAAAAAATAGATATCGGTATTGGCATCGGCGTTTGAAAATCCCATATCTCCCATATCCGTCGACCTCTATGACTATAGAGTAACGAGCATTGAATCCGATCCACCAGAGAGCATACATGTGCCAAGTCTTCATAGGTACGCTGCACCTGTCTTACCTGGCACACAATTCTGGCAACCACAGCTGCCAATATGTTACCGTAAATTTAACCTGGTTGTTATTTTATTTTTTATTTTTTTAATAAATTTATTGCACTGTAAACTAGTTGTCAATAACAGGGTACAAACTATAAGTCAAGAACTTTAATGAATGCATGCAAAATGGTATGAAAAGTGTGAACGAGCCCGCGAATACAGTGGAAAAACACCATCAAATGTGATCTGATCTTTGTCAAAATTACACAGGTGTGAAAACAGTGTCTGCTATAACTAAGACCACCCAAACATTGATAGGTTTTCATATTTTAATGAGGATAGCATACAAACGATGACAGAAGGGGGAAAAATAAATAAGTGAACTCTATGCCTAAGGAGACTTAAAGAGAAATTTGAAACCAATTTTTACCAAACAAGTTAAGTCAGGTTTGTGCCTAAACACCGATAAGTGGTTTAAAGCTGCCCTGCCCACTGTAAAACACACACCTGGTAAGAAATGTCTCGGTGAGAAGCATTATCCAAAATCATGGCTCGGTCAAAAGAGCTGTCAGAAGACCTGCGTTCAAGGATTGCTGATTTGTACAAAGCTGGGAAAGGATACAAAACTATCTCTAAAAGTCTGGATGTTCATCAATCGAGAGTCAGAAAAGTTGTCTACAAATGACCAAAAGACCTACAAATGGAGAGAATTTGGCACTGTTGCTTCTCTCCTAAGGAGTAGCCATTTACCAAAGAAGACGCCAAGAGTTCAGCACAGAATCCTCAGACAGGTAAAAAAGAAATCTAGAGTGTCTCCTAAAGACTTACAGAAATCGCCAACACAGTCCAATATCTCTGTGCACACATCAACTATATGTAAAACTCTGGCCATGACTGGTGTTCATGGGAGGACTCCATGGAGGAAGCCCCTGTTGTCTGGAAAAAAATATATATATTGTTGCATAATAATGTTTGCAAAAAGGCACTTGGACACTCCACAGAAGTTTTGGCAAAATATTTTGTGGACTGATGAAACCAAAGTTGAACTATTCGGGAGTAACACACAACGTCATGTGTGGAGGAAAAATGGAAAAGTTTACCATCATCAAGACCTCATCCCCACCGTGAAGCATGCTGGAGGAAGCATCATGGTTTGGGGCTGTTTTGCTACCTCAGGGCCTGGACAACTTGCAATCATTATTGGAATAATGGATTCAAAAGTGTCTCAGGATGCTTTGTAGCGAAATCTGAGGCCGTCTGTCAGACAGTTGAAGCTAAAAAGAGGATGGATGCTGTAACAAGACAATGATCCAAACCACAGAAGTAAATCAACTTCTGAATGGTTTCAGAGAAACAAAATACAAGTTCTGGAGTGGCCCAGTAAAAGTCCAGACTTGAGCCCCATTCAGATGCTGTGGCATGACTTAAAGACAGCGCTTCATGCCAGACATCCCAGGAACCTGACTGAACTACAACAGTTTTGTAGAGAAGAATGCGCCAAGATTCGTTTTGATCGATGTGCCAGACTGATCTGCAGTTACAGGAAGCGTCTGGTTGAAGTTATTGCTGCTAAAGCGGGGGCCACCAAATATTAAATGTGATGGTTCACTTAGTTATTTTTCTCCTTTCTGTCATTGTTTGCATACTATCCTCATTAAAATATGAAAACTTATAAATGTTTGGGTGGTTGTAGTTAAACCAGACAAGGTTTTTTTCATCTGTGTGATTTTGACAAGAAGATCAGATCACATTTGATGCTGATTTTATGCAGAAATGTGAGAAATTCCAAAAGGTTCAGATACTTTTTCATACCACTGTATTTTGAGAAGTGATTAAGACAACTTTCTCACTAGGGAACTGTCAGTTAAAGTTTACAAGGTATACCGGTTTTAATTAGTCAAGGTTTCAGAATGGCTAAAACATTCAATCAGCAGTTTGAGATATTTTGTTTGCAAAGTCAGAGTACTGTTATTGTGTTATTATACTGTAATAATATGTGCCTAAAATTGGAGACGCAAGCACCTGTAAAAAAAGAAAAAATGAATAATTTATTACATTTTAAAGCCAGATCATCCAATTATTATGTTAATTTTATCAAATTTATGATCACTTAAGTAAGAATTAACTTTATGGGTCAAACTGTAATGGAACACCCCTGCATTTATCGCCTCCGAGATCAAATCCTCCCCCTATTTAGCTTCTTCTGCAGAGTCACTGGCAAGTTAGCGACTTTAACTGACTTTCTCGCCTTCATTCCACACATTCCGGTCGTGGCTCCTACGCGCACCTGACGCGGCGAATCAAACGCTCGACGCAACAGATGAAGGAGGCGTCTAGCCAGATTTACGAGCCCTTACAGGAATTGACACAAAGTTATTCTAACTTTGGGATACAACAGCAACTTCACCCCTCAGAAGCATCTCTTCTCAGGGGACACACCCCTCAACCAACAAGCTTCCTGCCACCTTTGCTTTTCATGGAGTTGCCAAGCCGGCTTTCACATATGTTCACAGCCTTCTTGGATCTCAGCAGACAGCTTTGGAGGGGAGAAAGCCCAAGTGAAGCCCCCGGTGGAGGCTCCTGACGCACGGGGGAGATCGGTGCGCGAGAGCCCAGAGCCTGGAAGCGCAGCTGAGGAAGAGGAGGAGGGAAGGGAGGAGAGAGGGGAAACCACAACGCGGGTCCGGCCCACCGCCGCGGTGACGTCGCGGGGGCACGTGAGCGAGGCTCTCCAGTGACGGCGCGTGGAGGGCAGGAAAAGCAGTTTTTAAAGCCGCTGGTGCCGTTTTGGGGTTTTTGCGCGAGGTGCTCCTCCAAAACAACCACAGAACCACAGACGCGCGGCTCGGGACTTGGCGTGGCCGGGACGTCAATGGTTAATGGTAGCGGGCCAGCAGCACCAGTCAAAGGGACGGCGCTAAGCAAGTAAGTACGCCGTACCATCTGATTTTTTTTTTCCTCCTCCATAAAAACCAAACCAGCTTCTTCCTTGTGGTCATCCGAATAGTTGATACGTAAACGCATGTCTCGCGGCTTCCCGAATTTATTTTCTCACCCCCTCCTCCTCCCCCCTCGCAACATGGTTTAGGACGTGTCAAGGTTCACGGAAACCGCCGAGGAGCAAGAGCTGGTCCCGGCATGGCGTCAAACAGCCTCTTCAGCACCGTCACACCATGCCAGCAGAACTTCTTCTGGGGTGAGTAGAGCTTGGTTTCCTTACATGCTGCCTGGGTCTTGGGGAGGGTCTCTGGGTCAGGTGTTTGGATGTGGAGCATCCTTGATGACCATCACATGGATCATTCCTATCTCAGATTGAGTGATTCAACCACAGTCAACCTGTCTATTATTGCACAAACCAAAGCTTCAGAACCTTCAGATGTGTAGTGGACAGTTCCAATCTTGTATTCCCATTGCAGTGTAACAAATATCAAGTTTTAAGTGCAACATTTTGACCATTGTAACAACATCAGTAGATTTTAAACTGATGATTAACTGTACAATAATGACCCTATTCAAATGCTTTTTATTTGCCCTATTCAAAATTTTCATGGCAGAGCAGAAATCCGTTTTTATCCGACAAAGCTCAAATTTCACAAACCGCGTTTTGGTCCGTAACACAAAGCCAAAATATGAAAAGGAATACTTCTGTATATTCCAATTAAATGCTTTCCGTTAACTGCCGTCAGCCTGCATATCTAATTTAACACAGCAGACAGATTTTCATACTTAACTAAACAAAGACTGTCAGATCTGTGGAGAATACAACCAAGCCGCTTTCACTGAAGTACAAAACCTCAACCACGGTTCCTTATACAGTATCAAAGATTTGCGCTTCTTTCTGCATCTGAATTTTGAGCCCACATAGCTCGAGTTTCGGCGACCACAGAACTGATTAGTACATTTGCACATTTGTACGCAATTATTATAGCACTATTTATGTGCCTTCAGATTTTTGTAAAAGAATCTTCAGATCTGAAATTGAATCTTGATGAACCTTTTATAAAGTCCATTAACCAAACAAAGAATTTCATCAGTTTTGAAGACTTTTTCTCCCGGTTTTGCTGGTTTTAAGGAACCACATTTTGGCAAAATGCATTGTTGAGGCTACCAAAGAATGAAACATTCGTCCATATACAACACCCAAAGCATCTGTTTTGAATATCTATAATATCCGCTACTCTGTGTTCAGATGATATAATTTAACGCAGCAGATGGATTTAGAAACTTTTCCAAATTTAAGGTCAATTTTAAAAAAATGACTCAAATTGAACATTTTTTTCATAATTTCCATATAATGATGTGGAAAATTTTAATATGTGTACCTTGAAATAGTTCAGATGATAATCCTGCTGCTAATAATAGAATAGTAAACCCCATAGAAAAACTCTTCAAGACACTATTCAGCATATTTTTCAAATAAAGTAGAAATACTCGCATAAAGTACTGGGAAGTGGTAATTACAATATATATGCAGTGTATGCAAAAAATTGTTTCTCACAAGCTTGATGATTGTCAGACATATCTGCACTGTAATTTACGGTCTACAGTTGTTTTAATGGCATTTTTGCATTGTGGCTGTTTTCTTGTGCTATATAATGCAAAACAACATTGTGGAGCTACACAGGTCGTCAAACTTTGTTTTGAAAGATTGCTATTTGCGTCACAGTAGTTTTCAGTTCTTTGTGTGCACTGTAATTTATGATCTCCCTTTTTTGTTGTGTATTGCGGTACAATCTAAATTGCGTTTTGGCCTTTTGTGTTTGTTTTTTTTTGGTATAATGTGCAACAAAAAGTCCCTGAATATATTTTGAAAAATTAGGATCAGCATTAGCGTTATTTTATTGTTGTGCACTCTAATTTATGGTCTATTTTTGCATTGTAATGGTTCTCCTGTTTGACGCAGAGCAATATTGTGGATTCATTGAAAGTCCCCTAATTTCATGCCTTTTTAGGGGGTGGGGGAAACATTAGGATATGCTCTTAACAATAACTTAGAAATCAACCTTTGTTTGCTGTGATTTACGGTCTGTTTTTGTTGTTTGGACATTTTTTTAAATGTATAAATTATGGTAATCCATGGATGGTCCTCGGATTTCAGAATCGATTTGGTACTAATTTTCCTGCAGTTTTTTTTTTTCATTGTTTTTGTTATGGCATTGTGCATTGTGGCAGCAACTTCCAATCAGGCAAATGAATAGAGCTCAAGCGCTGAAATTTTAAATAAACATTTACAAGGCTGTGTCTCCCTACTCGCTGCGTATCCTCTGGCAGCACAGCCCAGTCCAAATCAAATATCTGCAAGATGTTTGTCAGAAGTCTCCTGGCTCCCCACACACATCTGCTGCGGGCCTCTCCACAGAAGCAGCGTCGGCTTCTTAATGCGCTCCAGCGTCTTCCACCAATCACCGCCGCCTATTACCGCGTTAACCTCTCACCTGCGGGAAGCGAGCCCGGCAGGAAATTGAAAGCAGGATGATGCTCAGGTGCTAAGGGGAAAGAGGATGATGGTAGGGGAGGGTGATTCAGGCTGCCCGACCGATCGCCTATCGATTCTCACGGCGACCCGCTGATTGATGTCGCCTCCGGCGCCGTTTTACGATCATCTGGCTTGTAAATCTGTCAGCGCCGCCACGAAATGTCCCCGGGACCACCGAAGCAATGGGCTGTGTTTGTAATTTTGAAATGAAAACAAGTATTATGTATCAGGAGGAAAACAGGATTGCGCTCCTCGACTATATTGAGTCAAAGAAAAGGCTGATTATTTAAACATAACTACAAAAGTGATATTTTTCAATTTTTTTAATGTACTTTGTTTTACATGATATTACATATTTTCAATGAAAGCACGAAATTAATTTAATAATAATCGTTATTCTTGGAAAATTTTATTTATATGCTGAAATAAACACTTATTAGCCTCATTAAAATTGGACTTTCTTCCTGTAACAGCTTTTATTCTAAAACAAACTGTCTTTATTCATGCAGATTTAGTAGATTTATGGGATATGTAACATTAACCCTTTCAGGGACAGTCTATTCAACAAGTTATCTTTAGTTTAACTCATTCACTGCCAGCCCAGGTAACAGTTTGTGTTGTGGTAGTTAGAAAAAAGAGAAAAATTGATATTGAAAACACCTATTGAAGGCAATAGATGTCCTATTCATTTGAACCAGTTTTATTTATTTCTATCTAAAGCAACACTTGGTAACTTTTCAACATTTATAAAAAAAAAAAAAAAAATGAATAATACATAACATTTGTGAGATGTCGACTTACAACTAGCTAAATGACACCTCTTTTATATCTTGAGGGTGGTCTTTATCGCATTCACCGGTACTAATTAACTTCGAGGAGGGTGGCAGGAATCCTGCCACTCACAAAAAAAAACTACAAATGTGCTAACTGCTTTACGGCATACGTCACTTCCACCTTTCCCCATTCATTATGAAGACGGAAGTCGATGCGTATTCTTTTGCGTGAATTCTGCAAAGACGGCAGAGCAACAAGAGACAAAAAGTTTTGTCTGAGGAGGAAAAAAAAAGTGGGTTACCAGGGTATACAGAATAAATATTGGCCCGACTTTCACTAGCTGATGTGACTTAGCCACACTAAGCCACACGGTTGCTAACCGTCATATGCTATTGTTTAGCAACAACTGGATTCATTACCTTATTACTTTTCATCCTTCACACAGCCACTTCAAACAAAAAATGTTTTAAGACATCTGCAGGCGTCCATCATAATTTTAACCATGTATGTGTATGCTAGTCCTCATGGGAAACGCAGTCTTCCTTAAGGCAAAATACTACCGCTTTTGTCCACCGGCTTCGCTAAAATTGACCAAAACTGAAAAGTTATCAAGTGTTTCTTTAAATAAAGCCACTGCCGTCCTCACTGTATTAGGGGATATTTACACCAAGAGATAACCGGTAACACCTTATTTGTCAGTGACATCATAAGATGTCATAATGCCAGATGAACCACCATAAGCTTCAAACCAATTGGCTGCAAAGCTTCATTGCTTGAAAAAGCTTCATTTGGCCATCACTGCTCCCATGGAGGGGACAGACAACCTCTGCTGCACCTGCAGTAAATACTGTAGTCGTCCAACATGCCTCCTAGCATGCATTGCACCTCTACTAATGAAAATACAAATCAAAATTCATGTTCACTGCTAATTATTTCTTCAGTTGCTGTTCAAGTTGTTTCATTAATTTGTAGTTATGGTATTTGGGAACACTTTATTGGACAGTGGCGCCATAAGACTGTCAAAAGACCATCTTAATTATGACATGACACTGCCATGAGTATTAATGAATGCTTATGACACATGTCATTTTGTGCCATCCAGCAAATTATCTCACTTTTGAATGAATGTAAAAGTTCTGAGCTGGAAATGAATGGAGTTAGTGACATACAGTAATTTGCCAGATGACACTTCATGACATCTGTCATCAGCATTCATCAATGCCCATGACAGTGTTATGTCATAATTATAACTGTCTAATGGCAGTCTTTTGACGCCACTGTCAAATAAAGTGTTAACTATTAACCCAAATTAGTCAACAAATAAGCCGCACTGGACTGAAAGACGCATGATTCAAAATGAGGGAAAAAAGTAGTGGCTTATGGTCCAAAAATTATGGTATACTGTATATTAGAGGTGTGCAAAATTTCCGATTCTTAGATTATTCGCGATTCGGCCGTGGAAGATTAGAGAACGATTCACAAACATCCAAATTCCGATTATTGAATTATACCAGGTAAAGCGGAAATAAAAGGCAGTCAGCGCGGTCTTCGGGACGCAATGAGGAAGGGACCAAGAGTAAATATCATGTGCAGCTAATGCCGCTAGGTAGAAAAAAAGCAATAATACCTGACTGCGGCCGTCAGCCGCTACAAACAGCGCCCAGTTGCTAGTTGCTACAAACATACGGCAACATACGGCTATGGTAGATATCACATATATCTAGACAAGATGTGAAATGACAGACTTTCCTGCGCAAGTAAACAGGCGCCATCTTAAAGCAGTAGACTTCTCTAGAAGGCTCTGTTGTAGAGAACCTAATTACTTTTTATCTAAAATACCGTCGAATCGGCAAAATCTTGACTTGAATCTATCTTTAAATGATGAAACAGTTTTAAAACTTTCACATGTCGAAAGTAGACATGAGGGAAATTATGGAATAACGGGCGCAATTTTAACAACTTTAACGGTTGATTCACAACATTAAATTCATTGAATGTAGTTTAAAGCTGCTGATACAGAATGGGGACTTGAGTATTTTATTTACTGTTTTTAACCGGTAACTTGATACTAAAATAGCAGTTTGGTTTATTTACCCCGAGAGGATTTTTGAACAATTTTGGAAAAAATATACAAAACTTAAAAAAAAAAAAACATGGGGGGAAGGGGGCATCAATAATCGATTTATTATTGAATCGGAGTCTCTGAATCGTAATCGTAATCGAATCGTTAGGTGCCCAAAGATTCCCACCTCTAGTATATATTAGTTCATTGCCCATCGCAAAATACATGCGGTTAATGATAAAAGTACAATAGGACATCAAATGGGGGCTGCAAAATATCGTCCCGTGGGCTGCAATTGTCCCGTGGACCGCATGTTTGAGACCACTGTCCTATGCGAATATAATAAAAATATTTTAGAAAAAAAAGTCATAATTTGTTCATCTAAAGTTTAATATGAGATGTTGTAATTGGCCAGTGCTAAAGAAGTGAGGAATAATTAGTTTAATGTTCATGTTTAATTGGCCACCAGCCCCCATACGAAGGAATGTTCTTTTTTTTAAATGCTTCGACATAATAATTGATTGCGAATTATTTTGCAGACCCCCAGGCTATGGCTCACGGACCCCGGTTTTAGACTCCCTCACTTAGCTGACACTGGACATGTAAATTGCTATGTATATTTTGAGAGCACTAAGGATTAATCATCTTTTCCATCATCCGTCAACTTAAATCCCGCGTGTGAGATCCGAGACGTCCGCGATGTTTTCTCAACTCGTTCCTCCTGGACTCGTTTTTTGTGGGGGTGTTTGTGCGTGCGCGTGCGTGCATGTGTTGTGTATGTTGTGGCGTCAGCCTCTTTTTGCCCTGAATGCAAGTCGCAAGAATCTTTGTTTTACTTGCTACAGCGCCACACTGCTGCCGTCACGGACACTTTTAATTTGAGCTCCCGGCGCATTCCCGCAGAAAGATGACGCGAACTAAATATTCCCATAGCTGTGAAGATTTGTCTTGGCTTTGCATTTGCATTTAATTGCATGAAATACATTTTGGGGCTTGGCGGAGGCGGCAGAAAAGTCCTCAACAAGCGCCTGTCCGTGTCTGCTTAGCACATAATGGGCCGATTACAAACTTTAATACAAATAGATAATTAAGTCTTTGGAGCAATTATCCATGCGGGGATGGTTCTAAATCAACAGGATCAAGAAAGAGACGGTGGGTAAATATCTAAAGGCGGAAAACTTTCCTGAGATGGCTCAAGTGCCGCCTTAGATTTTACATATTGAAAGATGTTCGAGTAAGGGTCTTAAAATCTGAAGAGGGTGTGGGCCGCCAAAAAAAAAAAAAACTAAACTAAAACAGTTCATCAGAAGATGAACATGATCGGTATCATGGTCACATCTTTCTGGTGGACACCTCAGCACATTTAGTATGGCATTTGTTAGCTTTGCAACTTTCTCTGCGCATATAACGTCACATTTCCTGAAATCGGCGACTAACCATTCGCTCCAATACAAGTTTTGAGAATAATAATAATAATAATTGGAACTGGGTGGCAGTACATACTTTCCTTCAACTTGGTGCCACTTCAGAATTACATTTTAACCAAGTGACTAATGCTGCTAATTCACTCGTCCACAAGCACTGCTAAAAACTGTCATGAGACCGAAATATGGTAGTGTGTGCTGCAAGTGATCAAAAAAACGTGCAGGCCAATCAGAGACAAGTTTTTATGTCACCTATGTATTTTTCGGACTATTAGTCGCACCCGAGTATAAGTCGCACCAGCCATAAAATGCCCAACGGAGAGGAAAAAAACATATATAAGTCGCATTTTTGGGGGAAATTTACATGATAAAATCCAACACATAGAACAGATATGTCATCTTGAAAAGCAATATAATCTAAAAATACAATAGAGAACAACATGCTGAATAAGTGTACAGTATGATGTTACCTAATCCATGAACAACGAAATGCGAATATACTGTCCTCACCAGGACGACACGGCTCTGTCCTGGCTATAGACCCCACTCACCAACGTCACACAATGACGTGTGGCTGTATTGTGCCGCCATATTGTCCGTCATTGTGTGTCCATAGTCTCAATGGTCTCAATTTATCGTGCAATTTATAGTGCAATTCATGGAAGCCCCAGTGCTTTCAGACACTGTAAACTCAATGGATGTGTTGCATAAAAGGCGTTATGTGGAAAAGCTTCGGTCGATCCATTCGCCAGATCCATATTTGATGCCTAAATCGATATTTTTCGACCCGCTGTCTTCGCCGTCTCTGCCTGACATCTGCTACCCTGATATCTACAACTATCTTGTCCACAGAAACTCAGCCTATTCTCACGAAACTTTGAAAAACTTTAAGAGCAGCACTCTAAGCAACATTACCCCGTGTGACCCTTTACTTCCAATTTTCTAAAATGGCGACAATCAATAAAAAAAAAAGTTGACTGCGATGGCCGACACTTCAATGATAGGTGGATATTGGACTATTACTTCAATAAAATACGCAACAACTATGTCTGCCTCATTTGCAAAGAGACAGTCGCTGTTTTCAAAGAGTTCGATGTGACGCGATGTTACCAAACAAGACACGCTGACATGTACGACAACATTACAGGGAAGATACGCAGCGAGAAATTAAAGCAACTTGAAGTTAGTTTAATTTCACAGCAACAGTATTTCGCAGGAGCCCGAGTGTCGAAAGAGAACGCCACAAAGGCGAGATTGTTGAAATTATGAATTCAAAAAAAAAAATAATAATAAAGCAAATGTGACACACAGAAGGGCTTGCTAAAATTTGTTTAAATATATTGTTATACGTAAGTCAGCCAAGGTAGCCCCCCACATTTTTACCACACCAAATCTGGCCCCCTTTGCAAAAAGTTTGGACACCCCTGTTTAACTGATGATCCGTAGACGAGGCCAGCTTCTTTCACTTGGTACCAGCTAAATATTATTCAAAAAATAATGATGGCGGAAGAAATAAACATCTTGAATTTTGAACTGTATGTTGTCGGCGATTAGCCTCGCAATGATCTTAATTGTGGTTGTCAGCCCAAAACCCTCTAAATATATATTAAATGCATCTTCCCAGGTATAAAATGACTACTACATAGTCTGTGGTGATCGTTTGGTGCCCAGTTTTCTCGTCGAATTGCAGCAGTCCATCTCACTCTCCTCTTCGGGTCTCTCGGAATATGGTAGAACTTCAAGTCCAACCGCCACACACGCCTTCACCATTTTGATTATTAATGTTAACGAGCAGAAAAACACGCTGCAATAGGAGGCATGTACGTAGCGGTAATGTGTAAACACGACAAGCTGACAGACAGTATGGCGGCTCCAGTCAGGGGGGCGGAGTTGTGACGTCATGTGATTGGGGTCTATACAGCGGGCTAAACTCCCAAATGACGATGCCGGGCGTCCGTATAATTTGCTAAATCAATTTCGTCCTCGATACCAAACAGGTTCGAATCAATGTAAATACATGATAATTAGGTGCTATTACAGCCATGACACAAACGGTTAGCATGCGTTTGCTAGCATTAGCACATCATTCAAACAACCACACAACTGGCTGTAAGTGTCCGATCGCGGGTGGAAAACACACAACAAAAAAAGATGATACACACAGGTGTTGCCTCTGTAGAGATATTTTACGAGCATAAACAATGAACGTAGGTTCGCAGCCGTGTCTCTCTCTCGCTCTCTCACTCGCTCACTCGCTCAGACAGAGATGCTGCGTAGCTGTCCGTCTTTTTCTGGCGCGTGAGCACTCTTCTTCACGTAAACAAGTGTGAGTGCGCCCCCACCCCCACTTTGGCGTGAAAGCGCCACAAACTAAAAGCATGCCTTTCAATATAAAAAAAGTCAATAATACAATGGCGTACCGCACGCATGCTATTTTTATACCCTGACGTCTCATCGTAAAGCGGAAATAAAGCCAAAGTGGGACATTATAGACCCGCCCTCGCATAGAAACAACGTAATTTGTGCTGCTTTTCGCCAGTAATCTTTCAAAAACGAACATGCCGATCACGCATTGCTTTTTTGGAACTTGTAGAAACGACTATAGACATTACGACACATGAAGGATGTTTTCTTCATACGTTTCCGGAAACCAAAAACTCGGGAGGAAAAAATGTGAAGACCGAATCAACTTGCGCGGACTTTAACACCAGCTCGGTGAATCCATTCACATTTCATATGCAGTAAACATTTTGTTGGGTTGTCATGGTCTTTCAGAGGACAAAGAGGTAAGCCATTTTTATATTTTTAACTCATTTTTTTAGCGTAACGTTGTGCCGTACTGCTTCTGTCTGACAATGTATGACCTGAAAAGAATTACAATGGTATTTGACTGCCAGTGTTACTGTTTCTGTTATATATACGTATATATATGTATATATAAACAACTTTAGTAAGGGGGAAGTGTAAATAAATGATAGAATTAAGATTTGTTATCAATGAAAAAATTAAAAGTGTTCGTTGGCTGTCACTGAGTAGCATTTACGATCGCTACACAAAGCTAACTAAATTAGACCCAAGAACGGTAAGAGATGTAGGACAACCAGAGGATATATAAGAAAAACAGGGCTGATGGTAAAGGATAGCTTGTTGAAACAGGAGAATGTCATTGTCTGTCGCGTCGATAAAAAAGCTAAGGCTATGCTTAGGTCGGCTCATTTTTTTCGTCTTTTTCAGCCTTCGACACTCAAGCCATCTCTTTAACTGAACATTTTTATGTTCTTCCACATCTTTGCCAGTGAATTTGGCACCAGGCACATCATTTTCGGAGAGAATATGTAGGTTTAGCTCTGTAAACATCTCCTTTGTACACGATTTCCATTCATTTCCTATTAGGGACAAACAGTGGCTTGTCCCTAATTAGCAACAGTAGCTAATGTCATGAATATTAATGAGCGGAAGTGACGTGTTGCTTGCGGTACGCCATTGAACACACATTGCCAAAGGCAGAACGCGAACGTGGCCATAGCTATTAAGAGTTATTCAGATAACTATAGCATAAATAACTTGCTAACGAGTTTAACAAACCATCAGTGTCACTCCAAAACACCAAAATAACATGTGAAATGATATCATCATGTGTTAATAATTTCACACATAAGTCGCTCCTGAGTATAAGTCGCAACCCAGCCAAACTATGAAAAAAACTGTGACTTATAGTCCTAAAAATACGGTAATTGCCCCCCCGGACAGAACATTTGGATACCTCTGCGTTCGCGAATGTACTCCCTGTACTTAACATCAAAACTTTCTCACTTATTTGACAATACACCTGATTACTAGAATAATAATATTTTTATTTATTTTTATTTTTTTATTATTGTATAAAAATCCCACTAATAATGAATAGTTAGTTTAAATGGATTGAACATCAATCGCAGCAAAAGAGTTAATTTAGTTTTAGTACTCTTACTTGGACAGAATCACAGTTTATCAATTAGATTCAGTTGAGTACTAGTTGTCAACAAGTGTCACTAATAGTGGAAAAACATTCCTTGTAAGACAGTTTTTGTATTAGTACACCTCAGTCTTTCTACTCGTGCGCCAAATGGTTTTACTAGTAAGAACAAAGAGCGCACTAATCCTCAAACTGGATATCAAGGATCTCAAATAAATCCTCAAACAGCTTTTCATTCCAACCACAAACTTGAGACATCTTAAGAGTCCAGCACAGGCGCTTTCATTAATAGGTAATTTGGGGGGAAAAAAGTTCAGCTTCAGTGGCAGCTACTGTGCTCTGACTCGTCCTCAATGGAGGCCCTCTTCGCCCCGACCGCCGTGTCATTGAAATCTCAAAATAGTGCACGTGTAGTTTCACGAGCTAATATCGCTTGTTAGCCGCGCATTTTAGAATCCCGTGTAAATCCTGCAGGCAAATCGGGGCGTGTCAGCGTGATACTGTTTCGGCGGTGAGGACAATTAACGGCTTTGTATGCTATGGTGTTAATAGCAGTGTGACAAGGTGTGGTAATGAGTGGCCTGGTGGTGTTCTCACCAGATAAACAAGTGATACCAGTAAGACGGGGATAACAGTTCAGTGCTTAGATGATTCTGGGTCAGCTGTTTTTGATGCTCAAACACGCAACAAAAGGTCTTTTAGACTCTTCTTACTAAACCCCTCGAACTCCAGGTCTGCAGCCCACATCTAGCCACAACATGAATGAGCCATTGGAAATATCATAGAGTATATATAGTGGGTTCCCAAATTGATTAATTACAGTCATTTAGTGAATGACGTCAATCAAATTGTGTTAATTTGAATTTTGTAAACTAGTTGCTTGTGATGGAATCTGTTTGGGCTTTTAAATAAATAAAATAATTAGCATTTATTAGAAATAAATAAATGTTAAAATAAACATAAGTTTAAAAAAAAAAATGTAATTACATTGTAATAACACATTTATTAAAGTGTAGTTTCAAATTTAAGAATGACTAAATTTTGGCGGTGCTGTCCCTCCGTAGCAGAAAATCTCATCTTCGATACTTGATTAATTACAGATTGGACCAAATCATGGTCTTTATTTTTGTCAACTCTTGAAAGCATTTCTCATATGCCGGTAATATCAATTAATACAGTGGAGTCAAATTCACGGAAATGGTCCGCCATGGGGTCCAATCCGGCCCGGGGGGTTGTTCTGCCTGAAAAGCATGTTGTAGCTCGAACGTACAAAATCACATGCTTTCATTTTGACATTTGACACCATAAAACAGTAGATTTGTGATTTGTGTGACTACACTTGGCTCCTTTTCGTGTCGGCAGTTTCATTCGTTCATTTGACCCATCCCAGTCATAATGGATTGGACGTCGAGCACTGTCAATGGCAGCCAATGAATTGACAAGGACGTGACCTCAAAATGCCCCCAAACAAACAGGAAATGACCTGGAAATTTAACATTTACATATCAAATCCCAAAATATATTCAAATTTATTTCTGTAGCCATTTACAAAAACCTGAAAGGTCCTCCAAGTGCATTACAACAATGATAAATATAGTTCATGATAAAAATATATATATTTTAAAAAGCAAGAAAGCATTAAACAATGACATTGAGAAAAAAACAATGCATCGCGATAAAAGTCAAAACAGAAAATTAAACAATAAAACAGATAAAATCCAAAAACATTAAAACCCTTAAGAAATAAAACCAGGCTGCCCTAGTCTGGTGGAAAGGCGAGTCTGAAAGTGGGTCTTTAACCGCGATTTAAAACTTCACTAGAAGTGACTCGTAAGTACGTATCTTAAAATTACCGTATTGGCCCGAATATAAGACGGCCCTGATTATAAGACGACCCCCTCTTTTTCAGGAGTCAAGTTTGAAAAAAGACTTTTTGAACACCAAATTATTTTTTATACAGAAAATAATTACAGTACATCTGAAACAAATGATTGGAACAATATACAGTGCCTTGCAAAAGTATTCGGCCCCCTTGAATCTTGCCACCTTTCGCCACATTTCAGGCTTCAAACATAAAGATATGAAATTTAATTTTTTTTTTGTCAAGAATCAACAACAAGTGGGACACAATCGTGAAGTGGAACAACATTTATTGGATAATTTAAACATTTTTAACAAATAAAAAACTGAAAAGTGGGGCGTGCAATATTATTCGGCCCCTTTACTTTCAGTGCAGCAAACTCACTCCAGAAGTTCAGTGAGGATCTCTGAATGATCCAATGTTGTCCTAAATGACCGATGATTCTAAATAGAATCCACCTGTGTGTAATCAAGTGTCCGTATAAATGCACCTGCTCTGTGATAGTCTCAGGGTTCTGTTTAAAGTGCAGAGAGCATTATGAAAACCAAGGAACACACCAGGCAGGTCCGAGATACTGTTGTGGAGAAGTTTAAAGCCGGATTTGGATACAAAAAGATTTCCCAAGCTTTAAACATCTCAAGGAGCACTGTGCAAGCCATTATATTGAAATGGAAGGAGCATCAGTCCACTGCAAATCTACCAAGACCCGGCCGTCCTTCCAAAATTTCTTCTCAAACAAGGAGAAAACTGATCAGAGATGCAGCCAAGAGGCCCATGATCACTCTGGATGAACTGCAGAGATCTACAGCTGAGGTGGAAGAGTCTGTCCATAGGACAACAATCAGTCGTACACTGCACAAATCTGGCCTTTATGGAAGAGTGGCAAGAAGAAAGCCATTTCTCAAAGATATCCATAAAAAGTCACGTTTAAAATTTGCCACAAGCCACCTGGGAGACACACCAAACATGTGGAAGAAGGTGCTGTGGTCAGATGAAACCAAAATGGAACTTTTTGGCCACAATGCAAAACGATATGTTTGGCGTAAAAGCAACACAGCTCATCACCCTGAACACACCATCCCTACTGTCAAACATGGTGGTGGCAGCATCATGGTTTGGGCCTGCTTTTCTTCAGCAGGGACAGGGAAGATGGTTAAAATTGACGGGAAGATGGATGCAGCCAAATACAGGAACATTCCGGACGAAAACCTGTTGGTATCTGCACAAGACCTGAGACTGGGACGGAGATTTATCTTCCAACAGGACAATGATCCAAAACATAAAGCCAAATCTACAATGGAATGGTTAAAAAATAAACGTATCCAGGTGTTAGAATGGCCAAGTCAAAGTCCAGACCTGAATCCAATCGAGAATCTGTGGAAAGAGCTGAAGACTGCTGTTCACAAACACTCTCCATCCAACCTCACTGAGCTCGAGCTGTTTTGCAAGGAAGAATGGGCAAGAATGTCAGTCTCTCGATGTGCAAAACTGATAGAAAAGTTTAAGTTATCCAATAAATTTTGTTCCACGTCACGATTGTGTCCCACTTGTTGTTGATTCTTGACAAAAAATAATTAATTAATTAAAAAATTAAGCCTGAAATGTGGCGAAAGGTTGCAAGGTTCAAGGGGGCCGAATACTTTTGCAAGGCACTTTATTTGAGAGAAAAGGCATGTTATTTTACCTCATTCAAATCGTAATATCTGAACATTTAAATATGTAAACTAAAGTGCAATCACATTCGTAAATGAATGGCTTCTGGTTTTTGAAATGTAAATAAACCAATCTTTTATGATAAAACAACAAAATTGCAATAACTGCATTAACCATCAAAGTGAAGTCTAACTGTAACTGTAGTCTTGAAACAAATCTGAATAAGGAAAAACATTGCAATAAAATAATGTAAACTGGTTAAACTTGAGAGTAGCTGAGATCTGTCATGGCAGAACATTACTCCTCAAGTTCAGCATTCGCTTTAATGATATCTGGCGCCATCTTGGGTACAATGTGTAGGCCCCGAATATAAGACGACTCCCACTTTTTCAGTCTTATTTCAATACAAAAAAGAAATATTCGGGCCAATACGGTACATGGAAGTAGCGCACAGGAAGTGGGGTGCTGGAGCACCTCCTGGTGTTGCGGAGGAAAAAAAGTCTTTTTGTACAGTTTTTTAAAAAATAAATTAATAAAACATTGAAACAATAGCGTATTTAAGTTTGGGGATTTACTATATATGTTAAAGAAGTTTTTATAAATAACACCAAATGACACCTTGCTTGCTACCGGGTCACGTTGAATAAGGCGCTGTTGTAACGGAAAAGTAAAGACATTGCTTTGAGTGGGCGGGGGTATTTTTTTCTGGGCTGAGGGAGCTTGGTGGGGTCAAAGTGTATCATTCTCTGTCGCCCAGTAAATCTGCACTGCCCCCTAGGGCCTGGCATGAATACTACATTGTTTTCATGCGGAATCGCAACTTTGTTCAAATGGAGACGCAAATTTGAAATTTTTCGCATTCTCGGAGAGTCACCATGTAAACGGCCCCTAATTTTGCTACTGAAAGTCTGACCTACATCGGTGTTCGAATAACATTAATATGTGTGAATTTCCCAAACTCGAGTTGGAAGCTGCTTCGAGAGAAATATCCTCCTTTATGTGTTTTCTCCTGTTAACACTAATTAAACTGTAAGGAATGTAGTGAACCAAGGTTTGCCGCCTTCTCCCCAGTTTTTATTTTAACACTTAAAACAAGATGGAGAAAATTATTCAACTAGATTTAAGAAAAATGATCAGATTAAGACATTATAAATTTGCAGTGTGAAAGTAAGCATAAAAATCAATACAGATTTATTTTGCATTGATCATTTAGCCTAGCAATTAATTAGATTCCTATTGGTGAGAAATGTATCCCTGACACCCGTTCACCCACTCTGTTTGGTCTTATTCACGTCCCGTTCCCACCAAAAAGTGTACTTGCAGGTTATGCTGTTATTTTGTCCCTACCAATATTGAGACCAAATCTTGCTATAAACAGTGATATTGGAGAAAAAAATCATAAAGAAGATCAAAAATTGCAACTCAGGTTAAAAGTAATCCAACACCAAATTGTTTAACAAACACATTGCTAATTTTCCACAAATTGCAAAACTCCCTTTCCCCTCATCGAGGGCGTATAAAAGTGCATGCAGCCTCGTGGATGTTTGTTTTCAGCCCGTAATGATGTGAGCTAGAGCTGTGACGCACAAGGCCTTACCTGTTCCTCGACGCGAGGGAGGGAAAAGGTCAGCCTTCCAGCATGTTGGTTTAGTCTGGCAGGAATGCGGCATCCCCTACGATGTAAACTTACTTAGCGGCGGGTCATGAAAGGAGCGACCTAGGTGGGATGTTAACCGTGTTTGGAGGTAATTTCCACTCTTTAGCTGAGGAAACACAGGAGGTGTCGGAGCTGAAATGTGGAATTAGGTCGTTCAAAGGCACTCATGAACGCTTCGTCGTCACTCGCGCAAACAAATGCAATGACTTTGGATTGTTTACGAGCTTGCAGTTCAATTACGTGTCGGAAACATGATGTCGTAGCAATTTTGGTTAGTTAACGTCTTTGCCGTCATAGTCTTCAATACAAAGTGAGGAATACCTGTACTTGTCTAACATGTCGTCGTAAAACACGCTTTCAAAACACTACCTTCATAATCTTAGGTCATTAACGTTGGTTCATGAAAGCAATTTAGCGACTTTGGTCAGCTTTTGTCTTCAGTTTTACTTGTCTGTAATACAAAGAGAATTTGCAGTTCCGGCAACATGTCAAAACACTTTTTAAAACCTAACAGTCGCATTTCAAGGTTGAAAAAAATCGAATCATTTGAGCTGTCTATTGTCTTTAGCATCTTTGCTTTTACTTTAGTTCAAAGTGAACATATGATGAAGATGGCCATAAGGTATTACATTCAAAAAACAAGGTTGTCCTCTATGCTAGACGTCTACTCCTCCTACTTTCAATGAAATGTATGTTTATCCATAGACGTTAAGATCAGTTGACGAGACAGTTTCTACAGACATTGCGCCATGGGGAGCCTGGCCAGGCAAAGCGCCGTGCCAGCTTTCACTGCAACAAACACACGCTGAGTTCTAACGCCAGATTTAGGTGAAAACGACAGACGTTTTATAATAATAATATCAATAATAATAATAATACATTTTATTTATAACGCTCTTTACATTTGAAAAACAAATCTCAAAGTGCACATTACCATGTAAGAAAATGCATACGAGAAGGCAGGAGTGTCTCAAGAGTGATTTGGTCGAGGATTCAAGATAATTATTATGTAAAATTCCACCATGCATGCTCTTTGAAACGTTGCGAAAATAGTGAAATGAATGGAAAAAATTAGCGTAACTTTAGCTTGAAAAATTTACGTAAAACGAATGATAACTGCCTGGTTTTTTTTGTTTGTTTTTTTTTGTTTTTTTGCTTTTAACCAAGAATCTGGACTGTTTTACTTTCATATCTATAGAAATTCTGTAATTATGCATTTACGTACAAGAATTTTTTACTTAAAAACCTTTTTTGTTTTGTGACAGCCGCCATGTAGTGTAACTTTACATTCAAATTATCAGGTAATTTTCAGCCAACTGCCCGTTTTTTGGCAAAAAAAAAGAAATTTAGACACTTCTGCTTCCATACAAAAAAAAAAAAAACTGGCTTTTACGTGTTCAATCTAAAAACGACGAGGGCCAGATAAACGGCAAGACGTGCTGAGGCACAGTGACATTGGAATTCAACCGAAATAAGTAAGTGTTTGTATATATAAAATTTGCTTTTGTTGAGTAAAATTAAGATGATCCTGCATGCTTTCCTCAAGTATTAAGTTTCTGATTTGAAAATTGAGCTATTTATTAGTTGTTGAAAACACCCGTGCACATAAATGCACAATAAATAAGTAAACAATGTATAAGGCCACATCAAAAGAAAAATGAAGTTGTCAGACAATATATGTATAACATTAAATTAAAAACATTTCATCGTATAAATAAATATCATCAAATAAAATAAACAAACACTTATAACATAATACTTAAGTTTAACCTTTCATGAAATACGCATCAAGTGCCCTCACAAGAGAGGATTGCTACGGCGGTGTCATTATAAATGGCCAATTCTTGTCATTTTTGTGGAGTACATTTTGGCAACTCACAGGGGCCCCCTTATCGGCCGGGGCCCCAAGCAACTGCCTAGCTTGCCTCTCCGCTAGCCCTGCCTCTTGCTGCCCATGTTGTAGCACAATGTAGTACAGGAATCCCTCGCTACTTCGCGCTTCAAACTTCGCGCCCTTAGTCCACCACAGATTTTTTTTCAGTAAAAAAATTAATAAATAAAGATGAGCTGTCCCAAGCCGTTTGCGTAGTCTCACTCTCGCTCCCCCCCACTCCCTGCTCATTGTTCGTCCAGCACTGTGGCACTGCATTGGAGTTGCTAAACGATTTTGACAGATGTTTGTGTTTGATCTTGCCAGAGTCAAGAGTTTCGAAAATGCTGCATATGTCAATAATCGTTTCACAAGTTAAACAGTTGCTGTGGCAACTCATTGTGTCTAAGTGAGAGGATTTGAGTACACTCACTCAATGAAGTGTTGCGAGTGCTGCCTTGGAACAGACAGGCTCTGTGTGTGTTTAATGGGACAACACTGACAAAATGACACTTTTGCCCTTCTGAAGACTGTACACAAGAAAGCCCGCCCGCCTCATCAGACCATAGGACATGGTTCCAGTAATCCATGTGTTTTGTTGACATGTCTTCCGCCCGCCTCATCAGACCATAGGACATGGTTCAAGTAATCCATGTGTTTTGTTGACATGTCTTCAGCAAATTGTTTGCGGGCTTTCTTGTGTACCGTCTTCAGAAGAGGCTTCCTCCTGGGGTGACAGCCATGCACACCAATTTGATGTAGAGTGCGGCGTATGGTCTGAGCACTAACAGGCTGAACCCCCCGCCTCTTCAATCTCTGCAGCAATGCTGACAGCAATGCTGACAGCACTCCTGTGACGAGTTACATGACATTTTGGAGGGAAAATGACAAGCAATACTCAATTTGGACATTTAGGGATGTACGTAGTTTCTAAGGGATGTACTCACTTTTGTTGCCAGGGGTTTAGATGTTAATGGCTATATTTTGAGTTATTTTGAGAGGAAAATAAATTAATTATATTATATAAGATGCACACAGACTACTTTTCATTGTGTCAAAGTGTCATTTTGTCAGTGTTGTCCCATGAAAAGATATACTCAAATATCTGCAGAAATGTGAGGGGTGTACTCACTTTTTGTGATATCTCTTTTTGATGCTAAATCTGAAAAAATACGTACATTGAACACACATACAGTAAAAATTCATTCATTCTACTTGGAGGTTTTTCACTTGTCGTGGCGGGTTCTGGTCCCCATTAACCGCGAAAAACGAGGGATCACTGTACTTCAATATCAGTGCACAATTCAAAATTTGAACACATACTCTAAAAAGATGAGCACATACATTCTGGCTTGCTAAGACCAGCATTCATGGACAGGTGTAGTCTTCGCACGTGCACTTAAGGTGTCCATGACAAGAAGATCTGTCCGCTTGATTAATGCTCTCACTCAAACTGCCACCTGGAAACAATCCATCCCCCTACGCTCTTTTTGTTTTAACACCCCCGTCCATCCCTGCGTCTTAGCATGTGCATGCCATGAGGGCCGACTGGTGTTGAGCAGATGCCACCGGGTAGGACGAGGGGGGTAGAGGGGTAACTCAGAAGGGAAAGAAAAGAAAAGAAAGGTACGTGTGAACAATAGTGGACGTGCAGCCAAGGGTGTTGGATGTCTTTAATAACACATTTTGCTCAAATTACCAACCCGGACCGCAACGCACGCTAACGGATCAAAAGCATCCCTCGCGGCTACGCCCACTCCTTTTGCTTTTTAAGGCCGTGTGGCCACCATGCCCGCTTCCGTTAGACCTCGGAGTTAACCATATGCGTCGTCACTTATTATTAAGTTAGTGTTTTATCGTGTTTACTAGGTAATTTTTTGACAATCCATGTCAATAAGCTTAGTAAGTGCTAGTTAGCAAAGCAATTCAATATATTATCATTCATCCATAGACTTCATAATGTATTGACGGGACACGGGGCGCGGAGCCGATTCATAGTGGGCCTATCTACGTCAAAGCTGACCGAGTGGTTTCCGTTGAAAATTCTTATGAATAAATGCTAAAATCCCCGACATCTTCATAGATATGGACGTAAAACAGTCTTGATTCTTGGTTAAAAGCAAAAAAAAAACAAGTGCCAATAGCATTTATTTTATGTAAATATTGCGAAGTACAATGCTAGTCTGTTAGTGAATTTAGCTGGCGGCCGCCTGATGTAAACGGAGCTTTTCTGTTGAAAATTTTTGTGAATAAATGCCCGAATCCTTGAATTCTTTATAGATATGGACATAAAACAGTCTCGATTCTTTGTTAAAACCAAAACCAAAAAAAAGTGCAGTTAGCATTTATTTTACGTAAATATTGCGAACTATGAGGGTAGTCAGTAATGAAATTAGCGGCCGCCATATGCGAACAAAGAGCCTTTTCTGTTGAAAATTCTTGTGGAAAAAATGCTTAAATCCCTGAATTCTTTATAGATATGGAAGTAAAACAGTCTTGATTCTTGGTTAAAGCAAAAAAAAAAAAAAAAAAAAACGGGCAGTTAGCAGTTATTTTACGTAAATATTGCGAAGTATAATGCCAATGCCATAGCGGTTAATTTCTCCTATTGATTTTTCTCACACTTCAAAATGGTACGAAAAATATAAAAATTTCCTTGAATCCTTGAACAAATCACTCCTGAGGCAATCCTTCCTGTTTTTTCTAAATCCGGTGTTAGATAGCTGCACGTAACCGACTGCTAATAATGAACTAATGAAGTCAATGATTCATCATAAATTGTTTTATTTGATCTACTGATTTAACAGAGCTTAAGTTAGATATTTTTATAAAAGAATATTGAAAAATTGCGTTACATATTTAATACTATTTGTTTTTTGTTTTTTTTTTTTGACTGATAAGACCAACCTTTCCACTTCAGTTGGACTGAACGTCTATCGTCATGAATGGCAGTCAAAAAGTTAACTATGGAAGTTAATCTGTGCCACTACAGTTTGAATTCAAATATTTAATAGTGATTTTTTTGTAATGGAATTTTTTTGCAACGTTTTTTTTTTTTTTTTTTTTGCCAACTGAATTTTTGCTACCGATTTTTTTTTTTTTTTTGTGAATGAACAGAAAAATAATCAGAAAATTATAAATTCGCTTTCATAATTTGCTGCTACAGATTTACTTCAATAGTTAACACCGTTTCTACTGTTGTTTAAAAAACATTTAAGTTACTGGCTGCCATTGACGGTGAAAGATGTCCTATACATTTTGACCTTGAGGGCATTGGATTGGACGTCTATTGCCGTCGATGGCGCTGAAACATGATCGTTCATGCCCGCTATCCCTTTTCAAATGGATTTGACATCCATCGCTGTCAATGGCAGTGAATGAGTTAAGCAGACTTGCATTCATAAGTTTAACAAGGTTAAGAATTCTTTATCCTTTGAGCAACTTAAAAATGTGAGAGGCAAGACTATGCGTAAGCATTTCTCATGAAATAATTTCACGTCTTATATTTGCACTAACTTGGCCTGTGCGGTTCATAAAACCTTTACGACTGAAACGGTTGGATTATTTCCAATTTCCTCATGACATATACTTTTGCGTTGGCAAGCGAGAACAACCACACGGTGTTAGATTTTTTTCAAAGCAACTCCCATCTGGCTAGGGGGCGAGCATTTAGCCCTTCTTCCCATTTCCTCCCTCCCTTTCTCCTCCTCCACCTTACCCACGCCGTCAGGAAAAAGGCTGATGACAAACGTAACTGGGCGGCGTACCACCTGTGGCACACGCTCACACACGTAATTACCTTGAATGTGGCCTGGAGACCCAAATGGAGGGTGCGTGTGTATGTGTGTGCAGGTGGATTTAAGTCTTTGAAGTGAAAACAGAACGCTGGGCTCAAATTGACTGGTAGGCGGGTTTACAAACGCCCTCATTTGTACTCTATTTCCCTCCTAGTATAAAAGGGGGAAATCAGTATAGCCTATATCGGTATAGTTTAACCATTGACTTCATAATTTATTGACGGGACACGGGGCACCGGGCCGATAAATAGGGGGCCTGCATTGTTGGCGAGGCCGTTAAAGCTGACCGAGTGGAATCACAGGCAAAGAGCAATTTTGGTTGATTATTCTTGTGAATGAATGCTTAAATTCCCGAATTCTTATAGATATGGACGTAAAACAGTCTTGATTCTTGGTTAAAAGCAAAAAAAAAAACGTGCAGTTAGCGTTTATTTTAGGTAAATATGTCGAAGTACAATGCTGGTCTGTTAGTGAATGTAGCTAGTGGCCACCTGATGGAAACAGAGCTTTTCTGGTGAAAATTCTTGTGAATAAATGCTTAAATCCCCGAATTCTTTATAGATATGGACGTAAAACAGTCTCGATGTTTGGTAAAAAGCAACAACAACAAAAAGTGCAGTTAGCATTTATTTTACGTAAATACCTCTATGTCAAAGTACAATGCTAGTAGTCTGTTACTCAATGAGGCATCCGCCATATGTAAACAGAGCTTTTCCGGTGAAAATTCTTGTGAATAAATGCTTAATACCCCGAATTCTTTAAAGATATGTGCCTGAAACAGTCTCGATTTTTGGTTAAAAGCAACAACAACAAAATGTACAGTTAGCGTTTATTTTACTTAAATATGTTGAAGTACGAAGCTAGTCTGTTAGAAAATGTAGCTAGCGACTGCCTTAAGTGTTAACAGAGCTTTTCCGGTGAAAATTATTTTGAATAAATGCTTAAATCCCTGAATTCTTTGTAGATATGGACGTAAAACAGTCTTGATTCTTGATTAAAAGCAAAAAAAAAAAAAAAAAACGTTAGCATTTATTTTACGTAAATATGTCGAAGTACGATGCTAGTCTGTTAGTGAATGTAGCTAGCGGCCGCCTTAAGTGTAAACAGAGCTTTTCCGGTGAAAATTCTTGTGAATAAATGCTTAATAGCCCGAATTCTTTAAAGATATGGACGTGAAACAGTCTCGATTCTTGGTTAAAAGCAAAAAACAAAAAAAAAGGGCAGTTGGCGTTTATTTTACATAAATATGTCGACGTGCAATGCTAGTCTGTCAATTAATGTAGCTAGCGGCCACCTGTTGTAAACAGAGCTTTTCCGGTGAAAATTCTTGTGAATAAATGCTAAAAAAAAAAATTCTTTATTGATATTGACGTAAAACAGTCTCGATTCTTGGTTAAAAGCAAAAAAACGTGCATATAGCATTTATTTTAAGTAAATATTGCGAACTATGATGCCAATGCATTAGCGGCTAGTTTCTCCCATTAATTTTTTTCAGAGCGTTTCAAAAAATATATAATAATTACCTTGAATCCTCGAACAAATCACTCCTGAGACAATCCTTCCTGTTTGAATGCGGAACAGCTTTCGTACTTTTCAAACCTAAATCTGGAGTTAGATCGCTGCATGCGTGTGTTTGAGAATAACTCCCCGACAAGGGCAGGCCCCCTACTTGAAGGCGAGGCACAGTGTATGATAGGCGTGACCCGTCAATATCAATATGAAGTCTATGTTTCAATGAACATTGACAGACAAGCACATATTGTAGCGTCTACAAGGACAACACCAACTTGGTGATAATAAACATTCAGCAGGAAAATAGTACATTATTTTCAATTAATTATACCCACCTGGATGCCACAGACTGTATGTAAAGAATAAAAAGAAGTTGTCAGAGTTTAAGAGGACGCTTGCTAATGCTAACGTCAAGCATCCTCTTAAACTCTGACAACTGTCCTTTTGTCCAATGACACTGTCGTTTGTTTCTATTAATTTTCATTTTTTCGGTCAAATTGTCTGGCATATTGTCCTCATGAGTTAATGTTACCAATCAATTTGAATTCACTTTGACTTATTGATTTTATTAAATTTGATTTTCCAGTGTCAAATGGTAAAAAAATGCATCGTGATTTTTAAAGTTTGGATGTGACTTTTTTTTTTTTTTTTTAATTCAGGCAAATTGATGCGTTTTAAGTCGTTTCTGTTACAGACAAAACAATGTTACTAAAGTTATACTTTAATGTAAGTTGATCTATTACTTTTTTATCTTTAAAGGGAACCTCAGACTTAAAGACTTGTAGGCTCTAATAAGCCACAATTGTTCTCTTTTACTAAAATATGTGATTAGAAACATAATATATTGCTATTAATTTAAAAATCTATAATATTTAGTACATGTTTTGGCCTACGGAGGGCGCCATGTTTTATGGACGCTCGGGGCGATGACGTAGATTGTCACTGTGACTCGATGAATACTACCGGGTTACTGAATTCCTTCTACGCGGCGAGGCGTCCAACTCATGCGCTCATCAGTTAAAAGCAACGAGTACTTACTATTTGTGTTTTGAGTCTTTTATTACTTTTTAATGCTTCAAAATGTTAGGTTTTGTGTTGGTTTTCTCCTATTGTGACTTGTCCCTGTGATTGCCCATTGATTTCACCTGTTGTGCCTCCTAGTGTATCCTCCAATCTGCATCCTCCTGTGCTCACCTGTTCCTCGTTCTGTCGTTACCCCTTGTCTGTGTGTGTGTATATAAGCTCCCAGTTTCTTTTCACTCCTTGTTGCGTCATTGTCTATGTCAACGTCACTTTCAAGTCCTGTCCAAGCCCTCATGTACCAGTCCCGCCGTTTAAGTAAGTTTTGGTTTGAACATTGCCTTTTTGATTCCCAGTCCTTTTGGTTGTACTTTGTGATTTTGGTAAATTGTTATTAAAACGTGTTTTGAGTTCACCGCCACCTGCCTTGCTGCTTTTTGTTTCCCTGCAATTGGGTCCACACCACCTGCCTGCCCGCGTTTTCCCCGACACGAAATACTTTTTGCATGTGTTTCCCTCGCATACTTTAAAGCATTGTTTTTTGTCTTGTGGTAGCTTTAAATCAGATTGTTGATCCGTTTACCCCAGTAGTCACATAGCATATTCAAACCATCCTTATTTAATAGTATTTTCCTAAGCCATCTTTAGTATGTTCTGTATGTATGCATCTAAACAAAACAAGCTGAAAGCGCACGGTAGTACTTTGGGTGTCAAATTCGCCTCTGGTAGGACGTTTCGCCGGTGTAGTACATTTTGGCAGAACACGTTTTTTTTTTTTTTTTCTCGTCTCATCCCGTCTTCTCTGTTCAGTTTGATTTTGCTGTTCGTTTTGTGAAATATCAAAAGTGCTGTCATGCTCATTGTCGCTTTTATGAAGTGGATCCCTTTAATATTAAAAATGGCACAATGGTATGCAAAGATGTACTTATAACAATAATAATTTTATAGACAAATGAATTTACAGTGGCAGCAGAGAGAGTTGGGGGGAGGGGCATGAACCATAATATTTACGTCTCAATGGGGTGGGGGGGGGGGGGGTAATAGGGAAAATAATTGAGAAGCCGTGGGATAATGTGACTTCCAGGGTTTTTCTAAAAGGACAATAGCTCATATCTGGAATAACTCACCCGAACTACAAGAAAATAAATTGATGATAACCGAGAAGCGTTCCAAATGTTTCGGCAACCGCAGGTCTTGAAAAAAAAAAAAAAGTGGCGTTTTTGCATTTACGAGGACACATCAACTTATTTAATTACCCTTAATAAACCTCTCTGCAATTACGTCATCTTCATGGTTTATAACTCAACATTTTAGGCAAGTCTGTTATTTTGTCTGTGACTAACAGTTGAAAGGATGGATTTAGTTTCCGAAAAAGTCTCTTTGAAAATTGTAGGAAAGGTTCATTGACATGAACAAAAAGACATTTAACAAAATTTTAGTGCTCATCTTCATCTTCATTCACTTGAATTTTTTCTTAAAAACATGTTACTAGGCGTCATTTTGTCAAGGTATTACATTAAACTGGTGTTAAAATATCTTGCTTATGACACCCTATTATTAAAAAAATATTAACAAAATTTTACTTTTTATTGATCGATAAGTGCCCACTCATACTGCTCACAATTAGTGGAGTTGAGGTCCTAAACCTGAGATTTGTTTTTAAATTCTGGAATTCTATGGGAGTCGCCTACTATTAATTCTGCCAAATGTTGTCAAAGTTTGTCGATAAAATCCTGAAGTTGAGTATGTTTTCTGCATGCCGGGCAACTTTCCAGACGTCAGACGTCGCGTTAGCTCCCGCTTTTGTCGTTTCTCCGTGTCATCTTTCGCTTATCCGACATCGTCTCTGTTCGTCGTCACTACAGTCGACTGAAGTCGGCGTTGTTTGTCTGGTCTTTTTATTCTTTTCCTTTAACTATTGCGGCGCTCCTGACAGGAAGTAGGTCTTTCTCCCTTTTTTCCTGTCCTGATGCTGAACGAGCAAAAGGTGGAGGAGGCGGGAATATTTGATCAGAGTGATAGACGCTTTTGATGGAAATTTAAGATGCCGCATCGAGAAAATCCAACGATTCAAAGTTAAACGGCGTTCCTCTCCTGTCCCGCTTTTCCATCTGGAGCGCCTGTCTTGACATAAACAACAACAAACAAAGCAAGCATCTTTTTTTTTTTTGATGACTCTTTGCTGAATATAGAGATTTTTTCTTGTTTATGATTTTTTTATATCATAAAAACAAGCATATCCCATTCAGGTACCGAACCTTAAAATGTTACACAAGAGCACACAGGAACAGGGGTGGATCCGCCAGGTTGGCATGGGTTGAAAGACAGGCTTGACACCCCAGTTGCAACCCCAGTTGGCACCGATGGGGAAAAAAAAAAATCTCCAGTCACATACCTGTCAAGTTGTAGGGTTTCGGCGTAATTTGTACAAGTGAGCACTGATTTTTAAAATGTGTACACGGTACGTTCAAAATCTGTACATTTTATGTGCATTACGTTTTTTTTTCTCCGTTCGGATTTTGTCACCGTTTCGGCAACGCAACAATGTGCGTTACTATGCGTTACTACGTTGGTTGAATGACGCGAAAAAAGTCAGACACTTGGAGAAAGAAAAGCGGGAGTGGGAAGGAGGGAAGAGTGTTGTGACGCTGTTGCAAACACGATGCTAGGCTAGGCGGCTCCAATATTTCCTGACTGTAGCCGACAGCCTACAATCTACGCCCACTTGATGCTACACTAGATATCACATGCATATAGAACTACATGCGAAATGACAGACTCGGCGGCATTAGTAAACAGCCGGCATTTTAAAGCAGTAGACTTCTCAGAAAGGCTTCCGTTGTAGTGAACTTTCCAAGCAAACCTAAGTAACTTTTTATCCAAAATACTCCTAAATCGGCAAAATCTTGACTTGAATCTCTCTTTAAATGATGAAACAGTTTTAAAACTTTCACATGCCGAAGGTAGACAGAGCTAATGCAAAAACGGGAGCAATTTTAACACCTTTAACGGTTGATTCACAACGTTAAATGACTTCCAAACATAGCAAAGGTTATTACTAGAGGTGTGCAAAATTTCCGATTCTTAGATTATTCGCGATTCGGCCATGGAAGATTCGAGAACGATTCACAAACATCCAAATTCCGATTATTGAAATATGCCAAGTAAAGTGGAAGTACAACACACTCAGCGCGCCGCGCGGTCTTCGGGGCGCAACGAGGAAGAACGCAGCGAGAGTAGCTAAACATCATGCTTCTCATTACCCGGCTCCTCGGGTAATGCCAATGCTCAACTCACGGCTCTAGCTCAACTCATGCCACAAGATAAAAACACAACAGCATACCTGACTGCTGCCGAAACGCTGTACAAAGTACATCCATTACAACGTTACAGTGGATATCATTTATATAGGACTAGATGCAATATAGATTTGGTAGTGTAGGCAGCACATCTACAAAAAGCAGGATGCGGCCGTTAGTAAACGGCCGCCATCTTAAAGCAGTACACTTCCCTGCAAGGCTGTTGTAGCGAACCTTCCGAGCAAACCTAATTAACTTTTTATCTAAAATACTCCTAAATCGGTAAAATATTGACTTGAATCTATCTTTAAAATAGTTTTAAAACTTTCACATGTCGAAAGTAGACAAAAGGGAAATTATGGAATAATGGGAGCAATTTTAACAACTTTAACAGTTGATTCACAACATTAAATTAATTGAATGTAGTTTAAAGCTGCTGTTACAGAATGGGGACTGGAGTTTTTTATTTACTGTTATTTTTGTATATTTGTTTACTGCTATATGTTAACTTGATACTGAAATAGTAGTTTGGTTTAGCCTGAGAGGATTTTTGAACAATTTTGGAACTAATGTACAAAACATTTAATTTAAAAAAAAAAAAAAAGGAGGGGGGGGTGCATCAATAATCGTTTTATAACCGAATCGGAGCCTCTGAATCGTAATCGTAACGAATCTTTAGGTGCCCAAAGATTCCTAGCTCTAGTTATTACCCTAATTTTTGGACTATAAGCCGCTTTTTTTCCCTCATTTTGAATGCTGCGGCTTATAGTCCAGTGCGGCTTATTTGTTGATTTATTTGGGTTAATAGGTAACACTTTATTTGACAGCGGCATCATAAGACTGTCATAAGAACATCATAATTATGACATGACACTATCATGGGCATTACTGAATGCTTATGACAGATGTCAATATGTGTCATGTGGCATATTATTTCAATAACTCCATTTATGTCCAGCTCAGATATTTTACGGCCATTCAAAAGTGAGATCATTTGCTGGATGACACTAACCGACCTCTATTATAAGCATTCATTAATGCTTATGACATTGTCATGTAATAATTATGACTGTCTTATGACAGTATTATGGCACCACTATCCAAGAAAATGTTACCAAATACCATAACTAGCAATTAATGAAACAACTGGAACAGTAACTGAAGAAATAATTAGCACAGAACATGAATTTTGATTGCTATTTATATCTGTAGCACCGCAATGCATGCTAGGAGGAATGTTGGATGGCAACAGTGTTGAAAGCAGGTGGCAGCAGAGGTTGACTGTCTCCCTCAAGGGAGCAGTGATGGCCAAATGAAGCTTTTAGAAACAATAAGGCTTTGCACCCACTTGGTTCAAAGCTTAATGGTGGTTCATTCTCTCTCATGACAGTCTTATGATGCCATTGTCAAATGAAGCGTTACCAGTTAATATCTTTTGGTGTAAATATCCCATAATACAATGAGGACAACTGCGGCTTATAGTCCAGTGCGGCTTATCTATGAACAAATGCCATTTTCATGTCAAATTTGGTGAGTGGCGGCTTATAGTCAGGTGTGCCTTATAGTCCAGAAATTACGGTATGGTTTTTAATTAGGCTCGAGCGTATGACGTGGCACTCGCGAGGTTTCCGCCGCTATCGCCATTGTGGAAGATAAACTGAGGCATTTCAACACAGGTCGCTCTTTAAAAATGGTTGGAAATTATTGTGCGGTAAAGAATTGCAACAACCGATCGAATAGAAAGGAGAATGTACAGCTCGACGGAACACCATTGAGTTTCTTCCGGATCCCTACATGGAGAAAAGGCGAGGAAAAGCTCATATCTTAACTTACCAAATGTCGAAGAAGGGCATGGGTGGCCTCGATCAGAAGGAAGGGCATAACGTTTGATTCTCCAGTTACACACTGAGTTTGCTCAATGCACTTTCACTCCGGTAAGTTAATTTCGTTTGTTTACGCAAATTTCAGTAACTTTACGCCCTAAGTCGGCCTGTTGTTAGCTATTGCTACAGCTAAACAACTAGCATGCATACATGTGCATTGTCTTCATAAGACATAATTCATGTTGCTAAATGAAAAAGCTGTAATATTTTGACGTGAGAGAGTGGCAAAGAATTTGTACACAGGCTACATTTTATGCAGCAAAAGATTTGTACATCCGTGGTCACAGACTAATGTAAACACACATTGCCTACCTTTGCTAGAAAGATGGTGTTGCCGTTTGCTATGGTCATAAAGTGAAGATCCTGCACCCATCCGCAGCAAAACTGTTCGTAGCTTTGTAGCGATTTGTAGTTTCGGAATTGCTGATGAGTGTAGTAACATATACCAAACACTAAGCATGATGTCCATTTCGCGTAGTGGTGGAAGCTTGTCGACATCTTTATTCCATTTGTGTTCGGCTTGCTCGTGAGGGTCAACATTGTTCACATCCCTAAAATTGCTCACATATCTGTCCTTCGCCGTGGTAACAAGTTTGTCTCTGTATCGAACTGGCAAGTATTCCTTACTTTTTTCCATCTTTGGTTGCCGCTAAGTTTAAATGTCCCGTGATGCTTCCGCAATGGTTGCGTTGTCGCAAATCTCGCATGATCCCGTGCTGCTGTGACGTAAACGCTCGAAGCTAATTACGCTTACATTGAGGTAACTGACTTACTAACTCAATTACTTTCTGGGAGAAGTAATTTGTAACTGTATTTAATTACTTTTTAAAAGTAAGATTAACAACACTGGTCTGCAGAATGAAAAGTGACGAAAGCGGAGATATTATTCTGCCAATTTGTTGCCGAACTCAATTTGCCAGCAACGATTGCTGATCACCTCTCAGAATTGGCACACAAAATGTTCCCTGACTCAAACATTGCCTAGGTAAGTTAATTTAACAATTGATCTTTCTAATTTATAATCGGACACATTAACGAACTACCTTCAAGTCAAACTGAATTGCGAGCTGAAGTGCAGCCATCAAAAGACTTGATAGAAATTGCCAAAAGTGTTACATACACTTATAACGAAAGTCACTGTTAAATTTTAGTAATCATGATGTAGCTGAAGATACTGTTCTTTGATTGCACCAGGTTATATGTGACAATATTACCAATGATTTCATATTATTTTAAAAATTGAATTTAACTTTTGCTTCATATTGCACGCTATATAAAACGTTGTAAGATTAGTCACCAATTTGTAAGGGCATACGTCACTATTTGTAAGATTGCCAACGGCCTCGGGTTGACAGGTATGCAGTCAATTTGACTTTTACTGCCATCAGTTAAGTAGTGATGTCAGTGAGGATCTTTATGATTATAATATTTTTTTAAAAAAAGTGAAATAAAAAAAAATAAAAAAGATTATGAAGCTACCCAGATAGCAAAATACAGTGTATCACAAAAGTATGAAGTAAAGTAAAGTAAGAAATGCAAGGGGTGTACTCACTTTTGTGATAGCAACCAGTTTTGGGCCAGAACTGGTCCAAAGTAGCAGACACGACATTAATGTATGGCCCGGATATGGTTACCCAATCTGGGCCAGATTTGTATCAAAACAGCTTTCGGTATTAAATTTGGAGTCCATTTTTTTCAATACTGTAATGTGTTTATATTGCAAATTAATTTTGTCTATTTTAAGCAATAATAACAACACTTCTTTTTCATCTAACATATTAATGCAACATAAAACAACATAACAATATAACTAGGGCTGTCAAACGATTAAATTTTTTTAATCGAGTTAATCACAGCTTAAAAATTAATTAATCGAAATTAATTGCAATTCAAACCATCTCTAAAATACAGTATGCCATATTTTTCTATAAATTATTGTTTGAATGGAAAGATAAGAAACAAGAAGGCTATATACATTCATCATACTGTACATAAGTACTGTATTTGTTTATTATAACAATAATTTCACAAGATGGCATTAACGTTATTAACATTCTTTCTGTTAAAGGGATCCACGGATAGAAAGACTTGTAGTTCTTAAAAGATAAATGTAAATTGTAAAAATTGTAAATATCATTTGTAAATTGATGTTGTATTAAACCATCATGAAATATTTGCCCCTCTCAAAAAGTTGCTCCCCTCTCGCCACCCCATAAATATTTTTTCTAGATCCGCCCCTGCACAGGAAGAAGCCACACGGTCGCTAACAGTCATATGCTATTGTTTAGCCACAACTGGATTCATTACCTTGTTACTTTTCATCCTTCACACAGACACTGGAAACAGTTATGTTGTTTAATCCATCTGCAGGTGACCCGGAGATTACATTTCGATTGATTGATTGATTATTTCACGACACTGTGCGGGTGTGTGCTGGTTCTCATGGGAAACGCAGCGCTGGTCCTCATAGGAAACGCAATCTTCCTTAAAAGCACTACCGCTGTTGTCCACCAGCGTCGCTAAATCTACCAAAAATGAAAAGTGTCGCTTTAAATTACCGATTTGAGACATTGTTAAATGTAAACATTTAAAGTGTCTGTTTTAAACCTGTTGTCTATCAAAAATATTATTACAAAAGTTAAAATAATCCTGAGGAATCATCACCCAATTTTCGTGGTCACTTTTACTCAAGGAGAGGTCTTCAGTTTATGACCTTAGAAATAGCGTAAATATGGCTTTAATTTGGCATGCACCCTAAAAGCAACAAGCACTTACCAAATAAAATATCAAACAAGCATTGAAATAATTTTATTTATAATTTTTAACCCCAACTACTCCCAAACAAATTTTGAGAAATGCATAACTCTCAAAATAGACAATATTTTTCAAGAACAAATTTATTTTTGATATAGCTAGTGTACTTAATGTTGCGTTCAGTGAGTTAGTAGCGTGAGCACAAAGCTGACTGTGGTTTTTAATTTTTTGTTTTTTTTGTTTTTTTTTTTTTTTTACAGCTTCTGGCAGTGATGAACTGTAATTTTGTGTAATTATTTATTTGAGAAAAGAACATCCTCTGGCTCTCAGAATGATGGATACCTTCTTCCTTCTGACCGCATTTCCACTAGTAAATGGCCGTCAAAATATTCACGTCGAAAAGACAAATGTACGCTCGTCTGTGGTTTGGATTTCGGAGCAACACGTAAAAGAGCATGAGCAATGAGGTACTACTAATAAGAAGAATATTAGAAACAATAACAGCATTTTAGCAAATTTTTGGGATTAAGGACGATTCAGAGTTCCCAAATTCACATATTGGTGTATCTTTTTTTCAGGAACCTGATTCATTAATTTAACTTATTCATAAATTTCTATTTAAAAAAATTATAACAACATGGCAATTTCTAATGTTCTTGCGCCACTTAACTCATTAGCTACCACTCGGGCTCCAGCTATCGATTATTTAAGTAAGCGATTAATCTATCAACTAGTTGGTTCAAATGATCGAGTAATCGGATTAGGAATATTTATTGCTTTGCAGAATAGATTTTTAGGAGATGTGAAACAAAGTGTTGCTAAGATTAAATTTTCAAAAGAGCATTAAATGCGAATACAAAATAAAATTCCCAAGTGTATCATCAAACAATGCAGGATTGCACTTTCATTTCTCAAAAGCAATAAATGTATTTAAAAACTAATTAAAACACCTGAGCTTAGCCTCAAACGGTATAAATATAAATAAATAAATAAATAAAATTGAACTTAAGTACAACAAAAGAACATTTGGCTAACTTGCATGCAAGAAAGCCCGCAAACAGTTTGCTGAAGACATGTCAACAAAGCACATAGATTACTGAAGCCATGTCCTATGGTCTGATGAGACGGGCAGACTATCTTGTGTACCGTCTTCAGAAGAGGTTCCCCCTGGGGTGACAGCTATGCACACCAATTTGATGTAGAGTACGGCATATGGTCTGAGCACTAATAGGCTGACCCTCACCTCTTCAATCTCTGCAGCAATGTTGACAGCACTCCTGTTATGTTGAGTCACGTGACATTTTGGAGGGAAAATGACAAGCAGTACTCAATTTGGACATTTAGGGATGCACGTAGTTTCTAAAGGGTTTACTCACTTTTGTTGCCAGGGGTTTGGATATTAATGGCTATATTTTGAGTTATTTTGAGGGGAAAATAAATTAACTCTATTATATAAGCTGCACACCGACTACTTTTCATTGTGTCAAAGTGTCATTTTGTCAGTGATGTCCCATGAAAAGATATACTTAAATATCTACAGTAATGCGAGGTGTGTACTCACTTTTGTGATACACTGTATATGTTTTTTTTATTATACTTTGGGGGGAAAGATTAAAAAAAGAAATCATGGCTTATTTGTATCTCTCTCCAATGATAGATCAGAATAAATACATTGAAAAATAAAATTATAGAAAAATAAAAAATTATATACATTTTTTTGTGGGGGGGTGCTACTTTGCGGTTTTTCACTTATTGTGGCGGGTTCTGGGCCCATTAATCGCGAAAAACGAGGGAGCATTTCGATTTCGAGCATGTCATCGGATGTAGAAACAAAATGGCGAGTCAAATTTTACGTCGGATGTCTAAAAGATCGTGTGTCGAAGCGATCGTTTGTCGAGGTGCCACTGTACTCGAATTAATCGAGTTATCATTGCTGACGGCGATAGATATCCAATTTGTTTGAATTAGCATTGGTAGAAGGGTCTATAAATTTAAATAACTAAAATGGAAAAATAAAATAAAAAAACAATTAAAAATACTTTTGAAATACAAAAGTGAGAAAGTTAACTGTCATTTTTCAAATGCTGAAAATTTTATCCTCATTTGAAATACAAAATTATTGAAAAGGATTTTATTTGCCTCTTATTCGCTGCCGTTAATGATCATAGACATCAAATCCATTTCATCTGGGTTGGCTGACCTTGAGTGATCGTATTACTATAGACTTCATAATATATTGACGTGACACATTCCCCATTCACTGCGTCACGCCTTCCTGAAGGGGGCCGTCCGACACACCGTTTCATTTTTTAGCAGTCGGTCACATGCAGCGATCTAACGCCGGATTTAGGTTGAAAAAGTACAAAAGCTGTACTGCATAGAAACAGGAAGGATTGTCTCAGGAGTGATTTGTTCGAGGATTCAAGGCAATTATTATATTTTTCGTACCATGCATGCATTTTGAAAAGTGGAAAAAAATCAATGGGACAAATTAGCTGCTACAGCACTGGCATTATACTTTGCAATATTGACGTAAAATAACTGCTAACTGCCCGGTTTTATCTTTTAACCAAGAATCGAGACTGTTTTCATCCATATCTATAAAGAATTCAGGGATTTAAGCATTCATTCACAAGAATTTTCAATGCAAAAAAAGCTGTTTGTTGTACGAAGGGGGCCGCCACAGTGACTGAAAGACTAGCAGCACATTTGACATATTTACGTAAAATAAATCCTAACTGCCTGTTTTCTTTTTTTTTTTTTTTGCTTTTAACCAAGAATCAAGACTGTTTTACGTCCATATCTATTTAAAAAATTTCAGGGATTCAAGCATTTATTCACAAGAATTTTCATCGGAAAAAGCGCTTAGTTTATTTACATATGGCGGCTGCTAAGTCCCTCACTGACTAGCCTCATAGTTTGCAATATTTACATAAAATAAATGCGAACTGTACGTTAGAATTTAGGGATTTAAGCATTTATTCACGAGAATTTTTAACGGAAAAAGCTCTTTGTCTGTGTTTCCACTCGGTCAGCTTTGACAGAGATAGGCCCCCTATGAATCGGCCCCGTGTACCGTCACTACATTATGAAGTCAATGGTATTACTGCCATTGACAGCAATGGACGTCTAATTCAGTTTGAATGGGGGGCTGGCAGTGATCTAATCTTAATCTACATTTGTCTAGATTTAATTGTGTAATGATCATTTTCTTCCTGGCTTGTCGCCTAATATTTAGAAAGTCTGTTTGGCAAGAAGTCAAGCATTTGACTGGCATTGTTAAAAGACAAGATGGATGCGTTAATTGTCTGACGGTGAGCGACGAGCAAACGCGGGAACCCCTCTTCCCCCCCTTCTGTTCTACTGAGATTTCACGCGTGATCTACGAGGCCATAAAGAAATCCAGCTCTGGAGATTTAAGGCCGGTCGTATTTCACATGCGCAATTTTAGTGTCAACTCGCGACCGCATCCCGCTGAAACTGTTGCCATCATACAACAGCGTGAAATGTTTGAGAGGCGCAAAGTTTGACAATGATGTTCCCGCTGGGACTCGCTGGCGTCGGAGTACAGCCGACGGGAATGTTTGGAGAAAAGACGCTGAAGCAGTAGCGCTACTTTTTTCGCGGTCTTCTCTTCGTGTGAAAGGTAGCGACGCAGTGGGGGGATTCAATTGTTCTCACGGTCTCGCTTGTCAACAAATGGAGGGCCTCTTGTGTAACGTCACTTCAAGTCGTTGGCTGCCATTGACGGTGATAAACAATAATGGCAGTTTAACCCTTGTGTACTCTAGTGATATCGTGAAAACCCTTGGGTTCTGCTGGTCCAGGTTGCAGAGTTCAGCGTTGCGGTGTGGCTCTCGGAATGCCGTCACGGGATCCAAACCCTCAGAAATCATCTACCATCACGATTATTATTATTTCCTGTTTGTCTGATTTTGATAGGGATGCATTTTGACAGGCCAACTCTTTCTGCCAATAAAATGAATGAATGATTGTGTTGTCATTAAAATGATGACAATTCAGCTTAGTCTGAAGCAAATGGTGGCAAAAGTCGTTTTTCCACCAATTTATTCAGTTTTAATTTGGATTAAGTTCAGGCCTCTATTAGAAACTCCAGCAATAATGGGAAACAGTCAAACAACCATTTATGAGAACTCTTTGGGTGGTGTCTCAAAACCCTTTTTTAAAAAAAATTTGTCATCCTATAGACAAGTTTCCAAGGTACTTACGCTTTACTTCCTGCGTTCTGCTTACGACTTCCGTTTTCACGTTATTTTACATTGACAGCATGGCGCTGGAGTGGCATTACTCACTAAAAACCTTGAAAAAAAAACATTATTTGGAAATACCGCATCCTTCTCCCATCTCGACATGGGAAGGCAACATAAAGAAATGGCCGAGGTGACCAGAAGAAAAATATTATCGTATTTTATTGACTCTTTGGCAGTGGATGGAAATGGCATCAGGAAGCTGAAAAGCTCCAAGGCATTCAAGTACCTGCACAGCCACAAAGTTGGATGTGTCCTCATATACAACCCCTAGCAAAAAGTATGGAACAACCAGTCTCGGACGAGCATTCACTCAGACAATTTATCATGTAGAACAAACTCAGATAAAAAGCTTGAAAAAATAATGAATTAGTTCAAAAGTGCAACTCTTTAGCATTCAGAAACACTAAAAGAAATGAATAAAAACATTGTGGTGGTCAGTAAATGTTACTTTTATAGAGAAAGTGCAGGAAAATATATGGCGTATATATATATATACTGTATATAATATACACATATTTGGAATCACTCCGTTCTTAGGAAAAAAATATGAAATCATGAGAAACAAACGAAGAAATAACAATCAAAACACATCTCTGGTATTTAGTAGCACTACCTCTGGCTTTTATGACAGCTTGCAGTCTCTGAGGCATGGACTTGATGAGTATTCTTCATCAATTTGGTGCCAACTCTCTTTGATTGCAGTTGCAAGATCGTCCTTGTAGGACGGAGCCTTGCTGTGGACCTTTTTTTTTTTTTTCAATTTCCATCACAGGTTTTCAATAGGGTTGAGATCAGGTCAGGTCAGGTCATGACATGATGAGGATGAGTCTTTCTCCAAGGAATGCTTTAACAGTTTTAGCTCTGTGGCATCATGCATTGTCATCTTGGAAAATGGCAAACATATTTTCAATTGAAGGGATAAGAAAGCTGTCTAAAATTTCAATGTAAACTTGTGCATTTATTGAAGATTTAACCACAGCCATCTCCCCAGTGCCTTTGCCTGACATGCAGCCCCATATCATCAAGGACTGAGGGAATTATGATGTTTTCGTCAGGCAATCGTCTTAGTAAATCTCACTGGAACAGCACAATACAAAAGTTCCAGCATCATCACCTTTCAGGAGTCAAGAATCTGCACTGGAAAAGGAGTCAAGAGTCAAAAATCTTCATTGGACAAGGTTGCTACTAAAGATGTCCCGATCGATCGGGGTCCGATCACGTCATTTTCAAAGTATCGGAATCGGCAAAAAAATATCAGATATGCCTTTTTAAATTTTTTTTTTTTTAAATTAAATTGTTTTCTAATTGTATTAACGTTACAGACAAAATGTCTTACACTCATCCAGATTCTTTAGTTTTGGCTTAAAGTAGGGTTATCAAATTTATCGCGTTAATGGCGGTAATTAATTTTTTTTTAATTAATCACGTTAAAGTATTTAACGCAATCAACGCATGCGCTGCACGACCCACTCACGCAATGTTGCGTTCAATGTATATTGGCGCCATTTTACCTGTACATAGAGCTAAAAGGCAGCGTATAATGAGTAGAGTGAATTTTGGCAGCCTTTAGAGCCTTTTTTTCAATTGGCTAAAGCTGAGGCGCTACCTCAAGCACGAGCACGGAATGAGCACCAGTTCCAGCTCCGTGGAAAAGGGGTCTGACACTTTTTTTTTTCTTTGGTCCCACGTTGGACTCACCTTGACAGCCGACAGCATCAGATGTAATAGTGTCAAACTGTCAATAAAGTTAATGGTGTTGTCATAGAAACAGACAACCATCCACGCAGATACCTACAGACAATTTGGAGTGCTCAATCAGCCGACCATGAGTGTTTGGTACCCGGAGAGAGCCTACGCAGGCACGGGGAGAACATGCAAACTCCACACAGAGACTGGAGTAACATCTCGGAACTGTGAGGCTGACGTGCTAGCCACTCTGCTACCGTGCCACCAAAAATGTATCTAGGATTATTATTATGTAGAATCAACTCCTGCATCAGAAACTTTCACAACAATGTTTGCATCCTATAATTGCGCTTGAACTTGCTTAAGTAAGCGGACTCATAATAAGCATTGAAAAACTGGTTAAAAAAACAATCAAAAGAACAATATTACCACTTTTTTAGGAGCTGACACATGTCAGAAATAAAGGTCAGACAATGGTTCATTTGAGGATGAATGGATAGTTGCAAAGTATTTTCTCGAAAAAAAAAATTACCGTAATTTTCAGACTATAAAGCGCAGCTGAGTATAAGCCACCACCCACCAAATTTGACATGAAAACGGCATTTGTTCATTGATAAGCCGCATTGGATTACAAGCAGCAGCTGTCCTCACTGTATTATGGGATATTTACACCAAAAGATAACCGGTAACACTTTATTTGACAGCGGCATCATAAAACTGTCATAAGACCAAATGAACCACCATTAAGCTTTGAATCAATTGGCTGCAAAGCTTCATTTCTTCAAAAAGCTTCATTTGGCCATCACTGCTCCCTTGGAGGAGACAGTCAACCTCTGCTGCCACCTGCTGCAAACACTTGTCATCCAACATGCCTCCTAGCATGCATTGCAGCAATACAGATGTAAATAATTAAAATTCATGTTCTCTGCTAATTATTTCTTCAGTTACTGTTGCAGTTGTTTCATTAATTGCCAGTCATGTTATTTGGTAACACTTTATTTGACAGCGGCTTCACAAGACTGTCATAAGACCATCATAATTATGACATGACACTGCCATGAGCATTAATGAATGCTCATGGCAGATGTAATTTTGTGTCATTTGGCAAATTTTCTTACTTTTGAATGGATGTAAACGATTCGAGCTGGACTAAAATGGAGTTAGTGACATACCGTATTGGCCCAAATATAAGACGGTGTTTTTTTGCATTGAAACAACACTGAAAAAGAGGGGGTCGTCTTATATTCGCGGTCTAGACATTATACCCATTCACGACGTTCGATGGCACCAGATATCATTGAAGCGATGTTCTGTCATGACAGATCTCAGCTACTCTTTTTAGTTTAACCAGTTTGCATTATTTTATTGCAATATTTTTCCTTATTTAGATTTGTTTCAAGACTACAGTTACAGTTAGACTTCATTTTGATGGTTAATGCAGTTATTGAAATTTTGTTGTTCCATCACAATATTTATTTACATTTTAAATTTTATTTTATATTTCATTTTTATTATTTTATATACCCACAAGGTTTATTTACATTTCAAAAACCAGAAGCCATTCATTTACGAATGTGATTGCACTTAAGTTTACATATTTAAATGTTCAGATATTAGGATTTGAATGAGGCAAAATAACATGTTTTTTCTCTCAAATATGTTGTTATAATCATTTGTTTCGGATGTACTGGAATTATTTTCTGTATAAAAATTAATTTGTTGTTCAAAAAGTCTTTTTTCAAACTGGAGTCTTGAAAAAGAGCGGGTCGTCTTATAATCAGGGCCGTCCTATATTCGGGCCAATACGGTAATTTGGCGGATGACACTAAATGACATCTGTAATACGTAGGGTTGTTCCGATCATGTTTTTTTGCTCCCGATCCGATCCCGATCGTTTTAGTTTGAGTATCTGCCAATCCCGATATTTCCCGATCCGATTACTTTTTTTTGCTCCCGATTCATTTCCAATCATTCCCGATAATTTTTCCCGATCATATACATTTTGGCAATGCATTAAGAAAAAAATGAATAAAACTCGGACGAATATATACATTCAACATACAGTACATAAGTACAGTATTTCTTTATTATGACAATAAATCCTCAAGATGGCATTTACATTATTAACATTCTTTCTGTGAGAGGGATCCACGGATAGAAAGACTTGTGACTTTGTATATTGTGACTAAATATTGCCATCTAGTGTATTTGTTGAGCTTTCAGTAAATGATACTGCAGCCATGCCCCAATGCATGATGGGAAGTGGAACCATGACTGTGCGTCGTGCTACCAATGGATATATCTTCTCTGCTTTGGGAAATAACTTAAGGTGTTAAGACAAAGATCAATTGCTACCTTGCTTCCCCACATTGCTTCCCATGATATTTTTAACCATAGGGAGAGGGATTACAAGGCTTTAGCCAATTGAAGAAAGGTTCCAAAGACTGCCAAAATTTACTCTACTCATTTAGCACTGCCTTTTATCTCTCTATGTAGGTAAAACGGCGTCATTACAGATTGAGCGCGACAATGAGTGAGAGAGTCGTGCAGCGCATACATTATTGCGTTAATTACTTTAACGTGACACATTTTTAAATAAATAAATAGTCGCCGTTATTGGGATATCTTTGATAACCCTACCTTAAGCCTAAACTAAAGACTCTGGATGAGTGTAACATATTATGTCTGTAACGTTAAATACAATTAGAAAACGATTTCATTAAAAATATATATATATTAAAAAAAGGCATGGCCGATATTTTTTTTCCGATTCCGATACTTTGAAAATGACGTGATCGGACCCGATCGATCGGTACATTTCTAGTAATAAGCTTTAATTAATGCCCATGATAGTGTCATGTCATTATTATGATGGTCGTATGGCAGTCTTATGACGCCGCTGTCAAATAAAGTCTGACCTATTGACCCAGTAAACCAATAAATCAGCTGCACTGGACTATAAGCCGCAGGATTCAAAATGAGGGGGGGGAAGTAGCGGCTTATAGCCCGAAAATTATGATACATTACCAATTCTGATCAAATTTCAAATACATATGTTAGCAATTTGAAAAGCATGATAAAGTTAGAATCTCGAGCACCCACGGTTCTTAAGTGCAAAAAGCTTCTTACCATCAGCAGTGTTGATGACGATAAGTATTAGCATATCATCTTTCCTGACTTGATTTAACAGAACAGCAAATATTTTATTACTATTTATACTGTAATAATCAAAATAAAGATGTAGTTCAACATCTTTCTTTCTGTCTTTTCTGGCTTTTGCTACGTTCCCTCAACCTGGAAGCGAACATGATAACCGATAGCTTCCCGGTGTGTGGCGCTCGACATCCCCGCGGCCGCCGTATCCCTCTCGCCTGAGCCTCGTTAATCACCCGACATCGCATCAATCATCCCCACTCGTGACAGACCGGCGCCGAGATCAGCAGAGGAGAAACGGCGGCCGATAAATCCGCTGTTAGTTTTACCTCGCCCAATGAAACGCCAGTCCGGATAACATGAGAACAGCGTGTCTTTGCTGATGTACTCATAATATTTTGATACTCGTGCGCAGAGAGGAAGCGAGCCGCTGAAAATGCACAGAGGAGAGGAAAGGGGGAAAGCGTCAAGTGGAATGTTGGCCCGGAACAAACGTCTGTATTGTCTTTAGCACCTTCGGAGGCTCAGCATCCAAGAACAACCCTCCTTACCGGGGATCCCGTCGCGCTTCTCGATACGCCGCATTTCCCCTAGAACTAATCCTTGAGGAGGAGGAGGGCAAGCTTGTCATTTGATTAATATAGCCAACCCCTGCTAGATCGTGTAGTTTTTTTAAGGCATACAGTCCCTGACGAAAGTCTGGTCGCTTATCCATTTTGTAGAAACAATTGCTAATAACCTGACTTTTAATTATCCAATTGGTTTCAGAAATGGCTCAGATGAAAGCTAAGACCCTCCCAAATGATGTTGAATGTACAAAAATATATTTGTTTCACTGAAAAAAGATTTATCATTTAATGAAGACATAAAGGTCAAATTTTGCCAAGACAAAAATTTTGTCGCCTACAGAAAGTTGTGTGAAAATTGAACAAAAAATGTACTTCAAATACAAAAATGTTACATAACATAAGCAAATTAAGTAGTGGTGCGGTGAGATCCAAATTTAATATTTTGTATGACTTCCATGGGCTTGAAGGACTGCATCCATGTGGTTCGGCAAGGATTCATACAATTTATGGATGAAGTCATCAGGAACATCAAAGAAAGCAGTCTTGCATGTCACGTGGTGCGTGGGCAGGCAGGTTGTGTGGACCCAATTGCAGGGAAAACAAAGATGCAAGGCAGGTGGCAGAGAACTCAAAAAGGCACAAAGTACAAAACAAAGGCTGTGGTGGTCAAAAAACTCTTAACAAACAAAAGTCAGGTTAACTAATAAACTTACTTTCGAAGCAGGACGAGGAACATGAGGAACTGTGGAAAAATGCTGACATGAACGTGGCGATTGACCTTGACAATACATAGACGTTGACATTTACACTGACACAACAAGGGGTGACAAGAAACTGGGTCTTTATATACACACGCAGACAAGGGGTAACGAGACGAGGAACAGCTGGGTAACACAGGTGGATGCAGATTGCAGGATACACTGGGAGAACACACACAGGTGAAATCAATGGTTAATCACAGAGACAAGTCACACTAGGAAAAACCCAACACAAAACCTAACATTGCATGCCTCCCAGAGTTCATCAACATTCTTGGGTTTCGTCTTCCATGCTTCCTCTTTCATCCTGTTTATGTCTGGTGACTGGGCTGGCCAGTCCTGGAGGATCTTGATCTTCTTTGCCTTGAGGAACTTTGAGGTAGAAATTGAAGTATGCGATGGAGCACCATCCTACTGCAGAATTTGCCATTTTTTTATGGTTAGGAAAATAAGAGGCAGCTAAGATTTGTTGATATTTCAGACTATTTATGTTGCCTTCCACCCTGCAGATCTCTCACACCCCCCCATACTGGATGTAACCCCAGACTATGATTTTGCCACCACCAAATTTCTCTGTTTTCTGAGTGAATCTTGGATCCATGCGGGCTCCAGTAGGTCTCCTGCAATATTTGCGGCGACTGTGGTGTAATTCAATGGAAGATTCATCTGAAAAATCTTTTTTGACTCCACGTCAAGGCTTCGCATCTTGGTGCTGAAAAAACAATTGTTAAAGTGAGTTGAGCAGCTTCATTTAGACAAAAGAGGTGATTTGCCACCATCTTCTGGTATCTGTAAGCATTTATAAACAGTCACCTACTAGCTACCTGTAATTTTCGGACGATAAGCCGCTACTTTTTTCCTTCATTTTGAATCCAGTGGCTTATTGTCCAGGGTCGAGTGTCCAGTATTTGTTGATTTATTTGGGTTAATAGGTAACACTTTATTTGACAAGGGCGTCATAAGACCGTCATAATTATGACATGACGCAATCAATTATCACCATTACTGAATGCTTATGACAGATGTCATAAAGTGTCATTCCGCAAATTATGTCACAAACTCCCTTTATGTCCATCTTGGATCTTTTACATCCATTCAAAAGTGAGATAATTTGCTGGATGACACAAAATGTCATCTGTCATAAGCATTCATTAATGCTCATGGCAGTGTTATGTCGCACTTATGATGGTCTTATGACAGTCTTATAGCGCCACTGTCAAATAAAGTGTTACCAAATACCAAAACTAGCAATTAATGAAACAACTTGAACAGTAACTGAAGAAACAATTACCACAGAAGTTACAGAACATGAATTTTGATTGTTATTTAGATCTGTCGTGCTCCAATGCATGCTAGGAGGTATGTTGGACAACAACAGGATTGACAGCAGGTGGCATCAAAAGTTCACTGTCTCCCACTAGGAAGCAGTGATTGCCAAATGAAGCTTCTTGAAGCAATGAAGCTTTCCAGCCTATTGGTTCAAAGCTTCATGGTGGTTTCTTTTGGTCTTATGACAGTCGTTTGATGCCGCTGTCAAATGAAGTGTTACCGGTTAATATCTTTTGGCGTAAATATCCCATTATACAGTGAGGACAGTTGCAGCTTATAGTCCAGTGCGGCTTATCTATGAAAAAATGTCGTTTTCGTGCCAAATTTGATGGGTGGCGGGTTATAGTCAGGTATGCCTTATAGTGGGAAAATTAGTTTTCGAGGTAGCTCCAGTTTTAGAGTGAACTCTCTTCTCAATATAATGTTATTCGATAGTCTCCCTTTTCTTGAGAGCGTGTTTACTTTTTAAAAATGGTTGAAAAATGTTTATTTAAATTCCTTTAAATTTGCTGGTAACCAGTTTAGGGTGTGCCGTCCTCTAGACTCCAGCAGACCCACAACCCTACAATAAGTGGTACAAATAATGGATGGATTTTCATCTGGTCTCCCTCGGATTTTCACCTCTAATCTTGGGTTCAGAATGGATCCCTCGCCGTAGCGCGATCGGATCTGATTGAGTGACAGAAGGGAAAAGCAGACAACCTTGGAGACACTCTGGGCCAACACTGTGGTGGCTCCAGGCAGAGTTTGATGGCTGGCGTGGCTGAACTGAAGTGAAGGGCTAATAATAGTATAGCGAGTGACACAAAGGCTGCTTAGAGAACGGCTTGGGCCAAAACGCCTCGAGCCTCCAAAGATATTTGGTTGCGTGCAAAAGCGGAAAAGTTGAAATCCCGTCTTATGTGGTGGCATGTTTTTGGCTGGCAACCCAGGCACTGTCACTCCATTAACAAACCATACCCGTACAGAAACAATCGGAAGAGATGTTAGCTGTTTCCTTCGTGAAGCGGCCCAAAGTATGCCTTCATTTACTGTAGGTCCTCACTCAGTTGTCAAAAATTCTTGAGACTATTTTCGATACTACAAATTCAGTGTCATTGACGGTGAGAGACGTCCAATCATGAGGCTCTTAAAACCTCAATTTAAAACACTTTAAATGAGTTTATCACTAGTAGACGTCCAATCCATTTGAACTGGGAGGGTGGCTCCCCCACTTCAAATCGATTGAACGTCTAGCGCTGTCAATGGCAGCTAGTGAGTTAGTTTATTTGTTGATTGATTTTTTGTGACCTCACATAGCTTGACTCCTTGGCTGCCATGTTACCTGTTTACCGCCGTTTTCAAACATTCGCAAACGTCTGTGATGCCTACGCTTCTACATTTATTTTGACAACATTTGTTGTTCAATATTGATTAGCTGCAGCTGCAAATACACATGTTCCATCTCCTTTGTTATTGCTGTCAATGGCCGAAGGAAAACTAAAGGAATTCGGCAAGATTCCCCCAAAACCGTACAAAGACAAAGCCTCACCTCTTTAATGGCATGGCCGTGAATTACAGAGCAACGCGTTTCTTTGACGCAGAATTTCGAATGCGCAATAACGACGTAGGGTCTACGCTGTCGCGCCGCCGTCACCGAAACACGGAAGCATAAATCAGCTTTTACTATGCTATGATAATGTTTGAATGGATGTCCTCTAGGCATGTGCCGGTTACCGGTTTCAAAGTTTACCGTGGAATGAAAACGTCACGGTTTCAAAACGACTAAAATTGTCTGTCATACCTTCGTGCGGTATTAGCTATTGTTTTTTTAATGTCCCAAAAATACAGCGAGAAATGGCTTGGAACAACAGCGCTCACCCCTCCCTCTGCGGTTTTTGCTTTATTGGTGACACTGCTGTTGCTGTTGAAATTACACCTGAGCTTTTTAGAAAACCCCCTCAAAATAGTCGCTAGTATGGGAGTATTTCAGCCACCGAAAAGAAACTCTGAGGCTTAGAGGAAGAAGGACAGCCGACGTTGAAGCAACACTTCCAACATGATTTCACATTTACGTGACCATCATCCGTCACTTTACACAAAATTTAAACGCTGTCATGAACATTTCCCATCAACTACGAGAGTTCACTCCCGCGTGTTTCGTGTGTCTAGCGATGGTCTAACAAATACGATAACAGAAGCTTGTTAACTTAGCTAGTTAGTACGCCAAGACAGCTAACTATAGTTTCCTCACCATAACCGTACTTTTGTAAAGACTTCCGCCATTGTAAACATCTGTTCAAAATAACATTTTCATAACACAGCCTGTGGTGTTTTTTCTCTCTAGCGACTTTCTGTGTTGAGCGGGTGCGTGTGTGTGTATAATGTGTAAAAAATGATACGGGTCATACAGACGCACTCTTTCTCTTGCTTGCACTCTCCATTAATATTCAACTAATTCATATTAATAGTATATATAGTAGTATATATGTATATATATATATATATATTAGGGCTGTCAAACGACAAAAATTTTTTATCGAGTTAATTGCAGCTTAAAAATTAATCGTAATTAATCGCAATTAATCGCAATTCAAACCATCTCTAAAATATGGCATATTTTTCTGTAAATTATTGTTGGAATGGAAAGATAAGACACAAGACGGATATATACATACAACATACTGTACATAAGTGCTGTATTTGTTTATTATAACAATAAATCCACAAATGGCATTATTAACATTCTTTCTGTTTAAGTGATCCAAGGATAGTAAGACTTGTAGTTCATAAAAGATAAATGTTATAGTTACAAGTTATAGTAATTTTATATTAAAACCCCTGTTCAAATTTTCGTTTTAATAAAATTTGTACAATTTTCAATCAAAAGTACAGTTAATATAATAATAAGAAGAATAAAAATAACAATAATAAGAATTGAGTGACCAAACTCTGAGTAATGCCAGTTCACTTTGCATTGTTGTTTCGCTGTGTAAGAGTAGGGCCTCATTATTACAGACTGAAGTGCTTTTCTTTTTGTGAACATTATTTTTTTTGAGAGATAGCAATATTATTTTTTGTTGTGCTTTCACTAAATGATACTTCTGTTTGTTGTGAAGGAGTTGCAGAAGCTTATGCCAATAAACGGCGCAGCCCAAAGAACGCCTGTGTCCACTCGCCTTTATAACAGATATACTGTATCTCTGTGCATATCTTACCCAAAATACAACAAGAGACACATAATTGCCACTAAAAGAAAGCAAACTTACCGAAATATTTTTGGAGCACAAAGCAACAGCATAAACGTCTCACAAATACTAATTCTCCCACTATTAGAAGGAATAACATTAGTATGGAACGGCCCTGCGCTGCCCCCAAGCGGCCGGTGGCATTCTCTTCACTCTTAATGTCCATAAACGGCGTCCTTGAAATCTGTTTGAGGCAATGCGAGAGCGGCTGATTCAGTGCACGCGTTAATTGCGTCAAATATTTTAACGTGATTAATTTTAAAAATTAATTAACGCCCGTTAACGCAATAATTTTGACAGCCCTAATATATATATATTTATATATATATATATATATATATATATATATATATATATATATATATATAATTTACCGTATTGACCCGAATATAAGAATGTGTTTTTGTGTATTGAAATAAGACTGAAAAAGAGGGGGTCGTCTTATATTCGCGGTCTAGACATTATACCCATTCACGGCGCTAAATGGCGCCAGATATCATTGAAGCAGTGTTCTGTCATGACAGCTCTCAGCTACTCTCTCCATTCACGACGCAAGATGGCGCCAGATATCATTGAAGCGATGTTCTGTCATGACAGATCTCAGCTACTCTAAATTTTAACCAGTTTGCCTTATTTTTTTTATTACAATGTTTTTCCTTATTCAGATTTGTTTCAAGACTACAGTTACAATTAGACTTCACTTTGATGGTTAATGCAGTTATTGCAATTTTGTTGTTTTATCACAATAGATTGATTTATTTATATTTCAAAAACCAGAAGCCATTCATTTACGAATGGGATTGCACTTTAGTTGACATATTTAAATGTTCAGATATTAGGATTTGAATGAGGCAAAATAACATGCTTTTTCTCTCAAATATATTGTTATAATCATTTGTTTCGGATGTACTGTGATTATTTTGTGTATAAAAATTAATTTTGTGTTCAAAAAGTCTTTTTTCAAACTTGAGTCCTGAAAAAGAAGGGGTCGTCTTATAATCAGGACCATCTCATATTTGGGCCAACAGTAATTTACAAGCGTTTTTACTTTTTTATGAGAAATTAATTATTTTTGTTCTGATGTTTAGCAACTTGAGCTGTTGGTTTAGTCTATAACTTATTTTTACTACTAACTATTTATTTAAATGTTATTTAAAATACATATATATATATATATATATATATATATATATATATATATATATATATATATATTAGGGCTGTCAAACGATTACAATTTTTAATTGAGTTAATTACAGCTTAAAAATTAATTAATCGTAATTAATCGCAATTAATCGCAATTCAAACCATCTATAAAATATGTCATATTTTTCTGTAAATTATTGTTGGAGTGGAAAGAAAAGACACAAGACGGATATATACATTCAACATAAGGACTGTATTTGTTTATTATAACAAATCAACAAGATGGCATTAACATTATTAACTTTCTGTTAAAGCGATCCATGGAATAGAGGGACTTGTAGTTCTTAAAAGAAAAATGTTAGTATAAGTTATAGAAATTTTATATTAAAATCCCTCTTAATGTTTTCGTTTTAATAAAATTTGTAAAATTTTCAATCAAAAAATGAACTAGTAGCCTGCCATTGTTGATGTCAATAATTACTTACACAATGCTCATGGGTGCTGAAGCCTATGAAATAAGTCGCACCCAAGCGCCAGCAGAGGGCGGCAAAACTCCATAAAACACAACAAGTGAGCGTTTCACTGTACTGTCATTTAAATCTGTCTGAGCAGGGCATCTGCGTTAATTGCGTCAAATATTTTAACTTGATTAATTTTAAAAATTAATTAACGCCCGTTAACGCGATAATTTTGACAGCCCTAATATATATATACTGTATATATACATATAATATTATTTTATTTATTTTAACATTATATTCATGTTGATCCAATTTGCAAATGTGTTGGGGAAAAAAAAATACTGTGCAATGGATTTTTTTCTCAAAATAACACATTTTAGAGCTATGATTACAATGCCGTGAAACGCAGTATTTTTGCATAAGGTTATCATACTGTCAAAATCTCATACCGGCACATGCCTCATGACCTCTGTCCCTGAAAGGGTTAAAAAAAAAAATCCATACCAGGATTTACCAATCTATACTGTCCTACTTTGAGCCTGAAATGTACTGTTCGTCTCGGTGGAAACACGTCGCCCCCTCACATGTGTCCTTGGGAGTCTTTTAACGCTCTCAGGTCTCACTGCTTTATTTTCACTGCCAGCCCACAGAAGTTCCTCTATGGTGCCTATTTTTGCCTACAAGTGATGTCAATTAGGGACCTCCGTGAAGGCGTAAGGCAGCAGACAGTCAGAGCAGTAACAGCCCAGAGAAAATCCTCCAACCTCTCTCCTGCTTCACCGCCTTCATTTGCCCGCTATAAGCATGTGCAACGGTTAAAGCGACAATCTTTGGACTTTAACCTTCAAATAGGCCGTTCAGTGTCCTCCAAAAAGGTCGCCTCTACAGTGATGTTCCGGGCCAGGTGACAAACATTAATCACAAGGTTAGCTCTGATCCGGACCGCCATGAGGTCATCAAGAGTAAGGTTACCGGACCTCGTCATTTGTTGCCCTCAAGCAGGTCAGCCGTCTCCGGTGCCGGACTCGCTCCCGGGGCGGCCATTCCCCTCCCGCTTTCATCCCACTGATTGGCTCCATTGGCCGCATCCCGGACCTGGCGGGGTTGGCAAGCGAAACAACGTGGAAACATCTCGCCGAAAGCCTCGTCGGCGGCCTTCTCTGAGAAGCTGTAATTAAGGGTCTTGAAAAATGCACCGCTGTGAAATGGAGCCCTAATCCTCCCGTCTTTTCCCCTACTCGCTGATGACGCTGGTAAAGAAAAAACAAAAAACAGACTAGGCCTCTGTTGCTCACTCGTGTTTTTACCATTTGTACTATCAACAACTGTAACTTGACTTACGAGTTATAGTTTAGAAAAGCAATTCAGTCAAGAAACACCAGCTTTTCTTGTTTTGTTTCCATTATTATCATTATTTTTAACTTTAGCTTCCTGAAAACCTGTAGCTTAGTCATAATCATAAAAATGACATTTTACAAACCTCTTTCTTGCTGCTTGTTTAACTAACTAATGAATTTCGTAATAATGGGTTGTTTGCTATCATGCTTGTCTTGTCTGTATTATGATGACAGGCTCTTATCTCTAAATGCTAGTTCGTTAACAACACTATGGACAGGCGTATGGAGATACTTGTGGTTTGACGCCACTCCAGGTTGGAATGGTAACAGAAATGTTTGAGTGATATGTCAACAGTACGTCAACGTCACAGAAAGCCGGGTGGCGGAATTCCAACTTTCTCATAAGTCATAAAATTACACATAGCGGCACGCTTCTTTACTGCTACCAAACATCAGCTGAGACAGGAAAGGCGACGTTGAGAAATTGATTTTTTCACCAATAAGGAAGAAATCCGATGAAATTTTGGTTCTTAGGTTTGGATTTGGCAACATCTTGACTTTCCTGTCTTTTTTATTTGGAATCAGTGTTGTTTTTGTCAAAATATCTCATGGACAAACACTATTTTCATGTTGATGACGAGACAATGACGAGCTAAAAACATGCTTTAGTAGACTAAAACATAACAAGACGAATGCCCGTTTTCGTCTGACGAGACGAGAACGAGACAAAAATGCACAATAATTCCCGTCACATGTTCACAATGTGTGTCATTTTATGTGTAGTTAGCCTGCTACCAGCAGTGTATGGTTGTGTCACTCATGTGACGTGCCAGTGTCCTCTCCAGTCTCCCTATTGTTTGTTTTAAGACACACACGATAAGATTTTGTTTTCTTATCTGGGCAAGAGAGAATATGCAATGTTGCTTTAGCCTTTACTAGAACTACCAAGGGTGTATCGTTGATACAAATCCCTTTTGTATGCAGAGAAGGGTCATCGGAATCTAATCAGCATATCTTTTGTGAGCCTTGAGGTCTTCATTAGTCATTCCCATTTACACTCGCAAAACCACAGGGTTGGATTTCTCCAATTAGCATCTTTAGTGTTTGCAGGGCAGGGCTACCTTGGCTTTGTCAGACAGTGGACCGCTCGGGCAGGCAATCGGGCGGACAACCTTTTTTGCATATTTCATATGCTGCAGTTTGCCTACACTGCTGGCCAAAAGTATTGGCACCCCTGCAATTCTCAAGAAGAATTGTTTAAAATTCCAGCAGAGCATTGTAAGAAACTCATTGATGGATACCGGAAGTGGTTGTTCGCAGTTATTTAGTGTGAAGGTTGTGCTAACAAGTATTAGGCTGAGGGTGCCAGTACTTTTGTCCGGCCCATTTTTGGAATCTTGTGGAAAATGCTAATGATTTTTTTTCCCCATTCTCTTTTGTGTTTTTTCATTGCAAGCAAAATAAATGAACATATTACTACCTAAGCATTTGTAATTGCAATCAGTTTCTAGGAGAAATTGAGCATTATCCGACAGAATTGCAGGGGTGCCAATACTTTTGGCCAGCAGTGTACAAGGGACGGTGTAATAAAAAACATTTTTTTATGTGGTGACATATGACACTTCGCCCTTCTCCCAGGGCTAGGTGTTGGAAGTCGCTGCCGAAGCAATTTTTCCTTCTGCGCCTTCTTTGCACCCACATGAGATTAAGCCAATTACTTTGCAAGACCCACCAAGAAGTCCACCCGTCTCTCTTATATTCAAGATGCTTATTGCAGCTATCTAGAGTGAAACTCCCCTTTCACACCAAGGCAGCGACTCCACAGAAATGTGGAGGGGGGTTGTCTGCTGGATTACTTGTTTGAGTGGTCTATTGTATGACAAAGCCAAGTAGTCAGTTTGGTATCGGGGTCATTTGATGCCTTTCTGGTCCTTCTTTACAGCCAAAAAAAACGGGACTTCCAGTGTTAAAGGGTTGTGCTGGGTGATCATCACACACTAAATCTAACTCGTAGCGTTAGCATAACATTTGCATTCCAGTTAGCATTAGGGTAAAACTTAAACTCTTAAACTCTCAGAAAACTTTTTACATAGAGTTCGTGGCGTCCAGGTGGGTATAATTAATTGAAAATAATGTACTGTTTTCCTGCCGAATGTGTATAATCACCAAGTTGACGTTGTCTTTGTAAACGCTACAATATGTCAATCTGTCAATGTTGATTGAAAATAGAGTGGTACCTCAACATACGCTTCGACACACGATCTTTCCGACATCCAACATAAAATTTGACTCGCCATTTGTTTGTACATCTGACGACATGCTCGAAAACAACGATTTATGACTGCGCCACAGTTTCTTTGTTTTCCCACAAGACGGACGCACGCTGGATTTACTTGTGAGAGAAATCAACATGGGTTTCAACAATGTTAGTGCAGGTTGTGAAAAAAGAAAAAAGGTGAGGCTTACCCTTGAAATTAAGATGGAAATGATAGAAAAATATGAGCGTGGTGTGCCGTCCGGGAACTGGCTCAACAATACGGCCGTAGATTGTCTATGATCTCGGCGGTCCTCCTTCGACCTCTGTTCGCCAGTCTTTATAAGCTAAGGTGACAATTATTATTGTGATGACATCGCCAAAAAATCGCCAGCTTCGTCAGGTTTTTGATCATTTATTTCAGAACTTGCACAACACAACATGCCGACTATCCGCCGGAGTTGAACAAAGTGAAAGTAAAATGTCCTCTCTCACTCTGTCAAGTCAGCCACACGGTGCGTTCAGGTACACCATGCAAAACACATCCGCAACATTAGAACCCGATTCGTTACATTATTACAGGTATTATTATTTGTAGTAGTATGGAAAGATACCACTGTAGTTGGAACTATTTATTTATTTATTTTTGGAGTAAATATTTTTTATTTTACAGACGAAAACATTTTTTAGTCAGCGTCGACTAAAACTGGACAAAATTAGTCGAGGTTTCGTCAACAAAAACTAGACGAAGACAAACACATTTTGAGATGACTAAAATGTGACTAGGACTAATAGGTTTTATCATCTTAAAGACTAAGACGAAAATTAAAAGGGATGCAAAGAAAACGACTGAGATTCAGTGTTTTCGTCATTTTCTGATCTTCAGATGCAGCACAGTGTGCAAGTGTTTATCACATCTGCCTCACAGTTCTAAGGGTCTGTGTTCAAAACCTGTTGTGAAGTCTACATGTTCTTTATGTACTAAAACACACATGCTTCTCTGAAAATATCGTGCAATCCCGATACTATTCTCACGGCTTGTGTTGATGTTTGAAAATGTCGAAGACACCCAATGTCCAATATTCATTTACATGCAATATACTATGTGCAATACTTACTAAGTGCAATATTCAATGCCTCACTGTCAACTTCTGCTACATCTATTCACACATATTCCATGTGCAATACTTATTTACGAGCAATATTAATGTGCAATATTCAATGCCTCACTGTCAACTTCTGCTTTTTAACTTCTATTCACACATATTCTATATGCAATACTTATTTACGTGCAATATTCAATGCCTCACTGTCAACTTCTGCTACTTCTATTCACACATATTCTATGTGCAATACTTATTTACGTGCAATATCAATGTGCAATATTCAATGCCTCACTGTCAACTTCTGCTAGTTAACTTCTATTCACACATATTCTATGTGCAAAACCTATTTACATTCAATATTAATGTGCAATATTCAATGCCTTCACTGTCAACTGCTGCTACTTCAATTATTTGCACTGCCTGAACATAGGACTGCCTCATACATATTTTATATTTATTTAGATTTTATACTTTTATTCTTGCAAGCCACTTCTGAGATTTTTACTTGTCCTGCACTGTTAAGGAAGATGCTCCACAATTTCATTGTACAACTGTATTATGACAATAAAAGGCTATTCTATTCTATTCTGTTCTGTTCTGTTCTGTTCTATATTCTTACCGCTTTGGGTACGTAAAGACGGAAAAGTGACCTAACCGTCGGCTTGATGAGATGCCAGAAGCGCGTCCTAATTGAGAGTTGCACACTTTAAGTGCAGTACACCGTCCATTTTGAAATAAACTTCAACTTGGAGCAATAAATAAACAGCTTGAAGCAAGCTCGTTTTACTTGGTCGCAGATATCAACGAAATAGTCATCCATCTTTTCGTTTTAACAGTGAGTTCAATAGTTACCTATTTTTTTTTGACACTGAAACCTTGGGGAAAAGCCCTATTCATGTAAAATGTTGTTGACCTTGTGGAAAGGTCAAAATATTTAAAAACAATTGTATATATTTTTTCTTTGTATTATGGATTTTTACCTGTTGCTTACTAGTTGGTCTGGGACTTATACACACACACACAGTGGATCCTAAATGTATTTTACAGAAAGAGTGGCATAAAACAATGAAATGCTTTCTAATCTATTCCACTTAAAAGATGTCTGACATGTGTGCTTCTTATTTTGAAAGGAATCAAAGCGCGAGGATGCAATAAAAGTTGGTTGAGTGCAGTGGAAAAGCAGCAGTGGCACTACATAGTCACACGTGCGCTTGTGTGTGTGATGTGGCAGCCAGGAGACAGACTGGAGACTGATGTCTAATCAGGGGGTTGGGCAAGTGAGTGAGGATGAATGAGAGCCTCACAGAGGGTCAATGATGCCCTCTACAGTAGACACACTAAGGCCACAGATGCACAACCAAATATTACTTTTTTCTCTATATGAATATCATCTTTGAGAGTGAATACAACATTGTCATTTACAGTTTTATTATATATATATATATATATATATATTTTTTTTTTTTTTTTTTTTTTTTTTTTTTTTTTAAACATACCATACTGCATGTGTGTATGGTGTTTTTTTTTTTTTTTTTTTTTAAAACATGAGTCAAATTATTTTTCAGTATCGTTGCTGTCTATGCATTTTTTCTCATCATGATTATTGTTTTAAGTAACAAGTACAACTTTCGGTTTAACAGATTTATTATTCTTTTAAATCATTTTCGGCATACTTGATTTAATTGATTTGATTTTTTTTTTTTTTTTTTTTTTTTTTTACATGGAGCCATAGTGTTGGTGCATACAGTATGTAGCTTGCATTTAGTCAACTTCTCAAAATAATTACCTACGTCATGTTTGATTTTTAAAAATGATTGAAATTATTAGTAAATATATAAATTTCAATAAATGGTATAGATTTGTGTTAATTGCATCACCAGAGCAACTATATTACAGAGAACTTTTAGGGGCCCATGGCTGTATCTGAAATGTATATACTATACAGTATTAGATTTTTTCGATTTTTTTTTTGTTTGTTTTTGTTTTTATTAAAAAATTTTGCCCACCAGATGGGAGCAAACTATTTCTGATTGATTTTCTTGAGGATTTATTAGTGCATATTTTTGAAACTCAATTTAAATAATACCAATAAGTAATTGTATGTGTGCAATATGTTTCTCCTATTCTTATTAATTAAGGAAATAATTACATTGTTTACTTTTAGAAGAACTTTAAAAATAATTGTTGCAAGGAGCGCATTTCTAGTCAGTCTGAATACTTAATGTACATGATGCTAGTACATGTAAGGACACAATACTGGGTGACTCACACGCTCCTATTCCTCATGACCGGGTACGTTCCATGAAGGCAACATACACGCACACACGAATCTCGAGACTCTTCCGGGAATGCAACACGCACTCAATAGACACGCTTTATCGGCTCATTGAACGCAACACACATGCTGCTGGGACGCTCTTATGACTTTGTTGCGGTGGTCGTAGCTGTGGATCCGGTACGTACACATGTGGACGCTATGAAGCGTGACGTCACACCCCCTCAAGTTATGTACCAGCTATTTAATTACTTGGGGATAAAAAGAAACGCGGATAGGAAAACCATAATCACTCTTTTTTTCTGTATAATTCAATTCTGTACTTTGAATGATTTGTTTGGGAGTGTGTTTTTTTAAGTTGATGCGTGAAGGAAACCGCCTAGACTTCTTTTTGTTTTCTTAAGCACCCCACGCGTGGACGTTCATTTGATGTTATTTATAGCCGCACATGCGTGGTGGCGCGCGGACTTTTAAGAAGCCACAGAGACCACTACCCTCACCACCGCGACCACCCTCCTCCTCCTTTTTCTCACACTCCCCACGCGTGGTTTTCCTCCTCCTGCCCGGGAGAGAAGAGGCTTTCCAACTCGCGGTGCTACCGAGGAAGGATCCCGACTTTCCTCGTTTAGTTTTGACTTTCATATCGACGATTTCATCAGCGGTTAATCGACTCCGATTGTGTGTCATGCGCATCCCCATAGACCCGAGCGCCAGCCGGAGGTTCAGCCCGCCGTCCAGCAGCCTGCAGCCGCTCGCGGGCAAGATGACGGACGTGGGCTCGCCGGGGGCCGGCGGTGGCGGCGGCGGTGGCGGAGGAGGAGGCGGCAACGGCGGACAAGCGGACCCGGTGTCAGCGGTGGTGCCTCGGCTGCGCGCCCACGAGAACCGCAGCATGGCGGAGATCATCGCCGATCACCCGGCCGAGCTGGTGCGCACCGACAGCCCCAACTTTTTGTGCTCCGTGCTGCCGTCGCACTGGCGCTGTAACAAGACTTTGCCCGTCGCCTTCAAGGTGAGATCAAGTGAACGTGATTTGACGTTTTGAGTTGATTGCGAAACTTTAAAATGTGAAAACATGAAAGCAACTTTTTATCCTACTGGTTCCACTTTTTACATCCTCTTTCGTAAATTAACAATTACAAAAGTTTATTTATAAATAAAAAAATGTTCTGGTCTTATTTTGGATTCAGAAAATAATAATAATAACACAAATTATTTAACCCTTTCAGGGGCAGTGGTCAATACAGGGGACAGCTATTCAAACGTTAACCCTTTATAGGGCAAGTGTCTATTTTTTATTTTTTGGGGGGGATCATTGAAGACGTTTAACCCCTTCTTGACAAATGTATTACATTTGATACACTTAGAATTTCATGATTTTGAGACTAATTCAGAATTTTGAAATATCTTTCCTCAAAAGAAAATAATGGATGCAAGTCAACTCATTTATTTGCAAGTTCCATGATAATAATAATATAATTTTTTTTAAAAAACAGGATTTAGCAAGGGTTATAGATATTAGAGCGCTTATTACACTTTTTTTTCTTTTTTACAAACTTGAAAAAAAGGTTTCATTAAGACCTTATTTTTCAAAATTTGTGATTATCTGACAATTGCTTTATATTGCAGGCATTAAAGGGTTAACCCTTTATAGGGCAAGATAATATTTACTTATTATTGAATTAATACTATTATTTGTTTAAACTCAAATATTATATTTTAAAGTGATTTAAGTTATTCATCATTTGTATTCGGCGGAAAAAACAGACAAGACTGAAAAAGCACTTTCTGCTCATGCACCTTGAAATAAACTGCTGTATTTTAAGCCACTGTTATGTTTGATAGAACAATATGTCTATATGCTGCCATAGCAGATTCATGGCGCATTAAGCCTCTGAACTATTTTTAATTTGTGCGTTTTCATACCTGTCAACCCCGAGGCCGTTGGCAATCTTACAAATAGTGATGTATGCCCTTACAAAATGGTGACTAATCTTACAACGTTTTATAAAGCGTGCAACATGAAACTCAATTTTTAAAATAACATGAATTTATTGGTAATGTTGTCATATATAACCTGCTGCAATCAATATCTTTAGCTACATCATGATTACTAAAAACTGACAGTGACATTTGTTATAATTGTATGGAGCACTTTTGGCAATTTCTATCGTGTCTTTTAATGGCTGCACTTCATTTTTCAATTCAGTTTTACTTGAAGGTAGTTCGTTAGTGTGTCCAATTATAAATAAAAAAAGGTCAAGGGATAAAATTAACTTGCCGATGCAATCTTTGAGTCAGGGAACATTTCTTTTGCTAATTCTGAGTAGTGATCAACAATAAGTGGCAGGCAAATTATATTCAGCAACAAATTGGCAGAATAAAATCCCCGCTTTCGTCACATTTCATTCTGCAGACTTCATTTTTGTGACCAGTGTTGTTAATCTTACTTCAAAAAAGTAATTAATTACAGTTACAAATTACTTCTCCCAAAAAGTAATTCAGTTAGTAACTCAGTTACCTGAATGTAAGAGTAATTAGTTACTTGGCAAAGTAACTGGTGTTACCTTTCATGTTTTTTTTTTTTTGTGTTGTTTTTTTTTTTTTTTTCATTTTTAACATAGTATCTTTTGCTAGGTTTGGAAGTCATTTAGTGTTGTGAATCAACTTTTAAAGTTGTTAAAATTGCTCCCGTTTTTGCATGAGTTCCCTTCTGTCTACTTTCGACATGTGAAAGTTTTAAAACAGTTTCATCATTTAAAGATAGATTCAAGTCAAGATTTTGCTGATTTAGGAGTATTATAGATAAAAAGTTACTTAGGTTTGCTAGGAAGGTTCACTACAACGGAAGCCTTTCTGAGAAGTCTACTGCTTTAAAATGGCGGCTGCTTACTAACGCCACCGAGTCTGTCATTTCGCCTGTAGTTCTAAATGCATGTGGGCGTAGATCGTAGGCTGTCGGCTACAGTCAGGAAATATTGGAGCCACCTCGCCTAGCATTGCGTTTGCAACAGCATCACAACACTCTTCCCTCCTTCCCACTCCCGCTCTTCACTCTCCATGTCACCGACTTTTCTTGCGTCCTTCAGCCAACGTAGTAACGCATAGCAACGCACATAGTCTCGTTGCCGAAACGGTGACAAAATCTGAACGGAGAAAAAAAACGTAATGCACGAAAAACGTACAGATTTTGAACGTACGGCGTACATATTTAAAAATCAGTGCTCACTTGTACAAATTACGCCGAAAACGTACAACTTGACAGGTATGCATTATAACCTGGAAACCACCGTTTACAGACGTCACACAACTGCTTTTGCTTCAACCCAGCCATAAAAAGAAGGGAAGTAATTGTATTTATTATTCAAAATGTCTGTCATTTTTAGCTTTGAATCATTAATTGATGTCTAATATTTCGTTTAAAAAAAAAAAAAAAAACGACTTTAACAAATTAGTCACTCGCATACTTTAAACTTTTAAACAAATTACATCATAATGAAAAAAATGGTGTCTGTAAATAAGTCACGGATATCTACCTCAAAACTATAACTTAATTGTTTTTTTTGGTTTTGTTTTGTTTTGTCGCATTTTCCCTAATATGTTAGATGATAAATCGATCCAAACAAAGAAAAAATAGGGGGAAAAAACGTTTAAAAAGGTAAATAAATGAAAAAGAACATCTCAACCACTCCTTGATGTCTGCGATTTCTTCATCACGACCCTTTTTATATTACCATCTTTCACCCATAAAATCCCCCCAAAATCCAACTGTGGCCATTCACATCTGTGTCTTGACACTCGGTGATACATGCTACATTGAGTTTTTGGATTGAAACAAGGTAAGTACGCGATAATATCTCGTTAAAATCATGGCGTCTTTAATTGTGCTCTCATGCTCTCACCTCCATTTAGGGTTTCTCTGTTTATTTTTTTTTTTTTAAATGCCCTCCTGTTCAAAATTTTTATTCCCCCAGAAAATTGAGACTTTAAGCTTTCTAATGATGTATAACACGTGCATATCGAACAATTTGGAAATTTGGCCAAATTGAGGGTCTCAGAGTGGAACTTCAAGTCACCTGAATTTTTTCCGCCATACCCAGATAGCAGACCGACATTGAATAAACGTTGATTTTCCATCAAAATCATCAGTATGGTTGACATCGAAATATTTGAGGTGAAGTTGAAACAACGTTGTTCTATGCTATGTCAGGCGACAAATAGTTGATTTATGATTGAATATAATTGAAAAGTCATTGAATTATGGACGAGTGGGCGTTTTGGTCGACAACATAACATTGATTCAGCATTGATCCAATATTATTAATAATGAAAATGACGTTTAGGTTTTGTAAGGTTTTTAACGTTTAAACAACATTAATTGAGGGTGCAAAAGTGACATTGATTCAACGATGTAAAATCCACAGCGGAATGATGAGTCAACATCTTTTCAAGGTCGGTCTGCTATCTGGGATATTTTTATATTATAAGTATAAATAAATTAATACATTCTTACAATGTTAATAGAACTAAATTAACGAAATTAAAATGAATAAAAACAGAATTACACACTGGTCATAGCCCCAAGTACCACTCTAAAGTTGTTGTTTTTTTAACTCTTTGCATGCATTGACGGCGACAGATATCCAATTCATTTGAACAGGAAAGACTGGCTATGAATGCTCATGTTTCAGTGCCATTGACAGCACTAGACGTCCAATCCATTCTGAATGGGAAGGGCGAATTTACCCCTCCTGCTATAGTTTCTGCCTGGTGTGTATTATTTCTTTTAATGTACTTCTTAAGTAATAGCATATTGTATTGAATTGTATTTATTTCATTTTTCAATGTAATTTTTAGGAGTAGAAACCTCTTTGTACCTCATGATACGATACGATTTGCGATACAAAGCTCACGATAACGATGATCGGACGATATGGCGATACAATGATTATGGATACATTGGTATGGAAATCATTCTAGGATATTCTACAACATAAACAAGCTTCTGTTGTGAATTGGAATGAGTTTATCACTAGTAGACGTCCAATCTATTTGAACTGGGAGGGTGCGAATGTTCATTCGCTGCCTATGGCCATCAGTGGCAGCCAATGCCAGGCAATGAGGAAATTTTGGGCCTTTTAAGATCATTTACCAGTTGATTTTCAGTTACTTCCTGTCGATTTTGGGGTATTTTATGGGTCACTTCCTGTTTATTTTGAATTACAGACCAGGAAGTGACCTGGGAATCACCCAAATGAATAGGCAGTGACTCAAACGCAACAGGAAATGACCTGTAAATGCCCTAAAATGAACAATGAGTGACCTGTAAATGCCCCGAAAATCGGACCAAATGCAGCAGGGCCGAAAACCAAAGTAGTTTTTGCCATGTGGCAATTTTGTTTTTTTGCCATGTGGCAAAAAAAAAATTGCTATGTGGCATTTCTTTTTGCCATGTGGCAAAATTTTTTTGCCATGTGGAATTTTTTTTTTTTTTTTGCCATAAGGCAAAACTTTTTTTGCCATGTGGCTTTTTTTTTTTGCCATGTGGCAAAAAAAATTGCTATGTGGCATTTCTTTTTGACATGTGGCAAAAAAAATTTGCCATGTGGCAAAAATTTTTTGCCATGTGGCATTTTTTTTTTTTTGCCGTGTGGAAAAAATTATTTGCCATGTGGCATTTTTTTTTGCAATGTGGCAAAAAAAAATTTTGCAATGTGGCAAAAAAAAAATTTGCCATGTGGCAAAACATTTTTGTCATGTGGCATTTTTTTTGCCATGTGGCAAAAAAAAATTGCCATGGGGCATTTTTTATTGCCACATGGCAAAACATTTTTGCCACATGGCAAATACCACTTTCGGTTCTCGCTGTCTCTCACCGAATGACTGTGAATGCTCTGGTTGTGAATGAACAAACGTTCCCAGTCTAAATGGATTGGGCGTCGAGCACCGTCAATGGCAGCCTTAGAGTTAACTGAGACACTATTATGGTGGAAGATTTTGGTAGCAACTTTTTTTTTCTTTTTTTTTTAAACATTGACACCTTTTTAAAACGATATCTCGATTCTTGGCAGGAGCATATCAATAACCTTTTGGGATATAAAGTATCGCGATACATCACCATTTCAATATTGTGTCACACCCCTTGTAATTTTGTTTTTATTCCTTTTTTACTCTAGCACTTTTTTACTATCTTGCACCTTACACTTTTACCTTTGCTGTTGTGGTGTTATGGGCGCTGGAAAATAATTTCCCTGAGGGAACTCTCCCAAGGAATTAATGAAGTTTATTTAATTGAATTGAATGTATTGGACGTCTAGCACTGTCAATGGCAGCCAATGAGTTAAATGAGTGCCCTGTAAGGCTTAAAAAAAAACAAAAAAAATAAAAGCTAATTTAAAATATAAGGAGCGCACTCTAAAAATGTTATCTGAAGCATTTGTTTTACATCAATTCTGAGTTGTTTTTTATTCTGAACACATTCTCATATTTAACTGTTTTTGTGATTATTCTTATGAAAGGACCTTTTCAAACATATTCAAAGATAGATCAAACACTGTCAAGCATGTTGAAATGTGTTGCTTGGCTACCAAACAAACGCCAAACTTTTCATAATTTTTTTTGCCTTTTTGAACAAGTACTTTTATTGCTATCCGGGTCATTTTAGCAGCTGCCGAGGCCTTTTTTCTTTCTTTTCTGTTATCTCCTTCCAGGAATCTTAACGAGAATCCCAGTGAGGACTTTTTGCTGTTATGTGATGAAATTAAAACACACTTTGAAGGTGGTTTGATGTCTATCAAGACATGTATAATTACCTCTGCCAGGGAATTGGCACGTTGCCATGTTGTGTCCTTACAGCATTTAAACTGGCAGCTGTTTAAAATAAACTTTTGGAATTCATTTGACGTCATTTTTCAATAAATACAGGAGGCGGCTACTGGTGTTGTTTGGCATTGGCGAGGTTTGCACTCAGGTTACCAGTAATTCCACCAGCATTTGCGGCTGAAATGTTTTATACCAGATCCTCTGTGTTTTATCTGTTTTCATTGCATGGAAAATAGTGCAAAATGAAAAGTTAATGGTTTTGTTTGTTGTTGAAAGGGGGTACGCCAACTGTCGAGATGTTCAAAGTGAGGAACCTTGAACGAAAAAGACCCTAAAACATTAGCATGCATATCCCTTTAGTTTTAAAATGCAATCATTTGGAAGTTTTCAATTATTTTACTTGGTTTTATGTTAATTCATACACTGAAAAAAATAACTGGTGATTTACTTGATAAAATCATTGTAACAATTTGCACTTACTTGTGATCTAAACTTAATATTGCAAGCAGTAAGATTTACTTAATAAAAGTAAGTAAAATTGTTACGATGATTTTATCAAGTAAATCACTACTTATTTTTTCAGTGTAAGGGTGTAAAGATGCATCTGGATCAATACAGCAATTGGTAAAGCAACGATACAAAGGCAAAATATTGATTAAAATCAATATATTTTTTTGAAATGCCATTTTGTTTAAAAAATTATGATAATAACTTTTTTAATCTGTACATAACGTTACCGTAATTTTCAGACTATAAGCTGCTACTTTTTCCTTCATTTTGAATCCTGCAGTTTATAGTCCAGTGCGGCTTATTTGTTGGTTGATTTATTTAGGTCAACAAGTAACACTTGATTTGACAGGGGCATCATAAGACAGTTATAACTATGACATGATACTATCATGGGCATTACTGAATGCTTATGAGAGTTGTCATTAAGTGTCATCTGGCAAATTATGTCACTAACTCCATTTGTGTCTAGCTTGGATCTTTTACATCCATTCAAAAGTGAGCTTACTTGCCGGATAACACTAAATGACGTCTGTTAAAAGCATTCATTCATGCTCATGACTGTGTCATGTCATAATTATGATTGTCAAATGACAGTCTTATTGCGCCACTATCAAATAAAGTGTTACCAAATACCATAACTAGCCATTAATGAAACAACTGGAACAGTAACTGAAGAAATAATTAGCACAGAAAATGAATTTTGATTGTTATTTACATCTGTAGTGCTGCAATGCATGCTAGGAGGCATGTTGGACAACAATAGTGTTGCCAGCGGGTGGCAGCAGAGGTTGACTGTCTCCCCCAAGGGAGCAGTGATGGCCAAATGAAGATTCTTGAAGCAATGACATGGTGGTTCATTTGGTCTTATGACAGTTTTCTGTAGTCACTGTAAAATAAAGTGTTACCAGTTAATATCTTTTTGTGTAAATATCCCTAATACAGTGAGGACAGCTGCTGCTTATAGTCTAGTGCGGCTTATCTATGAACAAATACCATTTTCGTGGCAAATTTGGTGGGTAGCAGCTTATAGTCAGGTGCGCCTTATAGTGCAAAAATTACGATAATATAGTACTAAATAGACTGTAAGCCGTTGAATCAAATCGTGGCAGACTTATATGGTTTACACCTCTTGTAATACAGTATATTTCAGTAATTGTGTAATTATTTTAAAAGTGTTTTATATTTTCATATTTTTGGTGGGAATAAAAATCTTATTTTAATCTTAAAATAATACAATTTTAAATTGTATGTATTCTATATAAAGGGTGTGGTGGTGCATGACTTAAAACATTTAGGCTACTACTACTCGAGTACAGTTGGAGACGCTATCATCGATAAATTATGATTTATCATGGTGTTCGAGTATATATGGCAATATTTTAAGACATTTTGTGCCTTCGCCGCCAGGTAGTGGCTCTGGGAGACATAACGGACGGCACGGTGGTGACTGTGATGGCGGGCAACGATGAGAACTACTCGGCCGAGCTGCGCAACGCCTCGGGCGTGATGAAGAACCAAGTAGCGCGCTTCAACGACCTGCGCTTCGTAGGCCGCAGTGGCCGAGGTGAGGCGAAAAACACCCACGCACTTAACACACTTAGGTGGTGAGGATTAGTGGTCTCCTTGGCTTACGTGGCGACCACATAATTTCTTCCACTGCCAGCGCACGTCTGAATCAAAGTGATTCAAAGCTTCTGCTTGTATAGTTCTCACTGGAGCACAAACCTATGCCAAGGCCAAACAATCTTAATTGAAATCAGCATCCAACCCTCCTGTATTAATCAGAATGTCTTTAAGTTATTAGGGAAAATCATCGTTTTTGAAAATTTATGAATCATACGCGAATCGTTGCATGTCGACTCTCGATGAATCGAATAATCGATGTATTGCACACCGATAACCGATACTATTATCTGTACCGATCAACACTGAATTGACATCCTAGCTATTGACAACTACTCAGAAAAAATGTGCCGAGCATAAGCAGAGTTTGACTTTTGGGGCAAGTGGGGCACAACATGTTGATGACCTCGAAATGCAGTGTCAGCAATAAATTGGATTTACAAGAATATTTATAATAAAATGTTGAAAATGAGCGTTTTTGTTTCCCATCATTTTTGAGGGGAATTCTAAATCAGACTGCTTAGGACAGCTATAATTTTTGCCAAGATCGTCATCCATTGAATATGGTACGGCCGCCGGTGTTGGCTCTGTTGTACAATTAGCGTCTTTAGTGGGGCAAATTGAAACTCCGTTCATCATTTCGGCAGTGCTCTCTGGCGTTTCATGGTCCACATTTTCAATCCTTGGTTCTTGCTCAGTAGTTTTTGTCGCTTATGAAAGCTTAGGTTTGAAAAAATTACGTGTATCCATCTTGCCTCTGTGGTCCTCAGGTGGTTTTGGCTAACCAAAGCAAATGATCATTCTAAGGTGTGAGTCACATGATCTGTTCGAAAAATTATTTTGACCCATTATAATTTTTTTTCTGTTCATTTAATTCATTTTGGGTTTTTTTGTATTATTGCTTTACAACTTATATAGACAACATTTTACCGGAAAACTCTTAATTTTAAAATCATACATAGGAAAGTCAATTACCGTATTGGCCCAAATATAAGACGACCCTAATTATAAGACGACCCCCTCTTTTTCAAGACTCAAGTTTGAAAAAAGACTTTTTGAACACCAAATTAACTTTTATACAGAAAATAATTACAGTACACCTGAAACAAATGATTATAACAATATATTTCAGAGAAAAAGCATGTTATTTTGCCTCATTCAAATCTTGATATCTGAACATTTAAAAAGTGCAATCACATTCGTAAATTAATGGCTTCTGGTTTTTGAAATGTAAATAAACCAATCTATCTCTCATGATGAAACAACAAAATTGCAATAACTGCATTAACCATCAAAGTGAGGTCTAACTATAACTGTAGTCTTGAAACAAATCTGAATAAGGAAAAAGATTGCAATAAAATAATGCAAACTGGTTAAACTTGAGAGTAGCTGAGATCTGTCATGACAGAACATTACTAATGTTATCTGGCGCCATCTAGTGTCGTGAATGTGTATAATGTCTAGACTCCGAATTTAAGACGACTCCCACTTTTTCAGTCTTATTTCAATGCAAAAAACACAGTCTTATATTCAGGCCAATAAGGTACATGCAATTACACTTTTCGGCCACCAGGAGCGCCCCTTAAACTCCACATATGGTGTCGAGGCTGTGCAGTATGTACTTTTTGAAGATGTTACCCTACCCAAGATGGCCGCCAATTATAAGGAGAGCTTGTCACTGTTCTAAAGGTGATGATGGAGGTCCAATCAATAGTGTGGCATCCAATCATCCCTCTGCTATGAATTTCAATTAGTTTATCACTAGTAGACGTCCAATCCATTTTATGTAGGAACGAACAAACGTCAATGAGTTAAGCAATGTCTGACCAAGCCATCATCGTAATTACTTTTCATTACTTTACAAGTGAGTTTGCAATCATTTTGTATTAAAAGAAAAACAACCCCCCCCCCCCCCTCAAAAAATGTAGTATCAGTACTACCGATCGATCGGGTCCGATCACGTCATTTTCAAAGTATCGGAATCGGCAAAAAACTATCGGACATCCCTTTTTTAAATTTTTTTTTTTTAATTAAATCGTTTTCTAATTGTATTTAACGTTACAGACAAAATGTCTTACATTCATCCAGAGTCTTTAGTTTTGGCTTAAAGTAGGGCTATCAAATTTATCGTGTAAACGGTGGTAATTAATTTTTTAAAAATTAATCATGTTAAAATATTTAATGCAATTAACGCATGCGCTGCACGACCCACTCACGCATTGCCGCGTTCAATCTATAATGGCGCCGTTCTACCGATATATAGAGCTAACAGGCAACGTAAAATGAGTAGAGAAAATTTTGGCAGTCTTTGGAGCCTCTTTTTAATTGGCTAAACCCTTAAAATCCCTCTCTCAACAAGTAGAAATATCGTAGGAAGCAATGTGGTGAAGAACGGTAGTGGTTGATCTTTTCCTTAACACTCTATGTTACTTCCCAACACAGAGAAGATATATCAATTGGTGCCACTACGCACAGTCATGGTTGCACTTCGCATCATGCATTTGGGCAGAACAGTTAAATGGCTACAGTATCATTTACTGAAAGCTCAACAAATACACTAGATGGCAATATTTGGTCACAATATACAAAGTCACATTTATCCTTTAAGAATTACAAGTCTTTCTTTCCGTGGATCCCTCTCACAGAAAGAATGTTGATAATGTAAATGCCATCTTGAGGATTTTAGTCATAATAAACAAATACAGTACTTATGTACTGTATGTTGAATGTATATATTCGTCCGAGTTTTATTCATTTTTTTCTTAATGCATTGCCAAAATGTATATGATCAGGAAAAATTATCGGGAATGATTGGAATTGAATCGGGAGCAAAAAAAAAAGCAATCGGATCGGGAAATATCGGGATCGGCAGATACTCAAACTAAAACGATCGGGATCGGATCGGGAGCAAAAAAACATGAGCGGAACAACCCTAATCAGTACAGTATCGGCTGATACCACACAAAATCTGTACCGGGAACCAAAAAATTGTTGGTGCAACACTGATTGGGGCAGCTGATTTGAGATATGAGTGTTTTGAGTTATGAACATGGGTATGGAGGAATTTAACTTGTATCACTAGGCACCACTATATGAGGGAGGAAATCTGGTCTTAAGCATCTGGTCTTTTTTTCTTAATTCAAAAAAAGAGCCACCATCACCTGTCCAGTTGCCTGTCTTTTCTGAGACGGCCCACTTATCAGTGTTTGGCCTGTTGCCGGGGAAACCCCTGACACAGAATCTGGCGACAGGAAGTGACATAGGAGCCCGGGGCCGAGAGATCAGACTACGAGGTGTCTGAAATAAACACCGGGACTGCAATGATGAGGCAGGATGCCGATGTCGATGACGCATCGGGGTCGTGACGGCCACGATTGATAGCGCAGGTAGCTTAGTGTAAGCTGATACTGTTGATCGCATCGTGGGCTTAATAGAATGGCAGCGAAACCTTTAAAGGCAATGGGAAATTCCTATTCTTTGCACCTAAAGAGGATTTATTGTCAATTAAGAAAGCACGTGTGTTTTTGCAAAGTGGGAGGAAAGCATTTCTAAATGTGCTTTCCAATAAAACTGTCACTGAAACGAAAATGAAGCACCGGGAAGGCGATCCAGCGGAAGCGTCCACTTCATCATCCAAACATGGCGCACACCTGTCACATGTGGACTCCCGTTAACGTGGCGGACGCCCACGCGTGGACAGCTGCCGCTATGACTCGCCACATATAACCCCCTCAGACCGCCCCCGTTTCCTGTCCCCTACCCGCCCCCGAGCGTTGCCACGGTTACACGACGCATACCTTTTGAAGTCTTCATAGCGCTGCCGAACTGGTGTCTCTGAATCACTGCATTCCTGGTGCTGACACACGTTCGCGCACACAAAGATGAGATTAAAGTCAACAGCTTTATCACAACCCACCTTTGTAATGTTAGCACATTGGATCCTTATATTTCAGTCAAAATTGATGAGACGTGTATCATGGTCAATGGCATACAGTAAATTAACTCGTTCAATGACATTAACGAAGATAGACATCCAATCATGTGTTTTTTTTTAGATTATTCTGCTGTAAATTTAAATGGATTGGACGTCTATTGCTGTCAATGGCAGCCAAGTAGTCAAAGGGAAAGACAATACCTTTTGTTATGTCCATCCCAGTGGAAAGAATCAAGTTTAATGAATTGATAATACCATAGACTTCATAACCGATTGACATGACTTACACCTAATGCACAAAAATCACCAAATGCAGAGAAAATCACCTATTTTTTTCAGGATCAATAGCAGTATTTAACATATCATATAAGTCTTTGACCAAAATAGCAACTTTTTAAAATTTATTTACTGTTTTCAACAGCTAATAAATCACTCAATTTAAGAATTGAAACTTAATACTTGAGGAAAACATCGGGATCAATTATAAATAATATTTAAATAGATTATTAATACATTCTATATACAATCACAACTTATCATAGAAGAGAATAGCCCTTTATTATTATTATTATACACTATATGCTGTTAGCGAATGAAGCTAGCGGCCGCTTGACGTAAACAGAGCTTTTCTGGCGAAAATTCTTGTGAATAAATGCTTAAATCCCCAAATTCTTCATAGATATGGACGTAAAACAGTCTCGATTCTTGGTTAAAGGCAAAGAAACCGTGCAGTTGGCGTTTATTTCACGTATATACGTCGAAGTACAATGCTACTCTGTTACCAAATTAGGCTAGCGGCCGCCTGACGTAAACAGAGCTTTTCTGGCGAAAATTCTTGGAAATAAATGCTTAAATCACCAGATTCCTAATAGATAGGGACGTAAAGCAGTCTCGATTCTTGGTCTAAAAGCAAAGAAACCATGCAGTTAGCGTTTATTTTACGCATATATGTCGAAGTACAATGCTACTCTGTTAGCGAATGAGGCTAGTGGCCGCCTGACGTAAACAGAGCTTTTCTGGGGGAAATTATTGTGAATAAATGCTTAAATCCCCAAACTCTTCATAGATATGGATGTAAAACAGTCTCGATTCTTGGTTAAAAGCAAAGAAACCGTGCTGGTAGCATTTATTTCGCATAAATATTGCCAACTATGAGGCTAGTCAGTTACGAAAATTAGCTGCCTCCATGTGTAAACAAAGAAGAAAATTCCTGCGAAAAAAAATGCTTCACTCACTGAATTCTTTGTAGATATGGACGTAAAACTTTCTCGACACTTTGTTAAAAGAGAAAAAAAACGGGCAGGTACGCATCTATTTTACTTATATATGCCATAACGGTTCCCATTCTCCCATTGATTTTTTTTTACAATGTTTCAAAATGCATACATGCTAGGAAAAATATAATAATTACCTTGAATACTTGAATAAATCACTCTTGAGACAATTTGTATGCGGTACAGCTTTCCTAGTTCTTCAAAGCTCAAAGCTTGAATTCAACTTAGACATGAGTGTGTGCCGTCTTCGCCTGACTATTCGAAATGAAGCTCGGCCCCCTATGATAAGGCATGACGCAAAGAATGACAAAGTCAATAGGTAATGAAGTCTATGATAATACATAGAATTGCTTGTGAATGATGAACCGCAATATGGCGTGTGCCCCCAATTTCAAGAGAGGAAGTGGCATTTAAAAGAGTCCACACACTCTAATAAAGGGGCAACATAAGACCCAAGTGTCTCTAGTCAAGACCTTCTCAAACAAGCTGCTGTTGTCCAGTATGAATTCTTTCCTGTTCATATTGAATGAGGCGCGTTATCCCCGACACACATGGCGTGTCAACTTTGGTCATAACGATGATGATGTCATTTCAATGTCCCCACAGGGAAAAGCTTCACGCTGACCATCACCGTGTTCACCAACCCACCGCAAGTCGCCACTTACCACCGGGCCATCAAGGTTACAGTGGACGGACCACGAGAGCCCAGGAGTGAGTACATGCAATGCGTATCTACAGTGGTACGAAACAGTATCTGAACCTTTTGGAATTTCTCACATTTCTGCATAACATCACCGGCAAATGTGATCTGATCTTTGTCAAAATCACACAGAGGAAAAAAAAGTGTCTGCTTTGACTAAAACCACGCAAACATTCATAGGAATTCAAATTTTAATGAGGATAGTATACAAACAATGACAGGAGAGGGAAAAATAAGTAAGTGAACCATCACATTAAATATTTTGTGGGCCCCTCTGTGGCAAAAATAACTTCAACCAGACACTTCCTGTAGCTGCACATCAGTCTGGCACATCGATCAGGACTAAACTTGGTTGATTCTTCTCTACAAAACTGCTGTAGTTAAGTCAGATTCCTGGGATGTCCGGCATGAATCGCTGTCTTTAGATCATGCCACAGCATCTCAATGGGGTTCAAGTCTGGACTTTGACTTGGCCACTCCAGAACGTGTATTTTGTTCTTCTGAAACCATTCTGAAGTTAATTTACTTCTGTGTTTTGGATCATTGTCTTGTTGCAGCATCCATCCTCTTTTTTAGCTTCATCTGTCTGACAAACGGCTATAGGTTTTCCTGCAAAACATCCTGATAAACTTTTGAATTCATTCTTCCATTAACAATTGCAAGTTGCCCAGGCCCTGAGGTTGCAAAACAGCCCAAAATCATGATGCTCCCTCCACCAAGTTTCACAGAGGGGATGAGGTGTTGAAGTTGGTGAGCTTCTTCCATTTTTCCTCCACACATGATATCGTGTGTTACTCCCAAACAATTCAACTTTGGTTTCATCAGTCCACAAAATATTTTGCCAAAACTTTTGTGGAGTGTCCAAGTGCCTTTTTGTGAACATTAAACGAGCAACAATGTTTTTTTTTTAGATAGGAGTGGCTTCCTCTGTGGAGTCCTCCAAATAACACCATTCTTGGCTATAGTGTTACATATAGTTGATGTGTGCACAGACATATTGGACTGTGGCAGTTATTTCTGCAAGTCTTTAGCAGACACTCTGGGGTTCTTTTTTTACCTCTCTGTATATTCTGCACCGAACTCTTGGCGTCATCTTTGGTGGACGGTTACTCCTTGGGAGAGAAGCAACAGTGCCAAACTCGCTCCATTTGTAGACAACTTCTCTGACTGTCGATTAATGAACATCCAGACTTTTAGAGATGGTTTTGTATCCTTTCCCAGCTTTATACAAATCAACAATCCTTTATCCTCTGTCTTCAGACAGCTCTTTTGACCGAGCCATGATGCACATCAGACAATGCTTCTCATCAAGACATTTCTTACCAGGTGTGTGTTTTATAGTGGGCAGAGCAGCTTTAAACCACTCATCAGTAATTGGGCACACACCTGACTTAAAATGTTTGGTAAAAATTGGTTTCATTTGCTCTTTAGGTCTTCTTAGGCACAGGGTTGACTTACTTATTTTTCCCCCTTCTGTCGTTGTTTGCATGCTATCCTCATTAAATTTTGAAAACCTATAAAAGTTTGAGTGGTTTTAGTCAAAGCAGACCCTGTATTTTCATCTGTGTGATTTTGACAAAGATCAGATCACATTTGATGGTAATTTTATGCAGAAATGTGAGAAATTCCAAAAGGTTCAGATACTTTTTCATACCACTGTATATACTGTAAATTTTTAAAATTGTGTGAGCATTCAGCCCTAAAAGTGGGATTTGAGGAGGAATCAGATATGCCTGCAGTTTGAACGCAGCCTTAAGCCAGCTTTTCCATGTGGAAAATCAAAGTAGGAAATTTGTGTAAAAATATGTAGAATTTCAGTCAATGAATGACACCAGTAAAAGCAGAGTAGTCCTCATAAGTCTCATTTGCCTGTCATATACGTATTAAGGAGGTTGTTACTGTTAAAAAGTTATGAAAATGCATTTCAAATGGATTGGACGTCGACTGCCGTCAAACCGTTTCAAAGATTTTTAATTTAGTTTTTAAGAGCCACACGATTGGATGTCTAATAATTTCTTGGTGTAGTATTTTATAGCACGTTTTAACTGACAAAATTATTATTACATTTCTTACCATTTACATTTATTTTATTGGGGAAGATGATTTGAGATGCGAGTGTGGATGGAATAAAATCTGTCATACAGCGGCGGTCCTGAACAATGAACCACACTAACACTTTCCCACACTGCTTCAGACACCAAGACAGTGAGGTGGAATATTCCCGAGAGGCTACACCGGGTAGCAATAGAGCTCGTATCAGCTCCTTTTAATAGGCAGTATAAAAACAACTGAGCAGGAAGTTAAGGAAAGAAAAAAAAACTTTACTATAGTTGAGTCGTCAGTGCCAGCTGGTCTGGCACGCAGCTGTTTGCCTCCTTCTTGAGAAACTCAAGAAAAATCAAGAGGGAAAAAAATAACTGCGACTTGACAAACAAGGCTCACATGTGGCACCGGGACAGAGCGGAGCCGGCAGACGATGTCGTTGCCGCCGCTAGGAAAGCTGCTCGAGCTGCCAAGGACACTCTCACTTGCACACAGAAACACGCTCACACACGCACGCAGGGGTTTGATCAAAAGCATTTCCTGTGCATCTGCTGCTGCGCATCACATGACTTTTTGGAGGCGGTTGTTTGGCAGCCAACAGATGCGACTTCACAACAACCAATTTGTCAACAAAGCAGTGGATTAAAAAATGAAAGGTACCAAGATAAGGCCGCCTAAAAGCATTACCACCAGACAGTATGTGTTTTTTGTAAGAATGTTTAAGTTAATGAGTTAACTCTTAGTTAAGTAAGTAGGGCTGACAGGGAATGAACATTCGCTAGCGTTAACTCTGAGTTAATTCACAAATTAATTCAGTGTTATTGACAATGATAAAAGTCCAATCTGCTGAGAATTTAAAGCATTAAAGCAGTTTATCACTAGAAGAGGTCCAATCTATATGAACTGAGAGGCAGACAGCGAATGAACATTCATTAGAGTTAACTCACAAAAAAAAGTCCAATCTGAGAAACTTTAAATGAGTTTATCACTGGTAGACGTCCAATCCATTGGCAGGACTGAACTGACTGAACTGGTATGAACATTTGTTCATTCGCTGCCAATCTCCCAGTTAACTCTGAGTTAACTCACAAATTAACTCAGTGTTGTTGACGATGATGGACGTCTGATCAGCTGAGAATTAAAAATTAGTTTGGCACTGGTAGACGTCGAATCGTTTGGACATGGAGGTGGCAGCATGTAACATTTGTTCCAGTTAACTCTGAGTTCACTCATTAATTAACTCAATGTCATTGACGATGACAGACGACCAATCTGCTGAGAATGTAACTTAGTTTGTCACTAGTAGACGTCAAATCCATTTGAACTGGGAGGCTGACAGCTAATGAACATTCATTAGAGTTAATTCTGAGTTAACTCACAAATTAACTCAATGTCATTGGCGGTGATAAAAGTCCAATCTGCTGAGAATTTGAATTAGCTTATCACTAGTAGACCTACCAGTGCAAATGGATTGGACGTCTATTGCCGTCAGTTGCAGCCAAGGGGTTAACATTAAAGCCACCCAAGAAAACGTTAAGCCTTTTTAATTCACTGCCACATTAGCCGTATTCGCTGCCAACTTCCCAGTTAACTCCGAGTTAACTCATAAATTAACTCAGGGTCATTGACGATGATAAAACTCCAATCTGCTGAGAACTAAAATTAGTTCATCACTGGTAGACATCCGGTCCATTTGAACTGGGAGGCTGACAGCAAATGAACATTCGTTAGAGTTAACTCTGAGTTAACTCACAAATTAACTCAGTGTCATTGGCGATGATAAAAGTCCAATCTGCTGAGAATTTAAATATGTTTATCACTGGTAGACGTCCAATCCATTTGAATTGGGAGGCTGGCAGCGAATGAACATTTGTTTCAGTTAACTCTGAGTTAACTCATTAATTAACTCACTGTCATTGATGATGATAGATGACCAATCTGCTGGGAATTTAACTTAGTCTGTCACTAGTAGCCGTCAAATCCATTTGAACTGGGAGGCTGACAGATAATGAACATTCGTCAGAGTTAACTCTGAGTTAAATCACAAATTAACTCAATGTCATTGGCGGTGATGAAAGTCCAATCTGCTGAGAATTTAAATTAGCTTATCACTAGTAGACCTTCCAGTGCAAATGGATTGGACGTCTATGGCCGTCAGTTGCAGCCAATGAGTTAACATTAAAGCCACCCAAGAAAACGTTAAGCCTTTTTAATTCACTGCCACATTAGCCGCATTCACTGCCAAACCTCCCAGTTAACTCTGAGTTAACTCATAAATTAACTCAGGGTCATTGACGATGATAAAACTCCAATCTGCTGAGAATTAAAATTAGTTCATCACTGGTAGACATCCAATCCATTTGAACTGGGAGGCTGACAGCTAATGAACATTCATTAGAGTTAACTCAAAGTTAACTCACAAATTAACTCAGTGTCATTGGCGGTAATTAAACGCCAATCTTCTGAGAATTAGAATTAATTCATCACTGGTAGACATCCAATCCATTTGAACTGGGAGGTTGACAGCTAATGAACATTCATTAGAGTTAACTCTGAGTTAAAAATTAACTCAGTGTCATTGACGGTGTTAAAAGTCCAATCTGCTGAGAATTTAAATTAGTTTATCACTCCTAGACCTTCCAGTTCAAAATGATTGGACATCTATGGCTGTCAATTGCAGCAGATGAGTTAACATTGAAGCCACCCAAGAAGCCTTGATGCCTTGATTAATCACATTTAATCGCAAGGATCTCGTATAAAATTTAGTTTTAGTTCAGCCCCTCATATGTTTGTGTCTTTGCGTGTATGGCTCAGGACACATATTGCGTGAGCGTGTGATTGTCTGTTAATGATGTCATTAACAGAGTGCAGGCGCAAGGCAAGTAATAGCCCTCATTAAATGTCATTTACCGCTAATGGGTGGCAAGGAGTGGCCATGTGCGAGCCCAGGTTCCGCGTGAGTGTGTGTTGTGCACGAAAACGACAGAAATACATACACACAACGGTAGCAAAAAGAACACACTTTCTCCTAGCAAATCTGCTGTTATTCAATCAAATTGATGGAACCCTCACACGAGAGGTGACAAAAACATTGTGGTGTCACACAAAGCTAGCTTTGTGGCCAAGTGTCTGTGTGTGTGTTTTGTGGAGGTCAGAGTGTTAACAAGTCTGGTGAGGAGGCAGTGGTTCTGCAGACCATATTAGTGGTTACTTGCAAAGCCCGCACATAGACCCACACAGCCAGGCTTTTAAACCTACTCATCTATATAACGTGCCTTAATGACTCACTGACAACTTTATGACAATAAGTGCTGTATTTCCTTAAAAAGTACCGCAAATGTAATGCAATTATTATTATGTAGTTAGCATCCTGTTAGATATTAAAAAAAAAAAAAAAAAAAAGGAGTCAGTAAAGAAAGCTAATCCATACATGTAGAATACAAGTGTTCCGTTGGTCATGGTAAGTTTTTGGAATAGTAGAAAACATGTTGCGTTTCATAATCTTCATGACTCACAATTAAAATGTGGAAATTCCCTTTTTTCCCAGAGACAAATGTTTCGTGATTTGGCTGCATTGAGTGTGTTTTATCTTGTATGTAGTAGCATCAAAATCAACTACTCGCTACTTTACGCTTCAAACTTTGCGCCCTCTGTCCATGGTGGGTTTTTGTCAATTAAAAAAATAATTACAGTATTTTACTTAAAAATGTTAAGATATATTTATATATCAATCAATCAATCAAATTTATTTATATAGCCCTTTACAAAACCCGAAAGGTCCCCAAAGTGCTTTACAACAAAGACAAACATGGCTCAAGATAAATAAAAGGCAGGAAAGTATTATACGAGGGGAGTAAACATGTACAAATAATTGTTTTTGTTTATATATTTATTATTTACATCATAATTATTACATTTGCGTTGCTTGAAAACCATTCATTTTATTCAAAATATACATATGGCAGAAAACACTCAGGTGACTTGAAGTTCCGCTCTGAGACCCCCAATTTGGCCAAATTTCAAAATTGTCCTATATGCATGTGTGATACATCATTGGAAATCATAAAATCTCAATTTTCTGGGGGAAGAAAATTCTGAACAGGAGGGCATTTTAAAAATAAATAAATAAATTCTTCAAACTTCTAAACTCAAACTCGAGGTGCGAGCATGAGAGAGCATAATTCAAGACACCATGATTTTAACGAGATTTTATCGTGTACTTACCTTGTTTCGATCCAAAAACTCCGTGTTGCATGTCTCAACGAGTGTCAAGACATAGCTGTGAATGGTCACAGCCGGAAATTTGGGAGATTTTATGGGTGAAACATGGTAATATAACAAGGGTCGCAATGCAAAAATCGCAGACATCCAGGAGTGGTCGAGATTTTCTTTTTCAAATACTAGTATTTAACCTTTAAATTTTTTTTTGTTTTGTTTTGTTTCTGTGTTTGGATCGATTATTTGTCATCTAAAATATCAGGGAAAATGCGACGTTAACAAAAAAAAAAAAATACAATTTAGCGATAGTTATGAGCTAGATATCCGTGACCTATTTAAGGACACTATTTTTTTCATTGTGACGTAACAGTTTAAACTATGCGAGAGAATAATTTTTTAATGTTGTTTTTGTTTTTTTTTAACTAAATATTGGACATCAATTAATGATTCTAAGTTAAAATTGATAGACATTTTGAATGATAAATATAATTACTTACCTTCTTTTTATGGCTGGGTTGAAACAAAAGCATTTGCACGGTGTCTGTAAAAGGGTGTCTCCAGGATAAAACGGACAAATTAAAAATAGTTTGGGGGCTTAATGCTTCATGAAACTGCTATGGCAGCATATAGAACTATTGTTCTATCAAACACAACAGTTCTTTTGGCTTAAAATACTGCAGTTTATTTTAAAGAGGGGTGCAAGAGCAGAAACTGCTTTTTCAGCCTTGTCTGTATTTCCCCCCACATACATATAAGGTTTTTCCTTTTGTTTGTTTTTGTTTGTTTTTCTGTTTTTATTTCTTTAATAATACTTTGGGGGGAATGGGGGGGGGTTATATTTATGTCTTTCCAATGCTGTTAAATCTGAATTAATACATTGAACACACAAAAAAAAAACAACTAATGTAAACAAGCTCCGCCTCTACCACGCAGATTTTCGAGGGAGTGGGGGGGTCCCCATTAACCGTGAAAAAGGGATCCCTGCAATTACACAAGACGGCAAAAAAAAAAAAAAAAAAAAATTGTTTCTCACAAATGTTTTGGTTTCGGAATCCAAACCTGAGTTTTTTTCACACGGTTTACCTATTTATTATGTTGTTAGTACATGCAACAACAAACTATCTGTAAAAACATAATAATGTAAATAAACATTGCAGTCATGTCTGCTTTTTTTATTTGAATTTGATGTAAATATTTAATTTTCATTATTATTATTATTATTTAAATAAAACAAACATATATTAAATACGGTATCTTTTAAAATATACATATTTTAAAGAATATGATGTTCCTATAGTTCAAAAACCTAATACAATGGAGAAAAAAATTGATGTTTTGGATTTTGCACCCAAAAATTTGTTAAAAACAGGTGTCAGACTGAATTCAGTCGAGAGAAAAAAACAGTTTAATCCGGTATTATACATAGATGTTATATTTGTTAAATCAGTTGATCTATGAAAAGAAAAGAAAAGAAGGGGGTTTAAGCCAGAACTCTGTGGGATACCATAGCTGATGCACTGTATATACACATGAACAAAGATAAGTCATTATATTTTCAAATTATCAATAAACTTAACAGTAGAAAAAAAAGTTTAAGAAGTAGATTTTAGAGTAAAAACATTTTGATACAGAAAAAAGGTCAATTCATTAAAGTGAACCTCAGACTGTAATAAGCCACAATTGTTCTCTTTTACTAAAATATGATATTAGAAACACATATATTATTGCCATTGATTTAATAATCTATAATATTTAGTACATGTTTTGACCTACAGAGGGCGCCATGTTTTATGAGCGCAATGCACGCTGGGGCTGATGACACGGTTGGTGCTGGACTGGGAGAATAGCTGTGCTAGCTAGCAAGCGAATCTAGTATGACGACTAGCATGATTTTGTCACATTCAGCCGCTGGTCAGATTGTTTTGTTACAAAGCTGTGGGATGAGTTCCCAACGTCGTACCTGCACCCAATTCTAGCTCATCAGCAGTGTCTTTAAACCGATCCTAGGCGGCTTGCCTAGATATTGACTTGCTGCCATTTGACAGTTTGTATATCCTTTCATTGCTAGTTGCATTATTAGTAGTTAAACTAATTTTACACATTTTATTATAACGAAAACATTAAGAGGGGTTTTAATATCATATTATTACAACTCATACTAACATTTATCTTTTAAGAATTGTCTTTCTATCCGAGGTACCCTTTAACACAATGCCCGCCAACCTCTCCCAGTTCAAATGGATTGGACGTCCATCGCCGTCAGTGGTAGCCAATGAGCTAATACGGTTTGTTTTGAGTGCGTACCATCATAAAAGCCATTAACAAACATCCAAAGCACACAGCAAATCAGTCACATGACAACTAAAATAACAAGAGCAATGAAGTGAGCGAGTGGATTGAGAAGAAAGGAAGAAAAAAGTAACAAAAAGGACCTTCAGGCTTTTCCAGAGGCAGCCACTCAGTTGTGTGAAGTTCCTTGAAGATGTGCCAAGCGTGTGCGTGCGAGAGTGAATCAGTATGTTTGAACGTCTGCGTGCATGCCGCTTGCGTGGGTTGGTGAGTGAGTGAGCGCATGCGTGAGTGTGCGTGTGCGACACTAAGCGCAAAATCATTCAGAGGCCGTCAGAAAAAGTGAGGAAAAGGGGGGGGGGGGGGAGCAGCTCTCCCGTTCTGAATCATCTCTAATGTGTTTTTGCGTGAAATCATAGTATCGCCTCGGGGAGCTTGCCTGGACGTCTATAAGCATAAGTGTATAGTGTGTATGTGTGTTTTCCCCTTCCCTGGCTGGACCACACAGACGCCTGGCAAAGGTCCACCACAGTCAGCATGGCTCCGTTTCGCTCGCTTTTTCCTCTTCCTCTTTTTTCCTCCTCCTCCTCTTTTCCCCCCCTTCTCCTCCCTCCATCTCTGTTTTTATCATCGGCCCTCATTTCTTCCAATGCGTCCTCCCTTGATACCAGACCCCCGCGGCGGACGGGCGCCTGGCTGTCACCCTGCCTCCAACAACCAAACTTTTTTTCCTCTGGAAACCATCCACTGGAATAATACGTGACATTAAAAAAGTGAATATGGCCAATGTGAGGGCGCATTTTGAAAAAAAGAAGGAATTCATGGATGATTGACATGCACGCACACGCGCCGGGAGGCTTTAATCCGCCACAAAACACGCTTACTGTGGCTTTCATCTGCCAAAAAAGGTACATGTGGTGGCAAAGGTGGAAATGTGGTGATAACCATAGAAGCGGAAAGTATTGCGCAAGCAAAGTAGCAGTTAAGACAGGCGCCAGTTGACTTGCAACCCTAAGGAGGGAAATAAATAGTTTCTAAAGAACACTTAAATCCGAAAGTCCGTGCTCTTATTTTCATCCAGCTGATACACCAAATAGTGTTTATAGATGAAAAGACAGTGACAATATGCACAATGGGCCTAAGTAACAGAACGTACCGAGAACTAAAAGTTCTCTGGAATGAGATGAATGGTGAGTACGACACCGATGCCATTACCATCATACAAAAAAAATTATAACCCTTATACTGAAAGTGATTGGGAAAAATGGTAGTGGCTATTAGGTCTGAACGATATTGGAACTGACTGATAAAACTGCGATAAATTGCGATATATATTACGGTATTAAAGTGCATGTGACAAGAAAAAGCATGTTTATTTCATGATACACGCGGTATTTTATGCTCCTGAATGATATGAACCACTTGGATGTGTGTGGAAGCGATCGCTATGTTTATTTAGTTTTTTTAATCCCGCGCCATGAAAATGAGTGACTTCCGGCTTCGGCCTTGCATTGAGGAGGAGGGCGCTGTGACGTGTACGGATGAAGGCGTCCTCTTCGCTATACAGCCGTACTGTTGTGTATGAGGACTAAGGATTCAGCTGATTTTGCGGATTAATACGTTTATTTTTCGCATCACGCCAGCCAAACGGCTGCAGAAAAATCTTTCTTTATGAGGGAGAGGCGTGTGCGCCTTTTTGGAGTTTCAAAAGGTTCCCATTCACCGTGGATATTGGCCAAAACAAGCCAAAACAAGCTGTCAAACGATTAAAATTTTTAATCGAGTTAATTACAGATTAAAAATTAATTAATCGTAATTAATCGCAATTAATCGCAATTCAAACCATCTATAAAATATGCCATATTTTTCTGTAAATTATTATTGGAATGGAAAGATAAGACACAAGATGGATATATACATTCAACATGCGGTACATAAGTACTGTATTTGTTTATTATAACAATAAATCAACAAGATGGCATTAACATTATTAACATTCCGTTAAAGCGATCCATGGATAGGAAGACTTTTAGTTCTTAAAAGATAAATGTTAGTACAAGTTATAGAAATTTTATATTAAAACCCCTCTTAATGTTTTCGTTGTAATAAAATTTGTAAAATCTTCAATCAAAAAATAAACTTGTAGCCCGCCATTGTTGATGTCAATAATTAAACAATGGTTCATGGCTCATGGGTGCTGAAGCCTATAAAATCAGTCGCACCCAAGCGCCAGTGGAGGGCAACAAAACTCAAAAAAACTCAATTAACAAGTGGACATTTCACTCTGCTGTCATTTTAATCTGTTTGAGCGGGGCATGTGCGTTAATTGCGTCAAATATTTTAACGTGATTAATTAAAAAATTAATTACCGCCCGTTAACACGATAATTTTGACAGCCCTATTTTTTTCATTGCAAGCAAAATAAATGAAGACATTACGACCAAAGCATTTGTAATTGCAAGCATTTTCTGCGAGAAATTGAGCATTATCTGACAGAACTGCAGGGGTACCAAAACTTTTGGCCAGCACTGTACAAAGTGTCATCTTTTTTTTTTTTTTTTCCCAGGTCATCCTCTTGTCATCGTGCTGTGGGTTTTTGCGGTTATGCTGTGGCTTTTTGCATTCGTCTTGTGAGCCATTTGCTGTGGTGTTGTGGTTACTGAGGGGTTCGTGCTTATGCCAATTTGCAATTGCGCTTTAGGAATTAGGGATCGTGTTGTTGCAGTTTGATTCGTGCTTTTTTTGTCTTTTGTCTTTCTGACACCTCTCGGCCGCTGTATTTTAGTGACAATGGATGTACCCGACTTGTGCCTGATATTTCGTACGTTATTTTTCTTCTACGGCGTTTGAATTCGTCAAATGTTAGCACAGCTCTTTAACACAATTATAAAAGTCCTACCTCACTCATAGATCTTACTGTTTAAGATTTATTTTGCTTTATTCCGAAAACAAGTTGTTGTTTTTTCGAATTCTCCAGACCAAGTAATGTTAAATTAAGCTAGCATTTGGTGCCGTTAAGACAACATTAGCCTTGCTTCGCATACATAAATCAAGGGGAAACCACAAGTCTCACTGTTTGACATTTATTTTGCCAGATTATGAACAAACCCTGGCTTGTTTTTCTAGCTCCTAAGGCAGAGCTGTGCTAAGCTTAGCTAGGTTTGGCGTCTTGTGTTCTCTATGCCTTCAAGCAGTGAGTGTTAAACTAGCCCAGCTGTCTACATGCATGAAAGAATTCCAGTTAAAGACTTCTGACCGGTGTTTGCCTGTCTTATAGATTTTACAAATCGTCCGCTTGTCGACGCGTGTGAAACCGAATGCTTCCGTATCTTAAAATTAACCATGAATCAGTATTTACTCAATTTTGATGACTTTAGCCTAGCTTAGCGGGTTGCAGGTGAAACCCTTAAAGTGCGTATGACACCAAAAAGCACGTTTATTTCATATTTCTCGCGGTGTTTTATGCTCCTGAATGAAATGGACCGCTTGGATGTGTGTGGAAGCGCTGGTTTTATAAATTAAATTTTTGAATCCCGCGCCGTGAAAATGAGTGACTTCCGGCTTCAGTCTCGGGCTTAGGACGAATGCGAATGTGACGTCACCCGGGTTGGCATCTCACAATACTTGCCTGGCACGGCCAGACTGTTCTCCCTGTGTTTTTCAAACACTGAGAGAATAGTCTGGGACCCAGCCCATTAACGGCCTCTCGAGCAAGTACAAAATCAATCGAAAAATCAGATTTGTTTATTTGCGTGACGTGTTCTTAACGAGCAACGTCACTCTTCCGCGTCGGAACTCGGAAGTCGTCTCCACAACAACACAGATGGCGAACAGGAGAGCCGAGAATATGTTCCAATCTACGATAAAATCAGTTTTAAATTACCAAAAACCCATCGACACAAGTCATTGACAACTGTCTGTCTCGCGCTAGCCATGTTGAATAAACTCCGCTCTCCTCGTATGTTTACTTCCGCGCGCAAGACCCTCATCCCGCCCGTCGCTGATTGGTCCACTCCGCTGTCTGTTTGCTGTGGCTTGCTCCGCCCTGGAAATTTTATACGTTTAATGGTGGCCAGACTCAATAGCTGGAACAGCGGTGAGTCTGGAGTACCAGGCTATCACAATACAGCATTGCTTTATAGAGTGCAGATGGACTGCTGATTCAGCTGATTTTGCGGATTAATTCGTTTATTTTTCACATCACGCCAGCTAAACGTCTGCAGAAAATTGTTGCTGCACCAGGGAGAGGCGTGTGAGCTTTTTTGGGTTTCAAAAGGTTCCCGTTCTCCATGGATATTGGTCAAAACAAGCCGTTCTACTGTTGGACCATTGGATTTACAAGGAAGTGAGTAAACATCGTATTTTGTATTATGTTAAATACTGGAATATGGCACGTTTTAATATGGAGGTGACTTGCATTTTGTGGCCGCTCGTCCTCCGAAAATGCACTTGGCCGACGAACGGCGACTTGTCGCCCACCCACCCACCCACTGGGAGAGCGCTATACTCGGCTTATTGCCCTCTTCGTGTGCCTGGTGTTCTGTCAAATTTTCAACCCCATCAGAAATTGCAACTTTGTGTTAAAAATGGCCGCGAATACAGCGATTACAAAGTAAACACTACAAACTTTCTTTAAATGAAGGACTATTTACTTACGTTTGATCATGGACGGAAATGTAGAAAAGTTCTCCTCAGACACATCCTGCCATGTTAGCTGCACAACAACTGTACGCCGCTCTCTGTTTAAGTCTACGCCGTGTAGTAGAGCATTATTTTACGCCATATTTGTGTTGACCATGTGGCAGCTACGCGCTCCTCCGACGTCGGTCGGTTTGTCCGGCAGTACTCTGCAGCTGCTTCCCCGATGAGCTTCCCTGTCCGTAGCAAGGGAACGAGCTGTAACTTGCTCGCCACCGGGTGGGTTGCCGATCGGCGAAGACAATCAACAACCCCGCCGCTGTGTGAAATGATCTGGGCTAGTTTTGTGTGATTTTTCGCTTCGTAAAGCAAAAATAAGACTGAGACATCACCCGGTTCGGGTTAGTATGTCGACTAGCTGTCACGCCTCTTGGTTTGGTTACATTTTCAGAAGCCGAGGCAGGGAAATGACAAAAGCCTGACTAACTACGGTAGCATAAAATATCGTTCGGGAGGTAAAGGTGAAGTTGACAGTTTTGACTATTATGGAGTAATTTTCCCATGGCGTACTGCATAAATGCATTTTTATGATTTCATATTCCGTTTAGCACAAGACTGTTATTTGTACCATTGTACCATGTACATTTATACCATTTATTTAGCAAGTGGGGAAAAATACTTGGATAAAAAGAATATCCTGTAAAAATATTGGAGTAGAGAGAATAAAACAATGACATTTTGCGGCTGTCTTCGTCGCATTTTTCTCGTTCTGAATAATTCCCCATCAATGGGTTGAATTCTAAATCAGATGAAACCATGACCCTGCCGACGTCATCCTCCTGTTGGGGACGCGAGAGCCCTGTATTGGTAGGCGTGACTAAACGGCGGATTAAAAGACTAATTTCTCGTCATCTGCGCTTTGCAAAATTGTTGCATATAGTCAAATTGTCTCATAATATGATTCTAATTCACATAATAATGCTATTTAAGACTTATTTTTATCCTGTCGTACGCACTTTAAGTCTTATTTTTAGTTTTCTTTACTGTTATCAAGGCTGAAAAAAACTAAAAGAGCTTAAAACTGAAGTGAGAGGCTATGGCAATGTTAGCATAGCTTAGCATAAATCATCAGGTAAGCCACAAGTCTCTGCTTGACTTGTGTTTTGCTTAGACAAAGCCAGGTTGATTTTACAGCTCTCAATTCTGAGCTAAGATAACTTAGTCTTATGTTCCGTGATGCCTCCAAGCAGAGTTTACAAACGGCCCTGTTGTCACTGTAAATCCCTGACACGAATGTGAAAGGGATCCATTAATTATCATCACACAGCTTCTTTTTTCTCTCTGTCTGCTTTTCTTTTGATCAGATTAGCCCGGCGCGCCACAGAGCCTTACTTGGAACAATAATAAATCCTCTAGGATCACCGTTCTTAGCACTACTCCTGAGTAAGCGAGTGGTTCTACATCTGGTACGAATCTATCCTTGCTTCCGCCCACCGGCCGTGGCAAAGAAGGAAGTGGCGGGAGGCAGGGAGGATGCTATCACCAATCTGCCCTGCCATTTTCCGGTGGTGGCTAGTAGCAAAAATGAATAATGGTGGATAATTTAAGGTGGATTGTTTTGCTCTTTTGTATAATAAGTGCATTTCAGTCTCCAAGATTAATATTAAGATCCAATCTAGTTGATCTAAGTTAACGTGAGTTGAGGAACTTCATTCAAGCAGGGTTAGTAGTCCTTTGCCGCCATCTTGTGCCTACTACAGGGAATTACTGAATGGTATAAACTTTTTTTCAAGGGGCAAATGTATTTTTGATATTTCTGGTGGGTCTCGCTTTCTATGCCCCATAAACAGTTCCCTACTTTAACTTTTATCAGTCTCAACTATCTGTACTTGTATTGAAGTACACAGTGTAAGTACTTTTGCCATCACTGCTGACCATGATAATACTGGTGGGAATGTCAGGGACTTTCCCCAAATGTGGGTGAAATCATCCCGCCCCTTTTCCTGCTTCTTCAGAAACACCCCGGGCTCATTGCTCAGCAGCCTGAGCAGAGTTCCGATAAAACAGCTGAGACACGAGTCTTCTGGCAGCAGAAGAAGAAAAGGGCTTTCCTTAAGGCCATGAAAAAGCAGTGTAAATGTGCTCAATTTAACGTTTCAGGGGGTGGAAGTCCACCTGATGAACAAACCTCATGTAAAAGTAGGGGTTCTCGGTTAAATTCTGAACAATGTACTTACAGTGGTATGAAAAAGTATCTGAAACTTTTAGAATTTATCACATTTCTGCATAAAATCACCATCAAATGTGAGCTGAACTTTGTCAAAATCACACAGATGAAAAAACAGTGTCTGCTTGAACTAAAATCACCCAATTATTTAGAGGTTTTTATATTTTAATGATGAACAATGACAGAAGGGGGAAAGATAAGTGAACCATCACATTTAATATTCTGCCCCTCCCCTGCAGATCAGTCTGGCACATCGATCAGGACTAATCTTGGCCCATTCATCTCTACAAAACTGCTGTAGTTCAGTGAGATTTCTGGGATGTCTGGCATGAATCACTCTTTAGTTCATGCCACAGCATCTCAATGGGGTTCAAGTCTGGACTTTGACTTGGCCATTTGGCAGCCATTTTTTTACATCAGTTATACCCACTCACATAAAGTGGTATGAAAATGTATCTGAACATTTTGGAATGTGTCACATTTCTGCATAAAATCAACATAAGTGTGATCTGATCTTTGTAAAAATCACACAGATGGAAATACAGTGCCTGCTTTAACTAAAACCAACCAAACATTTATAGGTTTTCCTATTTTAATGAAAATAGTATCCAAACAATGATGGATGGGGGGAAAATAAGTAAGTGAACCATCACATTTAATATTTTGTGGCCCCCCCTTTGGCAGCAATAACTTCAACCAGACACTTCCTGTAGCTGCAGATCAGTCTGGCACATCGATCAGGACCAATCTTGGCCCTTTCTTCTCTACAAAACTGCTGTAGTTCAGACAGATTCCTGGGATGTCTGGCATGAATCACTCTTTAGTTCATGCCACAGCATCTCAATGGGGTTCAAGTCTGGACTTTGACTTGGCCACTCCAGAACGTGTATTTTGTTCTTTTGAAACCATTCTCAAGTTGATTTACTTCTGTGTTTTGGATAATTGTCTTGTTACAGCATCCATCCTCTTTTCTGTCTGACAGATGGCCTCAGGTTTTCCTGCAAAATATCTTGATAAACTTTTGAATTCATTCTTCCATTAATGATTGCAAGTTGTCCAGGCCCCGAGGGAGCAAAACAGCCCCAAATCATGATGCTCCCTCCACCATGCTTCACGGTGGGGATGAAGTGTTGATGTTGGTGAGCTGTTCCATTTTTCCTCCACACATGACGTTGTGTGTTACTCACAAACAATTCAACCTTGATTTCATCAGTCCACAAAATATTTTGCCAAAACGTCTGTGGAGTGTCCAAGTGCCTTTTTGCGAACATTAAATGAGCATCAATGTTTTTGTTTTTTTAGACAGCAGTGGCTTCCTCCGTGGAGTCCTCCTGTGAACAGCATTCTTGGCCATAGTTTTACATATAGTACAGACTAAAGATGCCGATCGATCGGGTCCGATCACGTCATTTTCAAAGTATCAGAATCGGCAAAAAAATATCGAATATGCCTTTTTAAAAAAAATTTTTAAATTAAATCGTTTTCTAATTGTATTTAACGTTACAGACAAAATGTCTTACACTCATCCAGAGTCTTTAGTTTTGGCTTAAAGTAGGGCTATCAAATTTATCGCGTTAACGGCGGTAATTAATTTTTTTTCAATTAGTCACGTTAAAATATTTAACGCAATTAACGCATGCACTGCACGAAGATTGGCGCCGTTTTACCTATATATAGAGCTAAAAGGCAGCGTAAAATGAGTAGAGTGAATTTTGGCAGTCTTTGGAGCCCATTTTTAATTGGCAAAAGCCTTTCAATCCTTCCCTCAACAATTAGAAATATCGTGGGAAGCAATGTGGGGATGAAAGGTAGTAATTGATCTTTTTCTTAACACCCTATGTTATTTTCCAACGCAGAGAAGATATATCAATTGGTGCCACTACGCACAGTCATGGTTGCACTTCCCATCATGCATTTGGGCAGAACAGTTAAATGGCTACAGTATCATTTACTGAAAGCTCAACAAATACACTAGATGGCAATATTTAGTTACAATATACAAAGTCACATTTATCCTTTAAGAATTACAAGTCTTTCTATCCGTGGATCCCTCTCACAGAAAGAATGTTAATATTGTAAATGCCATCTTGAGGATTTATTTTCATAATAAACAAATACAGTAGTTATGTACTGTATGTTGAATGTATATATTCGTCCGAGTTTTATTCATTTTTTTCTTAATGCATTGCCAAAGTGTATATGATCGGGAAAAATTATCGGGAATGATTGAAATTCAATCGGGAGCAAAAAAAAAAAAAGCAATTGGATCGGGAAATATCGGGATCGGCACATACTCAAACTAAAACGATCGGGATCGGATCGGGAGCAAAAAAACATGATCGGAACAACCCTAGTACAGACATATTGGACTGTGCCAGTGATTTCTGTAAGTCTTTAGCAGACACTCTCGGGTTCTTTTTTTACCTCTCTAAGTATTCTGCACTGAACTCTTGGCGTCATCTTTGGTGGACGGCCACTCCTTGGATGAGAAGTAACAGTGCCAAACTCTCCGCATTTGTAGACAACTTATTTGACTGTCAATTGATGAACATCCAGACTTTTAGAGATGTTTTTTATCCTTTCACAGCTTTATACAAATCAACAATCCTTGATCGCAAGTCTTCAGACAGTTCTTTTGACCGAGCGACAATTCTTACCAGGTGTGTGTTTTATAGTGGGCAGCGCAGCTTTAAACCACTCATCAGTGATTGACAGTTTCAATTGCTCTTTAAGTCTCCTTAGGCCAGTACTTCTCAAATAGTGGGGCGCGCCCCCCCAGGGGGGCGCAGAGCGATGCCAGGGGTGGCGCATGTGACCTCGGGGAACATGCTTTTTTTTTTTTCTTTTTTTGCCATACTAGAATGAAGTGTACTTGCGCATCCACTCAGTGGGTGGCAGTGGCGCTCTCATTTTTAAAGTGCGCGCCGTATTTTTGAAGTAAGGACTCACGGCCGGACTCACGCAGCGACCCACTGTCTTCTCCGGTTCTTACGTGTCCGCCCGAGACGTGCCATTTTCGGCTTGGGATCGTCACGACGACCGCCGTCACCCACGGTTCTCCCTCGGCCGCTGAGAATGCGCTTTTTTCTGGCCGTTTGCCTTTTGGCTTTGACATTTAATACAGTGGTAGGTGAGGAAAGACCATTGTTTACTGTGTCTGAAAATGATTATAGCGGACAGCCGGAAGCCAAATCAATTAAGACGCCACTTATAGACATTAGACCCCAATCTCATTGATGAGCCGCTTGGTTGTTTTTCAGCGAAAACGTGCCGAATATTGCCAATAATCGTCCCGCTTTGTCAGTGTTATATAAGTAAACCAGTGAGCACTGTTGGCATGCTGAGTGGAAAATAACCCCACGCTATTGCAAACTGGAGGTGATACTGTGAGCAGCGAGCAGCGAAAATAAAAACTGTCTTTTTGTCCAAAGACACTCTTTTTTTCCTTCTATTCGGTTTTGTTTTTTCGGTCAAATTTTTTGGCATATTGTCCTCATGAGTTAATGTTTCTAATCAATTTGAATTTGTTATTATTTACTTATTTTATTTTTCAGTATCAAATGTTAAAAATGTACCTTGAGTATTTTTACAGTTTGGATGTGATTTTTTTTTTTTTTAATTCAGGAAAATTGATGTGCGTTAAGTCTTTTCTGTTACAAACAAAAACAATGTTGATAAAGTTATACTTTATAAGTTGATCTCTGTTATTTTCTGTAATAGAAAAAAATGACTGTGAGGCAGAGGCGTACTTATAATAGTAATATTATAGACAAATGATACTATTTACAGTGGCGGCAGAGTTGGGGGGGCGCGAAACATTTAGGTCTTCCTTGGGGGGGGCGTAACAGAAAATAATTGAGAAGCACTGCCTTAGGCAGAGGGTTCACTTACTTATTTTTCCCCCTTCTGTCATTGTTTGCATGCTATCCTCATTAAAATATGAAAACTTAGAGATGTTTGGGTGGTTTTAGTTAAAGCAGAAACTTTATTTTAATCTGTGTGATTTTGACAAAGATCAGATCATATTTGATCGTGATTTTATGCAGAAATGTGAGAAATTTCAAAAGGTTCAGATACGTTTTCATATCACTATAACTCTTTCAGCTTCATTGACGGCAATAGACATCCAATTTATTTTGATTGAGAGAGCTGGGAGACAATGAGTAATTAGAATGACTTAAAAACAGTTAAAACCGTAGGAATTTTGTTTATCTGTTTCCTTAGCTTGAGTGTTGTCAAGGTAAAAACAGTTCATTTGTAGGACTGATCTGGTTCGTCTGTCACAATTGATGGCGGTCAATGAGTAAAAACGTTTTTTATAGTAGGCTACTGTAAAATAAATAAATAAAAACCCATAAAAAGCAGCACCAACAGTAAAACACTGCAAAAGCATACAGTTAGAATGACTCTTTTTTCCCAATGTTTGTTTCCCTAGCGAACATATCCGTTAGGCGTTTGAATACAATGAATTCAAATTTAGTCGTCAGTCACATGGTGTCTGGGTCGCTATTAAAAGACAGCTTCTAAGCATGGGAGCGGCGGCAGCTCTTTGCGTGAAAGGCCGAAGCCCCGCGGCAGGAATATGCGACATGTGACGTGGAGCAGTGTGACGAAACGTGGTCGTGGGGATGTTTGGCTTTTACGATGTCTTGTGACTAAACTTCTGGGACTTTCTCCCCAAATAAAAGGCTTTAATTATATGAGAAAAATTAGATGAACACGATAAATGTGAATTTACTTGTGAATTAATGAATTGCACCTATTTCTAAGTAGTTTGCATTGAGAGGCATGTTTATTTCAGGTATAGGATGACAAAAAAACTGTTGCAAATGTGATTTCTTCAACATCTCTGCGTCCCATGTGAGCAGGTTGGTCAGGACTGTGATTTACGCTGTGTGTGAAAATTTCTCCATAGTTTGATAGCTGCGCAGCATCAAAAGAAAACAAAAAAAAATGATGTAATTGTGAGTGAGTCTACACCTGAGTCTCCAAATAAACTAGTGGCTCATTATGGGTGTGTTAGGTACAGTAAGTCACACCTCAGAGAAGCACAAGTGTGACAAAAGGGCGTCAAAATATTGCCAGAGGTATCTAGGAACAAAGCCAGAATATTTTTGGCAGCACCTGCGACTCCTGTGGAGATGACGGGCGACGTGGCGTGACAAACTCTTTTTATCCTGAAGAACAAACATCAGTTTAACAAGCGTACGACATCCTCTCGCAATTCAAGGAGGATCCGTAGCCACTCGCCTTCAAAGAAGTCACTTATACCAGAATGTCAGATTTGGGGGAAAATAAAGAACGTTTGCCTCATTGTAAACTCCCCTTAAGTCACTATAAACTGGTGTAATTTCCGTACTATAAGCCGCTACATTTTTCCCTCATTTTGAATCCTGGGACTTATAGTCCAGTGCGGCTTGTTGATTTACTTGTGTTAATAGGTAAAACCGGCGGGAGGCCCCGGGGACGACCCAGGACACGCTGGAGAGACTATGTCTCTCGGCTGGCCTGGGGACGCCTTGGGAGCCCGCCGGAGGAGCTGGTTGAAGTGGCTGGGGAGAGGGAAGTCTGGGCTTCCCTGTTAAAGCTGTTGCCCCCGCGACCCGACCCCGGAGTAAGTGGAAGATAATGGATGGATGGAATAGGTAAAACTGTATTTGACGGTGACGTCATAAGACTGCCATAAGACCGTCATAATTATGACATGACACTGTCATGGGCATTAATGAATGCTTATGACAGATGTCATTAAGTATCATCCGGCAAATGATGTCACTAGCTCGGATTTTTTACCTCCATTCAAAAATGAGATAATTTGCCAGATGACACAAAATGCCATCGGTCATTAGCATTCATTAATGCTCATGGCAGTGTCATATCATAATTATGATGATGGTCATATGTCAGTTTTGTGGCGCCACTGTCAAATAAAGTGTTGCCAAATACCATAGCTAGCAATTAATGAAACAACTGGTACAGTAACTGAAGAAATAATTGGCACATAACATGAATTTTAGGGCTGTCAAACAATTAAAATTTTTAATCGAGTTAATTACAGCTTAAAAATTAATTAATCGTAATTAATCGCAATAAATCACAATTTAAGCCATCTATAAAATATGCCATATTTGTCTGTAAATTATTGTTGGAATGGAAAGATAAGACACAACACAGACATAAACATTCAACATACTGTACATCAGTACTGTATTTGTTTATTATAACAATAAATCAACAAGATGGCATTAACATTATTAACATTCTGTTAAAGTGATCCATGGATAGAAAGACTTGTAGTTCTTAAAAGAAAAATGTTCGAACAAGTTATAGAAATGTTATATTAAAACCCCTCTTAATGTTTTCGTTTTAATACAATTTGTAAAATTTTCAATCAAAAAATAAACTAGTAGCCCGGCATTGTTGATGTCAATAATTACTTACACAATGCTCATGGGTGCTGAAGCCTATAAAATCAGTCGCACCCAAGCGCCAGCAGAGGGCGGCAAAACTCCATAAAACACAATTAACAAGCAGTTCACTGCACTGTCATTTAAATATGTCTGAGCGGGGGGAGTGCGTTAATTGCGTCAAATATTTTAACGTGATAAATTTAAAAAATTAATTAACGCCCGTTAACGCGATAATTTTGACAGCACTAATGAATTTTGATTGTTATTTACATCTGTAGTGCTGCAATGCATGCCAGGAGGCATGTTGGATGACACCAGTGTTGGCAGCAGGTGGCAGCAGAGGTTGACTGTCTCCCTCAAGGGAGCAGTGATGCCCAAAGGAAGCTTCTTGAAGCAATTAACATTTTCAGCCAATTGGTCCAAAGCTTCATGGTGGTTCATTTGGTCTTAGGCAGTCTTATGATGCCACTGTCAAATAAAGTTTTACAGTTAATATCTTTTGGTGTAAATATCCCATAATGAAAAAAGGACAGCTGGGGCTTATAGTCCAGTGTGGCTTATTTATGAACAAATGCCATTTTCGTGTCAAATTTGGTGAGTGGCGGCTTATAGTCCGAAAATTCTGTATCTTATTTGTCAATTAGCAAATGTGTCAGGAAATCGCGGGCAGGCAGGTGGTGTGGACCCAAATGCAGGGAAACAAAAATCAGCAAGGCAGGTGGCGGTGATCTAAAAAAAAATGTTTTGATAATAACTAACAAAAACACAAAGTACAACCAAAGTACTGGGGATCAAAAAGGCAAGGTTCAAACAAAACTTACTTTATCGGAGGGAGTAGTACACGAGGGCTTGGACAGGACTTCGACATTGACATTGACAATGACACAATAGGGAGTGAAAAGAAACTGGCAGCCTATATTCACACACAGAGACAAGGGGTAACGAGACAACGAGGAACAGATGGGTGATACAGAAGGATGCAGATTAGCGGATACACTAGGAACAGGTACTACAGGTGAAATCAATGGGCAATCACAGGGACACACTAGGAGGGAAAAACACGAAACCTAACAAAATGAACTTCAATTTTGAAGTTCATTTGAATTTTTAACGTCATATAAGTCTATATTAAACTCTACTGTTAACCCCTATTACTTCCACTTCCCATATTGAATTTGGCACTTTTTTACTCGCGACTGCCACCTTCGGCTTAAAGCGTGACTGCAGCTGATGCATAATGTGGATGCTTGAATGAGCGCGAACATGAAGCAATAAGCGTTTGGCCCATCAAATCAGCACCAGAAATGTCAAAGCGGCAAATGTGATTGTTTACTGTTAGCAGCGAGTCTTAAGTGTTAGAAAAGTTGGTTAGAAAAGTGTTTTTGTCAAGATGGCATAAGGCAGAGAACCAGTGAAACAGCCCTGCTGCCTCAGACACTTGTGTGAATGTGCACAGGCGAGTGTTTGTCCCAAACACTCTTTATTGAAGTGAAGAAAAAGGGCATTAGGGGACATTCTCTGTGTACTCATCAGGGCATTGTTGGAGCATGCATGGAGTACAAAAGTATTTTAAATTAACACTAAAAGTCACTGAACACTGCTCGAAACATGGCCCCCAAAAAATGTAAATTAATCGCTACGCTGCATCCATAGGGCATCGTCAGAAGCTGGAGGACACCCCCAAATCGGGCCTCTTCTCGGACCGCCTGAGTGAACTTGAGAGAATGAGGGTCCGTGTGGCCGTGCCCACCCAAGCCCAGCGACCGCCGCTCAACACGGCGGCCAACTCGTTCACGCCGCAAGGACAGACGCAAATCAATGGTAATACTATTTTAATATGAATTTGATTAAATTAGATGGTATTTTTATTTTTTTCATTGGCTGCCTGTGGCTACTCTAATCCCTAGAGATAAACTCACTTAAAGAGTTTTAATGTAGAGCAATATGATTGGATGCCTATCATCGTCAATGGCACTGAAAGAGCTAGCTAATGTGTCTATTGTAAAATTCAAATGTGGTCAGTACTCGCCCCCTCATTTCGCTTCATTAGCTGTTAGTTTACTTACAGAAACTTGTCCACGTGGTAAACACTCTAATGTTCGCGCAAAACTTAACGCTAGAACACAGGCAAATACTCATGCTCCAGAATTCTCCGGGACTTGTAGTGTTAAAGGGGAAAGACAACACCTTTACAAGAAAGAATCTTGATTAATACATTGAAAAAAAAACACAATGTCATTGTTCTGATGTGTAAAATTGAAGAAAAGGTTCAATAAAAGCCAGTATTTCCAAAAAGTATCAATGCTGAGACTATGTTAGCCAACCAAATATGATTTCAGATTGCTCAAACTTCCTCGTGACATTATGACTATTGCTCGAGTTTATCACTGTTGTTACAGTGGTATGAAAAAGTATCTGAACCTTTTGGAATTTCTCGCATTTCTGCATAAAATCACTATTAAATGTGATCTGATCTTTGTCAAAATCACACAGATGAAAATACAGCATCTACTTTAACTAAAATCACTCAAACATCTATAGGTTTTCATATTTTAATGAGGATAGCATGCAAACAATGACAGAAGGAAAAATAAGTAAGTGAACCCTCTGCCTAAGGAGCAATTGAAACCAATTTTTACCAAACATTTTAAGTCAGGTGTGTGCCCAGCCACTGACGAGTGGTTTAAAGCGGTCCTGCCCACTATAAAACACACACCTGGTAAGAAATGTCTTGATGAGAAGCATTATCTGATGTGCGTCATGGCTCGGTCAAAAGAGCTGTCTGAAGACCTGCGATCGAGGATTGTTAATTTGTATAAAGTTGGGAAAGGATAAAAAAACATGTCTAAAAGTCTGGATGTTCATCAACTGACAGTCAGAGAAGTTGTCTACAAATAGAGAGAGTTTGGTACAGTTGCTTCTGTCACAAGGAGTGGCTGTCCACCAAAGATGACGCCAAGAGTTCAGCGCAGAATACTCAGAGAGGTAAAAAAAAAAAAGAAGAAGAAGAGCCCTTGAGTGTCTGCTAAAGACACATACATTACTGGCACAGTGCGATATCTCCGTGCACACATCAACTATATGTAAATCTATGGCCAAACATTGTTGCTCATTTAATGTTCGCAAAAAGGCACTTGGAAACTCCACAGAAGTTTTGGCAAAATATTTAGTGGACCGATGAAACCAAAGTTGAATTGTTTGGGACAGGGCCGGCCCAGGCCATTTGGGGGCCCTAAGAAAAATAATGCCAAGGGGCCCATATTTTTGGCCCACCATTTCGTCACAGTGTACTGTGAACCCCATACATGCAATCCAACCCATACGTCCATATTTTGTATATTAATCAGATTTTGTTGCACTGCATACTTCAAACTTCTCACCGCAAATGATGGCCAGTGCTTACAGTAGATGGTGCCAAACATTTTTCTAAAAGAGGAAAGAAGTTAATGAAGAACTTTTATTTTTTAAGCTTGTAATCAAGTATCAAAACTCACAAAAGTCAAAGCAAACTGTAGTAAACGGATGTTTGCATAGATAAACGGCAATGCACGCCACATTATTCACGATGCTCTATTAACAACGTATAAAATGAGGTTGCCAGATTGGGGGCCCCCTAGTGGTCAGGGGCCCTAAGCAGCTTCATAGTCTGCGTATAGGCTGGGCCGGCCTTGGTTTGGGAGTAACACACAACGTCATGTATGGAGGAAAAATGGAACAGCTCACCAACATCAACACCTCATCCCCACCGTGAAGCATGGTGGAGGGAGCATCATGATTTGGGGCTGTTTTGCTGCCTCAGGGCCTGGACAGCTTGCAATCATTAATGAAAGAATGGATTCAAAAGTTCATCAGGATGTTTTGCAGGAAAACCTAAGGCCGTCTGTCAGACAGTTGAAGCTAAAACGAGGATGGATGTTGCAACAAGACAATGATCCAAAACACAGAAGTAAATCAACTTGAGAATGGTTTCAGAAGAACAAAATACACGTTCTGGAGTGGCCAAGTCAAAGTCCAGACTTGAACCCCATTGAGATGCTGTGGCATGACCTAAAGACAGCGATTCATGCCAGACATCCCAGGAATCTGTCTGAAGTACAGCAGCTTTGTAGAGAAGAATGGGCCAAGATTGGTCCTGATCGATGTGCCAGACTGATCGCAGCTACAGGAAGCGTCTGGTTGAAGTTATTGCTGCCAAAGGGGGGTCCACAAAATAATAAATGTGATGGTTCACTTACTTATTTTCCCCCTTCTGTCATTGTTTCCATACTATCTTCATTAAAATATGAAAACCTATAAATGTTTGGGTGGTCTTAGTTAAAGCAGACACTGTATTTTCATCTGTGTGATTTTGACAAAGATCAGATCACATGTGATGGTGATTTTATGCAGAAATGTGACACATTCCAAAACGTTCAGATACTTTTTCAAACCACTGTATGTGAGTGGGTGTAACTGATGTAACAAAATGGCTGTACTTGTAAATGGACAATGGACTGGATGACAAACTAATCTAAATTCACAACAAAAGATTGAAACTAGCCCATGATTGGACATCTATCGTCATCAATGGAAGCTAACCAATTAAACATGATTTTCTCCTTTATCCGAGATCTAAGAAATTGAAGCAATTTGAGCAACCGTCTTTCATATGAAGTTGATTTATACTAGGTGTTGTCCTTCCCTATAACTCTTGTATTTTTCTTCCGCTCAACCTCATCAGACCCACGTCAGTCGCAGTCGTCGCCGCCGTGGTCGTACGAGCAGACGTACCCATCCTACCTGAGCCCCATGGCGTCCCCCTCCGTGCACTCCACCGCCCCGCTCTCGTCCAGCCGGGGCACGGGCCTGCCTTCCATCAGTGACGTGCCCCGACGCCTGCCAGGTCAGACACATACACAACTCAAAATTTTAAAAAACATACAATATCGGCTTCGTTCAGAAACCTACAACACTCTACTTGATACAGTAATTCTTTCCGGTTTCTTTTGATCCCAGAGGATCGTTGCGACGTAATGAAAGACTTGTTGGTTAATAACAGACTGGGAATTACTAACAAAGCGTCTTTATGGGCGATATGCTGCTCTGTCGCTCCCACTTTACAAGGAAATGAGCATAATTGCATTAACTGACCTCGCGTTATGATTCGTAAGCACTGTCACAAAATAATACATGCCGCCAGACGAGTTTAATCTGTGTACACCTGTTTGAATCACTGCCATGTTTAAAATGGAGTCAGCTGCCTTGTCATCTTTGATGAGTTTGGACTTTCCCCAGGTTGCCTTTTATCATCTCGCTCTTTGTTCTCATACGTATGAGGTGACGTTTAGGCTCAAAATAACATAACACACCTCTCACACACACACACCTGCCAGTCTCAACCACACCGGTAAAAAACCTCTCAAACATACCTCAAAATCTGACTGAACCCCCTAAAAGACTTTGAAACAAACAACAAACTCTTAAAATCATTATTACAAAAAGTCTCACATGCTGTCAAACGATTAAAAATTTTAATCGAGTTAATTACAGCTTAAAAATTAATTAATCGTAATTAATCGCAATTCAAACCATCTATAAAATATGCCAATATTTTTCTGTAAATTATTGTTGGAATGGAAAGATAAGACACAAGATGGATATATATACATTCAACATACGGTACATAAGGACTGTATTTGTTTATTATAACAATAAATCAACAAGATGGCATTAACATTATTAACATTCGCATAAAGCAATCCATGGATAGAAAGACTTGTAGTTCTTAAAAGATAAATGTTAGTACAAGTTATAGAAATTTTATATTAAAACCCCTCTTAATGTTTTCGTTTTAATACATTTTATAAAATTTCCAATCAAAAAATAAACTAGTAGCTCACCGTTGTTGATGTCAATAATTACACAATACTCACTCATGGTGCTGAAACCAATAAAATCAGTCGGACCCAAGCACCAGCAGAGGGCGACAAAACACCAAAAAAGTAACAAGTGGACATTACATTGTGCTGTCATTTTAATCTGTTTGCGCGGGGCATGTGCGTTAAATGCGTCAAATGTTTTAACGTGATTAATTTTAAAAATTAATTACCGCCCGTTAACGCGATAATTTTGACAGCCCTACAAAAAACCCACGTACACACAAGAAATATCTTTACAAAATCACTAGGACACCTCTTAAAACCACCCAAACACTCAAGTTTAGTTAAAAAAAAAAGTGCACACTACAAAAAAATGATCTTACACTCAACTACAAAACTCTCAGTCACCCAAAAGACCAAAAAAATCTTGAGTTCGGATGACGGGCTCACGTTAACACTGGAAGTTCCAGGGTTTTTTGGCTTTAAAGAAAGACTAGAAAGGTGTCAAATGACCCCAATACCAACCTGACTACTTGGCTTTGTGAAACAAAAGACCACTCAAACAAGCAATCCAGCAGACAACCCCCCGTACATTCCTGTGGAGTCACTGCCTAGGTGTGAAGGGGTGGTTTCACTCTGGATAGCTGCAATTAGCATCTTGAATATTTGCAAATCCAGGGCTCCTTTGGCTTTATCAAACACAGAAGAACACGGAGATGGCCAGTCGTCATGCTCTACATTATGATTGACATGACAGCACTGAATGCATATGTGTTGTATCAGGCATGCACCGGAAGGCAAGAGAGATGGGTGGACTTCTTGATGGGTCTTGCAAAGGAATTGGCTCACTCTCATGTGGGCGCAAAGAAGGCACAGAAGGAAAAACAACCTTCAACACCAAGCCCCGGGAAAAGGGCGAAGTGTCATACGTCACCACATAAAAAATGTTTTGTTTTTTATTACACCGTCCCTTGTACTGTTGGCAAACTGCAGCTTTTGGAATATGTAAAAAGGTTGTCCGCCCGATTGCCTCCCTGAGCGGTCCACTGTCCGACAATGCCAAGGCAGCCCTGCAAACACTCAAGATGCTAATTGGAGCAATCCAACCCTGTTGTTTCGCGAGTGTGAATAGGAATGACTAATGACGACCTCAGTCCTCACAAAAGATATGCTGATTAGGGTCAGATGACCCTTCTCTGGATACTAAAGGGATTTGTATCAACTGATCCACCCTTGGTAGTGGCCATGATTTCCATAGCGCCCTTTTTTCTCAGCAAAGCGACTCACTCGCGAGTAAAAAAAAATTATTTATTTTTTTAAAGCCCGAATAGTTATTCAATATAACGGCATTTAACACAACGTACCTCACAGTATCTTATTTTTTACTTGATCTTGTTAATATGACGTACAATACATGTTTTTGGAGCGCTATAATATGACGTAGAACAGGGGTCCCCAAACTTTTTTGCACCACGGACCGGTGTTATTTGGGGTTTTTTTTTCACGGACCGGTGTTCTGACAAATTTTGCAACCCATCAAAAATTGCAACGATGCGGTTCTGCGCAAGCGCGTAACGTTAAACATAGCCGCAGCAGCGATTCCAAAGTAAACACTACATACTTTTATTTATATTATATATTAACTTAACTTACGTTTGATCATGGAAGGACTTGTAGAAAAGTTCTCCTCAGATACATCCTGCCATTTAAGCTGCACACAACTGCACACCGCTTCGCCTTGTCGTTAAACAGAAGCCCGCTTCACAAAGATGCGATGTTGGAAATTGTAGCAAGGTTTTCAATGCTCTTGTAGCGATTACAGGATATTCCAGAACGACTTTAATCCAGAACCTCGGTAGAGTTGTTGTCTCAAATGTACGCTTAATAAGGTCGCCATCATTTGCGATCTCTACAAGTTGATCTTTCTGTTGCACAGACATGCTCGAATCACTTGGTTTATTCACAAACGGGTCACGAATCCACTTCTTTGCAGTTCGTGGGTCTTCGAGGTTGTAGGCTCGTCAGGTGCCCTTTTCGCCGTAAAAATATCTCCAAAGACGTCTGTTTTTCAGTCATCTTCGCTCGTGTGGGGGCTAATTATTTCCGGGAACAAATGTGCTGCGCCCGCGGCCTAGCAATACGTTGTTGTCGAGGACAAGCGCACATAGATATATTATATACACAAACAAGATGTACTGCTAGCGGTCCAATCTATGGATTTCTATGACATCATTTTAATCTATTCCGTAGTAATATATCTAGAGTAGACAGAGATATTGGTGTGTTAAGCAGGGGCACAGGGTTCATACAGCCGGAATGCGATCGTTATTAAATTATTATTTCTGTGCGGCCCGGTACCGGTCCGCAGCCCGGCAGATGGGGACCCCTGACGTAAAATACATGTTTTTGGAGGGCTATTTTGTATTTAGAGGTACTTACTCATTCACTCCCAGCCAGTTTCACCGGTGCAACCCCCTTCGCTCCCGGCCGTTTTACTGGATTTTGACTGATTTTGCAAGGCCCACAGAAAATTCTGCTGTATTGCTATATAAACATGGAACCCACCAAAAAAAGATTAGACTCTGTTCTTACAGCAGGAAAAAAAATGTTAATTTATTTTTCCATTCTTTAGAAATCGGCATTAGAAAATAGCTTAGTTTGAGCAATTTTCCAATTTCTGATGAAAACACAAAGAAATTGAGCTTTTTGTAAAAGCATACATTTCAAACATAACTTTGATTTTAACACAGCTATTTTTTGCTTTTGTGACATCCCAAACATCTGAATAATGTTTTCCTTCTACAAAATAACATAAAGAACAAGACAAATAGAGCTTCTGATAGCAAAGGAACAATTTATTTACACAAAACTAAACTATTGAACTGAGAGATGACGCTGTTGTGTGCGTTTCCGGCTGAGTCATGAGACACAGTCACGAGAGACACGAGCGGCCGAACACGGCAAAGCGAACTCTACTCAACGAACAACACAGACTCAACAACATCATCCACTACACTGGTGATTCCGATCATTCTGCTCGGTCGTCCAACGCCTGGCATCCCGGAAGTCCTCCCGATTGTTCTGCTCGGTTGTCTTCCGCCGACGCCCTGGCCGCGCGGCCCGTTGAATCGGGTTGCGGGTCTTACCAAATACACTACTGCCCTCCAGTTGCCTGTTTTATTGCTTTAAAATGGATTTTCAGCATTGTGCTATGAAGCTGAGTTGCATCAGAACCTAAAGATGTCTCTTGTGGGAAAAAAAATGTTAAAGACGTATAAATACATCTTCGGGACACTGAAACAATTAAAAATAGAACATATTTATACGTTTCTGGGAGCAAATGAGTTAAAAGGGAAATTCCGAACTTCGGGTTACAACTCCAGCCTATGAACGGAACTTGTTCGTAACCCAAAGACCACCTCAGTAGTTATAAAAGTCTTCATTGTTCGCATGTCCATATTTGTCTGATACTGCTCCCTGGTGGCCAAGTCGCATACACCAGAACAACCTGCAAAGAGTAAATTGTTGGAAATATTGAAACACGAATGTTTAGAGTTAAAAGTTTTGTCTCGGAACTTGTACCTTAAGTCAGCACCATATAGAAGTTGTATAGTAATAACATACATAAGAGAATTAAAGTTAATATGAACATTGTACATGACCTCAAATATTTGGAAGATTGGGGGAATTCTTTCAATTAGCATCATATGCTACGTGACTCCCGCCCCCTCATCCTTATCCTTGTTTCGCAACAGACGCGCTGACAGGGAAGACGCCTCATGATTTACGATACAAACGCCTTGGCTGGACTGAACCACTGAGAGAAACAAATGGGGGATTGCACGGGGGTGTACAGCGTAGACCTCCCATTCTCTATAAACCCTGCACCCAGCGCTGCGCTCGCCGCAGTCAGTTAGTGGTTTTGGGGGGCACTTTTTTTTTATTTTGGGGGAGTAGCGCGCACACACTCGCGCGCGCTCGCTGGAGCCGACGGGAGGCGAGCGCCGGAGCCACATCAGAGCCGGGGGTCCGCCTCATTATAGATCTCATGGAAACTGCTTCTTGCACAAAGTGTTTCCACATGTGCTGCTCCTCATTCAGCGCACACACAGACACACGTAAATATGCGTAAACATGCAAACGCTTTGTCAGCGCCGGCCGGCGAGACAGAAGATGATGAATAAAACAATACAGGCATTTTTAGTCACATTCATTCCCCCCATAGGAAATCATGTCAATGGAGTATCTTGGCAAAGCTTGTGCAATTTGGAAGGATTAAACATGCGGGAAAACCCATGACACTTGGCACACCCATCGAGCCTGACAAAAATATTGATATTTAGAAGTTTTCGGGTGCATTAACAAAACAACAACTCTATAGCCCCCCCTGCAAATTGTCAAAGAAGTACAGTCCTTTGCCTTAAGCCCACGAAATTTGGTCTGCAGGCGTCACACAGTGACCATTCCAAAACAATTCAGCGGATACCAAATCCTAAAATCAACAGGAATTGAACTATTGATATTTTGAGTTTGCAGTTTTAGCTAGTCGCTTAAGTATGACCATATAATTGCAAGCTTATCTTTTAACCAGATTGACATAAAACTTTGTATTATCTCAAGACCTAGGACAACAAAAGTCGGGGCATCATTTTTGGGACGGCAGGAACTGATTAATGGCGTTTCACTTTACTTTAATTGTAAAAAGAATGATTTGATATACTGTATAAGTACATGAGGTTTGGTCAGTGCTTAATTTGTAAATCATAAGGTGTCGGAAAGCAAAGTACATATGACAGACGAGACGGGCACAGGTCCCGAAACATACACAGAAAATGGTGCTGACAACAACACGCAAATGCCCATTTGCCATGCTGTGGGACATACAAGCCTCAATTTCAGATAATATCCATGGTATAAATGTGATGACAACAATTTAGAATTATTTAGGCTATACCCTGCACAGCACGGGCAATTGCCCACATAACCACAGGTGGGACTTACAGTTAACAGTCACCAATTGGTTTCTCAACAGGTGTAACTTGTAAAACATAAAAAAAAAAAAAATCAGAGATTACAATAAATAACACAAATCTCCCATTATTATTATTTATTCTAATAACGGGTGGGTTTGAGGGAACTCTCTGATTGGTCAGTTGCCGTGTATTAATCACGATATAACATGGCTAGATGATAATTACATGGCTTGGGCCTCATCGCCAAATGTATCACTACGCCGTTATATTTGTGCCTTGAGTCTGTGGTTTACAAACATATTTATCCGACAATTCATTATACTTCTCCAATAATTTATTCCATAAACACAGTTGTAATTATTGTGTAGGCCCATGTAAGCAAATAAATTCAAAACGTTGTCGCCTACTTTATTGCATTAACGTAACATTGGCGAGGTTAAGTGTGAAGACCACAGTTTGTTTACGGCTGCTAGGACAACATGATATAGAGTAACATTAGAGGCAAAGGAACTACTTTCTGTGAAAGATGAAATCTGTCAGAAAGCTTCCTGTAGCATCCTGCCCTGGCTTGGCTGGCTGTCCGTGAACCTGGTTAGCCGCTGCGGCGCTAGCCTCCTGTTGCACCCGGCCCTCCCCGTTAGCATGATCGCTGCAGCTGCCCTCATTTCCGGTTGTTTTCTGACTCATTTTGAACCATCTTCCTTCTTTTTGAAAAAAGACAGTAAATGCAACTGTCTTTTTGGCATGTTGAAATACCGTTTGATCCTGGCTGCTTGCTTCCCAGATGCCGCAAATTTCCAGTTTTTTTTTTTTTTTTTTAATGTCACACGAGAGGCGCCGGATCTGCCCAAATAAGTGCCGGAACACAGGGAGGCCAAAATCAAGAGGTGACGGATCTGTTACGGCAGGATCCGGCACAAATTAACCCCTGGGTTCAGTGTAAAAGCTTGGTGTAAAAACCAGTGTTATTGGTCTGACTAAAAAGTAATTAGTTACATTTTATAGCATCTTTCACATCAAAGATGTTTATATTAACTGATTGAAGACTAAAAACACTATTAAGAAAACACAAAAAAACTGACCATTAACTAGTACAACTCTCTGAAACTATGTTAGGCCTACTTCACAATAAGCAGAATACGATCCTTAAATACGATCCTTAAATATTCCATAAAATAACAAGATGAAATATTGAAAATAATTTGTTGAGAACGCTTTAAAATTCCCTGGCCTGTTGCCATTATTGCTGTCTCTTTTGTGTTTGCCAGAGCGTGCAGTGAAGCAGGGCATGATCCACCCACCTAGCCAATCATCATCACGTTTGCAACACCCCATTCCTTCTAACCCCCTCCTCTTCAGGCAGTCAGGCAGCTAATGTGGGACAAAATCAGACAACTCGCTCTTCATGCAACCAAATTGTAGTAACGCACCCCTACACATCTTCAGTAATGGTAACAGTACTGCAAAGATGGGAACATTAATTAATTAGACTCCTAAGTCCACTCCTAAAAAAACTAACACAGAAACTCCAACGCCGGTATTAACAACACTGGTAATATCTTGGTGATCTAACTGCCCTTTGCTGTTGTCGTCATCTCCCCAGGTTCTTCAGACCTGAGCCCGTTCCCAGCCCAGTTTGAGCGCCAATTCCCGGGCCTGTCCTCCCTGACGGAGAGTCGCTTCAGCAGTCCCCGCATGCACTACCCAGCCACCTTCACCTACACGCCGCCCGTCACCTCCGCCATGTCGCTAGGGAGCGCCCACTACCACGCCTACCTTCCGCCTCCCTATCCGGGGTCCACGCAGAACCAGAGCGGACCCTTCCAGACCAGCAGCACCCCTTACCTGTACTACGGCGCCTCATCCGGGTCCTACCAGATCTCCATGGTGCCGGGCAGCGGCGGCAGCGGGGAGCGTTCACCCTCACGCGTAGCCCCCCCGCCATGCACCAGCACCTCCACGGGGACCTCGCTGGTCAACCCCAACCTGCCCAGCCAGGCGGACGGCGGCGTGGACGCGGGAGACGGCAGCCACAGCAACTCCCCCACCGTCCTGAACACAGGGGGCCGTATGGATGAGGCCGTGTGGCGGCCTTACTGAACGCCTGAATGAAAAGGGATTTTATTTTCTTGAACGCAGCTCATCCCGACTTGTGCGAACTTGTCTTCCTGGAATGTTTGGACCAAAGCGCTCGAAGCGGCAATAAGCAGCACATCCTTCAAAACTGACTTTTTTGTATCGCTTTCTTACCGACATGGACGAGATGAGACATAAACTCTAGAGAAAAGTACAAATGACACTGTCACATTCAAGTCGGAATGTTACCACAGTAATGTTTATATTTGAAGGAGAAATGTCAGTGACAATTTTTTCCACTGGTTATATTAGCATTTTTCTAAAACAAAAAAAAAACTGTACAGTTGTACCTCTACTTACAACATGAATTGGTCCTGGAAGCAGTCTCGTAACCCGAAAATTTCTTAAATAGAGACGCGTTTTACATGTAAATTCCCTAATCCATTCCAAGCACTACTGACACGCCATATTAAATTTTATAATTGGCATAAAACCGGAATAAAACAACAGCTAAACACATCTGAATCATTCCATATATCTAACCTAACCCTTAATATCTGCAATGAAGTAGATAATAGAACAAAATGCAAAGAGAAAAAGAAAAATATATCTTACCTTTCGAGTGAGGCAATGTCCTCTTTCAAGAGATCGATAGTGCCTACCGACTATCTCACTCTTCGCGACACAAGAACGCGAGGAGAATAGAGCTGCCACAATCGATTGTTTTAGTAGTCAATTAATCTAGTTGGTTTGAATAATCGAGTAATCAGATAAGGAACATAAAAAATGAAAATACCTGAGCTGAGCCTAAAACGGTATGAAAAACTGAATAAATGAGGATCAGAGTACAACAAAAGAACAAGTGGCTAACTTACATAGCAAACGTTTGCTAGCTTAAATGTTATAAAATGCTGACTTTTAATTTTTTTTTCAATGCTCTTAGCAAATGGTTCAAACACATATTCCCACAAAAACTACTAAATATACCTATAAAATAAATTACGAATGCTTTAAAAAAAAACATTAGCGCAAACAAAAACTTAGCTTATGTTGGTCTTAACAGCGAGCAGCGGGATTCAGCCATGTGAAATAAGTTGTGTCATATTCAGTGTCGCCACTAGAGGGCAGTGTAGCTACCTAAATCAATAAAACTAAATGTGAACACTTTAAAAACAAACCGTTACAACGCCACTGTAATTAAACGAATACTCGAAGCAGCAAAATTTAATTTGAATCTTTTTTCGAATCAAATTACTCGAGTTAATCGATTAATCGTTGCGGCATTAGAAGAGACCTATGCTTTAATGTGCTACTAATGTACTGTGGGCTTAAAAAAAAACTCTTTGTGAGACAAAAACACGAGTAGCCTTGTTCTCATTTGGCTTAGACGTCGACCTGCGACAGCAACAATAACACTGTGCACGTCATCATACTGCGACATCTAAATTGAAATGTCACCAACCATAGGCCAATAGGAAAGCTGCATACTGAAGGGGATGGGAAAGATTATGACCAATAGGGCAGCAGGATCTTTTGGCGCGACATTTAAAAGCAGCAAGTACATACGTATCTTTTACAGTATTGTATAGTATTTTCTGCCTCTCGTAACCTGAAATTTCGTTCTTAACAAGAGGCAACATTTTCCCGTTTAAACGAGTGGTAACCTTAGAATAACGTTTGTAGACGTTCGTACGTATAGGTACCACTGTATATGCTGTAGTACAATACCGGCGGTGGTACTAATAGGAACTTACTAAATTCCAGGTTTGTACCGCCAAATCCAGGACTGTTGGCAAGTTGAAGGTCATCTGCAACATGTTTAAATAAAAATTTTAAAGCCGAAAACTCATTCATATATGCCACTTTTCAAAAATTAGAAAGTGATATATACTGTATATATGGCGGCAAACAGGTGACTTGAAGTTCTGCTCTGAGACCCCCAATTTGGCCAAACTTCAAAATTGTCCTATATGCATGTGTGATACATCATTGGAAAGCTTAAAATCTCAATTTTCTGGGGCAGAAAAATTTTGAACCGTAGGGCATTTTTTTTAAAAAAATTCAAACCCGTAAACCGTAACTCGAGGTGAGAGCATGAGAGAGCATAAATAAAGACACCACGATTTTAACGAGATGATATCGTGTGCTTACCTTGTTTCGATCCAAAACCGTTTAGCATGTCTCACCAAGTGTCAAGACACATCTGTGAATGGTCACAGCCGGACTTTGGGGGGATTTTATGAGTGAAACACGGTAATATAACAAGGGTCAGAAATCGCAGATATCAAGGAGTGGTCGAGATTTTCTTTTTTTTTTTTTTAACATTTTTTTTTTTTCAATTTTTCTTTATTTGGATCGATCATTTATCATCTAACATATTGGGGAAAATGCGACAGTAACATAAAAAATACAATTAAGCGATATGATGAGCAAGATATCAGTGACGTATTTACAGATACTATCTTTTTCATTGTGACTTAATTTGTTTAGAAGTTTAAAATATGTAAGTGAATAACTTTATAAAGTCATTGTTGTTTTTTTACTGACATTTCGAATAATAAATATAATTACTTACCTTCTTTTTATGGCTGGGTTGAAACAAAAGCGGTTGCACGGTATCTGTAAACGGGGGCCTCCAGGGTAAGACAGGCAAATTAAAAACAGGCTTAATGCGCCATGAAACTGCTATGGCAGCATATAGACATATTGTTCAGTCAAACGCAACAGTTCTTTTGGCTTAAAATACAGCAGTTTATTTTAAGGAGGGGTGCAAGAGCAGAAACTGCTTTTTCAGCCGTCTTTGTTTTCCGCCGTATATATATGTATATCGGTTTCTTTTTTTTCTTTTCTTTTTTTTCCCCTGAAATTGTACTACTACGACTACTATCACTGCAGTATTTCTAATAATTTTTAGGTGAACAGCAGTTTTTGTTCTGCTGGAAATAATTAGTAGAAATTTACCTTTTCTCAGATATTTACATCTTTTGTTCCATACATTTTTCTTAAATATTTGAAAAGAAAAATACAACTTTTCTTGAAAATTTTAAACTTTTTTTGAAAAATCTGAAAATAACTTTTTCCACAACAGTGCTTTTCCCTGAAAAATATATTCTTCCTTAAATTTCTACAACTAGTTTCCCAACTTCATGATTGTCTTAATAGTTAGTATTTTTTCAAGCGTATTGACAATATGACTATTTTCATTAAATGTATGACTGCTATATTCCACAAATATCCTTTTTTTTTTTTTTTTCATTTTTTTAAATACCCAACTTTCTCAATTACCCAGTTGCTATCCAAATAAACTTTCACTTATCTTTCTCCTAATAATATACTTGGCCTTTATCTCAAAAACTGATGAAAACAATAATAATAATAAAAAATTCCTAAACTCACAAATAACATGACATTTTTCCTAAAATATCTGATTTGGTTCTCAAAATATAAACCTTTTCCAATAATATTCCGACTTTAATCTGGGAGTGACATTGGTTTTTGATTGTGTGTCTCTTGTACTGGTAGTTTTTTTGCGCATTAGGCATGTTTTATGTTTTTTTTTTTTTTTCTATACGACAATACGGAGTCGCACTGAGCAGCAAGACTTATTTAAACGTGTATATTACAGGGCGTTCTGCTTCCTGTTTAACTTATGAAGCCATAACTTATGTATTATTGTATTTTTGACATTTTTGCTGCGTCCTTATGAATATATTTTTCAAAAGAACAAGAAAAAAGCTGATAATTTAAAGGGGAGAAACAACTCTGGTGGTACCCAAAGATTTCCAAAGTTTTCCTTTTCCAGCCAAGCAGACAATCAGATGGAATTGTTGTTGTTGTTAGCAAAGTGACGACTTTGAGAAAGTTTGTCAGGGTGTTTGACACTCGAATTGTCTTTAATAATCTTTTTGTTCCATGTTGAAGCCATCTTGGATTAGTAAAAGCACTTAATAATGGTTACAAGAGTCATGTGATGTCATCCTGTCGCCTTATTGGCTGTCTGTGGTCCACAATTGTGAAACGTCTGACACGATCATTTTCTTTTCACTTCAAGTTGGATTTAGTGCAAAATCTAAAACAGGGTAATAAGTAAAACGCACATGTTTTTGTAGACCAGCAATAGGACGGAATGTTTATTCTTAACATTTGTATTCTATTCCGTGACAATCAATTCCAGGACATTCGATCGTCCAAAAGTACGTTTTTGTAAGGTTTTGTACGGAAACAAGAAACATGGCAAAAATGCTGTTAAATTTTTGTACCAAAATTAATCATTATCAGTATAAAATGTGCATTTTTGTTCCTTTATGTTCACTTTGCGGGTAACAACTAGGCATGTGCCAGTATGAGATTCTGATGGCATGATAACCAAAGCCAAAATATCAGTTTCACAGTATCACAGTTGTGTAATCACAGCTCTAAAATGTGTTACTTTGAGATATCTGGGTTTTTTTTTTTTTTAATCCATTGATTGGATTTTTATTTTTCAAAACAAACTGGAACATAAGTGTAATGTTAAGTTTAGAAATAACAAAACTTAACTGAAATATAAAATAAATGCAATTCTTTAGGTGAGTCTAAACCCACAGCCACGGCTCAAAATTATTACCGTCACAACAAAAATAACTGAATTATTTTCCATAAAAAGCATGTGTGTATGACTCGTCTCATGTTTACATTATACACACACTCTCTTTCTCAACACACACAGTTGCCAGAGAGAAAAATAACACATGTTTTACGATCGCTAGACACACTAAACACGCTGGAGTTTACTCTTGTAGCTGGTGGGAAATGTTCATGACAGTGTTTACTAACATTTAATTTTGTGTAAATGCGAAATCATAATGGAGGTATTACCACCGCAGCAGCCACCCTCCGCAAACATGTTTTACAAACATGCTTGGCCCTCATCATCTAAGCCGCGGCCATCTGTAACTTTTCTATAGCCGAAGTATTCCCATACCAGCGATTTTGTTTTCTTCTACGGTGGAAAAAGTTCAGGAGTTGCACCTCCCCCAGTCTTTGTGTAGCACAGCTGACTCACTGACACTGAGCAACAACCGGTGGGGGAGGGTTGAGCCTTGCAGCTGTAAGTGAGGGATTTCTCCCTGCATTTTTGACATAAAAAATAGCTAATATCATAGTGACGGTATAAAAGACAATTTTTTGCAGTTTTGAAACAGTTACGTTTTCATACCACACCACGGTATACCTTGTATCCGGTAATTGACACGTCTATTTGAGATGAAAAATTGAACTGGATTTTTAAATTTTTCACATAATATTTGCAAATTGGAACATCGTCATGAATACATGTTAAAATAAATAAAATAAGAAAAAAAAATACATAACTGAATTTTTTAAATTAATAGAACTTATAGACTAAACCCACAGCCACAGCTCAATTTGCTCAACATTTAGGGCTGCAGCTATCGATTATTTTAGTTGTCGATTAATCAATGAACTATATAGTTCGAATAATCGAGAAATCGGATTTGAAACAGAAAAAATTCAAACGCTTGAGCTGAGCCTCAAATGGTATAAAAAAATTAATGAGGATTTTAAGTGCAACGATAGAACACTTGGCTAACTTAGATAGCAAAGCTTCGCTAGCTTAAATGCTATGAAATGCTCATTTTTTTTCTTGCAACACTCTTAACAAATGGTTGAAAGGCATTCTCACAAAAAACAGCTAATTACACCTATAAAAAATTACGAATGCATTTAAAAAACATTAGATCTATGTTGGTTTTAACAGGGAGCAGCTGGATTCAGACATGTGAAATAAGTTATGTCATATTCACTGTGGCCACTAGAGGGCATTCTATCCACACTAATTGAATTACTCGAGTTAATCGATTATTCGTTGCAGCACTATAATCATAAATAAAAACAAAAATAATTATTTTTCATAAAAAAGTAAAAACACTTCTTAATAAAATTTGAATATATATATATATATATATATATATATATATATATATATATATATATATATATATATATATATATTAGTGTTGCACCGATACCATTTTTTGGGCCCGATACCGATACAGATACCTGGCTGTGCAGTATCTGCCGATACCGATACCATTCCGATACCACTGTTTGCAAAAAATATATATATATATATGTATAGATAGATAGATAGATAGATATACATATATATGTGTATATATATATATATATATGTATAAGGGATACAACGATACAGTTAAGTCACGGTTCGGTACGATTTTTGATACAATTCAATACATTTAATGCTCTGACACAGAAAATACAACTGTTATTATTATTATTATTTTTTTTTTTTTTTTTTTTTGCTAACAAGCAAAAATAACAGTGCCATCATAAAAACAAGCATTTTAATGCATAATATTTATGTGCCCACTTCTTACTGATCTGAAGAAATTTTGTATATAAGTGCTGAGAACAATCTTTACTGTTTGTAAAGTGGGGCACACTGTTGTTTGATGCAGCTCTCTTAGCAGCTATATTTACCATATAAGCAAAACATCCTATTTGTGGTCCGAGTCCATCTGTAACATGTGCTGAATTAACAGTATTTGCAGCATTATCTATAGTCACTGGTATGGATTGATTTGGCCTGCTTAACTTCCATTCAGTCATGGTGGTTTCTAATTCATCAATGGACAATATGGCGTCGCTCTGGGCTCACGCAGCTAATGGCATGTGATCTAATGTAGCACATCTAGGTTGCTATTTGATGATATCTAGTGTCTGCGCGCGAGAGTTAGCATGGGATCTAACATATATCTAGGTTGCTATCTGATGATATCTAGTGTGCGCGCTGCGCCGCTTGAGTGTTTTCTGGCCACAGAAGTCACTTCTGCTCATTACTGCACAACACCAGCATATGAGAATCGACTTTCATAAACAGGACGAGTTTGAAGTACGGCGCTCTTAATTTGCCACTCATTGTTCATCATGAAACCATGAGTTTGCTTAGTCTCTCATGGTCTTAACCTTTCTGATCCCATCATCGCTCCAACAGCGGGCGTTAGCTTACGCATGCTAATCGTTTGTGAATGCCATGTTAGAAAAGCAGCGTAACATCTCGGATATGCGTTGTAGTGACCATCTGGAGTATTGAAGACGAAGATGATACTTTCGTATGGTAAAATCGAGACAAATACATACAAATGTCATGCATCGAGATTTTGGGAAGTTAGCTCACGTACCACCAATTCGGGCCGGATCGGCGCCCCCTGCCAATACTGGTATCAGTATCGGTGCAACTTTAATATATATATATATATATATATATATATATATATATACAGTATATACATCAGACACTTCACTGACCTTAAAGCTCCATCTCAACATTTTTCGAGACTTGCTCATTTTTTTTGCATATTTCTCTCTCAGTCCAAGTTTTGATGCAGGAATGTGAGTATGTTCACCTTTTCTGGGTCAATATACAACTACTACTATTAATATTAATTAGTTAAATATTAATGTAGAGGGACAGTAAGAGACGGAGCGCATGTATATGACTTTATCATTATTTACACATTATACACACACACACACAACCCTCTCTCAACACAGAAAGTCGCCACAATGAAAAAAAAATCACCACGTTTACAAGGGCGGAAGATTTTACAAAAGTAGGAGGAAAAAAGTTAGCCGTCTAGGCATGCTAACTAGCCACGTTAATAGCCTCGTTAATAAGCTTACGTTATAGTATTTGTTTTATCGTCGATAGACACACGAAACACGGTGGAGTGAACTCTCGTAGCTGGTGGGAAGCGTTCATGACAGCGTTTAGTTACCTTAAATTTTGTGTAACGTGACGGATGATGGTCACGTAAATGTGAAATCATGTTGGAGGTGTTGCCTGCACGTCGGGTGACATACAGGACAGAGCAACAACCGTAAGGGGAAGGGAAGCTATTTCTCGCTGCATTTTTGGGACATAAAAAAATAGCAAATACCGTACTACGGTATAACAGAAAATTTTTGTGGTTTTGAAAGCGTGACATTTTCATACCACGATAAACCTTCAAACCGTTAAATGGCACATGCCTAGTAAAAACTGTTGTTAATTTTTTTTTTTTTTTTTGGTCTATTTAATATCACTTAAGTACATTTTCTGTTTGCGAGGACAATCTTCTGATGATATTTTAGCAAGATTTTCTACAGAAAATCAGAAGAAGAAAAAAATGTTGGAAAATGGGAAATTTTAAGCAAAAAAAATACTATTAAGAAATGAAGTTTGTGGTACCAAAAATTAGTCTGCTATATTTTGTTGTGAAGAATTCTTTATGTTTTTGAATTAGAAATTAGGTTATATTTTTCTATCATTTTTCATTTCCAATCTACCTTTTTTTCTATTATTCTAAATTCCCATTTTTACTTTTCATTTTATTTAAATTATTCATTAATTTAAGTACTTATAAGTATTTTTTTCAATGCTTTATTTAAAGTGTACTATAGGTTTTTGTTTATCTACCCTTTTGTTTTTGTTTAAATGATTTCCTACAAAATTGTGAGAAACAAGGAGAAACTTTGATCCAAATTTAGCTCGCTTTCATTCTGTTTTGTAACCACAGCTGGACTCAAACGTTAAATTTTTTTCTCAACAAATTTATCAACACAGACAATGTTTTGCACTATCAGCTCTACAACAAACATTCTTGTCTCAAATGAGCCGCAGATGTCAATGGTGGGCAGTCGCTTGTCATATAATCTGTCACTTTGTGGGCGCTAATATCATAAAGTCATTTTGGGAGGACTTTATTATTGAAGGTTTGCACGCAGAGGGAATCAGCTATTACACACCCACACGCGCGCGCTTGACATTCCCGCTGCTTCAGCCTGAAAAGTCAAAGTATTTGTGTTGTAACTGGAGAAAGCAAATAAAAAGCTTTTAGATGATTTGATGGATTTCAATGATATGATTTTTTTTTTCACTGTCTCCCCGATAACTACCAACATCTGTCCCAATCCTTTCCTAGCTCTGTAGTTTTTATGCGTGTGAATGTGTGCCTTTGTTTTTTTGTCATTTGATGTATTTTGGGGGTTTTGGTTCGTATTGACACGTGACATTTTAGGACTAAGGGGAATTCTATTATTAATAATTTAATTGATTTTATTTGTCAGGAAGTTGGCTGGCTTGTCTGATCCAAATATGGTCATCGGGAAGTGTTTGTTCCGCCTATTTTTAACTGCCATTTACGGTGCTAGATGTCCAATCCATTTGAAGCGGGAAGGCTGGCAGCGAATGAACAAATGATCATTCTCATGAAAATTTGGATGTCTGCGTAACCGTAGACCAGTGGCGCCTCCAGAAATGTTTCATAGAGGTGGCTAGATGGGGCCACTTAAAATCTTGGGGTGGCCAAAACTAAAAGCCATAATTTCAGTTTTTCATTATATTATTGCAGTAAAAAGGTCTGGGGAAAACTATCAGAAAGACTTAAAGAGCATACGACAGGAGAAAAAAAGTCTCAAATGGCATGATTATGTAAATTAGAATCATATTTTGAGACGATTCGACGATATACAACAATTTAGCAAAGCGCAGATGACAAGAAATTAGTCTTTTAATCTGCCGGTTAGCCACGCCTACCATTATAGGGCTTTAGCGTCCCCAACAGGTGGATGACGTCAGCGGTAGACTGGGCTCATCGGTTTTACTATTCAGCCCATTGAGGGGGAATTATTCAGAACGAAGAAAATGCGACGAAGAGAGCCGCAAAATGTCATTGTTTCAGTCTCTCTACTCCAATATTTTTACAGGATATTCTTTTTATCCAAGTATTTTTCCCCAATAGCTATATAAATGGCTTGAGAAGGACCAGTCAGCCCGTCGAGGGGGAACTATTCACAACGAGGAAAACGCGACGAAGAGAGCTGCAAAATGTCATTGTTTCTGTCTCTTTACTTCAATATTTTTACAGGATATTCTTTTTATCCAAGTATTTTCCCCAATTGCTAAATAAATGGCATGGTCATGACAAATAACAGTCTTGTGCTAAATGGAATATGAAATAATAATAATGCATTTATTCAGGACGACATGGCAAAATTACTCCATAATGGACAAAACTGTCGACTTCCCCTTTACTGTCGCACATCCCGAACGATATTTTATGACACCTAAATCGGACATATGTCATTTCCCTTCCCCGGCTTCGGAGAATGTAAACAAACCAAAAGGCGTGACAGCCAGCCGACATGCTAACCCGAACCGAGTGATGTTTCAAAGTCTTCGAAGCGGAAAATCACACATAACTAGCCTGGATTATTTGACATGATGACTGGGTTGTCGATTGACTTCGCGGAACGGCAAACCACCCGGCGGAGAGCAACTTACAGTTCGTTCCCCGGAGGAGGGTGGGTGCAGTTGTTGTGCAGCTAACGTGCTGCTAATGTGCATGAGGAGAGCTTTTTACATGCCTATCAATGATCAAACGTAAGTAGTCCTTTATTTAAAGAAAGTTTGTAGTGTTTACTTTGTAATCGCTGTATTCGTATTTGACATAATACAAAACAAGATGTTTACTCACTTCCTCATAAGTCCAATGGTCCCACAGTAAATATCCACGGTGAATGGGAACCTTTTGAAACTCCAAAAAGGCGCATACGCCTCTCCCTCATACAGAATGATTTTTCTGCAGCCGTTTGGCTGGCGTGATGCGAAAAATAAACGTATTAATCCGCAAAATCAGCTGAATCCTTCGTCCTCATACACAACAGTACGCTGTATAGTGAAGAGGACGCCTTCTACCGTACACGTCACAGCGCCCTCCTCCTCAATGCAAGACCGAAGCCAGAAGTCACTCATTTTCATGGCGCGGGATTCAAAAAACTAAATAAATATAGCGATCGCTTCCACACACATCCAAGCAGTCCATATCATTCAGGAGCAAAAAATACCGCGTGTATTATGAAATAAACATGCTTTTTCGTGTCACATGCACTTTAAGGACACGGCTACTGATATACTTTGGTGTATTGTGTAATATTTGATGTTACTAATGATTTAATGTGCATAGTCCATAACTGTCCAGTCAACATTTTGAGTTCCACAACAATTCTGTTTTATTGTGTTATGTGTATGTTAGGCATACATTTAACTAGGGCTGTCAAACGATTAAAATTTTTAATCGAGTTAATCACCGCTTAAAAATTAATTAATCGTAATTAATCGCAATTCAAACCATCTCTAAAATATGCCATATTTTTCTGTAAATTATTGTTGCAATGGAAAGATAAGGAACAAGAAGGATATATACATTCAACATACTGTACATTAGTACTTTATTTGTTTATTATAACAAATCCACAAGATGGCATTAACATTATTAACATTCTTTCTGTGAAAGGGATCCACGGATAGAAAGACTTGTAATTCTTAAAGGATAAATGTGAGTTTGTATATTGTGACTAAATATTGCCATCTAGTGTATTTGATTGATTGATTGATTGATTGATTGATTGATTGATTGATTGATTGATTGATTGATTGATTGATTGATTGATTGATTGATTGATTGATTGATTGATTGATTGATTGATTGATTGATTGATTGATTGAATTTATTTTGAAAACATGCATCACATTATGGATATACAGTACAAGAATACAAACAAAACATAAGATTCGAAAAGGAGTAGGAAGAAGAAAAAAACTTATTTTTTTCCGCTACATACTCATCAGCATGGATCAGACAAAACAAATACAATTCACAACAGTTCAATAATGCCTAAAGAACAATGGTTGGCATCACTCAACATTTTCTCAACATAAATACTATAATTCATTTCTATAATTACAGAAAACAAGATCTTTGTATTTTCTCTTAAACACGCTCAAATTAGCGCTTTTCTTTAGGTCCTCACTAAGTTTGTTCCACAAGTCCACACCTAAAATTGAAGGACAAAAGCTCTTTTTTGTTGTACGGTGATATTGCTTTTTGAAATTTAACTCCTCTCTCAGACTATACCCTCCTTGCCTATTTGAAAACAAAACTTGTATATTTCCAGGTAATGCGTTATCCCGTGCCTTAAACATGATTATGGCCGTTTTGAATTTGACTAGATCCAGGACTTATAACTGCTTGGATTCCAAGACCAGTTTATTTGTATGTTCGAGGTATTTAGCCTTGTGCACTATTCTTATTGCCTTTTTTTGAAGTACCACAAGTGACTGTAAATTGCTGGGATATGTGTTGCCCCAAACCTCCACACAGTAGCTGAGGTATGGCATTACTAATGAAGAGAACAAGATATGGCGTGCTTTATAATTTAAAAAGTGTTTCGTTTTGTTCAGTAGTCCACTTTTTGCCAGTTTTGTTTTTATGTTCTTTATTTGTGACTTCCAATTCCAATTTGTTGAGCTTTCAGTAAATGATACTGTAACGACTTAACTGTTCTGCCCAAATGCATGATGGGAAGTGGTGCAACCATGACTGTGTGTGGTGGCTGCAAATGCTATATCTTCTCTGTGTTGGGTACACTACAGGGTGTTAAGAAAAAGATCAACTCCTGTCATTCTTCCCCACAATATTTATAGTTGCTGTGGGAGAGGTGACAAAGCTTTTGTCAATTAAAAAGCACGGTCCCAATGAATGAATCTACTCCACTCACTTGACACTGCCTCTTATCTCTGTAAATAAGTAAAACGGCGCCATTGTAGGCTGTTTGCGGCAATGCGTGAGTCGTACCGCGAATGCGTTAATTGCGATATATATTTTCACGTGATTAATTTAAAAAATTAATTACCGCCCGTTAACGCGATAAATTTGACAGCCCTACATTTAACAAAACAAAATAAATGCATTCATTTGGGATAACTGATGCTACAACAATCTAACGATATACTGGCAAGCGGGGTGGCCAGTGGGGTGGCGCCATTGCCGTAGACTTCAAAAGGATATTGACATCCAAAATCCGCTTCAGTTGTTCGCAGTCGGTCGCAGCGACACATGCAGCGATCCAACGCCGGATTTATGTTGAAAAAGTACGAAAGCTGTACCGCATACAAAGAGGAAGGACTGTCTCAGGAGAGATTTGTTCAAGGATTCAAGTAGTGTTGTATCGGTCGCGAACGATTCGTTCTTTTTGAACGAATTGTTTTGGTGAACGAGACCGAACTAATCATCATCTGCACTGATTCGTTCTATGAAGGTGGTGCTTGTTCGCTGCGTGGGAGGGCGTTGAGCAAGCGGCAGCGTCTTCTGACATCGCACACGACCAATCAGACGCCAGCCTCATCGCGGGCAGGGGAGGGACCGGAAACAGAATCAGGGCGTTTGTCACTCACGTCCACGTGTGGCCAATAAGCAGCCAGCGTGCAGGCAGGGGGGCAAGACTGAGTTTTGTCACTACCCGTTCAGTGACTCGGTCCTCCGGTTCCTGACCTAGCTTGCTGCTAACTTGATTTTCCAGTAATGACTATGCGGTGAATGAATCAGAAAATGAAAGGAAATAACTTTGTCACATATTTGTTAACGTGGAGCCTATCAAATGCTGCTCAAACAGACAAAAACACCACACAAATCTAGCGAGCATTGTTTAGAGTAGTACTTTTCTCAACAAACTCGTGACTGCCTATGACGACATACTATCAAATTTACAGTAATTTAAAACACGGGTAGCTACGAGGCAAGCAAAAGCTGAGCTGCGGTCGCGTGACGGCAATGAAGCGGGCAGAGAACTGTCACTATATGGAGGCTTCATGGCAGCGATATTTACCTCATATGTGCACAGAAAAAAATATTTAGTATGATCACCATAATACTGATTTGCAATGAAACTGTATATACATGTCAATTTTTCCCCGAGTGTTTTATTTTTTTTTTTTCGTGTCAGCGTGTCGGGTGTTGGTTGGTTTGACAAATTATGTCAATCCGTCCATCATGTGCTACTCAAGCGCCCAAAACAACGCACGCAGACACGGGAGATGTCGCAATATGTCTACATTTTTCTTAACAGACTAATGAGAGTAGAAAGGCGACATCGTAAAGAGCTAACAATTATTTCTCGTCAGCATTTGACGATCTGAGATGCGGGGACGACAGGGGAGCTGACCGGATTATTTTATTTATTAATACCAGTGCAAAAAAACAATATGATCACCATAATACTGATTTGCAATGAAACTGTATATACATGTAATTTTTTTCCGAGTGTTTTTTTTTTTTTTTCTTCGTGTCAGGTGTTGGTTGGTTTGACAAATTATGTCAATCCGTCCATCATGTGCTACTCAAGCGCCCAAAAACAAAGCACGCGGACACGGGAGATGTCGCAATATGTCTACATTTTTCTTAACAGACTAATGAGAGTAGAAAGGCGACATCGTAAAGAGCAAACAATTATTTCTCGTCAGCATTTGACGATCTGAGATGCGGGGACGACAGGGGAGCTGACCGGATTATTTTATTTATTAATACCAGTGCAAAAATTCAACACGATCATCTTAATACTAAAAAACAAAAATACAACAGAGCGAGATGTAAATATGATGTGTTGGTCGTTCCATATTCAGAAATTAAACTTTCGATGTATTTTTATTTTCGTGACAGCAAACATGCTGTATATGTATGTGTGATCAAGAACCTGCTAAAGAAAGTCCGTGCGCCCCTGCTCCCCTCACAAAAGGAAAATGTTTAACCGTGTCCTAAATCGAAATGCAAGCACGAGCCATGACTTTGAGCCCATAGAACTAGGACAGACGACGCGGAAGTTCTCCCTCGCTTTTGCAGCAGCAGGAGGGAGACGAGGCTGTCTGTGAAAGCAGAATGATACCGCCTGTCACTCATTTCTGAAACTACGACGAGTGGTCAATGTGGAAGAGAGGGAGGGACCAAGCAATGTCACTTCCCGTTCAGTTATACTGCGAAGCGGTCTTTGGTGATTCGTTCGGCAACGTCACTTCCCGTTCAGTAACCGAACGATTCGTTTGGGCGGGGAGGGAGATGAGGGGGGCGAACGATTCGTTGAACGATTTGTTTGAACGAATCTTTTTACTGAACGAACGGGAATGGATTCGTTTGCTCAAGTGAACGACAAATCTCGTCACTAGATTCAAGGTAATTATTTATTTTTCGTTTTTTTTCACAAGAATTTTCAGCGTAAAAAAACTATTTGTTGTAAGGCTGCCGCCACACTGACTGACCGACTAGCATCGTGTGTCGACATATTTACGTAGAATAAATGCAAACTGCACGGTTTTTTTTGCTTTTAACCAAGAATCGAGACTGTCTTACGTCCATATCTATAAAGAATTCAGGGATTTAAGCTTTTATTCACAAGAATTTTCACCGGAAAAGCTCTGTTTACATACGGCGGCCGCCACATTGACTGACAGACTAGCATCATGCTTTGACATATTTATGTAAAATAAATGCTAACTGCGCGTTTTTTTTTTTTTTTTTGCTTTTAACCAAGAATCGAGATTATTCTACGTCCATTTCTATAGAGAATTCAGGGATTTAAGCATTTATTCACATGAATTTTCAACGAAAAAATCTCTTTGTCTGTGATTCCACTCGGTCAGCTTTGACGGCCACGCCAACAATGCAGGCCCCTATTAATCGGCCCCGCGCCCCGTGTCCCGCCAAAATGTAAATTTTGCTCATTAATATTCATGACATTGACAAGGCGGGTCAACCATCCGTTTGTCCCCAATAGTAAATGCATGGAAATAGTGTACGAACGAAATGTTTACTGAGCTAAACCTACCAATTCTGTCCAAAAATTATATCGCTGGTGCCAAATTCACCGGTAAAGAAGTGGAAGAACATATAAATGTTCTGTTTAAGAGATGGCTTGAGTGTCGAGGGCTGAAAAAGACGGGAAAAAGAGAACACCGACCTGATCCAGAGGTAGCTTTTTTATCGACACCTTTTTCTTTTGTGCATTGCCTTATGCAATCTATCCTTTACCACCATATGCCCTGTCTTTCTTATATATTATATCCTCTGGTTGTCTTATGTCTCTTACCGTTCTTGGGGGCAATTTACATTGCTATTTTTGTGTAGCGATCGCAAATTCTACTCAGTGACAGCCAATTAACACTTTTAAGTTTTTCATTGATAACAAATCTTAATTATTTAATGTATTTACACTTCCCCCTTACTAAAGTTGTTTTTTACAACAGAAAACGTAACAACAGTGGCATTCAGATACCATTTTAATTTTTTTCAGGTCATTCATTGTCAGATAGAAGCAGCACGGCACGTCACGCTAAAAGCTAAGTTAAATATATCAAAATGGCTTACCTCTTCATCCTCTGCAGGACCATGGCACCCAACAAAATGTTCACTGCGTATGAAATGTGAATTTCTTCCCATTTTTTCATCCGAGAGTTTGGTTTTGGGAAACGTATGAAGAAAACATCCTTCATATATGGTAATGTCTAGAGTCGTTTCTACAAGTTCCATAGCAGCGGTGTTTTCTCGGCACGTTCTTTTTTTCAAAGATAACCGGAGAAAACAAACAGAAATCACATGGATTGTATGCAAAGATGTGTCTACAACGACCCACTTCCGCGTTACGATGGCGACTTCACGGTCTACAAATAGCATTCGTGTGGTACGCTATTCCACAAGTCACTATGATCCGAGTTGCAAGTAAGTCCCGAGTCTTACCTGTTGTGGGCAAGTCAGGTCGAATAAAGTAATGAGGTTAGGTCGAGTCCAGTCGAGTCAAGTCTTGAGGTCATGTCGAGTCGAGCCGAGTCACAAGGTTGGAAAGACGGGTCGTCAAAAGAGAAGTCAAAAGGTCATGATGTTTCGTGAGGGCTTGGCGAGAGTGGCCATGGGGACCAAGCGAATCACTGGCAGGTGGGAACCAATCTATGATCAAAGTTTTTCGAGTCAGCTTGTCGAGTCTCGAGTCATTGTCTCAAAAATCAAGTGAGTCGAGTCTCGAGTTACTGCCTCACAAGTCGAGTCTAGGACCCTCCCAGCTCAAGCAAGTCAAGTCCGACTTGTTTTTTTTTTTCTTCAAGTCCGATTCGAGTTGCGAGTCATCTCATTTGCGACTCGAGTCTACTCGAGTCTGAGTGCCTGTGACTTGAGCCCAATTGTCGGCTAAATGCTAATGCTAACACGAACGCTATGCTAATACTACAAGTTATATTTAGTGTGTGATGATAGTTCAGCACAGACCTTTAACGGCTAAAGTAACATGGCATATTCTCTAGTGTTGCACCGATACCATTTTTTGGCCCAGATACCAATACCTGGCTGTGCAGTATCGGCCAATACCGATACATACCGATACCACCCTGTTTATATATATATATATATATATATATATATATATATATATATATATATATACATTATTTTATTTTATTTTTTATTTTTTATTTTTTTCCCCCCAAAGAGCTACATAATTGGATGTGAAATCATTGCTATCAAGGCTTTGTCAGGCTGTTGCTTACCTTTGCAAAATAGGAAAAAGACTAGTACAAAGTATAATACTAGCCCAACAGTAAGAACGTAAAAATAAGTTCATAATAATAAACTCTGAATGAACTGAGTAAACTTTTTTTAAACCTCTCAAAGGCCAAACAGTGTAACTTTCATGAAATTATTGTCACATTCTGCTGCTGGTTAGATTGTGTTTTGTTGCTGGGCTGTTAGTGGGGGCGTTCCTGACGTCGCACCTGAATCCAATGCAGGCTCATCAACGCAGCATTTAAACACGGGTGAGCTCAGAGAAGGCTGCCGAGATATTTGCTTTGCTGATCGCCATTTGACATCTCGCACTATAGTCTCACTACATTTGCTTGTTACGCCCCTGCATTGGGTTTTTTCTGTTAGTGTGCTGCTCTCGTTTGTAACCTCTACCCTGTGCAGCTATTTGAGTGTTTTTATTTTGGCTTTTTGGCTCGCTGGCTATCGTCTTAGTTAAGCTTTGAGTTTGTAGTATTGAGCTCCGTCGACCTGCTGTCACGGACTCCTTTTGTTATTTCTACTATCCCGCGATCGCGTGTTATTTTTTGTTTGCAATCATTAAACCCTTGTACATATCCCCCGCTTGTTGTCCGCTTCGAGGTCCAACCTTGTTTCCGCATTTGCGGACGCTAACAATTATAAGTAATAATAATTGACCACAGCATCCCGTCTCTCTATTAGCCTCCTTTTTTCGGGAGGGGGGAGTCCCTTATTTCTATTTCTGAAAGGTGGCAACCCTACTTTGGAAACAGTTCCCAAGCAGCATTTCTTTAAGTAAAAGACAAAGTAAAGTTAACGTAGTGAACTGACCAGAGATTGTTGCACCGGTCTAGCGCCCTTCCTCTGGATAGCAGTCCTGCTCTTGCAGGCTCAAACTCGTTGTGTTCGTTCACGTTTCATCTTCAAATGTTTTATCAGGTTCGAGGTATTGAAACTGGCCGATTTAACTCCACATCTCGAAACTTTCAGGCCGCAAATCTTGTATGCAGCCATTGATTTTAATTGACGGGATTTCTATTTTGAAATATTTCCCGACCGCTGCCATGTTGGCGCCGCCAAGCAGCATTGTCATTGGTCAGGAGTGGCTGTTGGCCCGTTCTCATTGGTCTGGAGCAGGCCAATAGCGATAGCTGCTTGGTGTTCACGTGTCATCACACAACACAGAGACAGAGTGTAGTGAGCGCCAGGAGAAAAAAAAAGTCTGTGGTCAAATGTTACAATAATGGACCGGTAAATGGTATCGGCGCCATCTTTGTTGGTACTCGCCGATACCGATACCACCATTTCGGGACGGATCGGCGCCCCCTGCCGATACTAGTATCGGTATCGGTGCATCTTTAATATTCTCTCTAGCCAAGCTATAAAAAGGAATCTTAACATGTGTTTTCAAAACGAGCAAGTCTGGAGCCTCGAGAACACATCGGTGTGTAACGGTGTGTGTAGAGTAGGCCAGGGCAGGGCTGGGGTTCACCTAATTACAAGAAAATGTAAATGGAGAGTACTTATATAGCACATTGTACATATAATAATATACATTGGACAATGCCCAAAGTGTTTTACATTAGCACACATTTACCGCTTCTTGTACACATTCACAAACCAATGGTGCTGCTGCCAACCCATTGGGGGCAATTTAGGGTTCGGTACCTTGCCCAAGGGCACTTTGACTGTGGGCAGTCATAGCCGTGAATCAAACTGCTGATCCTTGGGTCCCAGGACAACTTCAGCTACCAACTGTGCCTCGGGCACCCACAATGTCATGCATTGTTAACTTATGACAAAAACTAAGGCACATTTTCATCTCGTTCTTGTCTCGTCAGATGAAAACTGGCATTCGTCTCAATATGTTTTAGTCTCCCAAGACATGTTTTTGGCTTGCAATCGTCATGAAAAAAATATTTTGTCGACGAAATATTTTCGTTATCGTCATCAGTGACAAAAACAACACTGCTGGGTAAGTGGTTATCGTATTGAAAGTACAATTTAGTATTTTGTGGCCTAAATTGAGCAATTTGTGCGCTGATTTATCTATATCGTTTGCACGCTGGGCTCGATAATTTACAGCCCGAACAAGGAATATTTTCCCTTTTTCCTCAAAGTCTGTCAACGTAGTTACTCCGACTTTTCCGTGCGGTGTCACCTTGGGAACGTTTCTCTGTCTGAACGCGAGTTGTCTTTGGACGGCGGCGGTGGCGGCAGTTAGGGGGGGGTTCAGGCTGGGTGGGCGGAGGCTTGAGTTGGGCGTCGCTCATTTAGACTCCCGCCGCCGTCAAAGTGGCGTTCCAGAGACGGGAGCAGAGACACGGACATGCCGGGAAGCTGTTTTACATTATTCCCAGACATAATAGAGCCAATCTAAGTGTTCACATGAGTTGGGAAGAAGTCGAAGGGTTGGGGGGGGGGGGGGGTTTAAGCTTCACCATCCATATGTGTGTGTGTGTTTTCAAGTTCATGTCAAGAACATTCTTGGGATTTCCCTGAATTTAAATGATTGTGGATGGGGGAAAAAAAGGGGGTAAAAATCTGTCGCTGGTTTGAGTTTGACGTTCCCGGCGTTGTGCAATTACAATAATGAAGGTAAAACAAGCCAGACGCCCAAAGACATTTGCATCACTTGACTGTGTGAAAGGTACACAAGGAGCTCTCTGAAGGCCTCTTGAAAGTGTCAGTCCCTGTAAAGTGAAAATAAATACATCTTGCAAATTTGACACACCGCAGAGAACAGCGTCGCCAATTTTGAAGTCGTTAAAAGGAAGCTTTAAAATAGTGAAAAATCAAGCTGTTGTGTCTAGCATGGTGTCGCGCCAGTGTTGGGGTCCAAATAATAGACACAAAACGTAACAGGCTCAGTTGGAAATAGTTGCTAATTGGTCACCAGCAATGTTTTGTTCACAAGACTTTGGAGAACAGCAGACATGGGGTCCTCTCTAATGCAGCCACTGTTTTATTGCTACTTTAGCAGATAAAATGCCTATTCCAGAGGTCACGGAACCGCGGACCCCCAAGCCGTCTGGACCGGATCACACGTTGCAACAACAAAAATCATTTTTTTCTGCGGGTTTGCAGAGCGTAGTTGGGCAACAAACAAAAACCTTAGCGGTGACGCGCGTGAGACAGCCAATAGGAGTGAAGCATTTGAAAGTTATTTTTAGAACAGCATGTCTCACACTCGCTTTCCAGACTCTGCGGAGTGACAGCCAAAAACTGAGCCAAATGAAGTTGGAGGAAGAGGCGAAAAGGTACGGCAAATGGCATGCTCAAAACTACGCAAATTGATGCAGAAAACAGAGTGTTTAACCCTTTAACAGCGAACGTGTCGGCAGCGACGCGTTTGCGCATATCGTCTTTGAAGCTTCGTCACACTGTAATTACATCACCCACGTGCCGCTGGTTGGGCTCATTTGAAAGTGCGGAAGTTGATGTCCACAACAGTTTTTATTTGAAGTCAATCGACCAAGAAAAACGGGAGATAATGTCAATTGAGTTTTATAGTTTTATTGCACTCATAAATGTGCATTCAAACGCAGCATGGACCATCTAGTGTATCTATCGCCATATTTCCATCATTTCTTGTCCTTTTTCAAAAATAAAAGCAGCACAAAAGACTACATATCCCAAGATCCGTTCTGATGTCAAGAAGGACGAACCGAATGTGATCATTTTTAATAAATTTCCGAACGAGGAGCCAACTAATGAAAGGGAGGCATGCGACGCAAGCCGGCCGGTTGGTTTGAGCGAGCGACTTTGAAACGTGCAGAATGAATATAAAACTACATTTAGCGCAAGCTAATGCATTATTTCATTAACTCAAGGAGGAAGATGAGCCGTATTTGTCGTCTTTTTCTTTGCATGAGTCGGCGTCTCGGCGAATAGAAGTGACGGCAGCGCGCAAACGGCGAAAGAGTAGGCTGTGTGACGTTGTGTGTGACGCAGCTCCGTGACCTGTTCAAGCTTTATTGAGTGCGCAAAAAAATAAAAAAATAAAAAATAAAAAACTTTATTAGGTCCCAGCCTGCAAATTTTGAATTGAACTGAACTACTTGTCAATATTTTTTAAAATACTTTTTTTCAATGTTATATATATTTTTTCTTTACTATAATCTTTTCAATTTTTATGTAGATGTGTGTTCGAGAAGCTTGATTGCATGTAGGTATATACTTTTGATAAGGTGATAGGTACAACACCTAACTTCACAAAGAGATATCCTTCAAACCCTTTTTGTGTTAGATGATATATATAAATTTTTTTCTCAATATTTTGCACTGTATATAACCTGTTTTGACCATAGTATGTGTAAAGGCCAAAAACGCCTTTTTGTTATTTTATTTAACATTATATTCATGTTGATGTTGCAACTCGAAAATATGCTGTGAAAAATAAAGTTTTAGTTTTTTTCTTTTTAACCCATTCATCTCAAAATAACACATTTTAAACCTATAACTGCAATACCGGGATACCGTGAAACCACGGTATTTTTGCTTAAAGAGCATACACATGAGAAAAAAAAGTCTTGAATAGCATTATTATGTGAATTAGACGATTTTGAGACGATTAAACTATTTACAACAATTTAGCAAAGCTCAGATGTCGAGAAATTAGTCTTTTGATCTGCCGGTTAGCCACGCCTACCATTATAGGGTTCTAGCGTCCCCAACAGGTGGATGACGTCAGCGGGAGAATGGGCTCATCGGTTTTACTATTCAGCCCATTGAGGGGGAATTATTCAGAACGAGGAAAACGCGACAAAGAGAGCCGCAAAATGTCATTGTTTCAGTCTCTCTACTCCAATATTTTTACAGGATATTCTTTTTATCCAAGTATTTTTCCCCAATAGCTAAATAAATGGCTTGAGAAGGACTAGTCAGTCCGTCGAGGGGGAACTATTCACAATGAGGAAAATGCGACGAAGCGAGCTGCAAAATATCATTGTTTCTGTCTCTTTACTTCAATATTTTACAGGATATTCTTTTTATCCAAGTATTTTCCCCAATTGCTAAATAAATGGCATGGTCATGACAAATAACAGTCTTGTGCTAAATGGAATATGAAATAATAAAAATGTACTTATTCAGGACGACATGGCAAAATTACTCCATAATGGTCAAAACTGTCGACTTCACCTTTACTGTTGCACCTCCCGAACGATATTTCATGACACCTAAATCGGACATATGTCATTTCCCTTCCCCGGCTTCGGAGAATGTAAACAAACCAAGAGGTGTGACAGCTAGCCGACATGCTAACCCGAACCGAGTGATGTTTCAAAGTCTTCGAAGCCGAAAATCCCACATAACTAGCCCGGATTATCTGACATGACGACTGGCTTGTCGATTGTCTTCGCGGATCGGCAAACCGCCCGGCGGAGAGCAATTTACAGTTCGCTCCCTGGAGGACGGCGGCTGCAGTTGTTGTGCAGCTAACGTGCAGCTAATGTGCACGAGGAGAGTTTTTTACATGCCTATCAATGATCAGACGTACAGTGCTGCTCAAAAGTTTGTGAACCCCCTCAACATTTTGGAATTTTCTATTATTTCAACCTGATTTCCTAATCAATCAATTCAGTAGGTTTTTTTTTTGTTTTTTTAACAGTTGTGTTGTCGAGACTAAATTAAAAAGAGTTTTCATCAACTGATGTAGGTGCAAAATTGAACTGTTTGGTCACAACCAAAACCGCCATGTCTGGCGAAAAGTCAACACTGCATACCACCAAAAGAACCTTCTCCCAACAGTGAAGCATGGAGGTGGGAATGTCAAGATCTGGGCTTGCTTTTCATCCTCAGGACCTGGACAACTCCACATAGTCCAGGGAATCATGAATTCTGAGGAATATTGTCAAATCCTAGAACATAACCTGACGCCATCTGTTTTGAAGTTAAAGCTTGGCAGAAGGTGGATCATGCAACATGATAATGATCCAAAGCATTCCAGCAATACAACCAAGGAATGGCTGAAAAAGAAGAAGATTCGTGTTCTGGACTGGCCCAGTCAAAGTCCTGACCTAAATCCCATTGAAATGCTGTGGCGGGACCTGAAGCGAGCAGTTCATGCCAGACGCCCATCAAACCTCTCTCAACTGACTGCGTTCTGCAAGGAAGAATGGGCAAAAATCCCCCAAAGTAGATGTGAGAGGCTGATTAGTCACTACAGAAACCGTTTGGTTGAGGTAATCTCTGCAAAAGGAGGCGCAATATCCTATTAACTGAAGGGGTTCACATACTTTTGCACACATGATATCTGAGTTTTTCTTAAATCAACCACTTTTGTTAAATAAAGAATGACAATATAACTATTTCTTTTGTTTCAGTCCATTATTTGGAATGTCAGTATTGTGGATTTGGGTATAACTTAACATTTAATAAGGTTATTTTAGTTTTTTTTACAAAAAATCTGACCATCGCTGTGGGGTTCACAAACTTTCGAGCAGCACTGTAAGTAGTCCTTTATTTAAAGAAGGTTTGTCGTGTTTACTTTGTAATCGCTGTATTAATATTTGACATAATACAAAACAAGATGTTTACTCACTTCCTCGTAAATCCAATGGTCCCACAGTATTAGGGCTTGTTTTGGCCAATATCCACGGTGAATGGGAACCTTTTGAAACTCCAAAAAGGCGCACACGCCTCTCCCTCATAAAGCAAGATTTTTCTGCAGCCGTTTGGCTGGCGTGATGCGAAAAATAAACGTATTAATCTGCAAAATCAGCTGAATCCTTAGTCCTCATACACAACAGTACGACTGTTTAGTGAAGAGGACGCCTTCTCCCATACCCGTCACAGCGCCCTCCTCCTCAATGCGAGACCGAAGCCGGAAGTCACTCATTTTCATGGCGCGGGATTCAAAAAACTAAATAAATATAGCGATCGCTTCCACACACATCCAAGCGGTCCATATCATTCAGGAGCATAAAATACTATTATGAAATAAATATGCTTTTTCGTGTCACATGCACTTTAAGGGTGCTTAAAGTGTTTTACAAACTTAAAGACGTTCTGTGGGTGACTAAATACAACAAATAAGATTCAAAACAGGTTAGACAGATTTGTGTGGGACTATCAGGCTTTGGCGGAGGTGTTCACTCTCCCAGGGAGCTTTTTCATTCTCTAAATGTTCTTTTGTTTCCACTCGCAGTGTGTCCTTCCTTTCTTATGCATAAGCTCAGAAGTGCATCTTGATTTCTCATTTGAGTTCAGGGGGAGCAGGGGTGGGGCCTGTCTAGCTTGGGGGGGGGGTGTTAAGAGCCCCCACCTCATGGCCCACAAGCGCCACTCTGGAAGGATCGTTAATATCAGCCTCATAAAACGCACCAAAGTCATCTTAATTTGATTCCACTGCTGAGACGATAGTAACTATGTAGGCTTACCTTGGCGCCCTCTAGTGGCTTTTTAAAATGGGGCCTAGATGAGGAGGGGGGCGCCCACCCATGCGGCCCTCCTCGGAGCCAAAGGCAGGCTAGCTTGTGCTTATTAAGTTAGCGCTGCTCCAACACATTTTTGCCTCTGCAAGCTAAATGAATGCCAGATCCCATGCCGTCTCGGATTGGCGCCCCCGCCCGACATCCCCCCACCCACTTGACCCTAACCCAACTCATAAACGCGACTTTGTTGACCCGATGCGAGAAATGATCAGCTGGCAGCAAAAGCACATCCAGGCATCCACCCAGAAACTCGCAAAAGACAGAAATCATCTGTCAACGTAAAAGCACCCCTCTATTCCCCGCCTAAGCCACACTGGGAAACAATTTTGGGGGGCTGCAAGTATGTGTAATGTATCAACAAGAAAACCCAAAAGAGAATGCAATTCATGTAGAACGTGCATATGTATGCTGACAAACTGGTATCACGGTATTGCAATTACAGCTCTAAAAAAAAAAAAAAAAAATTCCATTGAAAAGGATTTTTATTTTCAAAACTTATCAGCAAATTGGAATATAAGTATAGTGTTAAGTTAAAATACATTTTAAAAAATAACAAAAAAATAACAAATATTCTGAATAAAATGAAAATAAATGCAGTCCTTTAGGTGAGCGTAAACCCACAGCTACAGCTTAACATTATTATCATCAGAACAAAAATAATTGATTTTTTTTTTTTTTAATGAAAAGCACATGTATATGACTCGTATCATGTATACATTATACACACTCTCTCTTTCTCAACACTGACAGTTTCCAGAGAGAAAAAAACACATGTTTTACGACCGTTAGACACACTAAACACGCTGGAGTTTACTCCCGTAGGTGGTGGGAAAAGTTCATGATAGTGTTTGCTAACCTTTAATTTTGTATAAAAGCGAAATCATATTGGAGGTATTGCGTCCTCGCAGTCGCCCTCCACAAATTTCGTTTTTTCCGATTGGGGGAAAATGTTGAGGAGTTCCACCTCCTCCAGCCACCGCGTAGCACAACTGACTCACTGACACTGAGCAACAACCAGTGGAAGAGGTTTGAGCCTTGCAGCTGCAAGCGAGGGATTTCTCCCTGCATTTATGGTACATAAAAAATAGCTAATACCTCAGGGACGGTATGACGGAAAATGTTTGCGGTTTGAAATTGTGATGTTTTCATACCACGGTATACCTTGAAACCGGTTATCGGCACATGCCTAGTTGTAAGCCATCAATCATTTTTGCCATGACCAATGGCGTGGGAAGTGGAGTGCTGAGAGTGCTGCAGCACCCCC